>NC_090924.1:408823856-409448856 GCF_040938575.1 Ambystoma mexicanum
GCTCCATCGTAGCTCCTCTGTTTTGGCCACCTATAGTACGTGCCCCTGCCAGTGTCACGTATTGTGGTGTGCTGGGGTGGGATCTCCTCCTATATTTGTGCACGGTTGTGGGTTGTCTGCAAGGCTATTCAGTGGTGATGACTCCTCCACCCCCTGTGTTCAGATTGTTGGATGTCTACACGACTTTGGCCCCTGGCATAACCTGGTGTGCAGCCGCCATCACCTTCCTTGAGCTACCTGGCCCTGGGGTTTACCTGTTCAGTCAAAAGCAAAAATAAATGCCCCGCAAGGCAAACTAATGACTCATTTAGAAATGAATTCTCAAGACTGCTTTGGTGAAGTGGTGATGGAACGATACACAAAATTCCACTCCCATCTACATGACCCAATCCGCGGTAGGTAAGCTACAATCGAATTCTAAATAAATGAGTGGCAACTTGATGTTTTTACCCTACAATGTGCAGATTTTATTTAATTCTGACAGAATAGTTACTCACTGTGAATAATTACAAATAAACATATTTATTTGAAGCATATAAAACATATAATATATACACAATCATTAATAATCATTAAATCATTAATATTCCACATAAATCATTAATAAATATTCAAAATAAACACATGACTGGTTCCAGAAAAATTAGGATTTTAAATACAAGAGATGGGCATATTACAAGGCTGGTGATATGATATGATATGATGTGGCATTCATAATGCGCCTGTACACAAGTGTTTCATCTATGTGTTCTAGGTGGGTCTTCTATTTGAACTCTAAATCCTGTCACTAAAGACCTTACTGGCTAACTAAACCTCTCTAATGACCACTTTAGGGTATAAAGACCCAGTGACAGGTGTCTACGTAAGACACAGCTAGACAAATTGAGGCTGTGCCGCCACGCTGCTGCATGTCAAAAATGTTCAACAGCTGGCTGTACGTTTCGGCGGATAGATTTTTCATGCTCCGCCTTCGTCAGGACTGAGAATGGTAAAAGGTGGACCCCTGAGGATCAAGAAAGCATAAAATCAGATAAGATGCATGGTGCGATACACTCAAAGCACCACCGTGATCATTTATTAAAACATGCCCCTCATGCACAGAAGAAAAAGTGATTTGAAATACCTACACCCGAAAAAACAAAATAAAATAAAGTAGATTAAATTAGGACATCAGTGTCTGCATTTTGTGAAAGGGCTTGAATAAGAGTCCCCATTGGGACGTGAGAAGGCACTCCCTTGTAGTAAACTCACCCTCTGTATTGTGTGGGGTGCTTGTTCTTGATGGGGAGGGTTCTGGACCAGCCTAGGCTCAAGACGGGTGCCAAAGAGAGACACCCCATGTCTAGGACGTAATGCCGATTCTATAGACAAGAAGGGGGACCAGAGTTATTTTAAAGAGACTTGGTGTGGGGATGTCACGTGATCACGGGAGTGTGGTCTCGCAAGATCTGGGCATAACGAGATCTCACGAGCCCGCACTCCCCGAGACAACGTTCCCGCCAGTGTTGGCGAAGCGCGAGTGTTGGCGAAGCGCCAGACCAAGCAGGTCGACCGAGAGCGCTGCTCCATTGAAACTGAGGCACTGAAGAGCCTAATGACTTCAACTTCCAGGGCATAAGTCCAAAGCCATAGGAGGCCACATGGGGGCCCTGGAAGCTTGCAGCGTGCCATCCTTGTGCCCACCTTGCCCCCAGTGATGTAACTGGGAGGGCCCTGAACTGAACTGTGAGTAGTTCCCCTGTTGCACTCAGCCAAGTTTATGCCCACCTGTTTGTCTTGCAATAAAGACAGTTAGAACCCACTGCAGCATCCTGTCATCCTTTAAGGCCACAACACTTGGTCTCCAAGGAAGAGACAATATTAGGTCACGTCCCGATGAACGGACATACCCATATTGAGTCTCCTTCTGAGGGTGACAACTTGCGCTCGAATGGAACTTCTCTAGCATTCTACAGATGCAAAGTTAAAACAGAACAGACGTGTGGTAAATTTAAATAAGCCGAGTTGCATCTCTATCTATGAGGTGGAGTCCAAAAGAAATCAAATTACTGGTCTCTATATTACCGGCAATTCTAATACTCAATAAAGGTTGCCATGGAAACCTTGTATTGCTCGCATTCTGTATGCAGGTCTTCCTCCTCAAAATGCTTGGAAATTCGGGCAGTTATATATATGAGAAAAGGGAGAGCGAGGGGGGCATGATCAGGCACTCTTAAATGTCCCTTTTAGATATACAAAAAATGTGCGAGCGCGAGTCATAGAAAACGCTCAAACACACTGCTGCTTACCTTATAAGCCTGAAGCCTACTGTTGCTCTGTGATCCCCCATGCCCTGGTAACCTAGAGAACCAGTATCGACAGAGATGTGGGAAGTGCTGCTTAATGATAGTTCCCAGCAGCTCATACAGGGAAATGACTCCACTCGGCTTGTGAAGAACAGTGGTCACCTAATTGGAGTGGATAAGGCCCCATATGTTTCAATTGGAATATATTCTGATATGTGGCCATTATTACTTGTACTGTATCTGAAAATATAAGCATGCACACTAAGAGTGCATGTAGGTCAAAGTCAAAGCCTCACACACAGTGAGAGGGAAAAGGACACAAAGTGGAATATCCAGCCACAGTTACACACAATACTTACGGTGTGGCCTGCCAGTTCAGATGGAATTGTCCCACTGGATATAGAAAATATATAGGCAAACTCGGCATGTGCTACGGCATGAGTCAATCCTGTTCCCGTGGAGGGAGGGGTAAATAAGCAAAGGCCAATCTTACACATAGTTTTTTTAGTGTAGCCTATCAGAGCAGAAGGGTTGCTCTCGCTCAGTCTAGAAAGTCTACAGAAAGTATAGTAGTGTGCTTGATGGTCCCCGTGGGTATGGAGTCTGATTGCACATGCTGACTGCTTAGAATTCCTGCACTCCTCATGGAATTGGGAATACTAGATATCTGGGCTGGGTGTTGGTCTATGGTGAGCCCTAGCTAAGGTAGTTGGCCATTTCTTCATTAAGGCCTCTTTCTAGAGGAGGAAGGATAGCACAGGGGCAACGCGTTTGTCTTGAAAGCAAGACAGCACAGCACAACAGAGGTTTGAATCCTGATCCTGCGCTTAGAAACCACCCATGGTATTAAAAGGGAAGTTCACAAAAAAAAATGTATTCTTTTAAAAGATGGGCCATGATAAAAAATATACATACAAAATATTTTTTTTTGTATGTATATTTTTTTTAGCCGGTCAAGTGGCACAGCGAGTAGAGCGCTCGCTTTACGCAGGTTCGAATCCCGGCGGGGCCAAACTCAGCCTTTCATCCTGCCGAGGTCGATAAATGAGCACCACACACCGTGGGTAATAATAAGCAGCGCTCAGATACCTGAGGGTTTGTAGCGCTATATAAGTGCCAAATTATTATTATTATTATTATTTTAAAGTTCGTATGTAAAATTAGGTGGGCGGAACAATATTTATAATTGCAGTTACTATATTTTAAGTATCCAGAAATCCCCGGGCCGAAACTTAAAAGGAAAGTATCTGCAATTATCAATATAACGGCAGCTGTAGCCTGCCAGCATTATCTGCTCCCTGTAAGCAATAAGCAAAAGCTCCGAGTAAGGGGCTTTTGCTTGATTATTGCCCCAAGAGCAAAGTTAACATAAGTACAGGAGGCTCATTCATTTCACAAAATGGATGCCTCCTAGTGTTGACTTTGATGCTCATTTGGTGAAAATTTTACATAGGAACTTTTTATAAAAATATTTAAAATGTACATTTTTTATTTTGGTCCACCTTTTAAAAGAATACAATTTTTGGGATACACTCCCCCTTTAAGTGCTTTATAAATGAACAATTATAATTATAATTCTAGGCTATTGAGGCAATCTATCCACCTTGCCTCCTTGTGTAGGAGGAGTCTCTGAGGATTGGGCATCTGTTTAACTGTATCCAATACCCACCAGATTAAATCATCTGCAGTATGTTGGTATTCCAGAAAGTGGGAAGCTAGTGGATTAGTTATGTTTTTACATCGGATTCTTGAGCGATGCTCGTTTATCTGGTATGCACAGCTCTTGTTGTCAGCATTTGTTGTTTTGCAGTTAGATGTTAACTTCAGTTCCCATGTCCTGTTCTCAATTTTGAAGGAGTGTATCTTCCTGCTAAGGCTCCAAGCCTTACAGTTACCACAGGGGAAATTACCCTTGATTGGGCGTAACTCCCAGTTAGATCTAGTGGCCTATTCCTAGTTGGGTTTAGCACGAACAAATTTATCCTTTAGGCTCTGTGACCTCTTGAAGGCAAAAAAGAGGCAAAGACTCATTAGGTAGGCATGCGCTCACCATGGGCCAGTATTTCCTGACCATCTTTTTGATGTCGAAAGAGTTAGTGTTGTATGTAGTCACAAATGTGAGTTTCATTCTGCCTCCCTGGGTGTAAACCAAGCTTGTTTCATTGATTGTGTGATACATTTCATCGGATATCTCCTCTTTTTTAGGTTAGAGCTGAGGTTCCCTGTATGTTCGTAATAATCTTCCACATACGTACAGTTGCGCCTAAGATGCAAGAGCTGCCCATACGGTAGATTCTCCTTAAGGTCCCTGGGGTGAAAACTGGAGAAGTGTAGAGTAGTATTTCTGTCTGTCATCTTTTTGGCTCCTCCTCCTGCCTTCATAAGAAGGTCCAGAAAGGGTATTGTTTGGTGGTCATACTCCATTGTGAACTTAATCGTGGCATGACATCCATTCTGCCACAGCAGAAAGTTGAGGAATGATTCCTCGGACCCTGACGAGGTGAACACAATGTTGTCAATGTAACAAAACCAATTTTATATTAATTGAAATTGGTTATTTTCGGAGATTACAAATACCTCTTTGAATGATGCCATAAACAATATTGCCAAACTGGGCGCAAAGCCCGCGCCCATGGCAGTCCCTCATGTTTGGACATAGAACTGGTTGGTATTTTGGAAACGTTTCTTTTCAGCGCTATCCTCATAAGTTCCAGAATAAGCTCACCTGGGACCCTTTGCTGTGTTGCCGTGTGCATTGGGTGAACCCTCTGTTGTCTCTGTGACCTGATCTTGTGGAATGTTAGTATACAAGGATCCTATGTCCATGGTCACCAAGAATTTAGAGATAGGGTCAAATTGCAGTCACTGAAAGATTTGAATTGTCACCATAGTTTCTTTAAAATAGTTCAATGTTCCCTTACTTAAAGGTTGAAGAAAGAGATCAACAACTTTCCAAAGGGGCTCCAGAAAGGAGCTGCAAAATAACACTATTGGTCATCCGGGGGGCTTAGATGGATTCTTGTGTATTTCAAGGAGAGCATAGAACATTGGAGTTCTTTGTTCAGAGTAATTTAGAAACTAAAATTCCTCCTTTGTTATTCACCCCCATTTGCACCGAATTGTGTGGTTTCTAATATCTCTTGCTTTATCTCAGGTGAGGGATTCTTCTTAGGGTTTTATACCTGTCATTATCCTCCAAGAGGTCCAGGACCATGCTGTTGCACTGGGCATTATTAAACACCACTACTCCACCTCCTTTATCTGCAGGTTTTATGGTAACCTATGGTCAGTAGCAAGTGTTTGCTGAGCCTCCCTTTCAATATTTGAGAGAATATGTCTGACATGTTTTTGGGTCCATAGTTTTTTCAGGTCCCCTGTCACACATTTCTCAAGGAGGATTAGTTCCTTCGGTACTTGTTTTTCCATTGGTGTAAACAAAGATGGTATACCGAGGCCAGTATCTACAGCTGCCTCTCTCGGGTCATGATCCCGGAAGAAACATTGGAGTCTTAGTTTTCTAGAAAACTTTTTTAGCTCTATTTCCACTGTGAACAAATCTGTCTCGTTTGTTGGAACAAATGATAACCCCTTGCATAGAACCCATAGTTGAATCAGTGTTAGGTCTATAACAGACAGATCAAATGTTGGTATTTCAATGTCAGGTACACTCTCCTGTGGATCCCTTGTCACTCTTACTATCTGTTGTAGGCCCTTTCAGCAGGATTTCTGTCACCTTCTGGCCCATTTCGTAGGGCAACTTTGACTATTTGGTGTACATTGCAATCTCTCTCTGTTTTTTTATTTCCAGAAAATGTTCTCACATATACGGGTAAACCTTTTCAGTTTCACAATCCTATATGTCACGGCTACGTTTTTTGTTTTCCTTGCCAGTGTATTAGCTTTGAAATCTTCAAATTTCTTTGTCACCTCTCCTAGTTTCTTGTTAGCATTAGTAATGGCTGCATTATTGCAGAACATCTGCTCTTTTCCTTCCAGGTCCCTTTGAATTGCTGCCCCTATTCTTTGTGCTGTTGATATCATCAAAACCATTAAGCCCCGGCGCACTTGGTGGCTATATAACTGACGTTAGTTTTGTATGCTTCATCATCGAGAAACAAACTTGGTTCATTGTGTACCACCAAGCCAGCTGGGATAATGCTCAACTTTAGGTATTCCCAAAGGAAATGCCCATGTAATTCCGTTTGGAACACTTTCTTTTTCAGTTTGTGCAATTCTTGAGTATTCAGCTGCTGACTGGTAAAATAGGGATGTACCTCTTATGATGTCAGAAATGTGTGCCTGTCTGTAACTAAGGGTGGCATTCTCTGCAATCCCGGGGGGAGAGCGCCAAGCAAGCCCAGAGAGAACAGAAGGCCAAAAATAGTGTTTGCAGACCCCCCACACTCTCCACGTGTCCTAACTGTAAACAAACAACTGAACAAATTCTGCCTCTAGACCCCTTATGTGAAGGGAGAATACCAGCATGTGGCAATAGAACAGCAAGAACTGTAGATAAAGTATATATACTTGAGAGCACCCCTGTCACTCTAAGTGTGACACATGGCTAAACTTCACAATTCTATCTAAGTGTGACGCATGGTTAATCTTCACATTTCACTCTAAATGTGATGAATAGTGATTCTGCTCCCCTGGAATGGTTTTAAGGGGCTCAGAGACTGTAAATACCTCTTTCTGTACCTTGTAAAGACATATCCTTTGAAAATGAACATTGCTGGAAAGTCTGTTGACTATCCACCCCTTTCTTAAGACCCAGAGTTCCCCTTTTATAGAAAAGTCTCTCTATTATCCTTCTTGCTTCTCCACCGTGGGCTATTAGTGTTTTTATAAGTGTGTGTTTATTTTTACATTGATTATAGTCTGTAGTTTGGATCCTTCTTTACTAGGTCACACACCTCATGAAGAGCATAATCGGCCCTCAGCCCACATTACCACAAGAGACGAAGGAGGCAAACCTGTTGGGCAGTGCCTGTTTCACCCTTATGATTGGGACATGGCTGGTTTAGATCTAGTGTGGTGCTGAGTAAGAGTTTAGAAGCCACTTCTCGTCCCAGTATTCCTACAGAACAGTAGTTATTTCATCACACTGGGAGGTAGAGAAACACAAGATTAGAGAATGGGGATATGCTGTAAGAGGTAGCAGATAGCGAGTGGGATATTCTGCGAGGTGTACCACCCTTTCCCCCCCATTGACTTAAGAGACAACGTTATAGGTTTAGCCCATGTGGGCTGCAGTTTTGCAAAAATATGAGTGGGCGAAGCACGTAACGTGTTCAAGGGCGGATGATCCGAATTGAGAATGTGGTGAAGCACTGTGTTCAGTGTAAGATGAATGGCAAACGGAAATACTTTATTACACCCCCTTTTCACCCATCTGAGGTAACAGACACAATCTGAACCAAGCCTATGATCAGTATTAGGGGACTATTCAAGGTTTTGGGAACCACTCCAGTGTATGTCATGGGAAATGTATTTATTTATTTATTGTGCATTACAGTACAAATCTGTACTTTTCAGGCAAAAACATACATAAAAACAATTTTCCAAAAGAAAAACAAATTTACAAATCCCTAATAAACTTTAAAAGGACATTTGACAGTTTAATTTCATTACCTTACATTTCCCGGAAAGATTCCTACAATATCACCTAGTTTAAAATATTAAAAATATTTAAAGCCCATAAAACTTACTCATTAATTCACATAAATTCACATACATTACAAAATACCACTAAAATTACAAGGAACTTGCTTTTAAATGGGAAAGCATGAGTAGAGTTAGCACTATAAAATCATCAAGTTTTGCCCAAATGTGTTTGTCATGGAAGAATTCCAACCGTTGTCTCTGATAATGGAGACCCATGTCGTTAAGGGGAGATGCAGGAATTCCTGGGAGAAATGGGAATCACCAACACGCCAATGGCATGGCAAGAGTGGACTGACTCATCAAAGGAGCCATGCAGATGTCCGTAATCAACATACTCAATTGAAAGGAAGCTGCTAATGAAACAGTGCCCGCTTATCGGCTGGTGCCCCCTGCCATCAGTGAGAAGCACTGTTTTCTTCAAAGGAGAGGAAGTATACCCAACACGAGAAGGGCACCCCGTTGTAGGGGCAAACAAGGGCATGTGTCATGCATTCCGCATGGCGGCGTTTGTGGGACGTCTGGAAGCGCCATTAGCGGTTCCGTTACGTTAGCGGCCGTTCGGATTCAACGTTCTAGTTGTTATCCAAGATGGCCGCCGCGTCTATTAATGCAGGTTCGATCCTTTCTTCCCCGCGTTGCACCTTCTATGCTCCGTGAAGGTAACGCTTCTGTGTTCGTTCTTAATCCGTTATCACTTTCCTTCTGCTATTGCTTCTCCCCCGTGTCTCTTGCTCCAGACACCGCTAGCGTCCCTTCCATTCAGCCCTGTATCCTGCTTCGGATTTCTTGTGTTTCTCCTTCTGTGTTTCCCAGCTACTTACCCGTCTCTTCTTGCTGTTCTGTCTGGGATATCTCCTCTCTGGGCAGACTTACCTCTCAGTCCTCATTGGAATCTCTTGTGGATCTGCTCCGTTATCAGCCCTAGAATATCCTGCATGCCAAGCATCCATTCATCCGGACTCTACTCACTGCATACGCCTCCAACCGGCCTGCACACCGTGGAACCAACTAGCAGGGTTTTTTCTGCCATTCGGCTTTTTCCCTGCTCCGGAACCGGCTCCCGGGAGGCCCCCCTGTCTGGTTATAACATATACCGACAGCGTGGCATCCCAGGGAGCTCGTCCCTTTTTGCACGATAAAAAGACCAGGAAGAAAATAAACACAGAGAGGCAAGAGAGACTGAAAAAGTACCCAGACGATCCATCAACTCTCTCAGGTGAGGAGAAGGGGAAGGGAGTTAGAGCAGATCGTGACAGAGTGCAACGCCAAAGAAAGACAATGGCTTCGTTAGAACAGTACCAGGAATTGGTAGCTGCTATTCAAGGTCTTACTGTAGAAGTTCAATCCCTTCACGCTGAAAACCAAACATTGAAGCAACAGGTTACTGCTCGAGATGAATCCAGAGGAGATTTACCCCCGCTTCCTTTCCCATTTGGGAAATATGATGGAAACCCCAAGACTCTAACAAAGTTTCTAGACGCCTGTCAACTGTACTTTACCTTTCGTCCTCGGGCTTATGAGACAGCTAAAGCCAAGGTGGGGTTCCTTGTCTCTAATTTAGATGGGAATGCCCTTGCTTGGGCAACACCGCTAATCCTTCAGCCGGACCCCTCTACTCATGAGTACGACCAGTTTATCCAACGATTTAAAACACGTTTTGAAAGACCCGAAGTTTTATACACCACTTATGAGGCCTTTGTAGACATCAGACAAGGATCCCATGATGTCCAGACTTATGTTTCGACATTCATACGTCTAGCAACTGAGGCAGGGTGGCCGGACTATGCACAACAAACATTGTTTCGCCGAGGCCTACATGAAGACATCAAAGATGAGTTGGCCCGCGTAGCCAGACCACAGTCTTTTGAGGAACTTGTCTCTCTGGCCTTACAGATTGAATTCAGATTAGGGGAGAGGAAACAAGAACGAAGGAGACCAAGACTCCCTCTCCCGCCATTGTCTTCACCTTCGGCTGGTAATCATTCTGCGTCCCAGTTAGGGGAAGAACCTATGCAAATTGGCACAGCCAGAGGTCCCCTAACAGCTGAAGAAAGGAAGCGAAGAAGAGATCTGGGATTGTGTATGTATTGTGGCTCCAATAAAAATCTATTGCGCAACTGTCCAGATGTTCCTTCTCGCCGTCAGGGAAATGGTCTTCCCCGAACCTGAACAGGGTCAGGTCGGGGGAAGTTTGTAAGGATCCCTGTAACAGCTCTTTGCCTCTCTCCTCTCAAGAAGATCAGCGGCTGATGGTCTTTCGGATTAAGTTGTCCTGTGGTTCTTCAACAGTCTGGGATGTTATTGCTATGTTAGACTGTGGGGCAGCGGGAAATTTCATTGATGCTTCATGGGCGAGGAGGATGAAGATACCCATTCACTCTAAGGACAGGTCCATCCCGGTTGAAGGGGTGGATGGCACACCTTTGTCTTCCGGACCCATAACGCAAGAGACTCTTCCAATACAAGTGCAATTGTTCCAACATAAGGAAGAGATTGTGTTTGACCTTATAAAGGCAGCCCATTTTCCGGTGATTCTGGGGATTCCATGGCTGCGTCGCCACAACCCTCTCGTAGACTGGTCAGCAAATACCATACAATTCCAGTCCTCCTATTGTCAAGAGTACTGCCTTCATCAGACTTCTTTAACCAGGCTATCCAACAGCAGGTGTTCGTTACTGGCAGCCTCTTTACATCGGGTACCAGAGCATTACCAAGACTTTCTCGAGGTTTTTTTGGATAAGCAGCCACACTCCCTTCCTCCCCACAGGAACGAAGATTGTGCCATTGACACCCTTCCCAATGCTTCCATTCCATTTGGAAGGATGTACCCTCTGTCGCTTCCCGAGCGCAAGGCCCTTAAGGAATACCTCGATAGTAACCTGCAAAACGGTCTCATTCAGGAATCTAAGTCACCCGCGGGGGCTTCATTGTTTTTCATACCCAAGAAAGACTCCTGTGAACTCCGTCCCTGCATTGATTACCGGGGTCTAAATCAACTCACCATAAAGGACCGTTATCCGATGCCTCTGATCAAAGAGATATTGGAGGCAGTTCACGGTGCTTCAATTTTCAGTAAACTGGATTTAAGAGGGGCGTACCATCTGCTCCGCATTAGGCAAGGGGATGAGTGGAAGACAGCCTTTAGGACACCCCTGGGTCATTTTGAGTATCGGGTCATGCCCTTCGGTCTTGTGAATGCTCCAGCGGTGTTCCAACGCTTTATGGACAAACTTCTAGCAGACCTCCTGTTTTCTTCTGTAGTGGTTTATCTAGATGACATTTTGATTTATTCTTCTTCTCCTACCGAACACCGTAAACATGTTCGCGAGGTCTTGGACCGCCTAATGAAGAATCAACTCTATGTTAAACCAGAAAAATGCATTTTCGATTCCCCTTCTGTATCTTATCTGGGTTTCATTCTCTCACAAGAAGGTATCCGTATGGATCCAAGGAAGATACAAGCTATAATTCAGTGGCCTGTACCCAGGAACGTCAAGGAGACCCAACGTTTTCTAGGACTCGCGAATTTCTACAGACAATTTATTTCTGGTTTCTCCAACCTGGTCCTTCCTATCACCTCTTTGCTCAAGAAAGGGAAACAATTCAACTGGACACCAGAAGCAGACATCGCCTTTCAAACTTTTAAGAAGGCATTTACTTCCGCACCCATTCTAATCCAGCCTGATCAAGCATTGCCCTTCATCGTACAAACAGATGCCTCAGGAGGTGCCATTGGGGCAGCTCTTCTCCAAAAGAGCTTAGATGGTCTGGAACATCCAGTGGCCTATTACTCTAAGACTCTCTCTACCAGCGAAAGAAATTACTCCGTGATTGAAAGAGAACTATTAGCCATCAAGCATGCCTGTGAGGAATGGCGACACCTCCTTCAAGGGGCCCGACATCGGTTTACCGTCCGTACAGACCATAGCAATCTTCGAGTTCTTCAGCAGATGGAGTGTCGTAACGCCCGTCATGCTAGATGGGCTTATTATTTTTCACAGTTCGACTTTGAGGTCACCTATCTTCCTGGTAAAGAAAACATTCTGGCCGACGCTTTATCCGGTGGCTATCAAGAAGATGCTGAAAAGAACCTAGTCCATGACTTAATATTAGCAGGCAAGAACTTCAAGACCATAGCTAATGCTTTCCTAAGGGATGTACAACACAGACAACAAGGGAAACTCATGAAGGAATCTGTGGATCCTCGGTTAGAAGACAGAGAAGGCTATCTATTCAAGGGGCGAGCCTTGTATCTACCCGATATTAAATATCAAAGAATGGCCCTCTCCTGGTGTCATGATGCACCGTTAGCCGGCCACAAGGGCATTCGCGCTACCAAGGATCTAATCTCGAGACTGTTCTGGTGGCCGTCTTGGAGCCAAGATGTCCAGTCATATGTCGAATCCTGTCCCGTCTGCGCTTCTAACAAATACTCCACTTCTAAACCTCTTGGTTTACTTCAGCAGGAACCAGCGCCCAAGCAACCCTGGACTCATGTATCTACGGATTTTATTGTTGATCTACCCCGATCAGAAGGCAATACTGCCATTATGGTAACTATAGATTCCTTAAGTAAGTTGGCTCACTTTATTCCACTAAGAGCAGTACCAACTGCCCCTGAAATGGCCAGAGTGTTCCTCAAGGAAATTGTACGGTTACATGGCCTTCCCGACACTATCATTTCAGATCGTGGACCACAGTTCACCTCTTTGTTTTGGGGATCCCTTTGCAAGCAACTGGGTGTTCAGCGGCCTCTTTCATCTGGGTTTCATCCCCAAAGCAATGGGCAGACCGAGAGACTAAATCATACCTTAGAACAATACCTCCGTTGTTTTTGCAGCAAGAAGCAAGAAGACTGGTGTACCTTCCTCCCCATGGCCGAATTCGCCTATAATAACACCAGACATTCCGCCATCCAAATGTCTCCTTTTTTTTGCACTTATGGCTACCATCCTACCCATCTTCCTTTTGCCCAGATGAGACCGTCTAAACTGCCTGCCATCGAACACCTCTTGCAGGAGCTCAAGAATTCTCATAGAACAGCCAGGGAGACTCTGGATGCCAGTCGCCTATCGTACAAGACTTGGGCCGACAAGAAGAGGAAGGCTCCTCCCGCCTGGTCCGAGGGCAGCAAGGTTTGGTTGGCTACTAGGTACCTACCACGATGGATACATACAGGGAAGTTTGCGCCGAGATATATCGGTCCTTTCCAGATCATTAAGAAGATCAATCCGGTAGCCTTTAAGCTCAAACTACCCACCTATTTGAAGCATGTTCATCCTGTGTTCCATGCCTCACTTCTGAAGCCTTATCTACCTGATCCTTATAAGAGAAGATCTAGCAGAACAACCAGAACTGTTCCGGTAGAGCCTGCAGAATATGAAGTCTCTCATCTAGTGGATTCACGCTACCATCATGGTGTACTACAGTACCTGGTTCATTGGAAGGGGTATCCAGTGGCAGAACGATCTTGGGAGCCTGTGCGACACATACACGCATCTTTATTAATCAGGAGATTTCATATGTTACATCCCGGCAAACCGGGAGGCCCCCCGGTGTGGAGGAGGCATACTGTCATGCATTCCGCATGGCGGCGTTTGTGGGACGTCTGGAAGCGCCATTAGCGGTTCCGTTACGTTAGCGGCCGTTCGGATTCAACGTTCTAGTTGTTATCCAAGATGGCCGCCGCGTCTATTAATGCAGGTTCGATCCTTTCTTCCCCGCGTTGCACCTTCTATGCTCCGTGAAGGTAACGCTTCTGTGTTCGTTCTTAATCCGTTATCACTTTCCTTCTGCTATTGCTTCTCCCCCGTGTCTCTTGCTCCAGACACCGCTAGCGTCCCTTCCATTCAGCCCTGTATCCTGCTTCGGATTTCTTGTGTTTCTCCTTCTGTGTTTCCCAGCTACTTACCCGTCTCTTCTTGCTGTTCAGTCTGGGATATCTCCTCTCTGGGCAGACTTACCTCTCAGTCCTCATTGGAATCTCTTGTGGATCTGCTCCGTTATCAGCCCTAGAATATCCTGCATGCCAAGCATCCATTCATCCGGACTCTACTCACCGCATACGCCTCCAACCGGCCTGCACACCGTGGAACCAACTAGCAGGGTTTTTTCTGCCATTCGGCTTTTTCCCTGCTCCGGAACCGGCTCCCGGGAGGCCCCCCTGTCTGGTTATAACATATACCGACAGCGTGGCATCCCAGGGAGCTTGTCCCTTTTTGCACGATAAAAAGACCAGGAAGAAAATAAACACAGAGAGGCAAGAGAGACTGAAGAAGAAGTACCCAGACGATCCATCAACTCTCTCAGGTGAGGAGAAGGGGAAGGGAGTTAGAGCACATCGTGACAGCATGTAGAGGGAACATGGAGAGGGTGGTGCAGAAGATAAGAGACACGGGAAAGAGATGCAAAGTCTCCTTTGGCAAGCACTGTGGTGTCCAAGACATCTCATACAAGGAGCGAGGGGGAAATTCCCAAGGGAGCAAATGGACCTTTGGTTTAGAAGATGGCAAGAGGTGGAGTTGTGGAAATGGTGTAAATGTAAAAGACTCTGTCCCCGCCACAGCGAAGTGGGGAAAGGAAAGGTGAGCAAGGGAAATGAATTGTCAGAACTGTTCTGTGGAAGGTGGAAGACAAACAACTAAAGATTTGAGGTTCTTTAAACTACACCTGCTAATGATGTGCTGTGCCTTGATTACATAAAATTAAATTGTTCTTGTTAGAGTTAATTGACGTGTTCGAAACAATTATTATTTTATCAATTCACTTTGCCAAATTTCGTGTCTGAGAAAGGCGATACAATGTTCCTGCGACGCTCCATCGCCGCATCACAGATGCTGCTCCACGAGGAGCCTGGTCACGCTGGGGTCCACATTTGGCATTTAATGGAAATGTGTGATTAGGCCAAGCAAAATCTTCACTTTTCAGCTTTAATAGGCTGTCAATACCTGGTTGCCTTGTATATGCAATATTTGTATACAGGTATTTAATGTATGTATCTTTTTATTTTTATGTAATGAAGAATGTAAGACCCATAAAAGAAAAACATGTGACTCAATTATTTTCTTTATTATGAAGTGTCCTCTTTCTCCGGACAATAAATCTCATTCATTTTAACTTTCCTCGGTCTGAAGCCTCCATACAGAGTCTTGGCACCAGATTCCTTGCAATCATGATTATGACATGACATATCCAAATACTAGACGTGACAGAAACATACTCATAACCTGATTATAGAATTAGCTGCCAAGTGGCCCCATGTCATGAGTGACACGTAGAGCCAATCCTGGCTTTTAACTTTGCCTGCTGGGACTTGTAGGCCCATACATACAAAGGGAAAACAAAACTACAAATCCCGGCATGCAATGGCAAAAACAGGATTGCCAATTTTAAATACTGCATTTGAGCTGGCGCCTAAAGATGGTAGTTTCCAAACAGGGCAGGCCCATCTGTAGGTGTTCACACATTCAAATAAATGGAATGCTTATTCTCTATACAGTACCTTTGTTGCTGACTCTCTCTCTTTCATTCAACAGTTATTAAGGGCAAGTTTCTTCGCTTCGCCAAGGCATCCCAGACAGCCAATACAGGAAGATCGATGCCGATCTTTACCTTTGATGTTGAAGTCCAGGAGGTAATACTGTGCTTCTCTCATGATCTCAAGTTGTTTTAAACTGCCAGTTTTCATTTGGTATTTAAAAATAGTTGTGTTTTTAATTATTTCTAAAATGGTGGCAGGTAGCAGATTAGCACTGGGACTACCGCAGAGCAATTCTGAATATCAATAGGACAGTCGTAGAATGCCACTTTGCCTGTCAGGTAAAGTTCACTCAACCAAAAACAAAAAACAATCTAAGATACGCTCATTCAGATGCCCTTTGGGAATTGGGCTGCTCTTTTTTTTTGGCGCAAGTGAGGAGTTGCGACAAGTATTAGTGAAGATGACAACTATTCCCATGTACTTGACAACAGAGGCGAACACTCTTGCCGCTTTTCAGCCTGTGTCGACGAAGTCTGGAGAAGCGCAAATTAGCTTAATCCCCACCCCCATGCATCACAATGCACTCAGCTGCTAAGTGGCAATGCACTCAGCCACAAAGTGACAAACTGACAATAACATTGCGCCGTTTTATGTTATGCTTATAGCTGTTCCGAGTGTGTCTCCTTCTGTTTCCGTTTACAGAGCTACAAAAGGAAAATAACTCAGTTGTGGAAACAATGTTCCTCATGGACTGTGTGGTTTCCACCTGGATTCACTGTCCCTGACCAAAAACTATAAATCAATCGCTGAGGCAAAGGGCTTTGTATTGGGGAATGGGTTGCATTGTCTGTTGGCTGATAGTACAATAATGAATAATGAGGTCAGAAATAGCTCACAATGCCATGGCACAGTACACAGGCAACACATTCAGCATCATTTTTTTGCATTATTTCTTAATTACAGCACATCCTTTAATTCTCTTGTTGCTTGTAATCACACCCCACTCGCTGCCCCGGAAGCCCAAGCAGCCCACACTTGAATTGTCTAACCTTTCCATCTCTGATTATTCTTATGAAGGGAGGCACATACACACCTGCTTTCAACTGGTCACTGGTTTCGACTTTAATAATGAAGCTTTAACAGTGTTCAACATAGTGAACGATTGTGTGTCAGGCACTGTAAATGCAACCCCAACACCCCCAGGGCCAGGTGCTTTGAAGTTTCACTTTCATGTTATGGGCCCATGAAACAGATTTTTTACATTGCTACTATTTTTCTGACCCTGCCCCAAAGACATGGAAGTTGCTGCAGTTGCCAATCACTGGTAACTTTATACTCTCATCCCTCTCGCCACTACTCTATCCATTGACTTCAGCCCTCTTTTCCTTAACCACTCTCTCTCTTCGCTTCAATTTCTGCCCACAACTCAAATGGTAACTCCTCTGACCTTATTCTCATCTCCTCTCAACTTTCCTCCTATAATATCTCCACTTCTCCTTCTCCCTCCGATCATTCCATTGTCTGCGCTGCAATCTCCACTCCTACTTCCACACTTCTCTCTCTATCTACCATGCCCATTTTCAAACAAACATTTCCCTTCTCCACATTACCTATCTACCTCTATACCCTACACCACTCACTCTCCTTTAATGCAAAATGTACAGTTCACTAACTTTAATGTTGCTCCTAATGCTCCTTATCCTCTCACTTCCCTCTTACTACATTCCCTCTGAAACCCTGCCCTCCAAGGCCTTGGATTACACCTTCCATCCATACCCTTAAAACAACAATGAGGAAAATCTGCCTGCTACTACACTCTGCCCTCTGCAACGCACCCAGAACAGTACTGCAAGACTTGTCCTTAGCCTCAAGCCCATGGATCGTATCTCTCCAGCCCTGAAAACTCTTCATTGGCTCCCAGTGGCTGCAAAGATTAAGTCATTCTGGGGCTTGGGTCCTAAATACCACCAACTCTACCTTTGGAAATACATTCCTACTCGAGCTCTTTGCTCCTCCACCTCCAACTCCCTCAAGGTCAGTCGCTTCTCCAAGCAAGGAGTTGGTGGTAGATCTCTTTCTTCAGCTGGGGCCTCACACTGGAAAAACCTCCTAGCCTCTCTGATATTTGAGGAGAGCCATCTTCGGTTCTGGAAGCACCTCAAGTCCTTCCTCTTTGCTACTGCCATCTCTCTTCTTCTCCCCTGCTGATCTCTGCCTGTTCCTGCACTGGGCACCTGGCTGCCCTTCTGAATTTTGGGCCAGATCCCTGCCCACCCAGTGCATACCTGCACTGCCTCCTGGCAACCCTTGCACTTTGGTCTGTATCTGCAACCCTACAGTCCCCTTACCTGCACTTACTAGACACCCGTTGTCCGCACTTAACTGGCCAGCTGCTGGACACACTACCTGTTCTTGTTTGATCACGTGTTCAGCACTTTTCACTTCTCCCCTGCTCCTTGCTCTCTCCCCTCCACTATCCCCTGCACTTGAGCGCTCTCAATGTCACTGGGCCTAGTAAGATTGTTGTATTTCCTCCTTTGTACCCCTCCCTTGCCTTGTTGCATCCTGAAACACTTGTGTATGGGCGCAATATAAATAAAATATCATATAAATAAAATATCATATCACTTGGCAAAGAGCTACACTTCTGCTCTTGACTTCTATCTCTCTCCCATTCTGTATCAATCCTCTCAACCTAGGCACCTCCAAAAATCTCTCAACTCAATTCTCTCATCTCCTAAACCTTCATTTCCTCTACTCTTTCTGATAATGATCATCTCTCTGCTTTGCTTCAAAATTTTCCAACATTCAAGATACCATTGCAAATTTCCTTACATACCCCCATCAGCTCACTTTTCTCCACCACTTCTACCCTCCAGTTCTGTGACAATGTCGTCCTTTGCTCCCAATAATCTGGATTATATTCTTGCCCTTCTCCTCAAGGCTAACCCTTCATGTTCCCCCATCAACCTTCTATCTGCACACATAGTGAAACTCATAGCTCCCATTGTTGCTCCATATCGTACTTCCCTCTTCAACTCCTCTCTCGACAGTGACCTTTTCCATCATCCTACAAGTCAGCTACTGTCATCCCTAACTTTAAGAAACCTGGCCTAGATCCTAAATGCCCTGCCAACATCAGTCCTGTCTCTCTTATCTCACTATTCCAAAATCCTTGCATGTGCAGTTTTTAACTGTCTCACTGAGTTCCTGGACCCACAAAACCTCTGGAACCCTCTTCAATTCTAGCTCTGACCTCTGCACTCTACTGCATCAGCTCTCATCAATGTCAGCAACTACATCTCTTCCGCTCATCATGCTTACTATGCATCTTTTCATATTCTTGTCAACCTCTCTGCTGCTTACTATCAACAATTCTGACATTCTCCCAACACTATCTTTCTTAGGTATTGTGGACAAATTTGTACCATATCTCATCCCCGATGCATCCAGGTGTCCTGGAACAGCCTTACCTTTCCACTCAACCCCTTACTGTTCCCCAAGGGACAGTACTGGGTCGACTTCTCTTAACCCTATATACCTCTGCTCGTGGCACGGATATCTCCTCCTACGGGTTCTCCTAATTGTTTGCTAATGACACTCAGATCTTCTTCTTCTTTCCCTCCTTATCTGATGAGCTACAGTAAAAATATCCAACTCTCTCTCTGCCATCAAATATTGGATGTCATCTCACTCGCTCATGCTCAAATCCACTAAGACTGAAGTTCTCCAAATCCCATCCAATAATCTCTCCCGCTTCTATTCTTCTTTCCAGACCACCTTCCCTACTCTGCTTCTGCCCGCATCCTTGGTGTCATCTTCGGCCCACCTCACCTCATCTGCAAATCTACCTCTGTGGACAGACTTATTCTCCTCCACATCAGACAATTAAGGCATCTTCTCCCCTTCAACACTGCTAAGCAATTAATCGTCTCCTTAGAACTCTCTCGATCTGACTACTGTGCTAGTCTCCTCTATGGACTTCAGAAATATATATTTTTGTGTATTCACATTTTTATTGAAACATTTATATTACAATAATACAGACAAAACTTGTGAAATGGGATCTAGCTATTGTCCATGAATAAATCTCCAATCCATTGCACACCCTTCACAAACCAGTGTAGACACAAAGCGGTCTTCCAGTTGATCCACACTCTCTTATTCAGCTAGACTTATGTCCTAGGTGACATTGCGGATTCCTTCCCAGTAATTCCCTCAAACTTGTGCCAGGTCTTTCCCAAGAAATCCATTGCAGGAGAGGGGACATTACCCCTGACCTCCCAGTTGTCAAAAGTGCCTCAGAGACAAGCAGTGTATTCATACTTGATTTTGCCTGTGCCCAAACAACATGAGACTCCTCCAGAAATGGTATTGAATGGAGCACCGCAAAAACCAAATGGTACAATGCATAGTTAGGGACCCCTAAGCCTTCTTGTTCCCAAGGCAGTTGTAGTTTCCAAAGCTTCAGGCATGACTGTTTCTGCTCCCATAAAAAAACACTTCAATTGATTCTCTATATTCAATAAGCGTGTCCTCTTCACATGTAGAGGCAGCATACTCAGTACATAATTGATGTGTGGAGCCAAAGTCATCTTGATGGCGTTGAATATCCTTTTTTACCACTCACCAAGTTCTCAACTTTGCTGTCCACACACTCTTTAACCTTCCACGTTTCACCTCAACTTCTCCATCTTGCTGTCAACTGGGCTGGACATCAATGAGACAGAGGACAAAGTATAAACTCATTCTCATCATCTTCAAAACTATACACAGACTTACCCATCTCACTCCCTACTCTCCCCCTTAGTAGCTACTATCATCCTCACCTCTGCTCCTTGCCCCTTCCGCTCCCTCTCATTTCCACTCTCTCCCTCTCCTCACTCTCCTACTATGGAATGATATTCCTCTCCCTCTCTGCACTACTCTGACTCTACCACTATTTAAATCCAACCTCCTAGCTCCCCTCCTTTCTGAAGAACCATTTTCATAGCATTCTATGCCACCACATCCCTCTGTTCTCCTCTCCCCTACCTCTCTACAACCCCACAACACTTACCCACCACCCCATCATCCTAAACATAGCAATTCCTCCACTATCCCGATTCTATATAATGCTCTACTGTCCTCAACCCTTGTTCATGTTTCTACCTCCCCTGTATCTTCATGTCTTATACCCACATCCTCTCACCCATTATTAAGGACGCTGGTCCTGCGCTCTGTAATCAATGTTACAAATGTTGTAAGCATTGGTGTGCCAAAAATGCATTGCTTTCCCTGTATTTTCCATAAATAAATGAAAATAAATACACTAACTCCCCAATGTGTGTTTGGCAGTTACTCTCAGCTAGTGCCTGTGCTCATGGAAGGAGCTGAGTGGAAAGGCAGCCAACACGCATACATTCAGTAGAACATTAAAACATTCAATTATAGCTAACCACATGCCAAATTTCAGGTTTGTAGCATGTTGGGAAGTATGCTGAACATTTTGAACAGACACACAAAAACATATGCAAGCATTGCAGACTGCTTAAAAAAAATGCTTTCAATAAATAATTAGAAAAATATATGTTATACTTTTTAAACTGTCTACACCAGGGAATCTACCTACATGCCAAATTTCAGGTTTGTAGCATGTTGGGAAGTATGCTGAACATTTTGAGCAGACACACACACATATCCACACATGTTCCTTTTATATATAGAGAGAGATAACACGATGCATGTAGATCTGACTCAGAATGGGTGACTTGCCAACCAGCTCCTCCTTTCTTAAGTGCCATGTTAAACGCATAGAACCTGTGCTCTGCTGGAGCAGTACCCTGATCTGCAGGGCAAGCTCCCCAGTGGAACAGAGCAGGTTCAGGGATCAAAGGTGCCCTCATGACAGCTGCTTTTTACAGCCAAGTTTCTGCAGTGCAGGGGCTGAATTTAAGACATCTACCCCTGTTCCCAAAACCACATAACTATGAGAGTTACTATCCTGGTGGCAGTTGTAAACTTTAAATATGACCCATACCTGTTGTATTGGTCAATACAGGAGAGCTTGACCTCACCAGACACGAACATTGCATCATGTATTACATAAAAGGTACATCTCCCGTAAACACGACAGGCACATATACAGACAGAGACACATCCTGAAATCTTGGAGGCTGACAATACCCTCTGGTGCACCTGGTAATTGCACACACAACATACAAAATAACTGGGAGCAAGGGGTTTCATGTGCTCCATGGTAGAGGGTGCTGTACTAAAGAAATAAGGAAGAGACTACATTACCCATAATGCCGAGCCAACTGCCATCTTAGAGAGCAGCTTATAAAAGCCACGCCCCTTCAATCACCCTTGCTTGTCGTTCACGTTACTTCAAGATTAGAAGGTCTTACAGAGAAGCACTTTTTCTGGGCTGTTTACTGTCTGGGGTTTTGTCGTTGTTACCTTGTTTTTACGGGACGACTCATCACTCTTGGGATCTGTGGCTGGAAGGAAGTACTCTGGTGCTCAGTGCTGCAACAAGGGGGGTCACGCTGCTCTGTGCCTCATTCAGACGTGGAAGCCAAAAGTAAAGAAAAACAGAGAAGTGCTTGCAGCACTGTTGATGCCTGAGAGCTGCGAGAAATAACAAAAGTAATAAGCTGCGTGGAATAACAAAAGTAACAAGCGTGGGCATTGCTAATAGAAAACCATTTGCAAGAGCATTACTTACCTACACAATCAAACCCTGTTATAAATACATTACAGTCAAGTTCTGTGTCCAGGAACATTGAACATGACATCCAGACACTGCGCTGTGCGGTATTGAAGAGTCAAAAGTGGGTGGCTCTGACACAGCGACTGGCCGCTGAGGCTCCCTCCAAAAACAATATAACCCCATCAGAGAGACGCTGCAACCCCCTTGTGAAGAAATCAGAGGTACATACAGTGCAAGGGGGGAAAGGAATTGGATGATAGGGGACGAGTGAGGGTACATACCTACCATCTTTATCTCTCTCCCTTGTGCACAGGAAATGTGCGCCAATATAGGGGCATACAGTCTGAACCATGTCACCAAAGACATCCAGCATAGCGCCAAAACTCTTCCCCCCTTGGGGTCTGAGTGGGGAACGGTCACCCTTTAGGGTGGTCATCCAGACTCTTTCAGGAGAATGGGTGTTGACTTCAGGGAGGGTCCACCGCAGGCACACAAGACTCCAGATAAGGCGTTACCATACGTGAGTTCAAGGTATTGTGGCTAGTATCTCTCTTGATTCAAGCCACATCAATCCGATATCTTACATGTGTCAGCATTGTGAGCCCAACTCTGGTTTATGTGCATTCTGGTCAGACAGCATGGCCCTGCCAAGTGAAGGGCAGGCGACAAGTTGACTATGCCCCTCCTTTTGATCATTTGAGATACAGGAATCAAAGGGCACACCCATCCCAAAAGGACTAGCTTCACCCCAGGTTGCGGCAAACCAAAATGTCCTTTGATACTACTGACAAGGCAAAGGGGCAGAGCTATTATAGACAGGGGAGCTCTGAACAGCTGGAAGACGATTCCACCATGTTGTTTTCTCTATATATTTCTCTTCCATCCTATCCCCCTCGCCCTTCCTTTAACACCATGCACTTTGGGTATGATGTCAGAAGGCTGAGCGGGTGAGTGCAGGGTGAAAAGATCTTTCAATGTTGCCCTCCTGGGCTTGAAAATACTGCGTGTGCCTGAAATTGTTGTGTTCCTGCCCGCTGTCCCCTGATCTCCTGCTTCCCCTTCCCGTTGTTCTCCTACTCCCCACCCACCTCCCATCCTGCCCACACCCCCCTTGATTGGCTCATCCTCCCTTATCACTGACCTTCCCTGGGCAGCCCCGGCCCGGCAGCCCCACGGCTACGGGTGGCTCCCTGTTGGTGCCTGCATGTGTCTGCAGGGGACGCCAGTTGCCAGTCACCTCCCTTCTGACTGCCCTGCTTACCCCCCTTCCACTTACCGGCGGTTTATTCCCTGCTGTTTCAAATTGTATAAATTTGCCTGTATCAGTACAACATAAATTGCATTGTGAAACCTAGGCATTTTCCCCCTCTTTTGGACTCTCAAACCTAGGTGGCCTTCCACTGGTTGTTTTAAATTTGCCTGTATCAGTACCACATACATTGCATTGTGAAACCTAGGCCTTTTCTCCCTCTTTTGGACTCTCAAATTTAGGTCTTCTTTCCTGTCTCAGAATGTGCATTTTTTGAGTTCTCATCCCGAGTGCCATTGTCTTGTCCCATAGCTCTACTCACTTGCCTCTTGCTGTCTTGTCTGTCTACCCTAGGGTCCCCATTTCCCTCCCATCCCCCTCCTCTCCCACCTACTCTATGGTGCCCTCTGTCTATCTTTTCAAACTGCTTCTCTATTGACTATCCTGCTCTCCTCACTATGTCTGGTAGGAAGAAGTTTAAAAAGGACATCCTGGTCTCCAACCCAGGCCTCCCTATCGCTGACACCTACACCACTGCCTCCTCCAAGGAAACTCTCACCGACATCCTCTTTGTCGTTCCCTCCCCATACCTATGGACCCCTCAAATGGTCTCTGTGCTCTCTCCTTTCTCCTCTTCTCAAATTAATGGTGGCACCCATTGGGACGCCCTTGTGGCCTCCTGTTCTGACTTGAGTGTCGTGTAGACCGATGAGACCTCCGTCCCCAAGTGACGCACAGGGGAACAAAATAGAAACCCGCTGTGCGACCCTTGAGGCCACAGGTGAGAGATGTCTTCCCAGATCCACGGAGCCTCTGGAACACCGATGCTGCTGTCAAGAAGGAATGAGGTTAAGCACCAGGCAATCACAATACAGGCAGGTAAACAAAAGAATCTGAAGTGTCTTACCTATCTGGTGTAAGGGAGACCCAGGTAACCTAGTAGGGAGGTTCGAGGCTCAACAAGATACAGCGGTCCCTGGAGTGGTAGAACCGCAGGTAAGCGTGGATCCAGGTAGGCCACCTGTAAGATAGGGCTTGACTTGGGCGTAGAAGTACAGCAAGATACTCAGGGATGATCCAAAGACAAGTCGATGTGCAGTCCAAAAATCCGGCAACAGGTAAACAGTTCCAGGCAAAGGTACAAAGGGGTGTCCAAGAGAGTCCGAGATAGAGTTCCGTGGTCGAGGTAGCAAGGAGCAAGTAATAACGCCAAACAGGGTCCGAAGCCAGCTGAGAAGCAATGATCGTCCTGCCTCTCAGCTTTTTATACTGTGTGTCCCTGGGTCATGTGACGTCTCTGGGCCATGTGACGTCCACCAAGATCACGTGAGGAACGCCACACTGTATCACGTGACCGACGTGATGACGTAACGCCATCCCTTCTGCGATACATCCTCCAAGGCAGTTGCCAGTGCAGGAAAGGCTGTAAACGAGCCCGTACACCAAAGAAGGTACGGTGTCTTCGGTTCTGTGGGTTCACCGAATCCCTTGAGCCTCGAAGCTGGGGTGGAGATGTTTGGGGAATGTGAGCAGTGTTCTGATGTGGGGAGGCCTGATGTGCTGAGGATCGCCTAACATAGCCCCTCCCCAACAGCCCACGACCCCGTGGGCAGGATGGATGGTCTAAATGGAAACGGGCTACCAAGCGAGGGGCGTTCAGGTCAGAGGTGGAAACCCATGAACGTTCCTCCGGGCCGTAACCCTTCCAATCTACCAGATACTGGATCCCCCCCCTAAACCACCTGGAGCCCAAAATGGCCGACACCTCAAAAACATCAGGAGAGGACAAGGACACCGGCGCAACAGGGGTACGAAGACGGACAGAGTCGGGACATGGTTTGAGGAGGGAGACATGAAACACAGGATGGATGCGCCAAGAGCTGGGAAGCACTAGACGGAAAGCCACCGGATTAACAACCTTCGATATCACATAAGGACCGACAAAGCGAGGTAGCAACTTCCGACAACCCACTAGGCGAAGATGACGGGAAGACAACCAGACCCTGGAACCCACCACCAGAGGGGGAGCAGCCCGACGTTTGCCATCCACACGGGCCTTCATAGCAGCCTTTGCTTCAGTGAGATGAACCACGGTACTAGCGTGTAAGGCAGAAAGATCCCTAAGACATGTCGTGGCCGCAGGGTTCGCAGAATCAGAAGCATCAGGGACCGGCAAGACCTTGGGATGTTGGCCATAGAGGGCGTAAAAAGGAGAATAACCAGTGGCTGAATGAGCCGCATTATTATATGCGAACTCCGCAAGCCGTAAAGCGGCCAACCAAGAGGTCTGATGTTGCAATATAAGGCAGCGAAGATATTGTTCCATAGATTGATTCGTCCTTTCAGTCTGTCCATCGGTCTCAGGATGATAGGCCGAAGAATACCGGGTATCAATGCCCAATAGCTTCGTCAGGGATCTCCAAAACCGAGAGGTCAACTGTGACCCTCGATCAGATATGATGACCGAAGGAAGGCCGAATAGCATGAACACATGTTCAAAAAACAAATCCGCTAATACAGGAGCCGAAGGAATACCTTTGCAGGGAACAAAACGGGCCATTTTAGTGAACGTGTCCACCACCACCCAGATGGAGTCGAAGCCCTTCGATTTGGGGAGATCGGTAACAAAATCCATCGTCAACGTATGCCAGGGCCTGGGAGGTACCGGAAGCGGAAGCAACAACCCTATTGGTCGACCCCTTTGATGTTTAGCCTGAGCACATACTGCGCATGATCTAACATAGCATTCTACATCGCGCTTCATAGAAGGCCACCAACACCAACGCTTGAGAAGATCTAAAGTGCGCTCCTGTCCGGGGTGAGCGTTAAAGGGAGCGTCATGAGACCACTCAAGGGCCAGATTACGTGTGTCAGGTGTGGGAAGGAACAGGCGTTCATGTACGAACGGTAACCCATCAGAAAACACTGGGTCCCATTCTCGCAACTGGTCAGAATGATCGCTAGTCCAGGATCGAACCGAGTCTATCAGTGACAATGAGGGAGTACAGAGACAAATCACATGACTCTTTCCGAGAACAGTGTCGGGGAATGTAGGCAATTGAACCCCCCCCCGGGGAACGTGACAAGGCATCCGCCTTCCCATGTGCCGTACCAGGACGGTGCATAATACGGAAGTCAAAAGAGGAAAAGAAAAGATGCCATCGGACCTGTCTGCTATTAATGCATTTCAGAGAGGCCAAATCCTGTAGATTCCGATGATCAGAGTATACTGTGACAGGATATTTAGCCCCCAGAAGATGATGACGCCAAACACGGAAAGCGTCCATGACAGCCAAGAGTTCTTTTTCCGTAACGGTATAATGAGACTCAGTACTGGAAAACTTACGGGAGTGGTATGCCACTGGATGTAATTTGCCTGTATTAGGACATGTTTGTGACAATACCGCCCCGAGGGCAAAGGAAGAGGCATCTGCCTCGACTATGAACGGGAGGTCAGGATTGGGATGTTGGAGTACCGGTGCGGTAGTAAAGGCGGTTTTCAAAGTCTCAAAGGCCTCCTGCTGTTCTCTCTGCCACTGATATGGTACCCGAGGACTAGTCAGGGCCGTGAGTGGGGCTACAATCGTGGAAAAGGAAGAAATGAAACGCCTATAAAAGTTGGCGAATCCTAAAAAGGCCTGCAAGGACTTGAGTGTTTGAGGTACTGGCCAATCCAAGACTGCTTTGACCTTAGACTCGTTCATGGACAACGCCCCAGGGGTGATGTGGAAACCCAAAAACTCAACAGAGGTCTTATGGAACTGACATTTCTCAGGTTTGGCAAATAAGGAATGTTTGCTCAAACGGGTTAATACTTCTCGGACGTGTTTTACATGGTCATCCAGATCACGAGAGAAGATCAGGATGTCGTCCAAATACACAACCATGTACACATCCAGAATATCCCTGAAAATGTCATTCATGAATCGTTGGAACGTGGCCGGGGCGTTACATAAGCCAAAGGGCATGACAAGATATTCGTACAAGCCGTAACGAGTACAGAAAGCAGTTTTCCACTCGTCTCCCTCGCGAACGCGTACCAAATTGTATGCGCCGCGTAGATCAAGTTTGGTAAAGATGGAAGCATGTGTTAAATGATCTAAGAGTGGAGTGATTAACGGGATGGGATATCTATCCTTCTTGGTGATCGCGTTAAGACGCCGATAATCCACACAAGGACGTAAATCCCCCTCCTTCTTGGGTACAAAGAAGATAGGACTTGCCGCTGGTGAAGTGGAGGGGCGGATGTGTCCTAAACGCAGGGCGTTCTGTACATATTCTTTTAACACCAGTTCCTCCGAAGGAGACAAAGAGTAGATCCTGCCCGAAGGAACAGTGGAATCAGGAAGCAATTCGATTGGGCAGTCATAAGTTCTATGTGGAGGAAGTACCTCAGACGAGCCTCGATCGAAAACCGATTCGAAAGCCCGATATTCTGGCGGAATCCCAGACACCAACCCCCCAACAGTATGGGACTGTATGACTTCTGGATCGTCAACTGTCAGTGTGAGTTGTGCTAAGGCTCCCAAGACCCGAGAGGGTGTGTCAGGGGCTTGATGGATCGGGAGACAATAATTCTGACAAATATCGGACTCAAAGAGTACAGTGCCTGCTTGCCAATTGATCAATGGGTTATGTTCACGTAACCAGGGAATCCCTAGTATGATACCGAATTGAGGTGCGGTGATCAAATCAAAACATAAGGTTTCTGTGTGTGTGTCTTGTATGTTCAATAAGAGGGGTGCAGTTTGATGTCTAACAGGACCAGAAACCAATGCGGAGCCGTCTACGGCTTGGACATGTTCCGGTCGTGTTTTTACCACTAAGGGTAGATTGAGGGAATGGGCCAAATCAATATCTATGTAATTACCAGTGGCACCGGAATCAATAATGATATTGACTGCATGTAGAAGGCCAGTAGAGGGACATAGAGTAGCCTTTACGGAGATGGGTTGAACACGAGCAAAGGCAAGAGGGGTTCCCGGAGAAGAAGATGGGAAACTCGACCTGGTCTCCGGTTCTAAGGTCGAGCCATCCGAAAAACCTGACTCTTCTTGGGACGTCGAGGACACTCTTTCACGAAATGTCCAGTGGTGCCACAGTAAAAGCACGCATTATCTACCCTTCTGCGTTCCCTCTCAGATGTTGTAATAGGACTGCGTACCCCTCCTACTTGCATAGGTTCTTCAGTACCGGAAGCGGGAGTATTAACAAGAGTAGGAGAGGATGAGGCCCCCAATTCAGCTCTACGCTCCGATCGGCGTGCATCTACCTGCAGGACGAGATCAACCAATTCCTGATACTGAGTAGGCATAGAAGGGATCACTGCTAAAGCGTCTTTCATGGTGTTACTCAACCCCCTATAAAAGACCACCGCCCGCTTGTTTTCTGGCCATGATGTTTCCGCAACCAGCTGATTGAACCGGGTGATGTAATCTATCAGAGTTCTTTTGCCCTGAGTCAATTCCAACAACTCCAAATCCCTAGACTGTGCCTTGTGTCGAGTATCGAATACTCGGGACATTTCTAGGACCAACAAATCAAAGTCATAAAGAACTGGGCTATTGTTTTCTAACAGGGGATTAGCCCAAGCGGCAGCTGTTCCAGCTAAATGGGAAAGGGCGAAGGCGGCCTTAGCAGTGGACGTGGGAAAGGCCAAGGGCCTGCATAAGAAATGTAACTTGCACTGGTTAACAAAGGTTCTGAATTTCTTGGGATCACCCTGGTAACGTTCAGGAGCAGCCAGGGGGGAAGGAGTTGGGAGGATTATTGGAGTCGGGACTGTAGAAGCAGCCAAGGGAGGGGGTGTAGTGGAGGAGCTGCCATCTCCAAACTCAGGGTCTGCAGGAAGAGAATGCTGAACGCTCTGTATGGTATCCAACCTTTGATGGATCACTGTGTTTGCGGCGGCCATATCTGCCCTTAGTATTGTAATTGCCTGAACTAGAGCAGTTATGGGTTCGTCCGTGGATCCCTGCATCGTCTACACGACTATACGGCTTCTCAGTCTGTTCTGACTTGAGTGTCGTGTAGACCGATGAGACCTCCGTCCCCAAGTGACGCACAGGGGAACAAAATAGAAACCCGCTGTGCGACCCTTGAGGCCACAGGTGAGAGATGTCTTCCCAGATCCACGGAGCCTCTGGAACACCGATGCTGCTGTCAAGAAGGAATGAGGTTAAGCACCAGGCAATCACAATACAGGCAGGTAAACAAAAGAATCTGAAGTGTCTTACCTATCTGGTGTAAGGGAGACCCAGGTAACCTAGTAGGGAGGTTCGAGGCTCAACAAGATACAGCGGTCCCTGGAGTGGTAGAACCGCAGGTAAGCGTGGATCCAGGTAGGCCACCTGTAAGATAGGGCTTGACTTGGGCGTAGAAGTACAGCAAGATACTCAGGGATGATCCAAAGACAAGTCGATGTGCAGTCCAAAAATCCGGCAACAGGTAAACAGTTCCAGGCAAAGGTACAAAGGGGTGTCCAAGAGAGTCCGAGATAGAGTTCCGTGGTCGAGGTAGCAAGGAGCAAGTAATAACGCCAAACAGGGTCCGAAGCCAGCTGAGAAGCAATGATTGTCCTGCTTTTTATACTGTGTGTCCCTGGGTCATGTGACGTCTCTGGGCCATGTGACGTCCACCAAGATCACGTGAGGAACGCCACACTGTATCACGTGACCGACGTGATGACGTAACGCCGTCCCTTCTGCGATACATCCTCCAAGGCAGTTGCCAGTGCAGGAAATGCTGTAAACGAGCCCGTACACCAAAGAAGGTACGGTGTCTTCGGTTCTGTGGGTTCACCGAATCCCTTGAGCCTCGAAGCTGGGGTGGAGATGTTTGGGGAATGTGAGCAGTGTTCTGATGTGGGGAGGCCTGATGTGCTGAGGATCGCCTAACACCTCCTTCCATTCCTCTAAGGTCATCATTAATGTCTACTCTAATGGGACCATCTTGGTCCAAGGCCCTCAGGCCAACCTTCATCTCTTTGATAGACGCTTCCTGTGACCCATCAACTTTCTTTCTTCTCCTGCTGTCCCCTCCCACCTTTCCCTGACTTCCTCACCTCCCCCTTCTGCCTCCTCCTTGGCTACCTTGCCTCCTCCTTCCCTCCCTTCCCCCTCTCTGGATCCTGCTACACCTCCGAAGGGCATACCTGTGAGCTGTACCCATCCCCAGAAGTCCTGCAAGGATGGCAACCTTCTCCATATTGCCACTCTAAACTCTCACTCTGCTGTCAAACACACCTCTGATATCTGCCGCCTTCTGGAAGAACTTGAGCTTGATGTCCTCGGTCTCACCAAGGCATGGTTCATGGCTGGCTCTGTCACTAGCTTTGACACTCTCCTACCTGACGACTACACAATCCTCTCCGTGCCCTGGTCCAACCGCTCTGGTGGTGGTGTAGCCCTGATCTTCCCCCAGTGGATTCCTGCCACTGTCCCTCCTATGCAGGCCTACTCCTCATTTGAATGCCTCATCTGCAGGCTCTCTCTCTCCCCTAGCCACTCCCTTACTGTGGCTACTATCTATCGGCCACCTGATCAGATTTCTTCCTTCCTCTATGAGTGGGCGGACCTCTCCTCCTCACTCCTGGCCTCTACTACTCAACTCCTCCTTCTTGGTGACTTCAACATCCACCTAGATACCTCCTTTCTTCCCTCTGGGCTGTTTCGTGACCTCTGCGACTCTCTCTCACTCGCTATTCTCCCCTCTGGCCAGACTCACTCTGCAGGGCACACTCTCGATGTTCTGATCTCCTCAGACCTTCCCCTCTCTGTCCCTCTCTACACTCCTCTCTCCTGGAGTGATCACTTTCTCCTATCCTCCCACCTCACCCTCCCTACCCCTCATACCAAGCCACCTCCATCACTGCCACCCACCTTCTCGGTCATCCGACCCATGAAGCGCGTGTCAGTTAAGGCTTTCGCCGCCACCTTCTCACCCCTACTCCCCTTTTGGCTGACTCTCACCCTGACATAGCCAGCCTTCTCCACGCTCCACTCTTCTATATCTGATACCCTTGCCCCTGTCATGAGAATCTGCCTGAAGCCCAAAGCCAAGTGTAAATCTTGGTATGACTCAGACCTCGTCACCCTAAAACGCAAGTGCAGGGTGGCCGAGAGGAAATGGTGTGCTTCATGTTCATCCTCTGACAAACTGGCCTGCCGCCTGCTGCAAAGGCCATACTAGCTCTCCATCCTGACCAAGAAGAGAGCTCATATCCAAGCCCGCATCTCTGCGGCATCAGACAACTTGGCTGAACTCTTTAAAATCTGCAAGGAACTGCCAATCCTGCCACAGTCTCTACAGCTCCTGTCCCTTCCCAGGCCCTCTGCACGGCACTGGCTTCTCACTTCATTTCTAAAACTCAGGACATCCTGTCCTCACTCTCCTCATATCGCCTCCCTCCCTCTATTCCCTGCTTTTCTGCTGGCCCTTCTGCAGCCACCCCTACTCCCTCCTTCTCTGCCTTTCCCCTTTTCTCTGCACATGAGGTTTCTAGACAAGTCCGATCTATGAAAGTCTTGTTGAAACAGATTCACCCCTGTTCCTCCAAAACTATCAAGGTCCAGGTCAACTCCCTGGCTCCTGCCCTGGCTGATTTCTGCAATCACTCCTTCGTCACTGGAGTCTTCCCATCCCCCTTGAAGTATTCCCTTGTGCACCCTCTTCTTAAGAAACCCTCTGCCGACCCCTTCTGCCCGGCTCACTATCGCCCAATCTCAATCACTCCCTTTCTGGGCAAGCTCCTGGAGAAACTGCCCATCTCCCAGCTTAATTTCTGCACTGAATCTGTTGGTTGTCTTCATGACCATCAGTCTGGCTTCAGAGCTGTCAGAGCACGGAAACTGCTCTCCTGAACATCTGTGAAGACCTGCTCTCCAACCTTGACTCCAACACCCTGTGCGTTCTCATCTTGCTTAATCTCTCTTCTGCCTTTGACACTGTCAATCATGCCATCCTGCTCAACCGACTCCATGATAACCTTGGTATCACTGGTCAGGCTCTGGCGTGGCTGACTTCTTTCCTCTCCGACCAACCCTCCCAGGTCCAACTTGGGTCCTTCCACTCTGATATCTTTATCTCTACCTGTGGTGTCCCACAGTTGTCTAACCTCTCTCTCTGGCTTTTCAACCAATACCTGGAACTCCTTGCCCACCGCATCGCCACACTTTGACCCAACCTTCAGTGCTATTGGGATGATACCCAGCTCATTTTCAGGCTACCTTTGGCCTCCTCCTCTCCGTCCCTCATCTCTGACTGTCTGCCATCCATGAGTGGTGTGCCGCATACGACCTCTGCCTTAATGCCAGTAAGACTGAGATTCTACTCATCTGCACACCTGCTCCCTCCTTCTCTGCAGCTCTCTGGCCGGCCTCCCTTGGCCCTCTTCCTGCTCCCACCTGCAAGGCTAAAAACCTCAGAGTCATCTTCAATTCCACACTCTCCTTCTCTCCTCACATTTGCAACGTCTCTAAGAAGTCACACTACCAGCTGCACCTCCTCAGAGGAGTTTCCTCTCCTTCCCCCATAAACTCACTGTCTCCAGAGCCTTGGTTCTTTCTAGGCTGACTGTTGTAACAGCCTCTATCTAAATCTGCCTGCCACTATACTCCGCCCTCTACAACTTATCCAGAACAGGACTGCAAGACTTGTCCTTGGCCTCAAGCCCAGGGATCGTATCTCTCCAGGACTGAAATCTCTTCACTGGCTCCCAGTAGCTGCGAGGATTAAGTTCAAAACCCACTGCATTGTCCACAAGGCCTTCTGGGTTGGGGGGGGCGCAAAACCTTCAACTCTCTTCCTAAATATCTTCTTTCTCGAGCTCTTCGCTCATCCGCATCCAACTCCCTCAGGGTCAGTCGCTTCTCCAAGCAATGAGTGGGTGGTAGATCTCTCTCTTCGGCAGGGGCCTCCCTCTGGAACAGCCTTCCTGCCTCCCTGAATCTTGAGGAAAACCATCTCCGGTTCCGGAAGCACCTTAAAACCCTCTTCTTTGCCTCTGCTTTCTCTCCCCTTCTACCCTGCTAAATTCCTGGCAGAAACAGCACTGGTTACCTGGCCACCCTTCTGATTCTCGCGCCCAGGCCTGCCAGTTGCCCACCTGCACTGCCTCCCTGGCAACCCCTGCACCAGGGGGCTGTTTTCTGCATCCCTACAGTTCCCCTACCAGCACCTATGTTTGCACTTACCTTGCAGTTGCCACCAGTGGTTGTTTTTATTTATCTTATTCATTCTACTATTCCGTAACTTTCTCTCTCCTTTCCCCACACACTTTTCCCTTTCCCCCTCCCCATGCACGATCTGAATGATACCTGGCCTAGTAGGATCGCTGTTCTGTCTTCCCTTTGTTCCCTCTCCCTTGCCTCGTCGCGTCTTGAAACACTTGTGTATAGGCGCGTTATCAATGCTATATCATATCATATCATATCATATCATATCAAGGCAAAGTATACTTGTTCCCAGGACAGGGATTGGACCCATAAAGCAGACTTGCTTTAGTCCAATCACCTGTGGGGGTTTTCAAATTCTCTGATTCATCTCTGGACTTCAACCTTGAAGAAAAATGTGTTCGAACCTGCTGGGAGAGCAGTGCTTTCCAGTGATCTCCAGTTGTAAGATGAAGACAGATAGTACAAGACAGAGACACGTTCTGCTCCCTAAGCATCCCATGGGCACAATGGCTGTGACCTGCTGCTGGAGCAAGCCCTCTCTTTCTGGCACCCTGCCCTTACTGTGCTGAAGACTCCTGGAGGTGGGTGCCAGACTCCCCGTGTTTGGGAGTCCGAGAACAAGGACTACTCTTGCCCCTGAAAACCTGTAGTGGGCATATAGCACTTTAGAGCCAAGACAGCCAGGATTCCTGCAACTTCATAGTTCAACCAATACAAACCATGGTTCGAGTCTGTTTGATACTGTTTGAACCAACAGAACCCTCCAGTGGTGGCCTTTGGCAATCGCCGACCTTAGAACTGCTGTCCCACACATTCTAACCAGTTTACTGTTGCACTGCGCCGTTTGAAGCACATCATTGCTTTGGCTCAAACTAAGTATTGCTGCACTTGTAACACACGCAACACTGTTTGTACCGCCTCTGCCTTTTCATTGCTGATCCATTTGATGGTCAATCCAACCTCAATGTTCTCCCCGAACAGGGACCTTCGAATGCAGCATTGAGCCAACTCGCCTTGCGCATCCTGACCTCAGCCACTGAACCTCGACCACCAAACCGAACCTGTCAATCTCCCTAATCCTCATCCCTGCAGCATCGCTTTGAAACACAGCAACATTTAGCTCCACCCTGTCTATACAACTGCTTGCCATCTGGACTACCGTGACTGCCTCATTAAACACCTACGTGAACTGTTAGCACAGTGCTAAGAAGGCTGGTTAACTGTGCTTGAACAGCCAAGACACATCAAAGATATTAGTGATTGATGACTACCTCTGGTCCATTTCTGGGCGCTAGAGACTAGGTCACTTTAATCCCTTTTGCTAAAAGAACATATTATTTTTGAAGAACATTGTATTTGTTTGCCATTCTCCCCCTGCTTCATTACCCAGAGTGTTGCCTCTTATTGTCTTTGCATCATCTGTGTTTTTTCTTCACAGGTGGGTTTTTGTAGTGCTTTATATTTAGGTATTATTGTAAATAGTTTCGGCTCGGCACTTTCTCCTTTCCTTTTCAATATCTATATCCAGCCTCTTGTTAAGTTTATTCACTCTTTTGGGTTTCAGTGTTTCTCATATGGGGATGTCACTCAGATCTTGGTGTGTCTTGATCTCTCTCTTCTTGCTATGGCTGAATGGCGTCATAAGTGTCTGTCGACTGTCCATCTTTGTATGAGAAAAAATGGGCTTTGCCTTAACAGAGATAAAACAGAGGTCTTTCTTGTTGGTGTCACCCTTGAGTCCTCAGGAAATTCTTCAGCCTTCTGGCCGGTCGAACTTGGGCTCTTGCCTTCTCCGTCTTTAGTGGTACAATACCTAGGTGTGAAGCTTTCTGCCTCACTGTCTTGGCAGGCCCAGGTCAGCACTGTATGCCAGTCTGTTAACTATAAACCTGCACATTCTGTGTAAGGTTTTGCCCTACCTCCCTTGCTCACTGCATCCCTTGGTAGTATCTTCTTTTCCATCTGGACCTTTGGATTATTGTAACTCGCTTTTCCTGGAGCAACCCGTTTTTTTACTCCAGCGATTACAAATCCTCCAAAACATTGCAGCCAGGCAGGCCACTGGTGCTGCTCATTATTCATTATTCCTCTGCTTCTCCTATTTTGGATGCTTTGCATTGGCTACCCCTGGCTAAACCGATAAGGTTTAAGGCCCTCTTACTCATCTATCTGGCTTTTTATAAAACATTTTCTACAAGTTAAATCCATTCTCTATGTTCCATCCCACTCTGTGTTCTTCTACCGCCCTCTGGATTTTTGTTCCCTGGTCAAACTTTCCTGTGTGGGAGGTTGTTGCTTTTCTGTGGTAGCAGATCAATTATGGAACTCCTCCCCATTGTCCTTGCAAAACCTTTCTGTTTTCTGCTTAAGCTTTCTTCGTGTCCTCTTTGATCGCTCTCGAGTTTACACCTGAGCACCAGGATGCCGTAGCTGGTGAAGGCTTTGCTTTATAAATGCAGATAATATAACATAACAGTGTTAATTAAAGTATATATATCTATATAGAACCGTGATTGGACATTTGTTTTGGACTGTTGTGCTTTTCTGTTTGGGTTGCTACTGTTTCACATTCACACCCCCTGTTGAGAATGTAGCCTTCCCTTGGCCCGCATTACCACAAATGGCAAAGAAGGTATATTTCTTAGCTGTGCCAGTTTTACCTGTATGGTTGGTTTCACTCTGGTTTTGTCGAAGTGTGAGGGCTGAGTAGGCACTTTTGCTTCTACTCATTCTTGTACACCGGCAGGGCAGGGGTCACTGGTTCTATGCCTGAGGCTGGTGGGCATGCAATGACTTATTGAACATTTAGCATACATTTTATTTATGATAGTTTCTTAATTCAATTACAATTTTTTTCCAATATGTTTCCCTATACTGATTGACCATGCCATGCACTTAGAGGGAGGACTGAGGGTGCCAAGCAGCTTTCAGAGTAGGACAGAGACATATCGGAAAAGGGCAATGAGAAGTCCAGCATATGGCCCATCCCCCCTAAATCCCTTTTCTGTCCCAATGGCGGTGAGTTTTTTTTTTATCTCACCGTCATACTCGTAATGAGGCCCTGATGAGCTGATGTTCAGATCTCCAAGTGTCTGAAATGCTGAACAAACATTGGAAGAGTACCACAGGTGTTGGACAAATTGTGAAGGGGCGCAGGCAGAGATTGAAGAGTGGGGCCTTGAAAGACAGACTAATCCCTGGAGGGAATTCCATCCCTGAAAGGGAATCTGCTGATCAAATTCCCCTTTCATAAATCTCCATGCCAAAGGCATACCGTGTACGTGTGCCCTGCTTCATCTGGATTCTGATCTGCAGCACCTACTCTACCAGTGGCACAGAGCAGGTTCAGGGGTCACAGGTGCCATCGTGACAACTGCAGTAACAGTCAAGTCTCTGGAGCACAGGTGCTGTATTTAAGCTATGCTATACCCATGCTATAGAAATAATGCATACCTGAGTCAGGGTATGGAGTCCAGCTTCTCTTATAGTTATTCAAGTCATGTCAATTTGGTCTCACACATGTGTCAGCCATTTAAGCCCATTTCAGCTGTGGAAGGGTTATGTGTATTCTCCCCAGAAAGACGGAACCTTGCCCCTGCTGGCACGACTGTAGCCTTAGGGGATTGCCTCTCTTTGCTCCTTTCTGAGGGCAGGTACCTCCTCTCCGGAGAGACAGCCACTCCACAGGATGCTGGCCTCGGAACAGGAATCAAAGGACACAACCATCCACAAAAGGCTTGGCCTCGCACTAGTGTGCTGCATATCTAAAGGCCTTTGATTATATTGAGAAGGGAAGGGGAGTAGTGTAGACAGGGGAGAACCTTACAGCTGGACGATGGTTTCACCATCTTGTTTCTCTCTTGCTCTATCTTTCTTTCATGATCGCTTGACTTCCTGTAGCACAAAGCAGTTTGGGTGTGATATCAGAAGACAAAGTCCACTTGTTCTAAGGACAGGGATTTGACCCCTATATCAGGCTTGCTTTAATGCAATCACCTGAAGGCTTTTGCCTTTAAAAGGAGGGATTACCATTTTAATCATCTCTGGACTTCAAACCATTAAGAAGATTGCATTGTCCCTGTTGGTAGAGCAGCCCTTTCTGAAGTCCTCCAGTGGTGAGGTGAAGTCAGCTGGTCCAATGCTGATGAAAGCTCTGCTCTGTCCCCTAACCATTCCATGGTACTTTTGTGGGTGAACTGCTGCTGAAACAAAACATGCATCTCTGCCAGCCACAGCAGTGCCCAGGACCTCATTATTCTTTTCTCAGCGGTGCATTTTTTGTGTAATGTTTTCTAGTTGTTTATTAGTGTGCATGGTGTATTAAATCAAAGTATACATTTTTAAAGAAATTTGATTTGACATTCCTTTATTTTGGACTGTTCTACTTCACTGTTTGGGTTGCTACTGAACCACATTCAATCTCCTCTTTAATGTATAGCTTTCCCTTAGCCCACGTTGCCACAAAAGGTAAAGGAGGTGCATTTCTTAACTGCACCTGTTTTACCTTTATTGTGTTGGCGCTTGGTTTGTGGAAGTGTGAGGGCTGATTAGGCGCTATAGCCTCTACTCATACTCCTGCACGGCAGAAATCAATTTGTCACAGTAGGCCAAAAGGGCAAACAGAATATAATGGGGCAGTGAGGTTTGATAAAGTGCAGCCAAAATAAATCAGGACCAGCCTTGCAAAAGAAAGGAGGAGTCATGTTGTGTACTTGGATCAACAGACCAGACCAATCGTGATGTGTGTGTTGAAGGAGTAACTTGGGCAAAAATCCAACCTAATTCCCCTCCCCTTTAGGCCTGCTTAGGTGGCCCCTCTAATTTCTCTCAAAAGGTATTTTAAGCAATTTCTCCTGTAATAAATAACAGTTCCAAGAAATGCTGCTGTCTGTGGAATTGTCCGGATGAATTTTCCTTCCTCACTCTGTTGGATAGAAATGCAAGACTTGCTACCTCTCATTTTGGAGTACAATTTCCTCAGTCCCAAAATTCAAATTCAATTAAATGGTTCCCACTCCCAATGGGCTCATGTTATGATTCACAAGATGATGGGGTACCTCCCCATCATTAACATTCTCTGTTAATCCTCCATCTTGGATTTGATTGCTGGTGCGATGTAATCACCTCCATTATACTGGCAGCTCCCACAGTCATCATTGTGTCTTTATCCCAGGTTGGAGAAATTGGTGGAGTCTCCAGTTGGTTTTATGACAGAGCCAATTGGTTTTTCGTATCCTCGGTTCTTTAAAAGAGCTAAACAGAGCCTTATCACCTCCTCATCCTGGGGTCCTGGTTTCTACTTTCTGTTGCAGCTCGCTCCTCCTATTCTGATTGTAGGCCACATGCTTGTTCCGCCTTCCTCCATGGGTTTCATACCTTCATATTAGGTCCTCGCCCCTACACACTTCCTCAGGCTTAGCCTGCCCGCTATTTATTTCCAGCTCTCACTATCTAGGCTCTTGCTTGCTATTCGTCCCTTAGCTTGGTTCCAACCTCCGCTGGATGCATTCCTCCTGGAACCACCTGAATATTTCTCCAAAACCCCAGTTGTTGTTGGTATTTTTGCCCAATCTAATCTTGATGTCTCCCTCCTACCACACCCTCTTTACCTTCTTCCTTGACCTCCTGATTTCTTGTTCCAACCACCTACTGGTTTCCTTTTGCAAGAACCTTGTGATGATCCTCTCTTTCCACCTAGTTCGTTCTTCTCCAACTACCCCCCAGTTGTCTGTTCCCAAAAACCTCCTGATGCTTCTCTCTTAAAATCTGTTATTCTTCTCCAGCCATTTGCTGATGTCCTTCCACAACCTCTCCTGGTGCTTGTCTTGTACCAACTCAAATTCTTCTTCTCCAACCCCCTCATGATGTATTTATCCATCCACCTTCTGATGCTTCTCTCTAACCATCTTCTGTTGTTTTTCTTCAACTACATCCTGATGTCTCTTTTTCTCCTCTAGTCCCGAGCCACATTTGCTCTTCACTATTTCGCTCCAAAATTCTTCTGTCTTCTTCAAACTCATGCCACAACATCTTCCTCCAAACAGACACATCTCCTTCCTGGGATGTTCCTTTTATCGATTAGTAGGCCCTTCCCAGGGATTGGTTTTCATTTTAGGGCCAGCAAGTGTGTTGAGCATTCATATTAGTAAGGTTGTGTTATTGGTTAGATTTTAATTCATTTCCTTCCTCTGGTGTAGCATCATTTTCAGTGTTTGTCACAATTCGCAGCATGATTGCAGCTTTCAGAAGCAAGTCTGACATCTTTTGTGATGTCTGTATTTTTTTGGAATGAACATGGTTTGGAAAGAGGGCATTGGTGAGGATGCCAACCTCTTGCTTGAGTCCTTAAAGGGCCGGTATTCTTTTTTTCCAGCACCTGAGATCCCCTGCCCTGCTGCAGGGGCTATGTGAGTGTGACCAGGGGAGATTCCCCTTATACCATTACAGGAGCATTGTTGTTCACTAGCTGAAAGAGCGCCCTGGCCACCTTTGTCAATATACTAGAAGTCCTAAGATAAGGCATAGGACTTATTCACTTATAGAAAAGGAAGATGGAAAGAAAAATATCAGCAATAGCGAAGAGGCCATGAGAAGTGAGAGAACAGGAGAATGCAAGCAGGAAAAAGCACAGACCTCAAGAATGTTCTAGCTCCGAAGGAGGGGGGGATTGTTGTGACTTACCTTTTCCCCATCTGCTCTGCTCATTAGGTATGTGATGTCATGAGTGCCTGGATGTGGAATGTTGTATGAATGTTCTCTGCTGGGTGTTCTCTGGGTGACAGTTCATCAGAGACTGGCTTCGAGAGAGGGTGGCCTTCGGATTTGTACTTATGTGTCCTTATCTACTTGTGACCTATAAAATGTAACTTGAGCTATACAACTTGGAATTGAAGTAAAGAAGTTTCCCTTTTTTACATGGGACTCTGAGACATCTGTCAAGGAAGTCACTTTTCAACAGGGAGCAAGACAGATGAGTAGGAAAATGGAAAATAAGGAAGTAATGCAGCGAAACTCTGAGGAGGCTGGGAAAGATGAAGAAACCATGGGGGCATGACAGGAATATCAAGACAGGAGAATGGGCAAGTGAAAGAATTAAGTGGAAAGAGGGACAAGTAAGTGTCAAGAGGCCAGTGCAGGCTGCAGAGGAGACTGATCATGGAAGGGACTGTTTACCTCTCTATATTGTTATACAGGTAAATCAAATGGGACATCTATCGACCGAGATCCAAACCTCTCAAGTGCCGTGTGATAAAACCTCACAACCCCAGTGGTGTTGTGGGTTTCCCAGGGCTCCTTAAACCATTTCCTCTGACCTCTTTCCTGACAGGTGAACAGTTTCTGCACCAGTAGTACAGTCTTTTCACACAGATTTTTGCACAGCCAGTGTATCTCTGTTGGGGTAATGGTGGTTGTCTTCCTCTGATGACTCTTCACCAACCATCATCTTTGGATCTGCTTTCCCTCAGAACTTGGGGGCTGCACCCCACTACCCTGACTATTCCTCATCTGTCTTCCTGGTCAGGGTTTCACTCTACCACCCACCTCCCCTTAACTGACTTGCACCAGGCCAGCCTCCTTCTTCTTTTTAGTGTTTATTAGCTAATGGTTTGCCCTTATTAATCTTGTCAGATGTGAGTACGTTTTTCTTTTCCTTTATAAACACCTCTTCCATTTTTACTGCCACCTTCTCTCTGTATATTTGTAGGGCCCTAGAAAAGAGAATCTTCAGAGAGGTTTACGGTCTGGAAGAGCATTACACCAAGAGAGGGCGAAGAGGGCCTTGGATAGAAGATGAGGCGGGGGGCCATGAGACTAGATCCCTGGAAGGTACTGTGGACTGGCAAAAGGAGAACGGAGAAGAGGTTAAAAGCCCAAAGAAACCTGAGAAACGAATACCACCAGAAGAATCTGAGAACCCATCTTACGACAGGGCATAGAAAGAAGAGACATAAGCTCTGAAAGAAGAAAAGGAGAAGACAGAAGGGAAAACAGAGCCCTAACCCAGGGAGATGATGGAGAATTAACCCAACCATTATCCCAGCAAGAAAACCAGCTGGAGAAGCCACCTGGGTTTAACCCATTGAGAAGACAAGACAGAAGGAAATACCAGTACCCTGTCCCAGGGCAAACCATGTCCTACCGCAAATGTCTTGTAAAACTACGACTAATCAACGGTTTGCAAATCCATTGATTAGCTCAGCCTTTTTCATGGATTCATGAACCTGCTCCAATTATTCCTTGGAAATCACTTGTGCCATTTGAATCTGATTTATGTCGGAGAAGTCCCGATCATTTGAAGGCCTAGGTTCACCTTGGATCCCTCACCAGAGGAGTAGTATTGTTGTCCTTTATTATTCCTGGATTATCCTGGATTGTTGTCTTGTATTCAGAGTGTTGGGGTTCCTTGGGCAAAACACCTTTTCAGATGCAGACCAGTGGCACACAATGTGCTCTTTGAAGAAGGATGTGTTCATTATCCCTTTAAAGATGAGCATCATGCATGGCCCATGTTTTGAGGTGCCATGCTACAGCTGTGGTTTACTGTAACATTACCCTCTCTTCTGAAACATTATTCTGTTGAATCCTTCTACAGTAATGTCCGTCTCAACTGTAAACAGCATGTCTCAAAGTCCTCCTCAGCCAGGTTTCACTGTTTTGCATGCAATGCATGCTTATGTCATTGATCATAGGTGGCTGCCTAAACTTTAACAACAACACACTGTTAATGTTTTCTATTTTAACAATTGATCCAAACACTGCTCCAAAATTAAGTTTGTCACCTTTTAGGTCTATTAGGGAACCACACGCCTCAGTGCACCAGGGCCCTAAGACGTCCCCAAAACAGTCTTACTTTACTGCAGAAAGACACCTCACAGAAACAAAGCAGACAGCCAAAGCACGTTGTTCCTGCCTCCCCGCCTCCGCAGCCTATCAGGACAATTGTATTGTCATATTTATAATTGTCCTATTTATGTCCTATGATGCCACTTCCAAACCAGAGATAACTGATGATATTAAAATACTCTTGAACCTGAATCCCGTAAAGAGTTGACAGCTGCGATCTGAGATGGGACATAGTTCTTTTGACAGTATGCTAGGACTATTTGTGGTGATGGTCTGCGCTATACCCTAAGATATTATCTTTTGTGAGTCATTCAAAACTCTGCACCTCTTAAAATTAAATGTTATTTATTGTTGTGGTCAAACAGCCGACACGTGTTTCGACCTTAGGTCGTCCTCAAGGCAAATAGTAAACTTCACTTTCTGTCCTCTTATTCCATCATGCTGAGTTCAGCGTTCCTTCTGTTGGCCAGTGTCCTGCCCATACGTGTTACGAAATGGTGAGCTTTGTGGGTCTTGTAATTGTAGCAGTTGTGTTGGCGGTTTGCCTTCTGAAAATATTCTTTACAAAGTTTGCTCACATTTCTTGCAACTGATTGTTTTGCGATATATTTTCTTGCAATACATTATTTAGAAAGAAGTGCAACCGACTTGGGAAATGTGCAGCCAATCACCGCTCCTTATAAAATGACAAGATGAAGGCAGGCCACCGGGGACCCACTACACGTTTCAGTTCTTTGCACACATTTTAAAAACGAGTGCATTCTGGGAGTTCACGTCTTGGAGAATTCAATTGAATCTGGGCGTAAGCAACCAGCACAGAGGCTTCTAAAAGAAATGTCCGGTACTAGGAAAGATGTACAATTAATATGGACGTCCCTGTTCACATCGTCTTTAGTGGTTTGAGTGGCATGTACGTTAAATGGTAGCACTCATGGCTGACCGATAATTAGGGAAATTAAGTACATTACCGCCCATCTCACCACACAGTCAAAGTGTGATAATGCATAAGGGCTGGCTTTTCGTGTCCACACCTACCCTTTTTCCTGCTACAGAAAATCTGGGTCAATTTGGATTTCACTCGGAACCCAGTATTTTCTGTACTGTGCACCTTCTTTCTCAGAATATAAGGTACAAGCCTTAAAACCAGCTGGTGGTATGTCACAGTTGTACTCAGATGACATTAAGAACAACATCCTTTTTTGACCTCACCCTTTACCAATCAACCAACCAGACACAATATATCACATCACATCATTCCACAAGAATAGGGCAGAGCAGGTGAATTCTACACACTTTTCACCATCTTTAGTTTAGCACGTTTTTTTTCGTCTTTTTTAATGTATACTTAAAATGTAATGCATTATGATCAGGAAAACAATTCAGGTATTTTAAATACAAATTAAGGAGTACATAGTTTGCTATGTATTATACAAAGTGTTTCATAAATGTTCATTATGTTACAAGAATGGGCAATGCTGCATGGGCATCCCACAAGCGAGGCAGGGTAACTGCTGTTACCATCAGCAGCTGGGTGAGGGGCAGCCCCAACCTCCCTGCGACTGCTCCTCTCCTGCCCCCAGCTACGGAGACACGCAGTCTCGGCAGCACAAAAGCCACGGAAGGGTAAGGTGCGAATAGTCACTGCACCCTTCCTCCAAACAGCAAGGTGCTAAGCGCCATAAGGAAAACACCTTTGCAGATGTTTCGCCAAACTGACCATGACCTTTGACATTTGTTTGATACAGGGATGTAATTTCACCAAAATACTAGGGGTAGCAGAAGAGACATCACACGACCCTTGACCCCCCTGATGACATCACAAGAATTGATGTCATTTGCCCCCACCCCAAAGTGATAACACGGGAAGCTATGGAACACAACCTGTCACCCGTTGACAAAACGGGAAATGGCATCACATAGCTATGTACTCTACGAAAAATATGGTTACGATATCACTATAATGCGATGTACATTTCATACAAGAATGGATCGCCATATGTATCGTTAAGATCAGTGTGTATAGGCCCATATTACCAAATTACTGTGAATGCAAGCAGACGTCCATGACCAAATGACAATGATGTGTTATTATATAACACTTATGCTTAAGTGCTTTATATAGAAAAAATATAAACCCTATATCACCCAACCTGTGTTGGTACTTATTTATCGACCTCAGAATGATGAAAGGCTGAGTTGAGGCGTTTAAGAACAGACTAAATCAGTGACTCACCACCTGAAGTGTGCCTGAAATCAACCTTTAATAAGTCTAGCAATTATTGTATAGAATTCCAGAAAGACACATTATTTGGTATTCCTATTCTTTCTTATTTAGAGTCAGTGCTGAAAGTATTAGACTTGTGACACTCCTGTTCTTATTTTTCATATTTTTTTAAGGGGCCTGAACAACAAAGCCAGCCACTCCAGAAGTAAAAAGCCACATGGTGCTGGCCACAGCGCAGGAGCTTGCTTTACAAAAAAAAGGGGGACCACATAGTTTGCAAGGGAGACCTCAGAGGTCGCAAATGCGATCTCTTGCGATCCCTAAACAACATCCCTTTTTGATATGAGCCCCTTAACATTCTGTGAACTGCCACCTCCTGCGCCCAGCACCTACAAAGGTGTGATTGAACGGTTACATCCACAGGGAAATATGGACAGACGGGTATGCTTCCATTGATGACATTAATTTCTCATGATTGTAATGCATTGCATATCTCTTTGGGGGCCTCTGTGTAGTGCTCGGTCACTTTCTAGACCTCTCTGGCTGCCGGCACACGTATAGGACAATAAACCGAGTTCAATGTTCTTACCCATTCAGTGTGTTGGCTTTTATCTGACAGATAGTGTGTGTGTGTGTGTGTGTGTGCCAGTTAACCCACCCACCCTTGCCCATTCTCTCTACACCCACCCTTCCCCATTCTCTCTACACCCACCGACCCAACCCCCATTCCCTCTACCCCACCCACCCTACCTCCACTCTCTACCCTCATCCACCGTACCCCCACTCTCAACCCCCAACCACCATACATCCACTCTCTCTACCCCTTCCATCAACCGTACCTCCACGCTCTACCTCCTCCCACCCTACCCCCACTCTTTACCTCCTCCCACCCTACCCCCACTCTCTACCTCCACCCACCCAACCCCCACTCTCTACCCACACACACCCTCCATACCCAGACTCTCTCTTTCCCCAATCACCTATCCTGCTCCCTCTCTCTACCCCACCCTATTCCCACTCTCTGTGCCCCACCCACCCTACCCCCACTCTCTCTTCTCCACACACCCTACCAGAGACGTTTTTATGGGAGGGCAAAAGGGCCACGTGCCCCCACATGGCTGCCTGATTAAAATCAGTCAGTGCCCATTTGTTTTACAAAACTAAAATAATCCATACCATGTACGGTGCGCTGCTGAGGTGCCAAACGTGCAGCCAGGCTGTTGCTAACCAGTACATCTGGTCCTATCAATGAATCCTATCATGCTTTTTGTGATCACTGTAGTACAGTTTGTCCAGTCATTATAGCACAACTCCTGTAGTATTCTCACCCTTCTGTGGTTTATATATAGTTAGTGTGCCATACTGAAAGTTGAAATGCATATTGATATATTTGAGTGCCATGATTGCTCAGAAGATAGGTCAGTTTGTTAGGTACTGGTTACAGACATTTGTGTTCATATGTCAAATCACAGTACTAAATTCCAGCAAGGCCAACTCATCCTTTCCAATGTCTGAGGTTGTTTAATTGCATGTATACATACTTTTGTGATAGTAACACTTAAGTGTGCTACACAGCAATCTAATTGCACCAGTTAGCGCCAGCTATAGAAAGTGACATAGCATCCATCTGGTGCAGGCCTGAAGCTTTGTTCTTCCAAATGAAGGTTGTTAAAATCGCAACCACTTCCCAATGAGGAGCAAAAAGTGTTAGTAGGGCGAGGTGATTAGGTTGTCAAATACGAGACACTGGGACCAAAGTGTTGAGGCTCATATCCCAGCTGTTCCGGTGGAAGATACATTGATCCTGAAAACATCATTTTATGTCACCTTATTGTGCTGTGCTGTCTCGTGTGAAATGGTTTGCCTTCTCACTTATGGGTGGCATTTTTTAGCATAGTGCGTGATCATTCTTTTCATGTATGTCACTTGAGTGCAAGGGGTTCTAGAGAGAAGCAAGCCAACCAAATGTCAAAAGACCTCTGGCAAACGTATTTTCTAGTCTGCAAAAAACAGTCTGCTTTGTTAAACAATTTGAAAGGTACTTCTGCACACACTAAATAGCAGTCGTAAATAATTGAAAATCAAAGATGAAGCCGTTAAAGCTCACATCAATTAATATTGTGGTGCTAATAAACTTGCCTTGGTGATAGTGAAAATGAAGCTAGAATAAAGGTCCTTTTGCCTTAAATACTTCATATTGGGTTATAATGTGAATTGCATACTTTCCAAGTCAGTTCTTAAAACAATAAGGCATTATTTTATTTCATGAAAGTGAAACACAAAAAAATTGCACCTTGCTCTACGATAAAAACTGGGAAACAATGTGGTCAGTTACAGAAATTGCAGATTCGCTCAAATCTCAGCTTCACCTCTTAACCAACATGCGTGATCCTGGGCAACTCATGTAATCTTGTTTTGCCTAACTTGTCCGCGTTTCCAGTCTGTAAACTGTTGAAACTTCTCAGGGCTCGATTCTGTTGAAGGCGCAGTAAGCATGGTAAACACCATGCTTCATTGCGTCTTTTCATGATGTCCAGATACTGTCATCATTCTCAGGGGTTATTGGGCGTCGGCGCAGAGGACGATACTGATGTGTCATAACGATCTGCATTTCGCCTGTTTTTTTAATTAATGGGCGGATTGCACGTTTTTGGCAGCAGTTTTGTATAATTGCACAACATTCGCAATTTAACAAAAGCGCTGCCCAAAACACCCCTTTTTGCATTCCCTTTATTTTTAAGCTTTCCGTAGCACTGTGGAACAATCCTCATCAACCTGTCCCTCCAACACCCCAAAAAACAATAATCCACTCATTACAGGAATATTGCAGAGTTATGTTCAAGTAAGTGCAAAATATCTACTTAAACCAGCACGATTAATATCAGGCGTACTTGTGAGAGTTTCTGTTTTTGTTGAGAAGCACTTAATCTGTTGGATTACCCCTGTTCAAAGGCACATGTCTAGTTAGCTGTGTAAGGTAGGTTGTGACTGGGAGGGGGGATGGGTGACCTAGCCTCTTTTCACTGGTCACACTCCTCCACAATAGCGAAAGTGCAATAAGCGGACCATCACCAAAGGAGGTAGTGTATGCATCTGACATGTTTACACTGTCACTAATGTGGAGCAGTAAAACCAGAATCCATATACAAACAACCTGTTTATGGAACTGGTGATTGCCAGGTTGGTTTCATGCCAATGCTGGCAACAAGCGCAAAGGTTCCTGAGCTAGTGCATTGTGTGCTCCATCAGTGAAATCCGAGACCATCAGAACAGGTATTATTTACCGAACATGTCGGTAAAACATAATCTGAAATTTTCAGCAATTTACACCGAGCCGAGAATCGGGAGTTCGGTCTCTAAGAGCCTTTTGTTCTAAGGGTATGCTCTTCAAAAAAAGTCTCACTCATTGTTTTGCTGGCTACAGTGTTGAATTGTATAGAATAATCATGACCATTGATATATTGCACACCACAAAGTCATTTGTTCTTTGTGGACTAATAGCAAAACTTCTTGAAAACCATAGCTTCTAATTTATATCCACAAACTATGCAATCTGTCTACATGGTTGGGCACTTTTACTTTTAATGAGACTGCCAACCTGAGTCTTCTCTCTATGCTGGAGTAGGTGTGCCTTTTTCATACAGCTACTTATATGTGCCCTGCCTTTGAACTACACCTTTCTCGTGGCTGTTATTTCTAAAAATGTTCCTGTGCCTATGCTTGAACACAACTACCCTGGACTGAAATTATTGCCTTTCAAATGCTGATTGTTTGTTATTCTGATTGCAGCCAGTCTGAAGAGGGTAAGGAGGAGTGGTAGGGAGCCCCACACATATTTTCATTGCTGCAGGACAAAATATCAAGCTGGGGGCTTTGATCGCGATGTGCGTGTTTCATGTAATTTCTTTGGCTCAGAAGTGGGCCGCAAAGGAGTCTGTGCCCCGGTCCCCAAGACTCCTTAAGGTGGCCCGGCCTACCTCCACTCTCTTTTCCCCACCCTAACCCACTCCCTCTACCCCCATTGGCATGGCAGACAGCGTTTACAATGGATCCCTATGGAGTTTGCCTGCTTGCCGGTACAAAAACCCTGCAGGCCGTAGGGATCCCCAGCATTTGTGCAGTGGATGCAGGCACAAATGCTGGAGTTTTTGTGTTGTGGAAAGGAAGGCAGTGGCAGAAACGCAAACTGCATTCCGCCTCTCCTCTCCACAATACAAATTTTTGGGTTTACCGGAAATGCATGCATAAAAACCTTATGCAAGAGTTTTACGCATTGCATTGTTCGGTACACAGTGCAGAAAAGGAGACCCCATGTGTTTAGACAAAACATTGCACATGGGCAGTGCTGTTTGCATCTAGCACCACACCATGGAGAGAGTGCATATGCACTTTTACTTTACGGATCAGAGAAAAAAATATATATATTTCTTCGAAGACACTGAGACAAAGGGATTCTCATCACAGCAAAGGGTGCATCACATTTCGGCTGATATTACAAATGTCATTGACATATATGTATTAGTGATAACATTGGTTGCATGGTTAAATGCTATCTATCCAGAATGTCCTGTCATTGCAAGATTGGAAAATTGGTGGCCCAAAAATCAAAATTAAAGATTTAAAAATTCTGTCACTGTCAATGTCTTCTCACAGGTATTCAAAGGTGGTGAGCAAATTCGGGGAATGAATTTCACAACAACCAGCACAAGATGCACCTTTGAAATGAATCCCAGCAATTTGAATCTCGAGCACGTGATTGCAGGTAAGCTGATGTGATGAGTGGTTATTGGATATGCTGAACCTGGAGAGGATCTTGTGCAGATTATGGTGGTGTATTGTTTCTGCAATATTTGCTTATGTTCCATGAAGGTGTAGAGGACGAGACCCACCCATGAGAAGTGTGCATTTGGGAAAATACCTTTATTTTGTACCAACAAGAAAGAAGGAAACCTCTCTAACCCTACCTCTAAGAAGGGATTCCCTGCCTCAAATAAAACTAAGGAAATGTCAGAATGCACATAACTAAAAAGTCCACCGTTCTGTGTCAAAATCCTACTTCTAACCTTCCCACTTATAACAAAACTAAAAAGTATTTGTCACCTCAGGGACCAGAAGTATAACTCTCTTTTTCTGGATGGTGTGGTTCGCAAAGTAGGCAGAATCTCTCCCTTTTTCAGGTCTTTCTCTGGCTTCTCTTGTCATTCTACTGTGGTTTAGGGGATGTCACCCTTCCCCGGTCCTTTTCTGGTCCTTTCTCAGACACTTCCTTGTAGGTTAATGTGGTTGGCGGAATGGTTCCCTTCCCAGGCCTTTGTTAAGCTTCCCTTGATAGTTCACTGTGTTTGGGGGATTGCCCCCTTCCCAGGGCCTTTCTCAGGCTCTTCATGGTGATTCACTCTGGTTGGAGGAATGTCTCCCTTCCCTAAGCCTTTCTCAGGCTTCCTTTGATAGTTCAATGTGTATGTGGAAAGGTCTTCCTTCGCAGGTCTTTCTTAGGCTTCTCTTGGCAGTTCACTGGACATACCTGGTATACTCTCCTGCCTGGGGCTGTCTTCTTATATGTGGGACCCAGACCCCTTCTGATGCTTCCTCTTGATTGATTGTTCACTAGGCAGCACTGGTGGGCTCTCCTGCCAGGGTCTGCCTTTCACAAATATGGTCCCAAACCGCTTTTTATGCTTCTCTTATTTACAGGTCCCAGACCACCTTGTGTTGACTTCTTATTTGTGGGCCTCAGACCCCTTTATTCAGGCTTCTGAACTGCGGGTCCCAGACCCCTTTGTATCGTTTTTTTAAATACGGGTTGTTCACTGGTCAGCCCTGGTGTACTCTCCTGCCAGGGCTGTTTTTCTCAAATGTGTGTCCCAGACCCCTCCTTTTACCTCCTCTTGATTCTTCACTAGGGGGCCCTGTGTATTCTCCTGCCAGGGTCTGCCTTTCTTAAATGTGGGTCCCAGATCCCTTCTTAGGCTTCTCATATGCAGGTCTCTCCCTCTTTCTATTGACTTATCTGTGGGTTCCAGACCACGTTATTCAGGATTTTCAATGCAGGTCCCAGACCCCTTCATTTTGGTTTCCTGAATCAGACCCCTTCGCATTGGCTTCTGAAGTGTGGGTCCCAGGCCGCTTTATATTGGCTTCTTAAATGTGGTTCCCTGACCCCTTCATATTGGTTTCTTAAATGCGGGTCCCAGACCCCTTTAAAATGGTTTCTTAAGTTTTCCGGGGGTCCCTGGGAAGCTCCCACCCCTTCTGTCTGGGCTCCTGGTCCTTCACCTCCCTCTTGGGCCTCTGTTCGTCTTCCTGTTGCTCTTCTCTGCTGTTTCCTGTTCTCACACTGGTTTCTGTGCTCCATCACTCTACGGTGGAACCGTGCAGCGCCTACATTGTGCAGCGCTCTCCTGCACCCGGGCCTTCAGTCCTGCTTGTTCTCGCCACGTCGCACTTTGGCAAAGCAGGTAGGGATCTGGAACCCTACCTGTTTCGTCCTGGTCAGCAGCTGTAGTCTCATTTCTCCCTGGTATGGTCAAAGACCTCCGCTCGTGGTGCCTCTGAGGAAGGACTGACAACAATGGTACTTCCTCTTCCATCTTCAAGCTACTTGTAACTGGATAACTAGACCATGTGTTTGTTTTCTTCATCACAGTACTTTGAGGGGATGACTCAGTGGAGTTGGTCCTAATGTTCCATATGTCAGTACTTTGAAGAGGCAGCTCAGTGTAGTCTGCCCTAATCTTCTTGGTCCCAGCAGTATTACAACTGCTATAACAGAACTACATAGAGGACCTATAGGATCAAGGGACAACAAAGAAGAAGAGGAAGAAAGGTGGGTGAAGGTGTGCTAATACATGAAGGCTCCTGATGTCCTCCCTGTACCACCCTCAGGCAGACTATTGGGTAGCTGCCTGACTTCCCTGGCTTCAGGGAGGAGGGAAGACATTGTGAGATTCGTCACAGTTCCCAGTTTTCATTAACCTGTATGGTGAAAAAAATAAGCAGTTGTCTGTTTGAACATTGATCATGCTTGTTGGTACAAAGTAAAACCTGTAGCTTTTCTTAATGCCAAAATACCCACTGAGCATCTGCACACCTATGTAGGGTTAATAAAAACTATAAATATTCATACAATTCTCATACAATCTTTATTCAATCAAGATCTAATTTTGTAAACAATATTTCCAGCAAAACAATTGTTAATTACTCAATGCGTTTCGGACCCCAAGTCCTTTCTCAAGACCACGTATCCACAGCAGACATTAAAAGAGTTCCATCATGAGGAAACTTTAAAAAAACAAAAAACTATACTGCCATATTCAATAAATATAAAACAAATATTGCATATACATAACTAACTAAAATACAAATAATGATTACTATCTGCACCTATAATAGCTAACATTTCACTGATGCAAAACTCTGGGAGAATCAGACAACAGATCCTTCAAGATAACCAATCAATTTAGATAATGGTATTGAGCTTACTAATATGTAAAAATATGAATGAAATAAACCAATCTAAAGCTATATATCCCAGCCAAAATATGCAACTAAATAATGGTAACATACTATACAATGCAAAACAGTTCCCAACAAGACATCACTAACGAGAAATACTAAACAACAAGCTCACATGCACCCTGTTCACACAATTATACTGACTATAGACATCACAATATTCTTCACACTGCCCTTTCATTAGGTAATAGACCTAATGTGTAGTTCCCCTCAAATCTGATTTCTTATCTATTGTATATTCTTTTGTGATCAAAAAAGCATTGTTGCTCCCTGTATAAATAAATAAAACAAAAAATAAATAATGAAAAACTATTTCTCAATAGTCTCAAAGAAGAAAGCTAATAGAGACAAAAAATAAACTGTGCTTGTGATTAGCCTGTACATGCTGTTTAACCCCAACAATTCAATCTGCAACTATAGGACATTACTTAGGCAACATCTAATCCACCTAGATAAAAATTGCAAGGAAACCCAAGCAACCTTAGCTTAAAAATTGTACCTAAATCAAATAAGAGATCTGTTCCTAAAATTGTATGCAAGTAATACAAACAATAGGGAACACTCAGGTAGTGCGGGTGTGAAAAACCATGTCTATGTAAATAGCCCATGTAATGAAAGCAAAGAAAGACTTGCCATTCCTCTTGTAGCCATGTTCGATCCTGAAGAGGTTACGTAAAAACTTAGAACCACATGCTCACATTCTACTATGTTGGGTGTTCTGACCCACGTTTGGACTATTATGCTACAAAATTTGGTGCTGTGGGCTTAGGAAATCCAAGACGGCCAAAAAAGCCCACATGTGCGCCAGAATCTATGAAAACCGCGCAGTTTGTGCGCACACCAAAATGGTCGCCTGACTTGCCACCCCCCGGTGAGGGTGTGCTGGGTCAGAAGAGCCATGAGTGAAATGGGGTGCCAAAGAGAAAAACAGCAGTGCCTGTTCGCTAGAAAGCACTTTAAAAATCACCCTTTGTTTCTCTGAAGGCAAGCTCAGAATGCCCATTTCAAACATTGCAGAATATCCAACAATCTCACTGAACACCAGCAGACATTTGACAGAATAAAGTCTTGTGGGCATACAAAATCTGGAAAGAGGATGAGCTTAAAATAATGTTCATAGCAAAACTGGCTGAGCTGTGGATTTCAGCAGTTTAAGTAAATTTGGACTGAAAGACACTAAAAATCTAAATGTTTAAAAGAAATGAGTGACCTACTTTTGAGTGTCACATAGGTTGCAATTGTTTAAATGTCATAGTTTTAAACTTAGAATCAGCATTCTAGCTGCATGCGTAAAAATTGGAAGTTTGATTTTGACAGGAAAACTGGCAGCCAAAGAGACATTTAGCTGAGGCCTGGCTTAAAAAGAGAGGGAATTTTGCCCACCAGCTACCCCCGACAGGAGTTGAGACTTGCACAACAGCTGTGTTCCCAGGCCTAGCTGCCTTTTGCTGTTCCCACCAAAAGGGATATGACACTTCTCTGATTGAATTACCTGGGCTCTGCAGGAAATTGAACAAAGCCCTGTCCTGACTCAGGCAAATGTTTTATTGGGGGGGGGGTTAGGGGGATTCCAAGAGAGGGGTGTTATATAGGGGTAGTCATCCAGAACGCATGAACTGGACGTAAAGATATATCAATAAGGGTTTCCATTCAGTATCCCAGACTAGGCATTGACTTAGCTGTAGTGTTGAATTGAATCCTCTTACAAATTGGGGGCTCGAGCCGGACGTTTGGGTTAGATCTATCACTTGTGCAGATTAATACAGTGTGCCAGCTGACCAGATACACATATCCGGTCGGATCACCACGCTGTGTTACGCTGTAAAGCACTCCTCAAAGGAACGCTCTAAGGAAAAGGTCTGTTTTGCAAAAATAAAATATAAACTTCTGTAAGTCAGGACAGAGACCAATCTCTAGAATGACGACCTTGGTAGATATGAAAATAGCCAGAGAACACTTCTTACATAAGCTATTTGTGAGAGGTGAGTGGACTCATCAGGACCAAACGGTCTGGTTGCAGGCAATCGCGCAACAGGTCACTGAAACAGGGTCAGATACATGGGGAGATCAGGGTCCCCTACATGTGGCCCTGAGTGAACTATACATGGCCCCGAAGGCCAAGGATGAGCCCCACAAGATTGCCAGGGTAGCGGCATATTTATATTTACATATGGGAGCCATGCAGGACAAATGTGCTGAAGGCCAAGATCTGGCAAGTAGGCAACTGCTGGCATTACAGAAGGCCCAATCTGATCTGGACTCTTCTGAGCAGAGGCTGCTCAGGAGCCAGGAGTCAGAAAATGACAGCAGATGGTACATCACTAAAATAAAGGAGGATATGGATGTGCTGCAACAGGAAAAGGCGAACCAGGATACCAGATTTCTGGCCTTGCAGAAGGAGTACCAAGAAGGTTTGGACTCCCTACTGCAGAGCCAGAAAAAGCTGGAGCAACAGTTAGACTTCAATAGGGCATGTGCTGAGCAGGTAGTCACCCTGCAAAGCCACCTAGATAGGGAGAAGGCAGAGAGCAATAAACTGATTTTGAAAGACCTGGATACCCAGGCAGAGTTTGACCAGGAGCGCCAGAAAACTGGTGCCTTCCAAAGGCAAAGGGACGACCTGGCGGCACAGATGCAGGCTCTTAGTCAGGAAAGGGATACCTTAGGCCAGGAAGTCTGCCACTTAAAAAGGAAAATGGAAGAAAATCACCTGGCCCTCCAGGGACTGGGTGACCTCCAAAAAGAACACCAGAACGTGTTAGAGCACACCAGGAAGGTGGAGGATGCTCTGGCAAGAAAGGAGCAGGCCAATAGGGACACAGCTCAGAAGGTAACCCTCCTGCAGCAAAGACTGGCCCAGTGCTCCAGGACCAATCAGGAAACGCAGAGAGAGAATGAGGCTCTCTGCCAGCACAATGATAGGCTCCAACAACAGGTAGCGATGCAGGAGAGACTGATAGAGTCTAGTAAGGCCTTAACTGAGGAACTGAAGGCGCAGGCTCTTGCATTGCAACAGGGAACAGGGGCGGATAGAGACCAGGTTCGCTGGGTAAGGGAAACTCCTGAGCATAACCTCAGGAGCCCTAGTACCAGAGGCATTTATCTCTCTCAGTCCCTGGACTCTGCCACCCCCCTGTCCCCTGGTGCACATGAGCACCGGGCCACAGGGATGGCAGATTACTATCCAGCCAGAAGCATGGGGCTCATAGGCCAGTACCTCCCAGGAATGGATGGGCGGGCATCCGGGTATGGGCACCCAAGCACAGTGCAATTTAGTGGGGAACCCCAGGAGAATAGGCCCATTAAGGGCATCCTGAAAACTTCTGCCCAGTTAGGTCAGTGGGGGGGTACCCATCAAATCCTGGCAGCAAGGAGGAATCTGAAGACTCCTCTGAACGGCGCAGGACACAGGAGACCAGGTCCCCACATTCTGCCAGCCATTCCCAGGCTCGCAGAACCGGGAAAACCTGGAGGATCAGACAGGAACCTCTGGGAGCAGTGCCTCTGAGTCAGAGGATGAATGGACAAGGGTTACCCGAACCAAAAAGGCCAATAAGGCAAAAAGGGCCTTTCTTAAGGACCCATTGAAACAGATTAAGGCAATCAGGAGTGTCATCACGCCTTATCATAAGAACGCCAAGTACTCTGTTTGGGAACACTTGGAGCTCTATGAGCAAATGATGGAGACTTTCCATTTGAAGGACAGCAGTAGCTGCATCCAGTACGTCAAATGGACATTCTCCCCAGAATACTCCAGTTTCTTTGCGGGGCTGGAGGACCAAAATCATTTAAGATGGTCCACCTATAAGGCGGCCATGTTGAAACATTTTTCTGTTCACAGAAATCCTCAAGAGGCTCGCAAGGCAGCCTACAATTTGCAATGTGGGGAGGATCAGGCCCCGCAAGAATTCGTGCAAGAACTGAAACGTGCCTTTGCGCAGACCACCAGAAGGGTGCGCACAGACAGAAGAGAATTTGTCAATACATTTTTCCATGCCTTGCCCAAATATATAATGACCCAGCTCGTGAGAGATTTTCATGAGAAAAGATCTTTAGACTAGGTCATTGAACAGGCTACCCGGATCTACGAGGTGCAGAAGCCCATAGAAAATAAAAGCAATACCCAGAAAAATCCCAAAACCAACAGCACCCCTGCTGCTGCCAAGGTGGCAGAGGTAAAGGTCACCCCCGTTTTGGATTTGGAGATGGGGGAGTCTAAAAACCTACCTGCACCTAATAATGCTAGGCCCAGAAGGTCCTCGGGCCAGTCACAGACAGGGAGTGAAAGAGGTAGTCCCACAAATAAGGTCCCTCGCTCTCCTGACTATGTAAGTCCCGGTTACAAGGGAAACAGACCAATCCTGGGTTATGTGTGGACTCCTCCAGCCCAAGGGGGGGGTCCAGCCAAGCACCTGACCCGGGGAACTTCCCTCCTAACTTCCCCAAGGAGGGCAGAAATTCTCCAAATCCTGGGCAGAACTTTTTCCCCAGGTATCCACCCAATTTCCAGCCCCAAAATCATCCATCCTTCTTTCCCCAATTCCCTGAGCCCAGACAACCTAATCCGGGAAAGGGGAGGCCAAGGGTGGAGGGGTACCAAAATCTTCCCAACCAGGGGTACTACCAGAGAAGGGATAGCTACCCTTCCCGGGATCAGCCCAGGGGAGAAAATAGAGCCCCGTATCAGCCTGAGCGGGTTTCCCAGTTAGAGCGCCAGGTTCAGAACATGGCACAGGAGCTGGGTCGCGTGCTAAGGGCTCAGCAGAACCCTCAGGTGGGCATGCCAGCACAGAATGCACCAAACTCTGGGCCTGGTGCTCCAGAGCAATGACGGGGGCAGCACCCCGATAACACACCGGTTCCCAGGGAGGAGGCACAAGGGGAAGGGGGGTGTAAAGCCTTGGAGGAAGCTTCCTTCCCAACTTGTAAACAGCCCCTGGAAAACCAGGAACCGGAAACAAAATCTCCTGCCCCTGAAAGCCCGCCTCCCAAGGAGCAGAGGGGGGGTAGGAGAAACAAAGGACCCAAACAGACCCTCTTTGTGGAGGAGGTACAGGTCTTCCAATTTGAGGGAGAGGGATCCTTAGAGGATCCTGGGGAAAGGACCTTCGACTTCAGAGATGGGGGAACTCCTCCCAAGAAAAAATGGGTCCCAAGGGATGCCAATTCAGACTGGGGAGATATGGAGACTGAGCTACCACCGCCCATCATCTCATCCCAGAACCCACAATACCAAAATCCCCTGGTTCAAACCCATCCTGATGACTGCCTCCAAAAAGGGGGGGGCGGCCCAGAACCGGAACCAGGGGAACCCACAATGGCTCTGATCTCCAGTTGCCAACTTTTTCTTTCAGATTCCCAAGGCTCTCCACAGAATTCTGCCCAAATTTCTTCTCCAAAACCAGAAAGTTAGCCCACCAGTTGTCCAAAAATGTGCATTATCTGTGCCCCCTTGAGGAGAAGGAGGGAAGATATTATGCCCCGGTACAAGTACAGGGGCAGGGTACGATTTCAGCGCTGGTGGACACGGGATCTCAAGCTACCCTTCTGTCCAGAAGGGCCTTTGATGAACTGAATGCAGGAAGGGGAGGGAATTACCAAATTCCTCTCACCTCACTTCCTGGACAACTCCAGAATTTTGACGGGAAGGAAATTCCCGTCGAGGGGACGGCAGATTTGGACATTAAAATTGGGCGACACAAGTTGAAACACCCGGTCATAGTTGTGACTCCAGAGGGCACCCCTTGTTTACTAGGGAATGACCTCCTGAGAAGGTTGTCACCCCTAATAGATTGCGTAAACAAGGTCCTCTGGACCCAGACTAGCCGCCCCATAAAATTAAAACAGAGTGTCAACCATGTTAGTTTAAACGGCACATGCCACATGGTTGAACAAAATTCTGACCAAGTAGAATTCCACTTCCAGAATAACCAAATTCCAGACGTGACAGTAATAGCAATAGGACAACAGACTGGTGATGGGGGGTCCTCTCTATTTCTGAAAATCAACCTTCCTTCCAGTCTAAAGTGGTATTCCACGCTGGAAGGAAACACTCTGAAATTCTATACTAATCCACAATCAGAAACTCCCACTCCTATAGTCCAGAAAGATGTGAAATCAGCTCAGAGCTTGGCTGATATTCAGCAAATTGGAGAGCAGTTGTTCATCCCTGTTCAGTTAAATGATGGGAAGGACTCTGTTCTCGCTCGAGTGTGTGTGAACAACGGTAAGAGCTTCATCAGCGAAGCCATGTTCCGCCAACTCCCAAAAGATCCAGCCATTCCCACATTCAAACTGATAGACAAATGGGAAATGGACCTGGAAGCACCCAATTCCAAACATCTCCTGCCAAGCAGGTGTATGCTCAAAATCTCCATTGGCAACAAGAGCATAGTCCACAATTGTTGGGTCGTGCGAGACGTCACTGCCGCTTTTTACTTAGGCAGTGACATTCTCAACCGCTTTGCCATTAGTTTGGACCTAATAAACTTCAAAGCTTGGTCCCGATTAGCGGATAATCCCATGGGCTTTGATGATCCAGAAAAAGCATTTAGGTCAGCTCAATTGCTACCTTATGCAGTTGAGATTCAGATCAAAGAGGAAGTCACCATTCCAGAAAGGACCCGACAATTCTCCCTGGAAGTGAAAGTTAAAAGAGGACAACATTTGAAAAACCCTGATGCTTATATACACCTAAATGCTTCTCTCCAACAGCAAGGGTTGGGGGTAAACCCAACTCCATTAGTCAACATAGAACATGACACCATTCTAATAGAGGTGGATAACAGCGACTTAAAGAGTATTACTCTAGCCGCAGGCACCATTATTGGAATGGCGGTTGATGACCGACATTTTTCCATTGATCTAGGAAATGAACTGTTAGGACCAATCCCCAAGGACTGTTTTGACAGTGACAGTGAGGACAATACAACACCAGACAGGATTTTTACCCGGCATGGGGGGAACTTCCTGGTGTACACTTCCTGCCCCTGTGGTAAGGAAGATGTGACTTGTGACTTCAGGAGGGATGAGGTGATTTTCCAGGTCCATGAGGGTTGCCTTTCCCACCTGAGGCCTCCAGTCCAAATCAGCACTCTGACCAGGGACTTCTCCACCAAGCTGGAGGAGGCCGCTGAGATAGCCAAACCAGAAGTCTTTCCAGGCTTCAGGCAGATGGTGGAAGAGAGAGTCAACCTAGCTGATGCCTGTGTGACTCTGGAACAGAAGCAAAAGTTGAAACAAATTTTCTTGGATTTACAAGATCTCTTTGCGGTAGACTCATATGACTGTGGCCGCACCGACATCCACACAACAACAATCCCCACGGACCCTGGCATGACTCCTGTGTTTGTGAAGCAATATCGCTTGCCTCTCCCATCAATGGAGTCCCTTACTGAAATAATTAAGAACCTTGAGTCCAGGGGAATAATCCGTCCCGTCCACAGCACCTTCAATAATCCGGTGCTGGGAATATTAAAGCCAAACGGCCAGTGGAGACTCTGCGCTGACCTTAGGGAGCTCAACAAACGGGTCCATACTTCCCGATGGCCTCTTCCCTACATTGACCAAGGGCTGGCCCAGATTCAGGGGTCTCAGGTATTCACTGCAATAGACCTGACCAATGGATACTGGACCGTGCCGGTCAGTAGGGAGGACCAATACAAGCTGGCTTTTACCTTTGGGGGCCAGCAGTATACAAGGACCCGGACTCCCTTCGGATACCTCAACTCCGGCAATGAATTCAACATTTTCCTACATAAGGCCATGCCCGACCTGGGTGCGAGGGGTAACCTGGCTTATGTAGATGATGTCCTCATCAAAAGTTCATCTGTGGAGGAACACATAGCGGAGAACCGTTATGTTCTGACCCAGTTGAGGGCCGCCGGAGCAAAACTTTCCTTTCAGAAAGCACAGTGGTGTAGAACCCGTGTTAATTTCTTGGGGCATGAGATTACTCCTCAGGGTCTCTGTCCCCAGGAAAAGAAAGTGGAAGCACTTCAGAAACTGAAAGACCCCGCAACTCTGCGGGAACTAAGGAGCCTCCTTGGACTGACTAATTACTGCAGAAAGTTCATTGAGGGCTACGCAGAGATCACCAGACCCCTGATTCATCTCCTGAAGGGGGGGGTCAAGTGGGAATGGGGTCCAGAACAAGCCGAGGCGGTAAAACAACTCAAGAGAAGCCTCTCACAAGCGCCTTGCCTAGCTTACCCTGTCAGAAACAAGGAGTTCTTCCTGGAGACGGGGTTCTCTAATACGTGCTTGACGGCAGTATTATACCAAAAGCATGACAAGGTCAATAAAGTAATCTCCTATGCGAGCAAAACTTTATCCTCTGTGGAGGAAAAATTCAACGATTGTGAGAAGGCACTCCTGGCAACGGTGTGGGCATTGAAGAATTACCGCCTGTTTATCCATGGGGAACACATCATATTGGAGACTCCACACCAGCCTCTGCAATATCTCCAAAGTGACAGAATCCGGGCCGGAAATGTGAGTAATTCCCGAATTACTTCCTGGATTCTGTCAATGCAAGGCTTTCCTGTGGAGGTCAGATATGGCCAAAACAAGAAGAGTCCCCTCGCGCAAGGTCTGGCTGACTTGCATGATTGTGCCAGAGAAAACTGTCTCGAGGACGAAAGTCTAAAAATCAAGGACAACACGGAGGCATACCTTAATTCCCCACACAAAGTCTTTGAAGAGGACAACTGTGAGGGAATGCCCACTGTCTATGTGGATGGATGCTCGTACCATGTTGACAACGACGGGGAGAAAGAACTGGTGGCTGGCGTAGGGAATGCATGGGTGAAGGAGTTCCCAGAACCCTCCGCTGGATACAAAACTGGTCCCCGAAGTAGTCAGGTGGCAGAATTGATGGCTGTGCATCAGGCCATCCTCACTGCTGTCCAGCATCAACTCCACGAACTGGTCATAATCACAGATTCGGATTATGTACAGAACGGGTTCGTGGAGCACCTGGTTAATTGGAAAACCAGAGGCATGTTATGTGCTAATAACAAACCCTTGAAACATGGGAAGTTGATCCAAAACATTGATGATCTGGTCACCTCGAATGAGATGACCATCTATTGGAAAAAGATCAAGGGTCATTCCAAAGTAGAGGGACCAGACAAAACTGGAAATGACTTAGCTGATCAGCTGGCCAAAACCAGGGCCATCCAAGGGGATCTAATAGAAATAGAGTCCCTGTTGGGGGAAATCCAGGTCACTGCTATCACTACGTCCCAGACAAATGCTCACAATGATCTGTCAACTGCCCAATGGAGCAAGGAGACCCCTGATGCTGATTTGATTACCGCTCAGAAGGGGGATCCAATAATTGGTAAATTTTACCAACACATTGAGGACCCTGAGAACTTTCCCCTGACGGAGACTGATTACAACGGGAAAGAGGACCTTAGAGTGTTGATGAAATGTCCAAAAATGTTCCGGATCCAGGACGGTTTGTTGGTAAGGAAATCCAAAGCTGGCCACGATCAGTGGGTGGTTCCTACCTCATTCCGAAGCCTGATGTTAAGTCACGCCCATGATGCGGCCACCGCCGGTGATAGGGGGTTTCACACAACACTGGAAATCTTAAGAGAGGTTGCATACTGGCCACACATGGGCCAGGACCTCAACCAATACTTGAAGGGTTGTCTTGTGTGTGCACAATTTCAGCCAACATCCCTCACACACCGGGCGCCTCTCCAAAAGAGGGGGATGACACTGCCATGGTCAGATTTACAAATCGACTTCGTAGGCCCTGTGATTCGCTCGTCTAGAGGAAATAAGTACATGTTGACTGTGACATGCTTGTTTACCAAGTGGGTGGAATGTCTTCCAGCCCCAAATTGCAAGGCAGAAACAGCAGCTGCCCTGATGATTAACCACATCTTTTCCCGTTTTGGTCTACCTCAAAGGATTGAGTCAGACAGAGGTAGCCACTTTACCAGTGAAGTAATGACAAAGATGTGGGAGATACTGGGGGTCCAGAGAAAGCTACACATTGCTTACAGGCCAGCTTCTTCTGGAGCAGTAGAACGCTACAACCGGACAATTGTGAGCATCTTAAAAAAGTTTGTGGCAGATTCTGGGCCAAGTTGGGATATCCGATTACCTCTGGTCCTAATGGCCATCAGATCTACCCCTTCATCTGCAACCAAAATGTCACCATTTGAGTTGATGACTGGGCGCAAGATGGTGCTTCCTCAGCATTTGCTCTACAGAACCCAAGAGCAAACGTTGATAAATGCCTCCACAACTCATGAGTATGTGGAGAATTTAAGGAAACACCTTCAACATGCTTTTGCCTATGCTCAGCGGAATCTAGAAAGATCAGCTGAGAGTATGAAGACCCACTATGACCTGAAAACTTCCAGGAAGGAATATCAGGTGGGGGACAGGGTCTAGTTATACAATTTCCAAAGGAACCAGGCCAAACAGCGAAAATGTTTGCCTACATGGAAGGGACCCTTTGAGATTATAGACAAGATCTCCCCTGTGGCCTACAAGATTCGCATCCCCAAAGGCGGTTTGGCAGAGGGGGAAGACAAGTGGGTACATATAAATCAGCTAAAGTGTTGCCATCCCAGGCACACTCTGCAACAACTGGAGGAATCCTCTGGAATCCTAGAGGGCACTGTCTCAGATTAATTCAGTTCTAACTTAAAATATCCTACATATGGCCTATCAAATTCTGTGTTTCTCAAGTTTGTGTGTTCCTGTCGCTTAATTTAAAAAAAATGTGCATGTTCATATCTGTGGAGTTCTAAAATATATATGCCACCCCACTATATCAATGGTGGGGGAGAAATGTCCATGAATAGGTATTGCCGCTCTTACTTTGTCGTCCTAGGAGAAAGAAAACCTGGAGACTGGCCAAGGAGGACGATCCGGAGACCGGGAGCAGAGACGCAAGGGGCCGAGTGTACCGCCAAATACTCCCATCAGGACCGGCGAGGAGAACCGACTGATCCACCCCTGATGGAGGAAAGGATGCTGAACTTTGTCATCTGCGGAATTGGAAGAAGATGATGCGGACCTCCCAGCACGTGGGTCAACATCCTTAGCACCCGACATCCCCTCGACTCAATCCAAGTGCAGTCGGGCGGGGGGGGTTTGTTGGGTGTTCTGACCCATGTTTGGACTATTATGCTACAACATTTGGTGCTGTGGGCTTACGAAATCCAAGACGGCCGAAAAAGCCCACATGTGCGCCAGAATCTATGAAAACCGCGCAGTTTGTGCGCACACCAAAATGGTCGCCTGACTTGCCACCCCCCGGTGCGGGTGTGCTGGGTCAGAAGAGCCATGAGTGAAATGGGGTGCCAAAGAGAAAAACAGCAGTGCCTGTTCGCTAGAAAGCACTTTAAAAATCACCCTTTGTTTCTCTGAAGGCAAGCTCAGAATGCCCATTTCAAACATTGCAGAATATCCAACAATCTCACTGAACACCAGCAGACATTTGACAGAATAAAGTCTTGTGGGCATACAAAATCTGGAAAGAGGATGAGCTTAAAATAGTGTTCATAGCAAAACTGGCTGAGCTGTGGATTTCAGCAGTTTAAGTAAATTTGGACTGAAAGACACTAAAAATCTAAATGTTTAAAAGAAATGAGTGACCTACTTTTGAGTGTCACATAGGTTGCAATTGTTTAAATGTCATAGTTTTAAACTTAGAATCAGCATTCTAGCTGCATGCGTAAAAATTGGAAGTTTGATTTGGACAGGAAAACTGGCAGCCGAAGAGACATTTAGCTGAGGCCTGGCTTAAAAAGAGAGGGAATTTTGCCCACCAGCTACCCCCGACAGGAGTTGAGACTTGCACAACAGCTGTGTTCCCAGGCCTAGCTGCCTTTTGCTGTTCCCACCAAAAGGGATATGACACTTCTCTGATTGAATTACCTGGGCTCTGCAGGAAATTGAACAAAGCCCTGTCCTGACTCAGGCAAATGTTTTATTGGGGGGGGTCAGGGGGATTCCAAGAGAGGGGTGTTATGTAGGGGTAGTCATCCAGAACGAATGAACTGGACGTAAAGATATATCAATAAGGGTTTCCATTCAGTATCCCAGACTAGGCATTGACTTAGCTGTAGTGTTGAATTGAATCCTCTTACAAATAATAAAAAACAAAATACAGTTGGATATTCTGCTACTAAAATTAGGCAATCACTACAAGTAAATCACCAAAGGCAAACAAAACACCAATTCAAGTATGCATTACATAACATCCGCTGACATGCAAAACTCACCTTAACTACAAATGCCAGGGGGCCATATTGCGCAAAGACAAAATAAACCTCTTGGTATGCTATAGATGAACCCACCATTTACTCCATCTAAATAATTTGCAACTAACTACTAAATTCAGAAACCAAAAGAACCAATCTTTATTAACGTATTCAATAACAATACAAAACAATACTAAAAATGTTAGCAATGATAAGACAGACAGAATAAAAATGTAAATAAACTCAACATAGAACATTCAAGTCCATGATAACTAATATGTAGCAATAAACACATCTTCAAAAATTCAAAAGTATCAACTACATTCTGTCGTCCAAATATAAAAGTCTCCAAATATGAAAGATTGAAATAAGTAGTAGATCCAATAACCAATCAATAAGATACCTTCAAAAACAGTAAACACACTTGTAAACAATTCCTGAACAATCAAAGGAGAAAACTCCACTCTTAGTGTACCAACGCAATCTCAATACCTTTCCAACATAGGTAAAAATAGCTCTTCTTTTAACAATAAAAACTGAAAAATCAAACTCTTCATTCATTCCTTTCAGAAAAAAGTGCCTTGAATGTAGAGGAGAAGTCTATGGCTGCCTCTCCAATGCCTTTACTTCCTCTCTCATTTTTATCAGAGTTCTAAAATTCCTTGGTTTTAGGAAAGAGAGCTGTCTCCAGAATACCCTGGGCCATTCTCTTACCTGCCTTTACTTGATATTCCTTCTTCCTTCTGTTTTGTACCAACTCTTTTATGTCACCTCTATGATCAGGCTCTATAATGCCTGCTAAGAGGTCTAAACCATATCGACAAGCCAGGCCTGACTTAGAGGCGAGTCTAACATATGTTCCAGTTGGGGGTATAAGGAACAAATCAGTAGGTATTAAAGTTCGATCGCTGGGTTGGATCAATTACCCCCTGTTACCAGGCAAATCAAACCCAATGGAATGCTCTGTAGCTATTGATGGAGTGGAAGCTGAGTTTGTTAAACCTAAGAGTTCCCCAGTTTGTGTCAACTGAGCTTGATCCCACCTCTGACACCATATGTGAGGCATCAGAAACGAAAGTCAGACACAGGTTTGACATGTTTTTAGTTAAATACTTTTATTAAATGAAAAGGGTTTGGGAAAATACCTCTCTGACCCTGCTCTAAGTGTAATTTCCCTACCTAAACCAAAAACTAAGGATTGCTCTATGCTCGGATGTAAAAAAACAAACTGTCATGTGTCAAAAACATCCTATTCTCACCCTCAAAGTACAAACATTACTAAAAGGTGAAAAGGGAAATGTCTTTATGCTTGTAAGGTTCAGAAAAAAAGTGTTCATAAAGAAAAAATGATTCAAACAAAAGTTCCTAAAAGAAGAACGTTCTTGGTTCCAGAGGGTAGTGGCCTTACCCTGGATTCTTCGTTGCTCCTTGAGGCTTTTCCACACAATGGTTCTTTGGGCCTCGCTAAGCCAACTACCACCATTGTAGACAAAAAAATGGTTTGAATTTACAATATTGGTTTCTTTTTTCTTGTTTTATACAATCCTTTCTGAATTGCCTGCTGCACTCTCCTGCAAGGCTATTTGACACACACACTTCAAATGTCCTTGTTTACTCCCCTGCCAGAAATTGTGTTTACACACACTTGCATGGCCTGGTTTACTCTCCTGCCAGGACTTCCGTTTTCACCCACCTGGAGCCTTTGCCCGCTCCCACAAGACCTCAAATATAAGGTTGGATACCATATCCCTGTGATATGTAATCCTCTCACTGTTCTTTAAATGTTTGCACTCCGCACATCCACACATTAGTAGAGTTGTTAGTTGCAAAAGTAAATTCCCCCATTTTCAATATGTCCATATTGTGTATCTGTAAATTGCTTTTCATATGTTTGCATTCTGCGTGATCACCAAAATGCTTCAGTGTCCCCTCTGCTTCTGTGTGGACTCACCAGTCCTTGTTGGTGTTCATTCTCTCTCTCGTTATCTGCAAATTATGGATTCCAGCCTGCTTTCACCTTGCGGCTGCCTTCTCGTCGTTTTGATGGATAAGTGGAGTTGTCAAAGGTGATTCCATCAGGTTGGCATAGTTGGTTTTTAGATTTTATATGAGGGGGTTCCCTGTTCTTCACAGGGAGAGGAGGCATGACAATAGGCCATGAGGGCTTCAGACATGTGGGAGGTTATTTTCAAGGTAAAATTGGGGATACTCAATCTTAACCGACGGAGCCATGGCAAATCCCCAGAGGCTGTCTCCTCCCATGCGATCCTCCCTTATATAGCCACAGCCAGGGTCAGGATCAGGTAGCAGCTGCCGTCCCCTGGCCACATGGGAGGGGGTTATGGCAGGGGGATTAGTGATGACTCTGTCAGATTCCTCGCAATACGTCTAAAATCTGGAACTGAATTTGTGCCATCGTGTGCTGACAGGTCAAGAAATAATGTATTGCGAAAGATTTGGTGTTCCTTGTCCTAACACTCGATCTATGTTCATTCCATCTTACTTGTGCTTTTCACAAAGTTTGCCCCACATAATATAACCCACAAGGGCACTGTATACAATAGATCATACATAAGGTTTCACAAGTTACAAAATTATTCAGTTGAATCTTATAGAGCCATTATAAGGATGATAAACAATAGGTCCTTAAATGATTGAAGGACAGTTCACACTGCTCATCTTGAGAAAAGTATCCTTTGTTTGTCTATATCCAGAGATGACTAAAATAAAGGAGGTTGTTGTGCCATCACTAAAATGCCTTTATAATTTCTAGACCATTTGTAAGCAAAAATACATAAACAAGCTGAGGTTCTCTCTTCACTCTGTTGTAATTGTTCAACCAAATCCAAAAGTACAGAATCTGTATACCTCCTCATACAGAATTTGTGTAACATCTTCTCTTGTTGATACATTTTATATCCAATAAGAGAAGATGTTACACAAATTCTGTATGAGGAGGTATACAGATTCTGTACTTTTGGATTCGGTTGAACAATTACAACAGAGTGAAGAGAGAACCTCGGCTTGTTTACATTCTGAACCAAAAAGGGTGGATGGAAACCTGAAGTTAAAAGTACATTATTCTTATCAGTAGGTATGACATGTAAATCTGTCACAAATTGATGATTATGAATAGAAATTCTTACGTCAATGTAATAGACTTCGGGGTCATCAATAAGATAGGAGAATTCAATCAGCTCATGTAAGCTGTTCAACTGTGTAAAAAAACAAGTAGTCAATCACTATTGCCTGAACAAATACCAAAGATATCATCAATATAGGAGTAAAAACAATTCACATGCTATAACGCCAAATCAAGAAGTAATATATTGTCTTCTTCAAGTTTAGACATGAATACATTAGCATATGCTAGGGAAATGCTGGTCCCCCATCAAAGTACCAGATACTTAAAATATCTCCTTCACAGCAAATGAAGTTGTGGTATAGTAAAATTTGTAATCATTGCATCACAAATAAACATTCAGCAGGTACATTTTCCTTTGTCAAATGTCTGCTTTCAGCTGCCTCCATACCCTACATATGGGGTATGTAAGTGAATAAAATCCAACTATTATCAATATTCTGTAGTCGTACCAAAAGTTGAAAATATTGGGTTGTATCTTTAACACAAGTCTTACTTGATTGAACTAGTAATTGTAGCACAATATAAACTCACAAAATGTCTAAGAAAAAATGTGTGCTGGCCACTATTGGCTGACCCAGAGGGTTGACTAATCTTTTATGAGCCTTCGGTAGAATCTAAAAAATTGGTACTACTGGATGTTTCACCAACAGGGACAAGTTAGTGTGATGGAAATCCACTGATTCTCTTCTGCACTTGCCAAGCAATCCCTATTCATCTATTGTATTTTTATTGTAGGATCGGAATCAAGTCTGGCATAACTCGCAAAATCAGGAAGTAAATGTCTACATTCTTTATCAGAGTCAACACAGTTCAAAATAACTAATGCAACACCCTTGTCTGCTGCTTTGAATATCAGATGAGGATTTGAGCGTAGTCGTCGTAAAACAGACCAGTCAGATTTTATTTGATTACTACGTTTTATATTCTTATAGTAAAACTCCTTCTTATCATCAATGATGCATCTATGAAAGTAATCCAACGTAGCATTATCCATGTGGGGGTTAAATGAACTTTGATGACATAACTCTGAAAATTCCGAGCAAGAAACACTTTCTACTGATATTTCAGTATGAGAAAAGAATACCTTTAGTTGACTCTTCGCATAAACTGTTCAGAATCGGTCTTAGGTGAAAAAATAGTTTTCACAATCCTGAAACTAAAAAAGAACGATTTAGAAAGACCAAATAAAATCAATGATTTGTTCTTACTAAATAACTCCTAAAACCCCTCTCACCCACTTGAACCCTATCTTCACTCACCCCCTTCAGCCCCCCCACCCGCACTTTCCTTGCTCTGTCGAGGCTGTCCTCCTCTTGGTGCACACCCTTTTTGGGATTGACAGTTGCTGCATGAGATGCACACTAGGGTGAGGGACGTTGTTGAAGCAAGGTCAGTCTTTGGGTGTGTGCATGTGTGTGTATATGTATGTGAGGGTGAGGTGTGTGAATGTATGTAGTGGGAATGTGAGGAGGTGGGGCATGAGTTAAAAAAAGTATTTTAAAAAATGTAATAGATGGAGTGAGTGTGAAGGGAAAGTGTCGGGCGGGACAAAAGGGGGCATGAAAGAGGTATTTGGGGGTGAAACCCCCAAATACCTTAAAAACCGAGAGTCAGGCCCAACGTGATATTACAGCATTTTGAAAACGAGACCAAAAACAACTAAAATAAATCAGTATTTTTGGTGTTCGAGTTTTAAAATGCGGTAACATCAAATAGAACCTCAAAGTCAATACGGACTGGAACTCATCAGCTAAATAAGTAGGAACAATAGTCAAGCCTTTATCGAGGGCAGATTGTTCAACTTGTGTTAATTGTGTGATAACTCATGGGAACTCATCACTTCTCCCCAAGAGGAGGCACATGCTGTGAGGATAGGGAGATGAGCTCGCTCCACAACACCCTGCCCAGAGGTCGAGACAAGTGGTAACCCACTGGTAGAGTCTCCCCCTTTGGTGACAAGGACTCCTGTTCCTGTGAGGAACTTACTAGAGAACCTTCCAACAGTACCTCTTCAAACCCATCCAGTAAGGAAATGTGTAAAGAAAATGCCAGTATGTGCTATTGTCAGCAGGAAAGTGTGATTAGTCCTTTAAAAACAAAAAACACCTTTTACTGGGAAGAGGAGGATGGCCTGTGGAGGAGAAGAGAATATGAAATTAACAAAGAGAAAGGAATACGGAATTTCACTGAGGAAGACCCACGGCTAATTAATATATGAGAGGGTAGGATACTGGAGACAGAGAGAGGAAGCTTTTGAGTTATGATTCGTCTCGCTCGCTTACACAGAGAAGATGCTGGACATGTGGCATCCTGTGGCCGCAAGGAAGCAAACTGCAAAAGTAGACGCGGAGCATCGTGAAACCAAAGAGGAGAGAGAAACCACGTTGGATGCATGGCGTCTCAACCCAGAGAGAGAGACTGCAGAATAGTGGCATGACCACAACAGACCACATGGTGGACCAACGGTCTCAGGAACAACGCTGATACCACTACGCTAGAACTAATGTGGAACCTACCGGTAGATGAAGTAAAGAGGTGCCCGCTTATGCAGTGACACAAAGTAAAAGCAGCAGAATAGATCACTAGAGGCCAACCTGACAACCCAGAGAGAAGATCTTATCTGAATAATACACCCAGTGACATTATCCCTAATAACTGCAGGTAATGAGGAAAATGGGAGACCCGGGAGGGGGACGTAGAATAATTATTGGAATGCTCATACTGATCCCAGACAAGATAAACTATTGACAATTAGAGGATTGAATGAGAATCATTATTGGAATGTTCCTACTCGTCCCAGTCTGGAGAGGCTATTGACCCGTAGAGAAGTGAATGAGAATCATTATTGCAGTACTCACACTTGTCCAGTCAAGAGAAAATATTCACTTATAGAGAAGTGAATGAAAATCATTATTGGAGTGCACAAACTTATCCCAGTCATGGAGACAACCTTAGCACACTACAAAAATAAAAGAGTGAACAATCCTCAAGACTGGAATGTTCATATTAGTATTAGACCCGATAAATACAGTCTAATTAAAGAGAAGAGACAGAAGAGAGAAGAAAAGCCTGGAGATAAGGTTGAAACAGAGAATACGAACAAAACACAGAGGGAAACCAAAGACTGTGAACTGTACACCAAAGACCAGAGAGTCTGAGGGTAGAGCCCTAAGTATTGGACAACGTTACCTTGGAAAGAGAGGAGAATAACTATAAATAAAACAGTTCAAGAAAGGAACAAGAACGAAACAGAGAATAGTTACCAAAGAGGGAAGACTCAGTAGATAAATAATGCTGAACAGAATCTGTATGAGCAGATAAAAACAGTCACCAGGAACAACTTTACTGAACTAAACTATGTGAGAAACATGTCCTTAGGAGAAGGGAGCCACTCTCCTGTCTTAAGTTATTATAATGGTGTTAGGGCCAGAAAGGGTTAGTTTAGACAGTGGGCAGATTCTGTTTACACTATCACTAATGACTGACAAGCACCTTAGCTACTTTTGCTAGGTAGGGAAACCCCATAGTATAGGGAAAGATAGGCAGTTATCCTTTTGTTTAAAAAACCTTTCTTTAAAAAAAGACTGCAACTTTTCTCATTTAAGAGTTTTATTAAATTTCATTAAACTAGAAAAGAGGTGCTTCAAAAAGAGAAATGCTATTTTTATAAAGGGGAAAAGTGTGTAGTAGAGTTTAACAGCACCTCACAGATGCCGTATTTTTTAAACTCCTTTATTGACGTGCTGGGAGGAGAATCCTTTACATCCGGCTGCCCTGCCTGCATTCCTGATGGCTGCTAGGGCTGTTTGCAAACCATAAATCAGGCACATGCAAAAGCTGAGGCTTTCATGTCCCCACACCACATCTTGTCTTCATCAGAATATGGTATTTGTAAGTAAAGTGTTCCTCCTTCATTCAAGAACGCTTTCCTAGATTCTCACGCACCCCAGAATCAGCCCCAATGTCATTTTTATGATCAAGAATGTCACATCTAAAGTTCTTCAATTTCTTTGCTTGTAGTTCCTCCTTGTACTTATGTAGTTTCAGAACACTGTATCTGCTAGAACATGCCATGAAGGTCGAAAATGGGATCAAAGTTAACTGTTTGGTATTTGTAATTTCTCCTTTTTTTCAGGACTGTAGTCTGTATGTCATCCTAGACATACAAGCAACAGTCCTGTATACAGTAGAAGGGTATAATGTGATTCACATTATACCCTTCTACTGAATATAGATGCACCTTTGGCATAGTTGCAAGGCAGTACTGGAGCACCTTCCACAATACCAATAATACCAAAGAAAATGTAGAGTTGTTGCAGTCTTTCATTAAGTCCACCTGTGTGGTATAATGATCTCATTGCTGGGAAAGCACTGACCCTGAAATCCAGCAATGTTTTTTTGTAGCAGTTACAGGTTGTGGTTTAGTCATGGGTGGTCCTGTTAATTTAAAACGGATTTTGTATGGAGGGGTCAGCCTCAGGTTGCACTTAAATGAAAAAGGTCACTGCATACAATGTTTCCTCATTTCAACCAAGTGTTGGAAAGGTGAGTAAAGCATAAAGAAAATTGCCTTGACTTTTCACTTTTCCACTGTGTTGATGGAAAACTGTAAATGCTTCCTGCAATTAACAATTACAAGAGTCATTTACAGTGGATTCCTAAGCAATCTACCTGCCTTTACCATGTGGTCATTCTTGCAGATTCCACAGAGATCTATGGCGTTATCGGCAGCTTGAAAATCCATGCATGTGGTAAGGCGCCTGCATTTGTCAGAAGGAGTGGGTAATGGAGGGGGCTACAGTATATCTCCACTGATCCGCCAACTCAGGCTAACAAATGCACAAAAAGTAGGTGAATGAACAAATGCGACAGGAGCAGTGTTTTCCTCCTCTTTTTCTGAACGTTTCTAAGCACAGACCCAGGGATCGAACCTGTGGTGCCCTGCATCGTATTGCTTCTAAGGTGAGCACATTGTCCCTGAGTTATCCTCCCAAGACAAGGTCGACCTGGAAAATGACCCAAATCAAATTGGGGGAAGTCAAAAAGGACAATTGTGGAAGAACTCCTCTGAAATTACAGATTACACTGACACAGCAGCTTTAGTAGGGAACCTTCTGTATTGTTCTATGCATAAAGTGAAAACGCTTTTCCCCACCCGCCCTTACCCTTACATGTCCCCAGCTGCACCACTGCTACATAAATACATGGAATGTCTTAGGCAGTGGTATCTTCCCCAGGTTTATGAGAGGGCATCAGATATCACTGCATCTCTTTAATCCATCTTGGAGGTCATTGCTTTACGCTCAATGAGGAGCCCATTTGAGAGGAAGTCACATTTCCACTGGTTTGAATGGACATCTAAGGATGATAATCATTGTCTGGGAGTTCACTATCTTGGAAGTCACTGGCATCAGGCGAATCTTCAGGTGTAGTCCGAGTTGGCCTTTCTGAAGAAAGATGAATTTTAGAGTGATACATGCATCATCTTTTTGTGCAGTGATCATTGAACCCTTCACATCAGTAATCATCAATGTTTGAGGATCAGTGTGCTCTAGAGGTTACTTAACTTTCAAATTGTGGAATTTTAGCTGTTCAATGCTTATCTGTGTATATTGTGTATATTTTCATGTTGATTTTCTCTGTTGCATTTCTTTCCCTCATATCTTGCATTTTATCAGAGTTGTTAGCATCACATGGGATGCGTGGCATTCACGTACTCCCATTTCTATCACACTGGGAAAGAGCATGCATTATAGATCCTTTGCTAATGTGACAGATCTGAAGGGTCCTCTCCAAGTTACCCATGAATCGGCCAATGGATTTATTGGCTTGAGGCCATAGCATAGTCACCCGACCCAGATATTCCAAAACCAGTTTGAAGTTCTGTTCACTGAGTGGTGGTCAATTGTCAGTTGTGAGTATTTGGGGCAACCCCTAAGTTCCAAACAGTTTATCATAAGTAGGCGCACATTCCAGGTTCCAGGTATCGAGAGATTTCTCTCGAGAGAAAATGAAATCTCTGTACGCACCAGAATGCATTGGTTACAAAAGTCAATGGCCCTCATTCCGAGTTTGGAGGTAGCCATGGCGCTATTTGCGCCATGGCTGCCTCCAAACCCGGGTCTGTGTCCGGTCTGGGTGAATGAGGACTTACCGGGACATTCCGACCTGTGCAGACCTAGTAAGTCCCCATTCACTCAACCATTCCCCATTCCCGTTTGCGCTCCCATAGGGCTCAATGGAATGGGGAAGGCGCTAATTACGGGCCTGCTAGTAGTAGGCCCGTAATTACCACCCTGGTCCCTTCGCGGGACCCGTAAAGAAAATGTGGTCCGACCATATGTCCTCGACGGTTCCCGCTAAGGGACCTCAGAATTGGGTGGTAAGGGATTACCGGCACCAGTCTCCTTACCGGTGCCCGGTATCCCTTACCGCCCAACTCAGAATGAGGCCCAATAGCTTCTTCTTCCCATTTACCTGTGACTAATAGAGTCCTCTGTTGTAGTTGTTGTTGCTTTGGGTGGGAGACAAACTTTTTAAAGGCTGATCCACAATTTTGTATTTCTACTTTCAGCATTTGTTGGATTCTGCTGCTACCTCTGTGTATAAGTGGCCCAGATGGTGAGCAAAGTAAAAGCACTATTGAAATAGGTGGTGCCATTTCCCTGGGAGGGAAAGCCATTTGGGCTCTGTTTATGAAACCAACATGTTGTGCAATTATGAAAGGAAAGTGTTGCATGCTTCTGATGCTGGAGCGTACTCACTTCACAAGGGCCTCTGATGTCTGACTGGGTGCACATTACCTTGCTGGAACAGGGAGAGCATTGGTTTACTGATTGCTTATTGTTTCAGCTACACATGTGTTGCCCTTAATGGTAAGGTGTCCTTAAATATCCTTATGTGACTCTGCTATGCATTAGGGTGGGAACGAAGGGCCTCTTTACAAGTATGACAGTAAATTTGGTGGTAATCCCACCAAATGGATTAACTGTTACTGCTGTGGCATCAGGCGGAATTACTGACATATCACAGGTTGACGGGAGTGTGCACAAACTATTGGTGGTAACAGTAATTCCACACAGTGGAATTACCACAGAAAATCAACTTACAACAGTAAATCTGCCTATTTTTGGCAGAATTACAGAAACAGCTGTAAAAATGGGGGAATTACCGAATGAATTACTGAATGGTAAATGGGAACACTCAGCAGCAGCCATCTTTAAAAACAGAATCCATCTTCAATCCGTAATTTCCCTTTGCCATACAGCAACCAAACCTAGTTGAAACATCTCAGGAGACATGAGCAAGATGAGGGTGCCAGAATTCAGGGTCCACAAACTCAAATGCAGTGAGGCAGAGCTACAGGTATTGGCAGATGTGGTGGTGCCCAATGCCGATGATCTGTTTGGGGCAAATCCTCGCAAATATCTGTCCGCAGCAGAAGCACAATATGGGCCAACATAAGGGACAAGGTAGTGGCAGTGATTACTTTGCAGCGGGATGTGGAAGCCTGCAGGAGGAGGTGGAATGACCTCAAACGCAGGTTCACATTCTCCTCGCCACTCATCACCGTGAGACGACTGCCAATGGAGGAGGCACAGTGGTGCCACTGCACCTTAACCCCTGCGAAGAGAGAGTGGCAAGCCTCTTTAACATGGAAAGAATAAAGGGAATCAGAGCAGCCGAGGCAGGAGCGGGAAGTGAACCAGAACCAAGTGAGTACAAAAGCACACCACAAAATGTGAAGGCAGCACATGTATCCCAGCCAGCATTAGGCTAACACACGTGTCAGTGTTGATGTTGAGTCCCTTGTTGGCTCACTGTCAACGCTGCCACAGGAATACGAATGATGACACATTCCATTTGTACACCTGGAAGATGCTCTATGAGGCAAAATATGTAAACAAATGTGATTACTGAAGACATTGATAGACTAGTCACTTCATGCACCTTTGACAGCCAGAAATGCACAATGTTACGACCAGCATTCCAAAGTACCCCTGGTCATGCCGTATGTACCTTGCTAGATGATTGTTATTACCAGGCCCCCACACATGAGCCAACACATGCGCCATACTGAATCAAAAGGTTTTCCACCGAGTACTATCACATGCATGGCAGGACACATAAGGGCTGGACAGACACCCTCCACAAATGTAGTCCTACGACTGTATCCACCTGTGTCAAGAACCCACAGGACACATCCTAGTGTCAAACAAGGAAGATGAAACACATGCACCCTATAGCAGACATAGACCGCTAGGTAATGTTGAAGGTGCATAGGCAACACACACACCCCAGTGCACTGTGCATAGGAGACCCAGATAAGTGGATGCACCCAGGTACCTGACCATTCACTGTGTTCCATGCATGTACATGCCACAGTACACATGACAACTGAATTTAGGTCTTTTATTTCATTACAGTCACACAAGGCCGCTAGGGTGAAGGTACGATTGGCAGTGATGTAGTGCCTCCAAATGCCATGTCCATCAACACAGCAGTAGACCCTGCTACCCCAAGCACCTCTTATGCCACCCATGCAATCCAGACATCAGGCAGTCAGCGCAAGACCCCAGCCAAAAAAGCTGGATCAAAGATGTACCAGGAAGCAGCTGCCATCTCTACCAGCATTGTCCCCCTATAGTGACCTCTTCACCTGCCACTGCTACCAAGCTGCCTGCCCTCACATCTGCTGCTGCACCAATATACACCTTGGCTGCAATGCCCTTGCTGATTGTACCATCCCTCAACTCAATTGGCAGCAGTGTGCCTGGATCAAGTAAAGCAGGATTGCCACTGACAACCACTATCACCAGGCACCCTTTATCGTCCTCCAGCATCAGCTATTTCTCACCGGTCAGGGGTGGGGCTGGAGTTGACCTGTCGTCGTCCAGGCCCCCCACTCCAGGCCTTGGTTCTCCTGTGATCAGTCCTGTACCCGTTGCTGTAGATCTGCAGTCACTCACACAGCCCAATGGCAGTGATGATGCTTCGGACGGTGTTGATGCAGCAATCTTTGAGAGTGATGTCACACACACCACCTCACCTGTTCGCCCACCTGATGCCCTACCCAGAAATGCCTCATCCACCATCTGGGAGAGGCTTACAAGAATGGTACAGTGGCAGGAAAGGATGGAACTCTGGCAGAGCTCCACCTGCAGCTTGCACAGGCATTGTGGGATGTCGTGCACTGGGCCACAAGGAGAATAGCAAGGGAAATGGCACGTCAAAACCGACACCAATTAGACTCTATAATGACGAATACTCTGCTTGGTCCTAGTGTGCATGAACTTACAGAAACACTGTCATAGAAAATATGCAGAGGGCACTTCTCACGATGCAACCCATGCATTCCCTGCAGTCTGTCGGCTCTGTCTCTGTTACCCTCACAGAAGGGTCACAAGCAGTGAGTCCCCTTAGGAAGTCATTGCCCAACATCACTCAGAGACCAAAGGTGCCTTCCGGCCATGGCATGCGTGTTGGGGATTGAGGGAGGTTGAATGCCATGGATTTTGGGGATTGAGGGAGGTGGGAGGACATAGGTGTAACGCTCACCTGATTCCCGCAGAGGCGCCGGTCTTGACTGGGTGAATGCTGTATCTTCAAAGGTGATGTGTAACACACGGTTGGCTCTTTGGGCTGGTCCTCTGTGCACTGTATGTCTGACTCGAAGAGTAAGATGTCTGCAGATAGAAAATATGGGATTAATGAACTGGGTTTATTGGGTGCCTCTCTCCTCTTCCCTTTCTCTTCTCCTGTAGAACACCAGAGGTTAACGCCCTCACCTTAGGTAAGTGAACGCCGAGCTCTCCATCTGCCTCGGGGCAGGGTGCCGTAACCAGTTTCTTCACTGGATAAGGGTGCAGGCCTCTTGACCTCAGAGGACTGCTGTCCGTCGTTAACTGCACGAACGGTAGGTTCTGGGCACTTCAAATGTCTTAAAAGTCTTTTGTAATGATATCTCTTGTTTTGCAGGGTTCCGGCGATGGCGGATGGCGGGCTGATGAGAATTGAGGATCGAACCCGCGTGAGGAATAGAAGCGCCTGGAAGCACGTAAGTAAGCGCTTGTAGCCTGCTTCACTATGCGCACTAACTGTCCCTTTTATCTTGCAGGTACAAATTCGGAGCTTTAGAGAAGCTGAAGGGTGCTGGAATACCCACTGGATTCGGCGTGGGAAGGAGTAATGGCACGTGAGTAATAAAGTTGCCCAATGTCTTTAAACGCACCTTCTTTTGTCTTTCAGATGCGGGATGCAGCGCCGAAGGCCTCCGGAGCGTGCGAAGAGCTGGTAAGCTTTTGTCTTTCAGATGCCGGAATGCAGTGCGAAGACCTCCGGAGCATGCGAAGAGTAGGTAAGCCTTTGTCTTTTAGATGCCGGAATGCAGCCCGAGGCGTTGGTGACAGCCGATGGACCAGATAAGAGATGCGCTGCCACTGAAGACCGTAGTGCTTACCTGTTCTTTCTTTGTCTTTACAGGTGCTGCTGAAGACTGGATTCCAGGATGGTAAGCCTTTGTTCCCTTAGGCCCAGGATCAGAAGCAGAAGACACGATGAGCGTTCTGCTGCAGAGAATGCAGAATAACGCAAAGCAAGATTCATCGATCGGGTGTGGTTTAAATAGCCTCCTGTAGTGCTTAGGTGTCTCCTTCCACAGCCACGCCTAGGTAAGAAAAGAGTTCCTGCTTTCCAGAAGAGTTCCAGTGTTCTGAACCTAGGGAGTGGCTCCTGCCCCACCCAACAGGAAAAGTAGTCCCAAACAGAAGAGGATCAGGGGTTCAACTGGCAGGTAAGTAAGCAGAATGGTTTGCTGCAGGTAAGTCCACCCAAGCATTATGAGCCCGGCGCTTCCAGCGCTGGGACTGGGCATCTTTATGAGCCTGGTGCCACTGGCGCCAGGACAGGGTCCAAAAGGTCCCAATTGGGACTGGCTGGCACTCGGAACCGGGGTTATGGGTCTGCTTCCAAGGGAGTCGGGCAAGTCGTGATCTTTTGGAAGCAGAGATCATGACAGCACCCCCCCTCAAGGCCCCTCCCAAACCAGGCTTCTCCGGGGGTTTGGGCTTGTTAGGAAATGTTCGATGAAATCTTTTGATTAGACGAGGCGCGTGGACATATTCTGCAGGTTCCCAGGATCTTTCTTGGTGACCGTAGCCTTTCCAGTCAATCAGGTAAAATAGTTTAGATTTGGAGATCTTGGAATCCAGGATGCTTTTGACTTCAAACTCGAGTTCTCCATCAACTAGAATAGGTTTTGGAGATGTAGTTAGTCTGGTTTGAGGTTGCACAGGTTTTAATAGAGAGACGTGGAAGACCGGATGTATCTTCATGTGAGGGGGTAAGTCCAACTTGACCGCTACTGGATTTACTATGGTAGTGATGGAATAGGGACCAAGGTATCTTGGGTTGAATGTGTGTGGTCCTTTTAGAGGTAGATATTTGGTGGATAACCAGACTTGATCTCCTTCTTGATATTGGGGGGCTTCCTTCCGATGTTGGTCTGCTCCTTTCTTGTATTGTTCTTTAGCCCTTTGAAGGTGAGAAACGGCTTGCTTAAAGGCTTGGGTGATTGTAGAATGCAGGTGGTCTACTGCTGGTGTTCCAAGATCTTGGAGTGGATCCAACTCCGAGGTTCGAGGGTGACTACCGTATAAAAGAAAAAACGGGGTCTTCCCAGTTCCCGAGTGGACAGAGTTATTGTAGGCATATTCGGCTATCCAAAGGATATTTTTCCAAGTTTTTTCAGTTTGTTGTAGCATGCAGCACAAATACTGTTCCAGGGTTTGATTGGTCCTCTCGGTTTGTCCGTCGGTTTGAGGGTGGTGGCTGGTCGAAAGTCTCACATCAATTTGAGCCGACCGACAGCAACTTCGCCAAAAATGAGAAATAAATTGACTACCTCGATCCGAAATTAGAACTGAAGGAAAACCGTGCAGTCGGACGATGTTTTCGAGAAATTCTCGGGCCAGAGTTGCTGCTGTTGGTAAGCCTTTGAGTGGAATGAAATGCGCCATCTTGGAGAATAGGTCCACGATTACTAGGATCGTATTGTATCCGGAGCATGGAGGTAGATCGGTGATGAAGTCCATAGAAAGCGTATGCCAAGGGCGAGGCGGGATGTCAATAGGGCGTAAGACGCCGGCTGGTTTTTCCTTTTGACTCTTGTTTTGGGCGCATACTCCACAGGACATTATAAAGTCTCTGATATCTTTTTTCCAAGACGGCCACCAGAAGTAGTGCTTGATCTTTTCCGAGGTCTTGGTCATACCGGGATGTCCTTCCATTAAAGAATCGTGATAACAAGAGATTACCTTTTTCTGTAAATCTGCGCTGGGCAGGTATAACCGTTCTTGGAAATATAATAGGTTGTCCTTCACCGTAAAGTCCTTTCCCTGCAGATGCCAATTCTGTATGTCTGCTGGAGTTACCAGTAGCCCGGTTTTATCCTTAACTTCCTCTATGGATTGTGTGGCGATTACACCTAGAATTCTTTGTTCTGGAATGATAGGTACAGGTTTAGGATTGATCAAATGTACTTCGACTCCCATCCGAGAAAGGGCATCAGCTTTACCGTTTTTTGTACCAGGTCGATAGGTAATTATGAAGTCAAACTCGGCAAAGAATAGTGCCCAACGGAGTTGCCTAGAGGATTGAGCTTTTGCGGTTTTCAAATATTGCAGGTTTCGGTGATCTGTAATCACAGTAACGGTGTGTCGGGCCCCCAGAAGATAATGCCGCCAAGCCTTAAAGGCGGACTTGATAGCTAGAAGTTCCTTATCAGTAATAGTGTAATTGATTTTAGGAGGCGAGAATTTGCGGGACCAAAATGCCACGGGATGCAACTGATTGGTTACTGGGTCCTTTTGTGATAGAACTGCTCCCATGGCAAGGCTCGAAGCATCAGTTTCAACGATGTAGGGGAGTTCTGGGCGAGGATGTTTTAAGATCGGTGCAGAGATAAATCTAGTCTTCAAATTCTGGAAAGCTTGTTCCGCCTCGGTAGACCATTCAAAACGTTTGTTTTTCTTTAACAAGGCGGTGATGGGCTGGACTATTCGAGAGAATTCGGGGATAAACCTGCGGTAAAAGTTAGCGAAGCCTAACATGCTTTGAACACCTTTTACGGAGGATGGCGATGGCCATTTGAGAATTGCATCGACCTTCTTTGAATCCATACGCACTCCTCTAGGTGATAATATGAATCCCAAGAATTCAACTTCAGTCACGTTGAAAACGCATTTTTCCAACTTAGCGAAAAGTTTGTGTTGACGCAATCTCTCGAGGACCATTTTCACGTGTTTCCGATGTTCAGTTTCCGATGAAGAATAAACGAGGATGTCGTCAATGTAAACAACAACACACACATCTATGAGCTCTCTGAGGACATTGTTCATAAAATATTGAAAGGCAGCCGGGGCATTGCAAAGTCCGAAGGGCATGACCTGATATTCAAATAGCCCATACTTGGTGCGGAAGGCCGTCTTCCATTCATCGCCCTCTTTTACTCGTACCAAGTGGTAGGCTCCTCTAAGGTCCAGCTTTGTATATATGCATGCTTTTCTGACTTGGTCCAGGAGTTCAGGGATCAAAGGTAACGGATATCTATTCTTAACAGTGATCTGGTTCAGGGCGCGATAATCTATACAAGTTCTAAGGTCCCCTTCTTTTTTTGGAACGAAGAACTAAGCTGAGGAAGCAGGGGACTTGGAAGGACGAATAAACCCATTCGCTAGGTATTGATCCAGGTATTGTCGGAGGTGAAGATTCTCAGGCTCGGTGAGGGCATAAATTCTACTACAAGGAGGAGTAGATCCAGGTATCAGGTCTATCTGGCAGTCATAAGACCTATGAGGAGGTAGAGAGTTAGCCTGATCCTTCCGGAAAACATCTTGGAATTCTAGGTATTCAGGAGGTAACTGGGGAGCCTCCGAGGAAATTGCTGCCAGTGCAACACCAGGTCGAGGGTGACAAGTAGAGACACATTCTGGAAACTGAACCGTTCTTGCTCGCCAATCGATCTGAGGATTGTGCTTCTCTAACCAAGGAATTCCTAGAATAATCTGGAACTGAGGGGCCTTGATCACATCGAACACGATCTTCTCATGGTGTCCATCTTGACTTACTAGCGTCACTTCTTGGGTGGTATGCGTTACTGGTCCGGAGGCTATCTCCGTACCATCCACCGTAGTAATGACGTCCTTTACAGCCTTTGGACAAAGAGTCAGATTCATCCTCAAAACCATTTCATGATCCACATAATTGCCGATGGCACCGCTGTCGACGTAAGCTTCAATCGCATGTAATCGATCCGGATGTTCAGGGCTAATGAGGACCATAGGTATCACGAAATGCGAGGTCACGGAACTGGTTTTAACGCTCGGCAAGAGGACCTCTATTCTTGTCGGGCGAGGTCGTTTCCCTGCTCAGAGTTTGTGACCCTGGTAACTGCAGCTCCTACTGCCTTCTTGGCTGGTTTCACCGGACAGTCTCGAAGAAAGTGCCCCGAGTTTCCGCAATAGAGGCATAATTGCAGCTGTTTTCTCCTTTCCCGCTCCTTTTGTGTTAGTGGTCCTTTCAGGCCCCCTATTTGCATGGGTTCCCGGAGTCTACTCCTTTGGTAGGAGTTGGTGGTTTGGAAAATACTCGAGCATCAAACTTGGAACGATCGGCCTTCCTGTTCTGCAGTCTGTGGTCAATTTGAACGACTAAGTCAATATAGTCCGAACAGTCTTGCGGGGGATTCACTACTTGGGCTAACACATCTTTGAGCTCTCCACGTAGACCTCTATAAAACAGCGTAATCCTTTTGTCCTCAGGCCATCGAGTTTCCACTATCAGTCTGTTGAAAGACGCAATATAAGCCAAAAGGTCTTGATTACCCTGTCGCAATGAAAGGAGCTCTTTGTCCAAGGCCTGCGCCTGTGAATGTCTTGCAAACAGTTTTTCCATACTGAGCTGAAAAGCTTGAAAATTATGGAGAACCGGATCATCTTGATTAACTAGAGGGATCGACCAGTCTGCCGCATTGCCACTAAGGTACGAAAGGACGAAAGCTACCTTAGCTTGATCAGTTGGAAAGGCTGCTGGCCGGCATAAGAAGTGCAACCGGCACTGATTAATAAATACTGCAAACCTCTTTGGGTCACCAGAAAATCGTTCGGGCGGAGCCAGAGGTACATTCCCAGGTAGGTTGATCTGCACTGGGTTCGTAGAGGATGTTGAAGGAAGATTTGCCCCTGATGCGGGTAACAGTGTTTGTCCGGCTTGTGACCGTAGCAATTGTCTAGCGAGATCGTCTGTTCGCTCCTTGGAAATAATCAGTTCCCTTCTTAGAGCATTCGTTTCCTGACGGGCTGCATGCACTTCTGCTCTTAGTTCCCCAAGTAACTGGGCTAGCTGGTCGGTATCCGAGGTTTCCATAGCGCCTGCGTGGGAGTTTTGCGGTAGGCTTTGCGTTCTGTAACGCTCACCTGATTCCCGCAGAGGCGCCGGTCTTGACTGGGTGAATGCCGTATCTTCAAAGGTGATGTGTAACACCCAGTTGGCTCTTTGGGCTGGACCTCTGTGCACTGTATGTCTGACTCGAAGAGTAAGATGTCTGCAGATAGAAAATATGGGATTAATGAACTGGGTTTATTGGGTGCCTCTCTCCTCTTCCCTTTCTCTTCTCCTGTAGAACCCCAGAGGTTAACGCCCTCACCTTAGGTAAGTGAACGCCGAGCTCTCCATCTGCCTCGGGGCAGAGTGCCGTAACCAGTTTCTTCACTGGATAAGGGTGCAGGCCTCTTGACCTCAGAGGACTGCTGTCCGTCGTTAACTGCACGAACGGTAAGTTCTGGGCACTTCAAATGTCTTAAAAGTCTTTTGTAATGATATCTCTTGTTTTGCAGGGTTCCGGCGATGGCGGATGGAGGGCTGATGAGAGTTGAGGATCGAACCCGCGTGAGGAATAGAAGCGCCTGGAAGCACGTAAGTAAGCGCTTGTAGCCTGCTTCACGATGCGCACTAACTGTCCCTTTTATCTTGCAGGTACAAGTTCGGAGCTTTAGAGAAGCTGAAGGGTGCTGGAATACCCACTGGATTCGGCGTGGGAAGGAGTAATGGCACGTGAGTAATAAAGTTGCCCAATGTCTTTAAACGCACCTTCTTTTGTGTTTCAGATGCGGGATGCAGCGCCGAAGGCCTCCGGAGCGTGCGAAGAGCTGGTAAGCTTTTGTCTTTCAGATGCCGGAATGCAGTGCGAAGACCTCCGGAGCATGCGAAGAGTAGGTAAGCCTTTGTCTTTCAGATGCCGGAATGCAGCGCGAGGCGTTGGTGACAGCCGATGGACCAGGTAAGAGATGCGCTACCACTGAAGACCGTAGTGCTAACCTGTTCTTTCTTTGTCTTTACAGGTGCTGCTGAAGACTGGATTCCAGGATGGTAAGCCTTTGTTCCCTTAGGCCCAGGATCAGAAGCAGAAGACACGATGAGCGTTCTGCTGCAGAGAATGCAGAATAACGCAAAGCAAGATTCATCGATCGGGTGTGGTTTAAATAGCCTCCTGTAGTGCTTAGGTGTCTCCTTCCACAGCCACGCCTAGGTAAGAAAAGAGTTCCTGCTTTCCAGAAGAGTTCCAGTGTTCTGAACCTAGGGAGTGGCTCCTGCCCCACCCAACAGGAAAAGTAATCCCAAACAGAAGAGGATCAGGGGTTCAACTGGCAGGTAAGTAAGCAGCATGGTCTGCTGCAGGTAAGTCCACCCAAGCATTATGAGCCCGGCGCTTCCAGAGCTGGGACTGGGCATCTTTATGAGCCTGGTGCCACTGGCGCCAGGACAGGGTCCAAAAGGTCCCAATTGGGACTGGCTGGCACTCGGAACCGGGGTTATGGGTCTGCTTCCAAGGGAGTCGGGCAAGTCCTGATCTTTTGGAAGCAGAGATCATGACAATAGGTGTTGGGGAATGAGGGGGGTGCAAGCCATGGGTTTTGGTGATTAAGGGAGATGGAAGGGCATGGGTGTTGTGGATTGAGGGAGGTGGGAGGACATAGGTATTGGGGAATGAGGGAAGTGCAAGCCATGGGTTTTGGTGATTAAGGGAGATGGAAGGGCATGGGTGTTGTGGATTGAGGGAGGTGGGAGGGCAAAGGTTTCACAAACTTAATAAATGTTTGTATCGCAAGTGAAGATCTGTAGTCTTTTGGGTTGTGCCATAGAGTTTAATGAAGTGATAGATTATTTACAATGTGTATTGCGGATATTGTTTTCTGACATCATTGTTTATCAATTCTTGATGCTGCATGCACCCATCCCTTAAATCTGCACGGCCATCCTGTGCTGGTCTGCCAGCCATGTCTCGCTACCCTCCTTCTCTGAGTGTGCCTGTGCCTTGTCCTCCACAGCAGGCAATGCTACATTCCTCTTGATGTACATATTGTGCAGCATCACACATACACAGACTACATTCCCAACCTTCTCTGGACTGCACATAGGTACCCCTACAGTCCAGTGGAGGCACTGGAATCTGCTTTTCAAAAGTCCAAATGTGCATCCTATGAATACCCTGGTCCTTGTGTGTGACTCGTAGGCAATTTTATTAGGTGTCCCAGAGTTCCTTATTGGGATCATGAGCCATGGTTTTAGTGGGTATCCAGATTCACCTGTAACTGGAATGAAACTGTGTTACTTTCAAATCGTTAATGGTTGTACTTCCTTGTCCTGATTCCTTGTCCTGACTAAGTGGTGTATGCTTTTCACTTCTATGAAGCTATTTGAGTACACTCTATTTCCATTGGGGGGTGTTTCCCTTGCATTTAACAATGCACACTGGGCCTCATTACGACCCTGGCGGAAATCGAAAAACGATGGCGGAAATGCAATACCGCCATCGAATAGCGCTCGGTGCGATCATGACCCGTCACCGCAAAGTACGATGCCATTAGCGACACCGTAGTGAACGCCAACGCTAACTGCACCAAGTACGCGCGCGCGCGCGCGCCATGCCAAACCGTAATTACCACCATGGCGCAACGGTACGCGAATTCTGACCCTAGCGGACATGCACCTAACGCCATCAAGCACGGCGGAAAGTACCATTCCGCCATGGTGAGAAGTACGGCATCGCGAACCAACCGTAAACGGCCCTACTGAGTGCCTGTACACCGCTCCCTGGCCACATTGTACAACTCCCCGTAGGTGCAATGAAGTCACACAATGCAACCAGTGAAATGTACTAGTCATCCATGCCTGCCAACGAACAAATGAATCTCAAGAGGGGCCAATGGGAGCTGCAGGGCACAGATGGCACGAATACAGAAGCTATACAAATGGACATGACCTCAGTCTCCCACCAAGAAACGCACGCAAACACAGGCACCTGTGACCAGCCATATTCCGATAATCACATCATTCCACCAATCCAACTGGCTGACCGGCATCTGTTACACAAAAGCTAATCCCCCGCCCCTGAGCATGACATCATCAAAACAGTCATATTGGCAGCCCTTATCCCTGACCTCACTGGGCTTCGTAGGCAAACGCGCCCAGCACAGTACCACGCAACTATACTCCGAAGCTGGAACCCAATGCAGATCTCCTCACAATACATCGCTCCCCAAATAGGAATATGCCACATCACTTGCAAAGAAGAACGCTACACGGTTCATATCAGAATAGAAATTTAATGCACAACAAATTCACCAAGCCCATACAGCCATTAGGCCATGAACTCCAAAATACATTTCACCATTGTGGGCTGCATCCGCAATAAATGACCAGCTATTTCTTGTGTGACGCCCTGTTCCTTCATGGTACACAGGGGCTACATTCTCGTACGAAAAGGCAACATGGAAGCGCCTAGAACCGCAGGGCCGTCCCAATAGGGAGGCACTAGTCCAGCTGAAAGGCCGAAATGTTGCTCCTAGCCACTAGTACTGCGTAAGGGCATGTGGCCCATTGGCGATCGTCCCATAAGATCGTAATGCTGCTCCACTAATTAACACGAAGCAGCAGGTGTTGGGAGTAAAATCCATCTGCAGGAGTGGCATACAGATGGCAGTGGCAAAAGGGGAGGAGATACCTGTCACCCAAATGAAATGAAAAAGAATAGTATGGCCATCAGAACTACATTTGAATTACTCACTTCAATGATCACACCAAATCCACAGCCATATGCATGCTAGCGCACTCCAAAGGATCATCACCACCCAAAAACCACTTGCGAATCATAACTATCTATATCGAGGTGAAAACACTATCACAAACGAGTGTACCTGTGCATGCGTCTGTTAAAACAGAATCCATCAGATGGGATTGGTAACGTGCATAGACACAAGTGTCTGAAGGCGCGTCGAGACAGGGAGAGCTCAACAAGGCCAGATAGACGATGGTCCCACTATGGCAGCCCTGCATCACATAGCGCAGGGGAGGCGGATAGATTCCAAGAAGCCCTGTACATGGCAAACTCTGTATCAAATCATCTGTCCATGCATCCATACATCATTCCCTCATCCCGTAATGAAAACGCCTGTTTCCATACTCACATAACATGTGAAATTTCCATTGAGTCTGTGCGTTATGCAGCCTGCAAAATCCACTGTGCCCCAGCCCGTAATTCCAGTGTTGTGAAGTAACATGTATTTGGGAACGTCCGGCCTTATCGCCCACTTCGCTATTGCGCATCCCAAACTATTCATATCAATCATTGCATCCTCGCCATGGCCCCTGTCCCAAGGACATTGAACAATAGAACGTTATATTTGCAGTCAGACCTGTGGGCATCTCCTCGCCGCTAGCTGAAAACCGAAAGCGCCGCCCTTCGAATTCCTCATTTGCAACATCACGTCGAAAAGGCATCTGTGGCCGCTTGAAATCACAAATTAATCCATCTAGTGCGGCTGTGTGTGAAAATGGCAACTGCCTTCACTCACAAATGGGACGCCCCGCCCGTCGGTGAACCTCGGTACAGTGTTGCATGAGGGTCCACCGTTACTCGAGTACTACGTTCCACTGACCCTTCACAAGTCTGTTCGCGACTGCAAAGATAGTATGTGAAACAATGGGACCATAGCAGAATGAACATATCAACCAATGTTACACTGCCATCGGGTACAAATACATGATTGTAATAGCAAGATGCCATTCGTCGAATTGCAGCGTTGTGTGCGGGACGTGCTCGCCCAAAGGGGAGAGCAGCTTGCACAGGTGGAATGAATCACCACAGGTGGAGGCCATACAGCCTGAAAACACATAAATTGCACACCCAGCCTCCTCCCACAACCACACCCACTCCGAAATGCTACCGGCAGGACTAGCTATGTTGGCCCTGGGGGACCTGATAGCACTGCAAGTACTCCAACTTCAAGAAGAAGACGAACACCAACTACAACCGGCCGCACGGAGGAGACGCAGGAGGAGGAGGAGGGCAAGGCAGGGCCAGCAAGGGCCGCCAGCACAGCCACTACCACCACGCAGGCAGCCCGCAATCCCACGCCTCCGAGCACATCCGTTCAACCTCACTGATGAGCAGATCCACACCCTCTACCGTTTGGACCGGGACACCATAACCGCCATTGTGGACATGACACAGGCTGACCTTGTCAGCATGATAGATAGCCCAACCGCCATCCCACCCCTACTGAAGGTGGTGTCTGTACTCCACTTCCTGGCCACAGGCACCTACCAGCACACAGTCGGACAGTTGCATGGCATATCACAGCCACTGTTCTCACGGACACTATTGCAAGTGCTCGATGCCCTCCTGCAGCACGCAGACGACTACATCTCTCTACCACGCTCGGAGCAGGAAATTACCAACACAAAAGTGGGATTCCATGCACTTGCCGGCATACCAGGTTGCATTGGTGCCATCGACTGCACCCATGTGGAATTGGTCGTCCCACATGCCATGGAGGCCCAGTACCGCAACCGAAAACAATTTCATTCTCTGAATGTACAAATGGTGTGTGACTCCAACAGGATCATTACACATTGTTGTGCCCGATTCCCTGGATCAACCCATGATTCTATGGTCTTGAGGAACTCTACAATACCACGCTACATGGAGCGACACGCAGGGAACAGATCCTGGCTACTCGGTGAGTCTCATTTCATGCATGATGATGTGGGGTATGTGATGCGGCAATGACCTGGCAGGAAGGGGGGGGGGTGCGTACGTAGCAATGGCATTCCTCAAAATTCCTTTATTGTCCACATACAGGTGATGCCGGGTATCCACTGAAGAGATGGCTCCTCACACCAGTCCGGAACCCACGGGACCAGCATGAGGAGGACTACAACCATGCCCACTCACGTACCCGTGTAGTCATAGAACAGGCATTCGGCCTACTGAAGACTCGTTTCCGCTGCCTCAGCAGGTCTGGCGGGGCACTCCTGTACCGCCATGTGAAGGTTGCAAAGATGGTCATGGCATGTGTCATGCTCCACAACATGTGCGTACGTAGAAATGTGCCCATGCCCCCTGACGCAGAACTGCAAGCACCTGAAGATGGTCATGATGAGGGTGGAGATGTGGCAGCACCTCAAGGAGTCTGCGAGGCACAGGAGGGCCGTGACATTCGTCAGCATCTCATAGATGCATGCTTCTAGCACTCACGCCTGGTGGCTGATACATGGACACGGGACTCGTGGCACTGTGTGTGTCTGGAACATGCACAATATGGACTGTACGCCTATAATGGCCTCGTACACAAAGATCAATGTCCACACATCTCATTGGATGATCGTGCATTGTTTATGGCATATGTGATATCATGTTAAACACCCTATCGACCCGCCACCCAAGTGAGCCCAACACATCCCCTCCACCCTCCTACCTCCCCCCGAACACCAGTGTCCAAAGATGCTCATTGTCAGTGGGCAGTCGCTATTGCAAGCCCCCTCTCCGGGTATCAGGGGCACCCCTGCCTGTGGAGCGCAGGTTCCTCCCAGATCTACGTTGGGGGCTGCCCTGGACGGAACTTGCAACGGATGATGTCTATGCCTGCTCACGTCCATGCATGTCCCTAAGGGTTTGTGAGAGCTCAGTGAGCACACGGCGCACTGCGGCAAGTTCGGCACATACGTCTTTGGACGTCGCATGCAGTTCCCCCCTCAGGCTCTCGGTGCTTCTCTCCATTTGTACTCTCAGGCTCTCTGTGCTTCTCTCCATTTCTACTCTCAGGCTCTCGGTGCTACTCTCCATTTGTGCCCTTAGTGTCTCTGTACTTCTCTCCATTTCTGCCCTAAGTGTCTCAGTTGATGTTTCTATGTCTGCCTTAGTGCCCCCACATTCATCGGCATGGTCCTTGAGGAGCGTGGCCAGTTGCTGCTGTTGCACGATTACCTGGTCGAGGGACTGTTGCCTCTGCTGGGCCATGGCCATTTGCGGTGGTGTCACAGAGTGGCTGATCACCTCATGTTGCCTTGCCACAGGGCTTGTGGGGGATGGCCAGTCGTCGTCTTGTGGGTGCCCCTGCGTGGTATCCTCATGGTGTACGGGATGGAACAGACAGGGGGATTGAGACAGGTCATGGATGGATCTAACTTCGACATCCCCGTTTTCTGTGTCGGAGCATGCTGCCATTAATGCAGTGTCACCTATGGTGCTGCTGCCACCAGAAGCAGTGCCTACTGTGGCATCCATTGGGGGGACCTGTGGTGGTGCTGTTGTGGGCATGCTGGCTGCTGGGGTGCCTGTTGGAGTTCCCTCCTCTGTGCTGCCACTTGATTTGTGCTGCTTCCGTGTCTTGATGCGTGCAGCTGAGGTGGAGGGTCTTTGGCCGTTGGTCTTGGCCCTCTTTGCAGGTGTGCTGGTAGGGGTGCCCTGGAGCTCGTCGTTTGGATCGGACCCTGTGGTGGAGTAAAGGAGGGCGAGCGTTATTAATGGGTCTGTGGGAATTGGAATGGCAATGTATCACATGCATTGGGGTGGTACCTGAGGGTGATTTGGGTCGGGGCCTTGGAGGTGGTTTCATTTGTGTGTGGAGTGAGGGTGCAGTTGTTTTGCAGCCTGCAGTTAGGGTGTGCCTGCTGCACGTGTAGAGGGTGTTTTTAGGATTTTTAATTATTTATGTATTTGATGTGAGTTTTAAAGTGTGCTATCAGGCCTATGTATGTGGACGTTCTCCTGGACATGTGTTACTGTTGCACTATGTGGACACGTGGTACTTCACATGATTGGACATTGTGGTTTTGGCATTGTTTTATTTGGGACACCTACCTGATTCTTCGGATGTCTGCACTCCTTTCTCCATCCCTCCGACTCCCTCTATGCTCTCCATTCCAATGGTGGAGGCACAGATTTCTTCCCAGGGGGTCAACTTGATGGGTGATTCCGATCCTCCCCCGGTAGCTGTGGCAATGTTGCGGTTGGCAGAAAGTATGCTACGGACGCGTATCCGCAGGTCGTCCCATCGCTTTCTGCATTGCTGTGGGTTGCGGTCCCCACCGCACTTACCCGCTGTGCCACCAGGGCCCATATGGCCTTCTTGTTCGCAAGTGCCGTCCTGGTCATTTGCGTGGAGAAGACGGCGGCAGCATTCTCCTGGAGGATCTCTGTGAGCACGGTGAGTTCCTCACGGGAGAAGTGGACCTGCCGCTTGCGGTCGCACGCTTTCTTCGCTACTTTTCCCATTTTTCTTGGTTTCACTAGGGTGGATGACGGGTTGGGATGTGTCTCAGGGTAGTATTTTTAATGGTTGTGTGGAATTTGTGGTTTTATAGGTGTACGGCGTAATGTTTCCCGTTCCGGGACCATGCTTTTACTTCCGTTTCCGTATATTTCCGGTCACCGTACTTTCCGGTTGGCGCTCACTGCGGTGTCCGCTAAGATGGGTGGCGGTATTGCACCTAGTGCGCCGTACGGCGACGGTGTGGGCCGTTTTGGGGTCATTTCCGCCATCGCGGACTTTGCACTTCCGCCATGGCGTGGTGCTCGTGCCCGATGGGTCGGAATGAGCCGCACTTTGCTCTGTCGTGCAATGGCGGAAACGCTATTTACGCTATGGCGGTCCGGTCGGTTGATTTCCGCCAGGGTCGTAATGAGGGCCACTGACTTTTACACAACCTGCACTGCAGCATATGTAAGTACCCGTATAGTCTGGATTCGCCAATCGTCCCTGCACATCCCAATGGTTACTGTATATGTTGCAGCCTGTGCTGCCTTTTACTTGCCAGTGGTGCATTTGATGTGTGCTTACGGCAGTGTGTTTGCTTGCCCTTTTTTATGTCTCCGTACTGTGTGCTACAGGGTATGGTGAAGTGCTGTTAAGATGGATTTCTAAACTCTGACCTGATGAGCTGAAGTTTAGGAGGCCACCCTAGTTTAGTGGAACAGGGGAACCTTCTGGACAAACCAGACCAGCCTACGGTAGCTTGGCAGGCAGTCAAGACTAAGGGCCTCATTACGAGATTGGTGGTAGTCATGGTGCTATTTGCTCCATGACTGCCACCAATAACGGGACCGAGTCCGGTGTGGTGCAATGGGGATTTACCGGTCTAGTCCGACCCTGGTGGGACCGGTAAGTCCCCATTGCACCAACCATTCCCCATCTCCATTTGAGGCCCCATAGGGCTCAATGGGAATTGGGAGGGCGCAAATAACGGGCTTGCGAATGGCAATTCTGTTATTTGCGCCCTGGTCCCTTAACGGGACCCGTAAGGGACGTGTGGTCCGACCACACGTTCCTTACGGTCCCCGCCAAGGTACCTTGGAATAGGGCGGTCGGGGATTACTGGCAACGGTCTCCTTACCAGTGCCCGGTATCCCCCTACCACCTGACTCGTAATGAGGCCCTAAGTCTCAAGAGGGGTGAGAGTGAACAGAAGCTCACAATGAGCACACACAGTTAAACTCCACAGATTACTCTTAGACAGATGTATATCAAAAATATATTTATTATAGGCCTTATAACTAAACACAAATAACCCACAGTATTAATAAAACTGTTACCACACACGCTTTTCACTATGTAACATATATACAAAATGCAATTAGACTAATGCTGATGAAAAGAGGAAACAACCACAACCTGCAGCAGAAGGGGTAAGTTCAACACACATATCGTATTAGGCAGTTCTTCGAAGTCAATCCCTATCTTATGCAGTCCAGCCCTAAGAAGTGAGGAGTCTTATGCTCAAAGTTCAGCAGTGCGCAAATAATGCGCAGTCGGACGCAAAGTGAAAAGTGTGTTCTCTTCAGGGAGTTTTAACTGTTCAGGAAGGGGGTTGCGGCGATGAAGAATAAAGCCCTACTTCTTGAGGAGGGTCTACCCCTGCAGATAGAACAATTTTTGGAGTTCGGGAATAGCTGGGCCGCGCAGACCAGGCCCAACTAAGGTGAGAATCTTTTGAGGTATTCTTGTGCATAAAAACAGAGGGATGTGCCAGGGGGCCACCGGTAAGTGGTGCAAGTACTCACCGACCCTCGACACAATCTGGACCAAACTTTGCCAGTCTAGTCCACTTTGCTGGTAGGGCCACCCCCCCCTGCAGTTACAGGATGCGCCGGCTCTCAGTGGATGCTGGATGGGATGATTTTCAGTAGCCTTTTCTCAACTCTCAACGAAAGGAGAAGGATAGTTCCGGTGCAGCACAACTCAGGACAGGCTGGGGCAGGTCTGCAGGCACTTACAGTGACAGTCACCACAGCGGGGCGACACAGGGACCTAAAATGCTCATGGCGTGGCACACTCTGATAAATTGTGACCCAGAGAAGCTAGGCCAATGGGTTTTGCGGTAAAGGGCCAAGGACCATAAGTAAGCGATGCCCAGAATCTCGAGTCTCAACTCAGGACAGCAGCGCTGCTGTACGATATCCCGGGTTTGAGCTGGTCAGTTCGCTGGATGGCCCAGGAACACTTCCAAAGAGGCTGTTTGCGAGGGTAAGCAGGAGGTTCCGAGAGTAGGTGGTCCCACTACTCCAAATGGTGAAAGCGCCCTTGCAGGTCTTCTTGGTACGATACAAAAGCAGGGGTCCGATGGGACAAAAGTGGAGTCAGGATGCCAAACCTTCCAGCACGTCTCTGGTGGTTCCACGAGTCTGCTCTTTCGTTCCGGATACTTGGCTCCTTCTGTAGTTTGGTGTGAACTTCATGTGATCGACCTGGAATTTTGCACCAAAATCTCAGATAACCAATGGAAGATCTCCTCTCTTGCATGCCCGCCAGGCCCATAGTGGTTCCAGTCATTCAGGCCTACCAGACATACTCACACCAGTAGTGTGGATTGGTACCAGACAGTCCTAACCCTCTTCCTGGGCACTAGCAAACGTGACATGCAGGAGCCCGCGAAAGATGCGTTTTTCGCTGGAGGCATGCATGCCAACATAAGGAATACACCGGATCTCTCGATCTGGGGGAAGGCAAAGGGACAAAATGGCCATACAACAGAACAAAAGCACACAGTCAGGGGCCAAACGTGGTAAACGCAGTATGGTCTATAAAAATGAAGTAAACATACTTTAAAAGTAAACTGCTGCCACCAGTTCAGCATAGGCACACTTCTACAAACAACACACAAATCCTTAGATGGTGGCTAGGGCCATAAAACAAAAGGCCCCTAATGTATGGTACTGTAAGGTACTTGGCACGTAGATAAAATGTTGCCAAGAAAAGGCAACATAGTCAAAGACTAGGGAAAACATTGTTTCCCAGTACTGACAGCCTGCGGGATGTGTCAGTTTCCCCCTAACAAATGAGCAAAAGCCCCGCGGAGCGCAGCTGAATGCTGTGCTCCAACGTTAAAAGTCAGGTTAGGTAAGCCAAACAAAAGTGCAAAGTTTGGTGGGGTCCATAAATGGAGGGAAAATTGCACCTAAGGGAAATCTTTGCTAACAAGTGCTTTCAATTTCTGCCACCATGGGTGGCTACCTGGGCCCAGCATCATTCCTAAGGGGTAGGGAAGGGGACACTCTACCACAAAAATGCATTTTCAGTTATGTTGCCCTATGCATTCTGGGACTTGTGGTCACTTCAGTCCTACTGCTTTAGTGTGGAGGGGACATGGCAGGTGGAGTTTTCAAGGCCATATGGATCATGCCCCAGGATACTTTGTACTATATGTGTATCTTTAGCGAATGTGGAGCCAAACATGAAACTGTCATTACTGTAATTTAGGCAGTGTGAAATGTGATTTACAACTTTATTTAATTCCTTCTTGAAGATGCCAACAGCCAATGAGACATCGAAATTCAAGGTCTTGTAATACAATTATATGATATGAGTAGGAAACGTGTTTATGTATCTGGAAGAAGGTTTCAATTCCATCTGATGTTATTCTCTTTTTAAATTAAGTTTTGAGAAGGTAGTTGCCCCATTAAGGAAGTAATGCTGGGAAGTTGGTGTCTTCCTCTCTGGATATCATGATTGGGAATGAATATACACATGCAGAAGTGGATGCAACCACCAGAGCCCTTCTTTGGGACAGGGGCTATGGACGAGACCCTGGTCCTCTTGCCAGCTGAATGATAACTTGGTCAAACAATATGCTCAATTCATATTCTAGTTAAGCAATAGAACCCGAGCGGCGGGGGCATTTCCGACTCAGGTAACACCCCGGGGCCCATAGGTAAGTCCCGAGCGAAGCGAGGGACTTACCGAAGGCCCCAGGGCATTACCTGAGTCGTTAATGCCCCCGCCGCGAGGGTTCTATTGCTATTAGTATCCCGGCCCGCAAAATTTGCGTGATCGGGGTACTAAAAGCAATTTTTTTCTGTCCCGAAACGCTGTGGCGTTTTGGGACAGAACAAAAAAATTACCAAGAAAATGCCCACCGCCATGGAAAGGGAAAACGGAGTCCGTTTTACCTTTCCATGGCGGCCATCGGGAGCGGACGCGCTGGGAACACTTGTGTTCCCAGCGCGTCCGCTCCCGAAAAAGGATTAAAAAAAAAGGTAAGTGGGGTTGGGAGGGCGGGAGTGGGACGGGGAAAAAAAAAAGTACCTGCATCCCTGGTGGGGGACGAGGGAAGCCCCCAGCCGTGTGGAGGCATAGAGCGGGAATGGCCCCGCTCCGAGTCTCCACACGGCTGGAGACTTCCCCCGTCCCCCGCCTGGGACGCAGGATCAAGAAGGTAAGTTGGGGGGGCGGGTGGGAGTTAGGGCAGGGAACGGACAAATAAACGAAAAGACTTACCTGAGTCCCCGGCGGGGGGCGAAGGCAGCCTCTCAGCAGAGGGGAGGCTCGGAGCGTGGATGGCCCTGCTTCGAGCCTCCTCATTGGCTGAGGGGCCGCCACACCCCCCGCAGGCTGTGGAATCCTGACAGAGGGATTCCCGGCCGGGTAGGGACCTGGCGAGAGCCAATCAGAATGCTTGTTGCATTCTGATTGTCTCTCGCCGGGGTACTAATTGTTGTTGAATGTTGAACCGTTTGTCACGATAATGTTGAGCTATTGCTTGTCTATCATTTTTTTAGCTTTGCCAGACCTTCGATAGGGAAGGAAATAACTCTTAGTTAGTTACACATATCCATTTTGCTGGCTCACCATCAGTTGATATAGGAAGTGTATCTTATCCCTTTGCACGGGCACCTTAAAATGGAGGCTGCAAATGCTATTTATTTTAGTGTGAATTACATGGATATTTAGGCTGGAGATTTGGTCTTTTCAAGCTGTGGTAGCATAGAAAATTGTTAGACACAGTAACCGGTATGTGGGCCAGAAGGATAAAGGTCCGTGAAGATGGATGAAGAGCAGGTAGCGACCTGAGGGATGGCTATTCCTCTTTCACCGTGGACATTGACAATGATCTCGGTCACTATATGGAATTTTAATGGTTGACTATTGATTTTCAATAAGGTAATTAGAGCGTGCTTGGTTGCTGTAGTGCTTTCTGAAGCAAATAACTAACCTTTTGACCTCTCCTTGCTGGATGAAGACAGTATAACACAGTGCAAAGGAGATTTTGAGACCAAAGCAGTGGACCCTATGACGGGTTTCCGTGTGGTAAGGGTGAGCATTTTAGGTTCTCTTGTGAGTGTCAGTGTTCCTGTTTTGTAGCCATTACTTACTGCCCAGAAGTGGTTTCATGGCCACAAGCATTGCATGAATGACAAACTACTTGTCAGACACCTTCATGAGAGTGCTCTTAGGTGCCTCTGAAGCATGCTTTTGCAGCTTTTTCAATAAAGTATTGATGAAAATCACAATTATTAATTCACTGTCTGTTTTGCCTGAGCCATGATTTGGAGCATGTGATGCTCATAATCCACGATTTTGGCCTGGCACAAAATATTCATCCAGTCTTGTTTTCAGTTGCGCAAACATATCAGTCTTGTCTCTCATATACAATGTTGTGATCAGAAGGACTCACCAAGTGCATCGCAAACCTCTCGTCTCATGCTATTGTCATCCTGCAGATAAATTGCGGCCAAAAACACATCAAAACCACTCTTCCATCTTACCTATTCCACCCAGGTTACACTGAAGTCAGTCAGGGAACTACGGTTTGCATCTCCAACATTACATTGTTTTTATCGGCTGCAAAAAAAGAGTTAATTTTGTATTCTATATTAAAGAAACAGTCAGGTGCAAAGCATTAGTCATTTGCATACGTTGCTTTCTTAGAGCGTCCCACCCATTCCAATTTGTTACTTTTCAGAATAGCCTGTTGGAGTACTACCAAGGGGCATTCTTGGTAAAATATTTGGTAAAATATGCGGCAAACTGTGCATTTGAAAGTATATTTTCTTAGTTATATTTGTTAAACCTAGTGTCGTAACTTATGAAACTGGTCCACTCTGGTCTAAAAAGTGGCCTGTTCTCACCAGAAAAACTGGCCCGTAACAGAATCTTTGGCTGGCACTTCAGGCATTGCCCTATTGCCCTTCAGTCTGTACCTGATGATTATACACAAGTAGAAAGTCCTACACTTCCTTCAGGAAGTTGTAATAGTGCAAAGGGGCAAGCAGACTTTTGATATCATTTGTGCGGTCATTATCTTGTATAAACTGGCATGCATGTCAAATTAGTCTCGGTGAATTTGATTTGGTATTGCCATTGTTATGTAGCTGTTCTTGTGATTTATTATGGTTAATAGATATATGTATATAAAGAGACAGTTTAGTTTAAAGAATTCATCGCAAATAAACCCATGAAACTCTGCAGGTTTTGGAAATGATGCAAACTTAATTCTGAGTGCCCAATTTCTGAGCTCAGAAGCACATTGGTGATGTGCCCTAGCAACTTCAAGTTTCCTCTTTGTGATAGATGGAATAACTAGTAATGATCACAGACCAAATAATCAGACAGACCAAAGAAAGAGGGTAAAATACTGCTTTCATCTCAATGAAAGAAAGCAGGGAGGAATACAGCTATCAAGCAGATGCTCGATATATTCACACCTAAATCTCCTTGCACAGAGTTTATATACTTTCACATTCACCATCCATGACGTCATCCTTCGTGGCATTTCATAAAAAACTAATGCAGGGAGGGATTGGATTAGGGGAACATGTCTACTTATAGAATTATATGTGTTAATATGTCATTGGCTGCCCCTTGTCTGTAGGATACGCCCTGGGCTACTTCTATGTATGTCACATACTGATTATAGCAGAGACATATGGCAGCGGGCTAATAAGTTCAACATTGTATATGAAAGTATGGGCAGGCCTTTTTGATTGGTTGGCAACCCTATACAACTTTGGACTTTCGGCTTGTCCTAGCAACATGTGAACAGAATGAAACCTAGGTGTTCAAGCTGCGTCAACTTGTTCTCTGTTTTTCCATTTAGTCCATCATATGCCATCCACCTGATCCTTAGCCAAGGTCTATTGTTTCTAGTTGACCTGGTAATGTGCTCACTGTTCTGAGACATACGAGGAAGTCTTAACACAAAGCTCTAATAAATAGTCCTTTGGAGTTCTTCTTTCGGAGACCACGGTTTTGCCCATTTCAGCCCCTCAATTACTGCTATTTGATTTCATTGAGCATGGTATCATTACCCGTTCTGGACTTTAGAAACATGTTCACTCCTCCTCACATATACTTTTGCATTTGTGGTTGTCCAATACTTGACATCAGCAAATGTCCTTGCCCTCCTAATCTTAGCAGAAATGTGTTTTGCACACATAGTCTGTTCATTCAACTCGGCTTCTGCCTTGCACCCATCTCTCGAAGTAGCTTCCTTGACTTCTGGTCAATGTACTCCCTTATTCTGCACACGGAAAAAGCTTCTTCATTAATTCTTCAATTTACAATCCTAGGTTTGCATTTTGAGGTAGCTAGGTTGATTCGTTAACATGGGCCATCGTCCATTTTCTTCCAATGGCCGTCCTAAAAGTGTGTATATATATATATATATATATATATATATATATATATATATATATATATATATATACACACACTTCTTTTTAGCAAGCTTCTATATGCTTTATCTACCTTGCGTTACAGCCTATTTACAGTTATTGGTCAACAAGTTAATTCTTCTTCTTATTCTTACAATAACTTACATGGTACATGTTTCTCTTAATGCTTCTGTTACATCGTCAGTTTTAAGATTTTTCATATCGTTTGAGCTTAGGCATTATATTACGGTCGTCAACCTTTTCTTTGAGTTTGTTCATGATTCCCATATCTGCATTCTGGCACATCGGCAATGGACATCCTTCTTGGTAACTTCCTTCCATTGCCTCAACATGAGGGTGTCTTCTGAATGGCTGTCTGAGTCCATATCGTCTTTCGTACAATTAACACAGTATGGACATGTCACATAAACTTGTGCATGAATTCGCAATTGTAGCTCTTAGTCTGCTACTCCAATAGGACGGTGGTGAAGGGACGGGGACTAGAGAAGAGGTACCTGCCTGCTCCTCTACAGTGATATCACAGATGGAATCACCAATGACATCATAGATGAAATTATATATGACATCAACAGGGGACTCAGAGTTAATGTGGCGTTACTTCCAACCTGCAGAATTTTTTGGCTTTTGTTGCATTTCATTGTTTCAACTTAAGGGTCTCTCAATTAAGGGTTTTCTCTGAATTTCAAGTTGTTTATGCATTATCTTACACACCTGTAGTAATAAAAGACCATGTTCTTTGGCCATGGCCAGTGGCAACCATGCACCAATTAAGGCAAACAACAGTGGTGCACTGGCAACTGCCTTTTGCATGGCCAGTAGCCACTTTTCAAACAAAATAATTCTCCATCAACATATTTCTACAGTTTATTCTGGACTCATGTAGTGAAACATCCTTCTCTAGTGGGTAAAAGAAAGACCATTTTATTATATTTATGTAATGAGTGTCAACAATAGGATAGGTAATAGTGTACACTACAATATGCACAGGCAATTATTTCATACAGTTGTAATATATAGCTTAATCAATGAAGCATGAACATACAACTTCATAATTAATTGACAGCATACAATTTTGTCAACATATGTTTCGATAAACGGCAGCAAAGCAGCTCCTTAAAGATCTGTGTCCCTGCCAACCCTCGTCTTCAGGATTTCCTATGCTTGGTGACATTCTCTACTAGTACTTACACACCCTTTTTTGGCACTACAAATCTCATGATGCTCTTTAAAATATCAATTTCGAATATAATAAGTCTTGCTCAAACAGAATCTCTGTTCTGCATTCATAGCAGCGTCCCATTCTTCGAGTCAAGTCGAGTCAACTAGAGAAAGAAGGTGACTGCCAACTCTCATTTATTACATATTGTAAAAACATGTGTACACAGGAGCTCATTTTGGTGCAGGGCGTAACATAAATGGAATGCGTAAAAGCCATGCGTGCAGGTTTTATGCCTTCCATTAACATAGCTTCCCATTTGTATGTATTGTTATCCCTTCCTCTTTGCTATACATACTATAGCATTTGTGCTGGTATGGATTTTTATGCTGGCACATATGCTGCGGAATCCTATGGAGTCCACCCTTTTGCACCAGCAAAAAGCAGGTGAACTCCATATGAATCCATTGTAAACGCTGCTGCCATGTGCACATGCCAGGCAGTGTTAACTCAATCTGTACAGTAGAGTGCAAAAAGGGAGGGTGAAAGGCAGAGTACATTCTTGTACACCGTCTGTTGTGCTCCACATTTTCACTGTGCTGTGAATGGAGCGATTTCTGGAAAAGCACCTGGAGTAGAGTGATTTGTGGGGCACAGATTTATCCACTACTCAGTGGCAGCTGCTATTTACAGCGGTTCAGAAGAGCGGAGGGCATATTGATGTTAATATTTGTAGTATTTATCTAGCATGTGATAGCAGATGGACTCAAATGTCCTCTTCTTGTTCTACGGTGCTTCCAGGTAACCACAACAAAGGGTGGGGATCCAAATGCAGCTTCAGAGTAGGTGAATTTCCCTCCTTCTGGATCACCTCACTTTCCCTACCCCTTTGTGTCTTTTCTTGACCCTTCCCTGCTTCAATCATAGTTTTGCATATCCCCTCTCGTATCGCCCCATGGTGGATCTGGTCAATAATGGTTTATTTATGTCCAATATCGAGTGGTTTTATTGCAGTGCTTGCCCTTCATTGAGTGATTGCTTCCATTTACAGTGATATAGTTATCTTTTATATGTGCTCTACCAAATTTGTTATAGCCACAGTGTGTTATAGCCATAGTGGCCATTCAATTTTATATGCATGTTGATTTTAAATAGGTCTTCAACCGAATAATACCCCTATTCCCATATAAAAACAAACAGAGGGTAAAAAAAGCAGTTAATCTGCCAGACATGTGTTATAATAAATTTGACCATTTGTGAGAGATACTTATATGTTCTTCTACATAGGAAAATCATCATCATAATTTAGCTTTATTCAGCACTATACCTTTAGCATACAAAATCCAACAAAGTATCAATTAATAAGTATACATGACATCCAGGGTACACATTCCATACATAAACACAACAATATTCCAAAAGATAAAAATGCAGATAAATAACTAACAAGTTATAAAAAAAAGATATATTGAGGGTCAGATATGGTTCAGTTCCTCAATCAAAGAATTTCTACATGACCAGGCTCGATAAATAAATCTTGCCACAAAATGTGTCGTTGATTGATACAGCTGATTGACATAAGGCTAAAGCTCCCATGGCATGATTAACATGAGCTCTCTTAAACAACGGCAATAAGTACAGCCTTCTCAAGTCCTTGTATCGATCACAGAATAACATCATATGCATGATTGTCTCTGAAGATGCGTCACACAGCGGGCAGGGTTCCGAATTACTGACTTTCCAACCACAGGTGAATTTCACAGTCCTGAGAGTACGTGTCCAGACCTCCATTAACAGTGAGTGTATACGCTGGCGAGATCAGGTCTAAATATTTTTTCAGCTCCTTGTTCTGTTTTCAAAGATATGTATTCCTGTCACATCCTTCGACCTAAACAGGAGTTTACAAGAGATTCATGCGAAGCCTGTTTAAAAGCAGATTTCACCTTCTCTTTAATACTGTGTGGTAAGTTCTCTGGCGTCTGCCACATGCCACTCAATCCTAATACACTTAGATGATGCTTTACATGTTTCACCCATGGGATTGAAGATCCTCTTTGATAACTAAGTAAGTTTATAAAAGCTTCTCAATATTTCTCAAGCTCTGGCATTACCCATAGTCATATCCAATTAAATACAGGTTTCCAGACTATCTGGGTATCTATCGTTCCAGGCCACATTCCATCAACAAAGCGGCATTTGGAAAATCTCTTGGGAGCCTCAATAATATTTTAAAAACTTGTTCTCCACAATCCCCAGTTTCTGGCAGTTAGTATACCCCCATAATTCAGGTCCTGCATCGTTGGCAAAAAATTATGGTGGAAAGGTTTCAGTGCCTGGCATCGAGGATCAAGCCTGCCATCCTGACATCTCGTCGTCATTTTCAAAATCACCCCATTAATGTAAAGGCAGAACAGGAGCGGGGCAAAGACACAGCCTTGCTGCAGGCCCCTGTCCACCCTAAACTGTGTTTCTCCACCAAAAGCCCACCTCAGCACCGCCTTGTTGTTGTAAATAAAGCTGGCTCATTACTCCTACCAGTTTGGTAGGCACCCCCCGCTTCAATATAATCTGTCACAACTGGTCTTTGAGAACACAGTCGAAGGTGGTCTGGAGGTCTACGAAGACTGCATACACCCTCATCCTCTTTAGTACTGTGTATTTTTGTAAAACAAGGGACAGGTGAAAACATTGATCAATAGTACCTGTCCCTTGCTGAAACTGACCCTGAAGATGAGAGATGAGTTTTTTCGAGGTCAGCCACTCCTGAATCTGCTTTAAAACAATCTTAGCAAATATTTTCTGGTGGCATTAAGTAGGAAGGTAGTCCTGAAATTACCAGGCTTCTCCCTCCCACCTTTTTTGTACACTGGCACAATGTCAGTCGTTCGCTCTGAGTCAGGGACTTTGTTAAGTTCAACCACTGATAGAAACAATTTCATTCAAATGGGTGACCAAACATCTTGCTCATCTTTCAACAAATCGACTGGTATCCTGTCCGGGCCCAGAGCTTTCAGACTTTTGGAGTTCAAGATGGACCTTTTAACTTCTGCCAATGTGATTGTTGGGCTATTATATTCAGTTGACACTGTACATTTTTCACAAGTCCCCTCAATCATTGATCCCCTTCTTGTCAGAAGCCTGTGCCCATAATATCTTTGAGTCTTTCCTACAAGCTGCCTCTAGAAGGTAATCCCATTTAAGCTTCGCAACTTTCCACCTTTTTCTTCCGAATTATGTTCTCATAATTAGTTGTGCAGAAACATAACTATTTGCTCTGCCTTCGATTATGAGGTCCTCTGACAGAGCTCTCTTGGCTGAACTGCACTCGTCATCAAACCAAACATTCTTAGCCACCCCTTTCCTCTTTATCACATTTGCAGGTCTAGTGAAAAGGGGGTAAATGTCAACAACCAGGCGATCAAACTCCGCCAGGACCTCTCTGCTGTTTAGGTCCCCACCACAAATACGCTCGATGCTTGTCAGGACCCTTTGGTAGATAGTGTGTTTAGGCCCAGTCGCCTCTAGTTTGTCCCATTTAATAACATGCCTGGCGTTCCTGGTAATCGTGATCGGTACAGTTGGCAGAGGCATTTCACAGAACCCACCATTTAGTCTCACTAACAACAAGATGGGTTTATGGTCCTTTCTCTATGATCAATAACCGTAAACTGCTCAACAAGTTCCCAATCGCTCATCAATACAAGAATGAAATTGATACTTGAAAAACAGTCAGACCCAAAAAATGTATTCCTACTAGGGTGATGGCCACTACATCTACCATTTTATGATCTTAGATTAAGCCCTTGCAGTATTCAGCCTGAATCTAAAGCATGTGTGTGGGCCCATGATGGATAACTACCCTCTAAGGCAGGGATATTCCACTCCAGGTCAACCTCATTTCATAGACCCTCCTGTTCTTTTAGGGGTTCAAACTGTAGGATGAAATCACCCCTGACTGTAATATGGAGCTTCCCATTTGTCATGTGGTCCTGGCTAATATTTAGTTCCTGCAGGAGTGTTAGGGGTCCCAAGGGGTTAGTCCCATAGGGCCTGTTGAACAAATTGAACACACATAAAGTGTGCCCTTCCTTGTTTTTAATAATTACCAATTGCAAGTCTTGAGTACTCTGATCACTCATCTCTGTTTCCCACCCAGAGTCTACTGCTATTAGGGTTAATAAACCCCTGCCCCATGGTCTTCCTCTAACACCCTTAGTCGCTGGGATATTGAATGCCTTGAAACATTGTACCTCAACCGGTGATAAAGCCCAGGTTTCCTGGATACATATGATCTTACTACTACAGATAAAGGCCATCCAATCCGGTTCTGCCAGTTGCCTTTCTATCCCAGCAACATTGCAAGACAGCACCCTTATTCCTGTGGATTTAATCGGGGCGTCAGTGCTGGGGGAGGAGGGACCTGTCAATTTGCTTCTACTATTTCCTCACCCATTGGTGAGAAGCTACACATAGCTTCAATCCGCAGTTGTCAAGGGATTCCTTGTAGGGTCAAAAAGTCTCAGCGAGATCAGTGTTCCAGGAGGGGGATAGCTTCAATTGTTAATAGACCCTCAACCAGTAGCTTACCTTTCAATGTCAATTGACTAAAGTCACTGTCCATTGGGCATAGTCCCTCTGTCACATGTGATAATGTCCTCTCTTATAACAGAGGTACATCCTCTAGCATGATATACCCAATGCATGCTCTTATTAATTAGCATCTCTCTATTCTTGTATGATCCCAGTCTTAGTTTGAGAACATGAAACATGTAGACATATGCGCCACTTTCTGTCCCACCTTGTTGGCTGGCAACGATCATGGGACTAAATCGACTTGGGTTGGGCAATTTATCATATCTGCCATTGCCAAAACATCTTGGCGGGTGTGTAGGCTCATGCTTATTAATAGTGTCTGTTATTGATGTTGCCCAAGCAGGGGTTTTCCACACCCTTACAGCTTTGGCTTGGGTCAACACTCTCTCCTTTTTTTATTTTTTTTATTTTAACATGTAGCGTAAATAAATACAAACTTTTGCTTTTTAAAAAATAAAAAATAAATGTGTATGTCTCAATTACCCAAACCAACTCTAGGTGTTTTCCTTTTGTTTCTGTATCAGTTCATTCCAAGGGATTCCAATTTTTTGTTTGTCTAATCTTTTCCTCTTCGGTTTGGCCTGTTTTGACATGTCTGGGAATTATGCTTGTTCTACCATTGTGACGTCCTTTTCTGTTTCTCAGTGAGGTGCTTGTTGGTTCTCACTCTCTCCTTTGTGAAACAATTTGCCTTGTGCTGGTACTGTGTCAAGGAGGACCCTTTGTCCTTGCATTGCTTCACAGCCTGCCCGGCTGGAATAACGGGCGGTCGGGGGGTTGATGAATATATGCATTGTGTATCCTAGATAAGTGCTTCCCCTGTTCGGTGGCTATGTTGGTTAAATGGGCCACCATTTCTTTGAGTTCCTAACCTCACACATTATTTCCCCTTAAGTGAATACTTAGGTTACATTTGCGCCCACGGGCCAATGTCCCTTGCACTAGTTCAGAGTTCAATGTCAACTTTTTCTTGTTATTTTGTATTCCCATTCTAGTCGTAGGCGGTACTTTGTTGGAATTACATTTACCCTCAGTGATATCCCTCATGTTAGAGGATTCACCATTAGCAATATCTTTAATTTTCAGCACATTTGGGTTTGCATTCTACTGCATCACTTCCCTGGAGTCCTCTGCCAGCAGTGGAGAATATCTATTTTGCAGTGGAATTTCAGGTGTGATTATGACAGATCCTAATGGCTCTATAGAATTTGTCAAACTTGTCAACTTGACCAAACTTACATCTTGGCCCATCATACAATCCCCCTCTAGGTCATTGGAAGTTAGGTCTATCAGATTCATCTGTTTGTGCGTTTCCCATTACTTTATCTAGTTGACTGTTTACTTCCACCATAGTGGTAGTAGGGGAACCGAAGGATTTGGAACTATGTACAGGGATAAGATGTTTTCCCCCCTCTTGTACCGTGATGTTCTCCACTAGAAAAATATTTAATGGGGCCTCACTACCCAGTCTCCTCGCGCATCTTGAGCTCAGGATTCTTTGGTGGCTAGAGACAGAACTAGCCTCGCCTACTACCTCTATCACACCTATTGCGTTTACACCCTCACCCAGGACTGCACAGTTAGTTTCAATGGCTCTTGCCCCCCCATCTATGTCACGCAAGAAACCTTTGATTTCCGAAATGAGTTCATTCACTTCATTAATAGGCTCAAAGAGTTTGTAACCTCTTTTTCGTCCAATTTCTGGTGAGACAGTAGAATTAACTTTGCCCTTCACCGTCTTTAATGCTAATTCATCACTCCTCTGTGTCAATAATCAGGATTGCGTATCAATGCTTAGGTTCACCTCCTATGTTATGGTTAATTACTATATAAACCTCAACAAGGTCTCTAATCTATAATACTACGTTGCTGCTATTTGAGGCTTTTCATAATTGCAGACTCACAATCTCCAGTCACCAAGGGAAGAGCAGAACTTCAACTTCCACCTAAACAATGAGATAAGGGAATTATTGTTGTTCAGGAAAAAAACACCCCCACCTCTTAACTGTTAGGTTGCTACCTCGCTGAGAAATTGTAACTATTAAAGTGCTGCAGTCCTCTAGTGCTTAAGGTGCTTAATCAATGTAAGGTGCTAAGTACACAATGTAAAGTGCTTATTCCTATTGATATATAAACACACTCGAGCATATTCAAACAGATTAAAACGATATAATGTTCCAATACTTCAAGCAAAGCTATATCTTGGTAATATCAAACCCTTCAAATATTTCCTTCAGAGGGTACAAACAACCTAAATACACCACTAACAAATGCACAATAATTAGTGCAATCCTCTAACTGGTCAAGTTATCGCTCTTTCAGCACAAGTTAATATAGTTACAAAATTCACAATTAGAGTTTATGATTGTTCATAAGATTGTTCATAAAATTGTTGTGCAAGAAAAAGACTCCTTGGTTTCTAAAAGTCTCTATATAATGTCTGGTAAAATGATTTATTTTAAAAATCTTTGAACCAAAAACCAAAAGGTTTTAGAATGTAAAACTAATAGTGTAATAGTGTAACAAAATAACAGCATGGAGTGTGGGGGATGCTTGAGCACGGAGTGCGGGGGATGCTTGAGCACTCAGGCAGCATCCATAGCCTGTCTCCCCCTCCCACTCCTCCCATCACTGTTTGGTGGAAGCCATGTGGATCAGGGTGCTCAATTCAGAAGAGGTTGATCTCCTTAACAGGCCGTGTCAACAGTAGTAGAAATAGATTTAAAAATCGAAGTAAATGTTTTCCCACTACACTATTCTTAGCTGGCTCTGGCCTTTAACTATGGTCATTTTGGTCCATCGCAAGGCGTGGCTTGTATCTTATAGCTAATAGCTGACACTTGGATGCCGCTGCCGTTAGACTGGAGGAAAAAAGGCACTCGCAAAACTTTACTTAAATATATTCATAACGTGCGCCATGTGGCCCGAAGACTTAATGGCACGAGACAAACAAACAGAAATACCAAGGGTAATCCAAAGAAAAGTCCAGATAACAGCCAGGTAAAAATACATTCCTCGAGATACGGGAGAGGTCCTATCTAAATAGCAAGGTCTTCAACTTCTTCTGTATCCAATAAGAAAGTCTCTGCTTGTCCAGGTTGCCTTCCGCCTACAGAGCTGGCACTCTCCAGACAGAAAAAGCTCTCAACGCGGCAAGCCTGGAACATCGCTGGCAGTCCTGACGCGCTAATTAAAATTCACCCAGTTCCCCCAAAACAGTGCCCTTTACCGTAGCATCCTTGGTCACACTGTTGGATATAGGACAGATGCCCCCCTCCGGCGTGATCACCGGCAGAACCAACACCGCCCTTAGCCTTGCTGGGCTTTGCCTCTACAGGGTAATGCTGCAGGAGATGTCCCTTCTGGGGGTGCGCCCTCACAGCAGCTCACTCACAAGCAGTGGCAGCTCATGAAAATGAATGGAAGCAAAGTCAATCACGGCACCAACACCGCCCTTAGACTCGCCAGACTATTTAAAATGTAAAAGATGCATACCTAGATTTTACCAAAAATGTTGACTCACAATCTTATTTCTTAGATAAATAGATTACGCTATTCTGAGGGGATTGCAGGCTCCATTCTAAAACAAGTAGCCTAGAGCTTTAATAATTAATCTCTAAACTTTGACTGTCAAATATCTGGTACCCCTACCTCGCCTAGTCTTCCCATTCCTTACTGAAGTTATTCATCCTGAGTAGCCTAGAGCTTTAATAATTCATTGCTAAACTTTGAGTGTCAAATATCTGGTACCCCTACCTCGCCTAGTCTTCCCATCCATTGCTGAGGTTATTAATCCCGCTGGTCGGGATGGACTGGTCAGAAATGATGTCACAGGTAATTCAGTGTTTCAGAGAATAAATTTGTCCAGGACTAGTAAATGGAACTGACTAGCAGCCAGATTTTAGTATTTAAATGGGGCTAGGTTTACCGAAAAGAAACGACAGAAATAAAATAGAAATGTTGGAACATTATGTACCATGAAACAAAGGGCTTCATTACAGTGTGAGGTTATGTTTTAGGGGGATTCCCAGCTGCGGTAATTACCATTACTGTATGTGGTTATCTGAAGTATCCAACCAGTTACAATAATACCACTATATACGCGGTAACAGTAGCGGATTTCCCGAAAATCTTCTGTGTGGTATTTCAGAAAATCTACTTCGAATATGTTTTCTTTTATTTTTTTGAACCATTTCAACCTTCATTTGGAGAGTGGAAATAGATTGTGTGTGGTATTGGCTGAGACCACTACTTAACATTTTTACCAATGGGCAAAATGTCCAATTTGGACCTTTTTATGCATTACATTAGGGAGGTGGTGAGAAGGTGAGCATCATAGAGGCCCACCTTTTCACCCCTTCCAATGTATCCATGGACACACCATTTCCTATAGAACAAGCACTTACGTCTGTACAGGAAACAACTTTACAAAAGTTCTGGAGACATTTTACAAGTTTTTACCACGACCTGTGTTCTGAAGGTAGAAACTGGTTGATTTTAAAGGTGATTCTGCACCTTGTAATTCGGCGGTATTTTCTGATGATGCTATTCCCTAGAAATAACGCAGGCGTTATTTGCTGCCTACATGAAATATGCTGGGGTTCTGCCTGATTAAGGATTACTACCGAGGGTTTAACGAAGTCCAACATCTTGCCCTACTGTATTTAGTTTTACAGGTCCCATAAGTGTCCATATTTGATTGATCTCTGCAACCACCAAAAATGAAGCCATCGATTTTTTAATTGTTGCTGATACTGTTGTCCTCCCACAATTTGCATGCAGCAAATGGTGCAACCTGTCCTTGCCTATGGGCAGAAGAAACATAGCTGGCATTTTCTTCTTGTGATAAACACCAGGCAAAAAGCTTAGTCAAACAGGCGTACCAAGGCCTGGCAAACTGCCCCTAGCAAAGGTTTAAAAAAATGAAAAGCTGTTTCACATCTAAGTCATTGCATTCAATCCTTGCTATCAACAAAATACATGTCAATAAAGTCTTTTTTTTAATAAAGGTTCTTTTTTGATTAACAACATACAGGTAACATTGGACCTGGCAGTGTGGAGCTGAATAGTTGCAACTACATCAAGCCTTGGAGCGAGCTCTCAAGTGAGCAAGTAGTGGGCCTGCGCGGGGCATATGCAGAAGGTTGCCGCTGTGAGGTGAGTGCATTGGAGCTTCCATTCTTAAGAGGTTCTGTTCACCACATTCTGTTGCTGAGGAAACTTTGATGTTGTTTTTCTTCTGAAGCCCTGACTCCTGCTTGTGATCCAGTGGATCACAGGCATGATTGTTGTGGTTCTTATTAAAGGCAGCCACCATATTGAACTGGAAACGTCTTTGCAGAGGCATTGCTAGGTGGGGGCTGATGGGGATATAGCTCTGGGTCTCTTGGTTGTAGCCTCAAATAGTCGCTCTGGGTCTACAGCCAAAAGGCTAGCTAGCCCTGAGTCGCGACAGTCCCAACATTGGCATAGTCCCAGATCTTTTCCAGGCCTAGCAACACCCCTGCATCTTTGGGTATCCCGAATTCTGGTCCCAGTAACACTTGCCATGTAGATATCGTGTAACCACCTGTGTTAAAATTCCACTGTAGGAGGTTATTAGTGGTGACATGGAAAAAGCTCTTACCCCTTAAGTGCCAAGGACGAGTATGCTTCTCCTATTTGCATAGACCTGCACAGAGCTCTGCATTTAAGGGTTCTGATGGCAACATGCTTTCCCTGCAGGTTGTGCGGCACCTAGTAAGTCAAACCTTACCATTATGTTACCTTTCCATTTTGGCCGCAAACTTGACTCTCCTGGACATTACAATGTCGCATAAATTACAGGTACAGCTATAATAACTATATACCTGAAAGGCGATGTCTCTACCCAGTAAACAAGGACACTTATAAGAGTCCCAGGAAAAAAGCTATTCAAATTGAGGAATAATGTAAACTCCCATGGGGTTGTGCCACAAAGACATTTCCAGGCATACATGTGACACATTAACACGCATCAGAAAATGTATTCAAACATCTGGAAACGGCAAGTGCCTGTGCCATTTCTACATTAAGTTACAATTTCATGAGAGTGATAGGAATGTGTTGGGGGTACAGCCATGCCCATGATGGCCAACCCCTGCACAGGGACATCAAAATGCAAGGAATAGTGGAAGGAACGTCTCCCCCTTGCCATCCCTGAAAATGACAATGGCTATTGATCATTATAACATCACAGGAAGTGATGTCACTGATGTTAAACCAGTGTCCTATGAATGTGCCCTCTGCTGTTGCTGTGCATGTCATTATTTGCTTGTGGGATGCATCTGGTTCAGTTAATTCCCACAAAACACCTTTCTTTCTAATGCTTTGTTCAACGTGTAACTGGGTCTTTAATATTTGTGTTTTGATGGAAAGCCCTAATTTATTCAATGTGTATATGTAATGTGGTTTTGTTTCCTCTTTAAGTCAACATGTGAGGTTGGAACAGGCATCGTTGGGAGATGTTCTATTCTTTGAGGGTGTTTCTGTATTGTGGATGCTTTAGAACATACAGTACATGTGTCCAATGTTGTTCCACGTGCCCTAGGGATTCTGCAGAGCACATCAGGCCAAACAAAATCCAATAGATTTTATCCTGGTATGTGTGGCATGTAAAGACTGGGAATACCTTGCTAAATCGTATTCAGCTGCCACATTCATAGGAACAACACAGTATCCTCATGTCCCATTACGTCCAGGCCTTTAGTAGTGCTCATGTATTCAACACGGCTTATTTTTATTTTATTGTTTAAAGAGCGAACCTTGCTCGAGAGCAGAAGAATGCTGTACAGGGTGTGGGTAGCTAACGTATGGACTGGCATCTTTTAACAGGAGAGCAGTACTGTGAGATGCAGTTTGTGCATCCATTGGGATTAGTCCTTGGTCAGGTGCTGTTGAAAAAGCCACGTTTTGAGAGATTTGTAAAACCAGAGAATTGTGTAGTCATTCCAATCTGATCCCGGGATCGAGTTCCACAGGGTTGATGTCTGGCAAGAGAAGGACTTCTTGTGGGTGCTCTCTTTGTGGATGAGTTCCTGTCGGCTGACCAATTTGCTGGATGAGAATTGTGTGCCACAAGATAAGTGGAGATTAGCCACTATGTACACTGGTGTGCTACTCATGACCGTTTTGTAGATGATACAGGCAGTCTTGAACAGTATCATGGCTTGTTGAGGAAGTAAATGTAGTTTGAGTAGGATGGGGTGATTTAGTTGAATTTCTGCGCACCCATAAAAAGATCTGCTGCAGTGTGCTGAGCTGCTTTTAGGGGAGCCAATCGAGCACCTGGGAGCCCTAACTGGAGAGCATTTCCCTCATTGAAATGTGAGACCACAAGCGCCTACACTACAGTCCAGATGTTTTATGGAGGGATGAAGGGTTTGATTTTGGAAGAGTGGTGATTTGGAGCCATGCCATTTGGGCCTTCTTGGCTATGCGTGTCTGGAAGGAGAGGCTGCTGTCAGAGGTGAAGCCTAATGATTTAGCTGAATCCGAGAGCTGCAGGTCAAATCCTTCTACGCGCATATTACTGAGCCATTGTTTAACAAGTTATTGTTCAGCAGGGGGACAAATGAGGCTGAATTCGGTCTTCGATGGGTTAAGTTTGAGGTAGACAGTCAACCTCCAAGATTGGATGATAGTTATATAATCACGGAAACTACTGATGTCCTGTAGGCTTTTTACTCTCATGTACAACCTAGTATTATCTGTGATTGGTGAAAGGCGACATCCAAGTCTTTTAGGAGTGTGTCCAGAGGATATGTGTAAAGATTAAAAAGGATTGGTGAGAGTGTGGAGCCTTGGGGGACCATGCAGGAGACTGGGAATCGGTTAAAATGCAACATGTTCATCTGGATGGCCTGCTGACTGCCTGAGAGGTAAAATAAATCAAGACAGTACCAGAGAATCCCTTCCTGTTAGCGAGGAGGGAGTGGAGGAGGCAGTGGTTGATGGTGTCGAATGTAGCAGAAAGGTCGAGGAGAATGAGGAGGCATAAGCCCCCGACCAACGTACATGCTCCAAGAAACGGAACAGCTATGCTTCACCATCCCAAGCTACACTCCCCTGCACTCTACCCGCGAGAGCTGTGCCACACCCCGCTTACCACACCATCTTGTCTTCCCCCTTCAATTTCCTCAACCATAAAGATCCCACTAACAACCAAACTATCACCCCGCCCTGCTCATGTACATCTTTACTTCCCTGTCCGACACCATTCCTACTAGCCTTAAAAATAACACCCACCCCGACCTAGCACACCCACCTCTTGCATACCTAGGAGAAACCCAGCCATGTTTCGGTGACTCATGGCTTACCAGATTTATAGCCAGAACAGCCTATCTTCCACATTCCCCTATCAACAAATAAATTGTCTGGGTACAGTAGACCCCCACAAGTCCTCTTCACATAACACCCTCCCCACCACCCCCCTATCTTTCAAATGCCACAGGCCCCTCAACAGCCATTGACTGAACAACCTAACTGCCTCAAAGGTGCTCTGCTGAACATACGATCATTGGGAGCCCATGCTAGAGCTATGCATGACCTTGTACTTGAACACCAACTTGACTTCCTAGCCACCACGGAATCTCAGCTCCATGACACCTTGGGTACTCTCCTGTCCTGGGCCATCCCACCCAACTACACCATCCTGATGGATGACCACCTGAATGCCATAGGAAGTGGAGTGGCACTCATAGCCAAAAGCTCCCTACATTTCAGAGCCTGACCCATTCCCACCACTCCTGGGTCTGAAATCATCCTACTAAAACTGTCAACCAACCTGAAGACCACCATTAATATCCACCTGATCTATCGGCAAGCTAACAATGCCAATCATCCCAACTTCGACATCCCTTTCTGGTCATGCCCCTCTTCAAACCTGCCACCAAATTCATTATCTTAGGCAATATTAACCTGGGATATAATGACATTTCAGACTCCAAAGCCACAACAAATAGTCTCCCCTATACACATCAAAGGTCATATACTTGATTGGCTTCTCACAGCTAATGTTACAGCAGACCTCACTGCCATCAATGAAATCCCGTGGTCAGACCACTACTTGATCCTTTTCAAATGAGTCACCACTTCTCCCATCACCACTCAGACTTCCAAGTTGAGTCCCATATTTGTCAGAAATAACAGGAAAAAAAAATCGCATGAGGTTCTAAAGGCCACCCTGATGGCTACACTGGAATCAGGCTTCACATGCTGTAACTTGACCCCCACAATATGGCTAACCAGTATCATGACTGTCTGCACATTGCCATTGACATTCACACACCTGGCCATGCGAAAACACATAAACCTCTCAAGACAGACCACTGGTTCAATGAGGACCTTATCTCTGTGTAGGAACAAAAGAGCCCTTGAACATCTCTGCTAAAAGAAGCCCTCTCCTAGCAACTACAACGCCCTCCCCACTGCCTCACACAACTACAAGGCTGCTGTCGATTCCCCCAAAACTAACTTGTTTAATGATCGCATCAGCAATGCAGGCTCCAACAAAATAAATATCTTTTTACTATCCTGAGAGAGCCTGCGATATTTGATGTACTACCATACAAGATGCCCTAGCACACAACATCACTTCCCTGCAACTGAAAATGAGTGCAAAGAAAGCCAGCCTTGCAACTAACGCACCCACCCCAACCACATTCTACCCCCCTTTGATGGCCCTGCGCTCTACTATTGCCCTGTTCAAGTTCAACAAAGTCACACAAGAGGAAGTGCTTGCCACCATCCTTGCACTAAAACCATCAAGTTGCAAAGGTGACTCCTGCCTGGCACATAAAGTGACATTCTGTGCGCTCACTTTGTCACCTATTATCACACATTTCGTCAATGCCTCTTTCCTAACCAATGAAGTCCCAATCAACATTAAATCAGCACTTAAACCCACTACTATAAAAAATCATTGCTCGACCCTTCCATTCCTACCAACTACCATCCCATCACAACGGTCCCCTTTCCCCTCAAGATACTAGACCGAGTAGCCTACACACAAGTACAACACTACCTAGAGCTCAATCATCGGCTTGGAAGGAGGCAATCAGGCTTCCGCCCCAAACATAGTACAGAAACAACTCTCCTGGACCTAAAAAAACAAATAGATACCACCAGGGACTCAGGCCGCCTAGGCATTATTCCACTACTAGACTTCTCTGCTGCCTTCGACTGTGTCGACCACAGCCCCATCTGTCAGCACCGAAGCCAGCATTTCCACTTCTCTCTGAATACCACCGCATGGATACACTCTTTCCTCAGTGACCGGACCACTAGAGTTTTCATCGTGGAGGCTGCTGCTGATCCTATCCATGCCCCACCAGGAGTACCACAGGGATCCTGCCTCTCACCCACGCTATACAACACATATACCAAATCTCTCTTCAACCTTCTTGAATCTTTGGGTGTCATCTACACTAATTTTCAGATGATACCCACATACTCATCCCTATCATAGGTAACTTCACCCAGGAGACCAACACTATCAATTATATTTACAGCACCATACAAAATCGGAAGACAACACACACTTTGTGCTTGAACGCCGAAAATAACGGAGCTCCTCATTGTTGACTCCCCCTACCGTTTCAAAGCCCTGGATCCGTCTTCGCCTCTCTTTGCATAGATGGTACCATCATCCCTGACCTGAAACTGGTAATATCCCTGGGAGTACACCTAGAAGCAGAACTAACCATGACAAAACACATAAATGCTCTGCCATGGCCTAGACCTCACGGCTTCTATCACCGAGCAGACAATTCCTGGCTCTCAACAACTGCCTCATGCTTGCACGTGCTCTCATCCTCTCAAAATTTGATTATTGCAATGTGCTTCTCTAGGGCACCTCAGCCGCTAACCTAGCCAAACTACAGCTATTGCAGAATAAAGCAGTGCAAGCAGCATTTGGGCTTAAGCGCTCTGACCATATCTCTGCCACCAGACAAGAGGTCCATTGGCTGCCAGTTAAAGAACAAATTGAGTTTAAAACCTTATCTCTTGCATCTATAAAGAAGAACTCACATATCTCAATGACACACTCTCCCAGAAACCCCCCGTTCAAGTACTTCGATCCAGTGCCAGTATCTCCTTGGTCACCCCCACTTTAGTAGCAAAAGGGCTGGAGGCTCTAGTTTCAGGGTTACTTCACCTGCACTCTGGAACACCCTCCCCATGGAAATCAGAACTGGCCAATCGTATAATGGATGAAAAAAGACGTGTACAAATGTGGCGTTTCAACAAGTATGAGTGATGTGTGACAACCATGTAACCTGGTTCTGCTTTCTCTGTAACAAACACTGTGATACCCCAGGTTTTGGGAGTTATATAAATGCCATAAATCAGATAAATAAGTAAATTATAGCCTGAGATCTGTACACACCCAGTGCCGGGGCAATTGTGTTATTTATCAACTTCTTTGTGAAATTAACAACAGACGTGCCTCCCTTTTCGAGGAGGATCTTGGCTTTCTCAATTTGACTTGATCATTTGCCATTGGAGGTCAATCTAAAGTCGAAGTAGTCAAAAAAGGGGAATTCTTCTGTGGGGAACCTTCCATTTTCATCTGCAGGTAAGAGTGCTTTTTCATTTTATTCCCACATCTCATGTATTTAGTTTTCGCTGTGTCGATGGTCAGGCCCTTCTTAATGCAAAATTCTCTAAAAGGTTTGTGCTATTTTGGAAAGTCCGCTAGGTGTGCCATAGATGAAGACCACATCATCTGCATGTTTTTTTTTCATTCCCCCAATTTAGGGGAGCCAGTGTAATTTACATACAGGTCACACACCACACCATTAAAGTAGATTGAAAAGAGTATGAGGGCAAGGACACACCCCTGCCTAACCCCTTTCTGTACTGGGAATAGTGTGGTGGTTCCCCTCCCATTCCACACGTAACTGCGTAGGTGTTATTTGTGGAAAGTAGTAAGATAGCCCTAAGCAACGGTTGTTGGATATTCTTACTCTTTAGGGCCATTGAATGCCATTGTCAGATCAATAAATAATAAAAATAGCATCCCTGAGAGAGGATCAACATATTTTTCAATCAGAATACTTAGGCTAAATGCCAAATGCCAGACCTGTGGTGCTAGCCCCCCTTTTAAATCCAGCTGATCACTGATGCAATTTGTCACAAAGGCCCATTCTTCTACCCTGTTCAGGATTCATTTTGCCAATATTTTGACAGAGGCATCTAATAGCAGTATGGGATGTTAATTGCCTGGCACTTTTCACCTCCCCAGTCACGACTTGTGTCCATGTGTCCGGGACGTTGCCAAGCTTGCAGGAGAGGTCCATTGTGATTTGGAAATAAGCAATCCACACTTTGGACTCTGCTTTGCACATATCAGCTCGTACCATATCTGGGCCAAGGGATTTGCCTGCATGTTGTGACCTCAGAGTAACTTCTGTCTTCTTTATAGTGAATTCCAGATGAGTAGCCTCATGCGGGTCTGTGGTGGCTGATGTCATATCACTGAATTCTACTCTATCTTCTCTATGTAGGTCAGATAAATATGTATACCACTGATTCTCTGTAATTGCAACCTCAAAGGGACTGCTATCATTTGAGTCTCCCTTATAAGCAATCCTTTTGCCTGACTTTCTCATGTAACTTCTTCCTGTTGTCCAATAAAATATCATATTTTTTCCTTTTGATCAACTTTTTATATTCATTTCTAATTCTTGGAGTGGCCTCTTGTGATTGCCGCTGATTTGATTTTAATGCAACTAATAGTTCTCCTTTTTTGATCTGCACTCACTATCAAACCATCTGCTATTTCTTTTTTGTTTGCCCCTAGAGGCTATGGTTTTACAAAGTCGGCTAGGATGACTATGCAGAGTCCTTGTTATAATCACATCTGTATACCACAAGATCTGGTTGTATGCTCTGACTTGGCAGAGGACTACCTCAAGAAGAGGGAGAATTTCAGAGAGTATTGATGGAATGCTATTATTGGACTTGTTACCCTCCTTCTATTGTTCATAATTTAAATCATCTGGCCAATAGGAGTTGACCCTTTTTTCAGGGGCTATTAAGCTGATGGCAACTGGATAATGGTCACTTTCACTTCTACATTGAACATGCAGATTGTTCAACAGCTTCCAATGTGGTGAATCAATTAAGATGTAGACTATATGACTCTATGCCTCTGTATGTGATGGCGGTATGTCGCCTGTCAACTGATCATATAACCCGCTAGACTCAAGGGATCGAATGCCAACATCTCCTGGAAGCCAATAATATCATAGTTTGGTATGAAGTCCGTCCAGTTTGAATCCTCAAGGTTTTTTGCAAGGCCAACAATGTTCCAGCTGACAACGAGCAGCAGGACCAGGGAATGTACTCACATGGGAATGATTTCTCAGGGGTGAAAGTTATTGCTGCCGAGTGGGAGGGGGAGGGAGTCCTGCCAATTACTTCACTCGTTGTTTGCCTAATTATCTTAATAGTTTTCTTAGTTCGAGGTTCACCTTTCACCTCAATTTGGACGCCCATGGGTGGTAGGATTCTGTAATCGATAGCAAAACTTCTGTTCCATTGAATCCTACTTTAAAATAAAGGCCCTGAATTTGCACTATGCTTCTGATGTTCTCTCTAATCACTGAACAACAGCCTTTTCTTGTTTGTAGCCAATGGATACATTTCTTAACAAGTGAATCTTTTCTTTCTATCTGGCATATTGATAATCTTGGAAGATTGACCGGGTACAGGAAATGGCTGCCAACACCACTGCTAGTTGTAAGGTGTGACCTATTTAACCCAGGTGTTACGGGAGTAGATAGTGCCAGGGAACCTAGATGTGAGCCTTCTCTCTCTTGACTTACATTGGGTCGGGGCAGGGTAAGCCTGGGATGTTATTTCGTGGAGTCCCTCAGTCTTTCCTGATGTTAATATTTGACATGGGAGGTGGATGGTTACTAACAAAATTCCCAATAAAGCCATTCAGGTCGTCAGTCTGACTACTCTGATTGGGTCAACAGGGCCTTCCTCAGCTAGTGGTTCCAATCGATGTGTACCCTTTATGCCATTGGCTAGGGTTATGTGTGTTTTCAGCTCATCTATGTTATCCTCTCCATCAGTTATGCGGACCTCATCAGATGTGGGCTCTTGTTGGGGCACAACAGCCTCATTATGCAAGGGGGTGGCAGAGCCTGCGTGCATGTCTACTGAAAAAGAATATCCGCTGCCCGCCCTTCTGTGTGCCGCTCCTACGGAGAGCTTTGGGGTCATCGTCGTAAAATGTCCCCCCATTTTTTAGTCCTGTGCTTGTAATTCCGAAGTTCATCTTTGTTTGCCTGCTCTTCTCTTCTCTTGTACCCCTGATTTCACAATGGGGGCTTGCCTTTCTGCCTTCATTCGGTCTCGAGCGTTGATTTTGCGAACTATGTCACTATTGTCACTATTGTCGCAATTGTCCATTAGGACTTATTTTTCATCAATTAGGACGCTAACCTCTTTAAGGGGTGCCGGGATGTGGGCAGTCTTTTTTTTTTAGGGTGCGGTTTGGATGGATACATTTCTGTCCACTTTGCGTTTTGTCATACATTGCTGCCCCTATTAGAATGATGCTTGGCCTCTGTGGGGTATGAGAGGTGCAAATATAGAAAAGTGCAGGAACACCCTATAGTGCTAAAGTGCGATGCAACACTACAGTGCAAAAGTGCAACACAAATATTAGGAAATGGTTAAAATAGGGCAACCAGGGCCATGGCTTGCCTCGATAGAAAGACTTGGTTTGAGAAGGGCATGGCGACTTGTGTCTATGCTTCAATGGGCAGGGGGGAGTATACAAATATTAAATGCATGCATTAAAACATTCACAGTGACATTCCCATTTTTTCCATTTGAATGATCGGAATACACAACTTTTCCCTAAAATCATAATTGTAAATTCATGGTTAAAATGCAGGTATGCTCAAAGCCTAGTGAGTAAAATAATTAATGAATACACTGGACCGCAACTGTATAGTCTGTTATCTATTAGAGTGCACATTAATTGACTACACTTACATTGGATCCAATTAGGACCTAGAAGTTTGCTTAAAAGGTCTGAAGAAAACAGCAAAGGGAGAGCTACATTTAAAAACTGGTGTAGGAAATCGAAAAATAGGCAGCGAAAAGGTCGAGATGAAACCCACAGTCGCTGCCACCGTTATTAGGTTCTGTGCATGTGTTTTGTATTCACTTAAAACTCCCGTAGGCAGAAAGTCATAAAATTAAACGATAGCTTTAAGGCTCCATGGCCCGCAGTCGCTGTGTCAAAGTAGCAAAACAAAATCTGTTCCCCAGCTGTTAAAAAAAAACACACACAAAAAAGGTACTTCACTAGCCTTGGTGTCCTCTCTTCTGGAGGCGATCGACCAGACAGCCAGACAACACCTCCATCAGGCTCCAGTCAGTTGTGTGTCCCAGTGCAGGGCTCAGGACAATGTAGCCAAAGTCAGGGGCTGCACAACCTGCAGGATGGCCTTGGAGGCCCCCCCCACCTAATGGGATGCCGACCAGACGCCCGACTGGGACAATGGGGGAGGGAAGAATGGGACATTCAAGGAGGGAGAGAGGGCAAGAGAAGAAGGAGGATCATGGGAACGCCAGGTGTGAGGGGCTGTCCTGGCTGGTGGTAGTGGGATGAGGCAAGGGCCGGATTAAGGAGAGGGAGTAAGGGGAGTAGCCCTCTTTGTTTCCAGCTGTAGATGGCGATGGACAAAGAGTTGGCGGTCCCTGGTGAGTAAGGGCAGAGGTATAGGGTGCCCGGCCCTGTGGTTGGTGTTTAACCAACATCAGCCCCCTGGATTTGGCGTGGTGAGCTCAATCCTACTCTGTCCATTGGCCTCCATTAGCTATGGAATGCTTGGGTTACGAGCGTGATCCTGCAGCTCAGAATTGTGTGTGGCCGTAGTTCAGAACGGAGGCGGGGGAGGGTTAAGATAGGCAGTATACTCCCCACCCCTACGCCACATATCAGACACAAGGGTCAGGGCAGGTTTTTAATGGTACTGACGTTCGGAGGGTTGATGCGCTGCCTTGGCATGGCGGTAGAAGGGGGGGGGGGCTGCTTCTCATCAGGTTATTGGAAATGCAGAGCTCGGGTGGCTCTCGCTCACCCTGTTGCATGGCACACTGTGACCCATATTTGTGACTTTTCTCATTTCCCATGGCTCGCTAGGTGTGCTTTCTGTCAGTCAATGGATATTGGGATTTTTGATTAATTTGGAAGGTGGGCAAGGACCTTTGGTGCTTCAGCCAGAATGAGGGCTGGCAGCTGGCACTATAAGCTCTGTGGGGAGGGGTTGTCTTGATGCTTATTGGCATGTAGCGGGAGGGTGGGGGACCCTGCAGGGGGCGGCACTGAGACCCCATGAGTTTGTGTTGTTGTGTCAACCAGAGTGGAGAGTTTAGGGACTTGGCGATGGTGGCCACAGTTGGGTACCATTGATGTGGTTCGGATGCTCATGTGTACACACAGGGTCGGTCTTAGGATGTGCAGGGGCAACTGCGGCAAGTTAAGTGCGGGCCCCTTAATGTTCATGGGGTAACATCACAGGAAGTGGCGTCACATGAAGTGACATCACAGGAAGTGTTATTTGTGCACAAAGAGTTCTTCATCATTTCAATATTGACTCAGACCGAGAAATTCCAGGGGTTGGGATTGCCTCCAACCCAGAGCAATCACACCCCTCCCCCCTAGGGAAATGTCACCTCCCGCCTCCCTCCGGTCCTGAGCAGCTGTGGGAGGAAGGGAGCCATGCATAGTTGAATCCGTGACTACTATCTAATAAATGTGGCATGCACTGATGAAACCGGGAAGTCATGAGTGATCTCCTTCAGTGCTAACCACTTTCCACGGCCGTTTATGCATACACTCCCCCGATGTTAAATAAGTCTGCACTAAGCCACGACCGAGGGGTCTGCCTTGCTCAGGTAATAGTCTACTAGTGTTTAGCATCATGTGCCCCGCTGGCAGGCACATCCCGATCCCAAAAACAAGAAAACCAGCGCCGGGTCAGGTCTAGCCATAAAACACTTCAGCAGCTCGGTTCTGAAACCGCGCCTAGACTACCTTTCGATATATATGGATAAGAATCCTTGGGCATCTCAGTGGGCATTTGCGCCTGCTTACCACGTCTGGGTGTAGATCACTCTGTAATTGTATTTATCATTCCCAACATTACTCAACTCAATCATTCGCTCAAGGACGGTGTGTTTAACTTATGAGTAACACTGGCTAGAGCTCTGCAGTAGGCACGTTAACCAACCAAGCTGTCGTACAAAATTGAAGCCACAAGGAGGAGATTGGATCACACACACACGTGACTGAGTATCCCCAGCCCTGCTGGTCTTTCGGAGGTATCGGCATGGCAGAGGTTTGCGTTTTTATTGTTATTCACTTAATTTTGATCACCCACATAAGGATGAAAAGTGAACTATCGATCGTTTGGCTTATCATTTTCTTTTCATGGCCTTTAACTTCCTGAGTGCAGCTGCACATACTGCACATGGCTAGCGCAGGCCCTGGGTACATGGATGGTGAAGTGGTGCAAGTCTGCATAGTTGGGGGTCAGCTGGGCTTGGAACTATAGCAGGGCCACGGGATTGACGATCCCCGCCCCATCCCATCGCCTCTTTTATGGTGAGCAGTTTGACCTGGTTGTGCCAGATTAAAGGGGCAGAAGGATGACACCATACCACTGGCCCAAACCGAGGTTTGGAATGTGGGGCACACAATGCAAAAGGGGAGGGGGAGGGCAAAGCTGGCTGGAGAGGGAGTTAAACTGCAACGGCAGTACAATTAATGAATGGGGACCTTTGTACTGGTAGTAACTCTGTGGTAATCCAACAGCAAAGCATTCGTCACAGCCAAAAAAAATGTCAGGCAAAAGTGAGAGGGGAACTGTGTTGGCTTAATGGATGGCAAACTACTTATTTCTACGTGCCAGTTGATGGAGGAGTGTGCTGGACTTTCAATTTAGTAGGGAGAGCATTTTATTTTTATTCAGCGTTTTCAACCTTCATCAGCCTTGACTGGGGTGGGGAAGGATCTATTGGGGGGCATGGGGAGGAAGTCAAGTCCTGAACATCTGAGCAGGCACATTTGCCATTTGAATGCTGAGATCCCGATATCACACTTGGGAAAACTGGAACCCTTCAAGTTAAGCAGTAGTGTGCAATCCACCGTAGATGAAACAGGCTGCGCGCCAGAGAATCGGCCTGCCTGTGGCTGTTGCTTAGCACATATGGATCAGCACAACGTAGGGGCGAGGGCTCACCCACCAGGCACACTTTATACTGACGGGTATTGTGACAAGAGGGTTATAGTAAGAGTCAATCAGCCTGTCCATCCATCACGATATAAGGATAATGGATAAGTGCCTGGGACAGCCTGCCCAACTGAAGTGGTGCAGATACATAGCGGGGCTAACCTCTACTATGGCCCCCTTGCATAGTAACAATAGCATGCATAAATCCCCATACCCTGTTTACCCCCAATGATAAGAGCCAGAGACTTTCTGAAAGTCAGAAACATAATACACTTTATTGGAAACATATTGGTCGCATTAGTAGAGTCACCCTATCGGGCGGCCCCAGCCCAGCTCAGGTCTTATGCCTGCCTGGCCAAACACATAGTCCTTTCCAGGGTGGCTCCGCCAATCCCGTCTAACAAAATCCCATGTCCAAAACATGTGAGCCTTCTCACACCAATTCTGTTCTTGTGAGAACGACCCGCCCTGGTATCCGACTGCCAGTTCAGTCACTCCCATTTGGACAATGGAGCGAACCCAAGGCCGCTGCATGGGTTGTTGAGGAGTCACCACTGTCCCTAGTGGTATCAGTGCCCGTGTCACCCCATCATGACTGAAGCAGTCAGTGGTTGTAGATCACGGGCCAGACTGCAGCATGCCTCCTTCTCTGGGACCGCCCTGTAACTTTGCCATGCTTTGGTGGTGGCCCTCGCAACCCCAATGCCCCCACCAAGTAGGAATCTGTCACCCTGCTCCCTTAGGTATCATGAGCCCACCTGCCTTCTAGAAGCTCCGAACATACCCTTCAGAAACCCCTAGTTGTCCTGTCATCCTGGTGAAACACCGAGCTTAGCAGGGTCTAATGGATCTTCCTTGCCCAATCTCCTAATCCTGAAGCAAACCAATGCTCCAAGCACGTCTGCCTCTCCTGTCCCCCACACCAGGGACCTGTTGCTCTATGTTATTCCCATTACCGGGTGGCCCACTGATATTTCTGGAAGTAACTCTCAAACCGTGCGTGGAGCCTGTCCCGGAGTCCTCAGCTGGTACTTAAATATTCTCCCCTACCTACTTCTGGGTGCTCCATGCCCAGTTGTAATTGTCATCCTGTCAAGACACTAACTTAACGAGATCTAGGGGATCTCCCTTGCCCAATCTCATATTCCTGAGGCAAACCAACACCCCAAGTGCATCATCCTCTCCATCCCACCGCCAGGTACCTGTTGCTCCATCGTATTCCCACTACTGGGTGGCCCATTGATATATCCGGGGGGCAACTTGCAAACTCTGCATTCAGCCATCTTACCCTTTAGTGAGTGGGCCACCGGTACGTAGATATTCACCCTTACTTCAGGGTGACCCATGGCTTTCCCAGGGCATTCCAGGTATCCACGTGCCTTTATCGCTCATCCGCACAAGCAGCCCATTGACAGTGTTACCCACTGTTTACTTTTCAGCACCTCCTGCTAGAACATCATGCAACTCCAGCTGCCACCTGGACCCACTCCTGGCACCGGCAAGAGTGTTGGATCCAAGCATCCCTCGACTGATCCCTGTCTCCACAACATTATGGATCGCCTTTCCGAGAGTTCAGTGCTGCTACACCAACCACTCTGAGCTGTTGCCACACTGTATCTCTTTCCTGGCAACCTTCTGCCTGGTCCTTTGATCCTGCGACACAAATTCCAAAATTAGTAGTTTAGACATCCCTGCCCCCACAAACTCGCAGGCTGCCTGGTGCCTGGGAGGCAGTAGTGCCTGGGAGGCATTAATGCGTCAGTGAATGCTGCAACCTTGTTTCCTATTCCTATACAGCACCCTCCTGCTGTATGTAGCCCATATTCACATATAATTATCTAAATCCAATGTCCACCTATGACGCCAACCCCCCCCCACTTTGTCAACCCTTGATCACCTCTTGCCTTCTACAATAGTGTAGATCTATGCATATTGTAGGCTGTAATTACCTTTTTCTGCACCCTTCCAACCATGCTGACGTCCCTTGTGTCCCTCACCTCAAATGTTCACCAATATTGGGGTGTTATTAATCCACCTAGTCTGATTTCACTTTACCCGCCTTCCAGTGACAGGGGAGCCCACTGAGGAACTCTCTGCTAGTACCTAGTGTTCCGTACATCCAAAGTTCACCTAGGATGCAAACCCATCCCTGTGTCCAGCATTCCTAATAATTTCCCATTTAACCATTGTATAGCTCTGTCCCAACATTCCATTTGCCCCCATTGGTGCGTGGAGACAAAGCGGCTCCTGGTCGCTATGGTTATGCCAAAGAACAACCACGTATCTCAGTTTTAAACATCTGAAGGAAACCTGCACTCTAACGAGGAGTTATTAAGCCATGCCCTACTTAATAAATTAGTACCATTAAACCCAAGGGTAACACTTCTAATAAGTTCCTGTTAAGTCTTTCTTCCACACTTCCTGGGACACACCCTCCTAGCTCCAGGGGGGTGGATTAGGCACGGCCCATCCAGCATACGGCGGTTAGACACGCAACCGAACAGGAATAACCCTAGTACTGGTTAGAGGTAACCCACTTACACACCCTTAACTTTCGTGCTGCAGCGCAGCATATTACCTTGCCCTTAAAGGCTGAAAATTAACTGCATCCCTGGAAGCGTGGCGTTCATGTCAATCTTCCGTACGATGCCCGAGCAAGTCGCTGCAAGCCCTATGCAAAGCAAAATCACCATGTTCTTAAGTTAACTGAGTAAACTTGAACCTGAGCGTCCACAGAATCCCTTTAAAATCATATGCAGTTAAGTTCCCCAATGTTCCCAATGTTCTCCGATCACCTTTCCATTAACATACGTGTAGCTCTGTTCAAAACATCTTGAAATTTACTGGGGAGGGATTGTGCCTGTATTTTACATTTGCCTGCAGATATTTCATACACCTTGCCTGTTCTCCCAATCCTCTCCTGCTTTATCCAGTTTGGAACCTTGATGTGATCTGATAGGTTATTTATAATGCGCTTGATACCCAGAGGTTCCTAAGCGGGGACCGGGGATCAAACCTGTGTTGCTCCTTGTCATCTTGCTTCCAAGGCAAGCATGTTGCCCCTGAGCTATCCAACCTTCACTGTAAAACATGCTCATTAGACACTATCACTCCTAATCACTCGAAGTAATAAAGCAATGCCATAATAATAAGATAATGCCATCAAACCAGAAATGTAATACTGTCTGTGCTGCACAGCAAACTTATCCTCTTGTCCTTTGTTCCTCTTGCAGCAAAGCAAACTCCTTTAAGTGTTGAGGGTGGGGGGGGGTTCCTTTGTAACATATAGCGATACTGTCTTAAGCTTGCATTATTTTCTGGTCTGAAAGTTCTATACTCCCCGAGGGCACCCGCCAGGGAAAAAGCTATCCTTCTATTGCATTCCTCTCGCTTAGTCCGGGAATGAACCCTATCCTCGCCCGCTGCAGCATGACACTTAACCACAAGCTCACCACCCTACGCAACCCTGTCGTGATCCAAATGCACAACCTCCTTGTGATGGCAATTCCCTTAGAAGCCTGCTGCGCTGAAAGGTTGGTTACAGCAACGTACCTTCACGAGCCACCAAGTGAGTTCCTTGATAGAGTATGCCTCACTGACAAAAGCCATACAAGTTCCTTGTGAATTCCACCTCCCTAATCACTTTAAACACACTGTGTCACCCATGTGTCACGTCTATGGCTGCTATAAAAACCCAAAAGCAAATGCTGTCACCCTTGCAGCTCACAAATAATGCCACTGCTACCGCGCCAAGAATACAATCAGCTACAAACTCACTACTTAGCCTTTACATCATGCCATTCTGAGAAGTAACTGTAGTAGTAAATAACAGCCGGGTATGGTTTTGTGTCCCCCACCTGGGACTTTAACTTGGCTCCACCCCTTGCCACACATTGGGCCTCATTACGAGTATGGAGGTAGCCATGCCGCTTTTAACGGCATGGCTACCCCCATACCGGGTACTGGGTCCGGGTTCCTGGAATGGGCAATTATCGGGCCAGTCTGATCTTGGAGGGCCCAGTAATTCCCTTTACCGGGACCCAGACCCGGTACATACCCATTCCCATTTGAGCCCCCATAGGGCTCAATGGGATGGGGAGGATGCTAACAATGGGCCTGTTAATGACGGTCCCGTTTTTAGCATCCTGGTCTGCTAGCGGGACCCGCGAGCAGACCACGTAATGAGGCGGTAGAGGGTTAACGGCACCGGCAGCTCTACCCATGCCGTCAACCCTCTACCGCCTGGGTCCTTATGAGGCCCCTTGTTTGTCTGTGCATTTAAATCTGCCATAATGACAGATACCTTTGCTACCTTTGGGGCCGTCCTGTCCTTCAGGCCGCCCCAAACCTATACCACTAGCTGATTTGCCACTGATGCCCACTGCGTCTGTATGGAAAAAACCTTGTTAAAAATTAAACTGGTGCAACAGGAGGCACCTCAGACATCCTACCTATGGTTTGTAAACCTAAGCCCCCCCCTCCCTCCAGGGTGCTTCATGCAGCTGCACCAGTGAAAATAAGGCAGATAACACACAAAGAAGCCCCCCTGTGGGGGTGGACGCCTTACAAACCCGCTGTAGTTCCTTTGGCATTTGAGTTATGGCAAGTCCCTTCATACCCCATCCTAAGCACAAGGTTGTGCCTGCGTCGCCTCCTGCCCGTTACTCCCTTATCTAGAAGGTTACCCTGTCCCAAGAAACTAGGCTGGCCTTCTGAACCTCTGCCCACCAGGCCAGAGTTCAGTCAGAAGTCCTACCTTCCCAGCATTGGCTACTGTTATAGTTTTAAGTTCTGGCGCTCTGCTGGTCCCAGTCCTATAGAATACCTCCCCAAGAGCACAAATGTTATATAAAATTAAAGCCCTAGACCCGAGTGGTTATAGAATGGCGGCAGTACAACCAACCCCTGCCAACTGCAGCAGCCTCAATTGCACAGAGCGAACTGGCATTTGAAACCTTTAACACCACATTTATGTGCAACAACTACATTACCGGTTGATGTGCAACAACTACATTACCGGTTGAGGACAGTTTAAATGGGTACTTTCAACTAACTGCAAGTAGTTATGGAAAAAGGCGGCAGCATGACCCCACTACAGCGCCGCCAATCGCACCTAGCGAGCCGGCATTCCTGCGTAACCTGGGTACCGAAACACTGTTGCTTGAAACATGTCCTCTAATGTAGGCGTGGTATGTTTCCCCTCAAGCAAGAAATGTGCTCCTTACAGAACGCTCAGCCCCTGCAAACTAGGCCCAACCAAAAGATTTAACACTGTAGTGTGTAGCGGTGCGGGAAAGCGCTACAATTGGAAACAGTCACCATCTTGTAGTTTATCTGCCGCCGCAATTAAACAGGCTAATCCACCAGCCAAAACAAAAAGTGGCACACAAGACATTCCTCAAATTGAAACCTGGCTGTAAACATGAAATATTCCTTAAATGACCCATGCTAGAACACTGCATTGCTAGCCCCTCCAAATGGCTGCACTTGGCAAAATTGTGGGATACCCCTACAATGCTGCTCCAAATGGGTCCAGAACCATAACCTATCCCAAACCCCGTTTGAGAGTCGGCCTTTAGACACCAGGACAGTCCAAGCTGAACCTGAAATATTCCTTAAATTCCCATACGGCTGTAAACATCACTCCTTGTTCAAATGAAACCATTGTAAAATACTGCATTGTTTGGCTATCGTCACGGCGCACGTTAACCCCTGCAACCCTGAAACGCTTGAAATACCTGGCACTCTGCCAGTTGCAGAAAGTGCACCCGCGCCACTCCAAGGGCTGCCCACCGAAAAATAATCTTCCCACCCAATGCAGTCTTTCACCTTGCAAGACTGGCCTTGCCGAAGCCCCTTGCTGTACTTAAGAGCCTTTGCGGCTGGCACCACAGCAGCAATAAAATTGCCTGCATCGTAGCACAGTCCGCACTCATGAATGACGGGCTTCGCTGCCGCGCCACTATCCTGCCCCTGAAATGATACAATGCCATCCCAACCTTTATTACACCTAGCACCGCGACGCCACAGCCGCCGTCCCAACCTTAAATACACATTGTACACTGGCACTGGGGCAGTGCCCCCAGACGGCACAAACCTTCATCGCGGTGCTATGTTAAAGCGCCGTAACAAAGAACCAAACTGAAACTTGCATCTGTTAACCTATAAATAGACGCACCCCATTATCCCTGCTATTAACTCTGGGTAATCCATCGGGAGGCGCACAGTATTGCTGTCTTGGCATCAAGAAAAACCCCATACACCCTGCTCTATCCTCTGCCCCTCCACACACCAGGATTGGAAGCTGTTACCGCGATAGAAATGCCAACGGTCAACTCACTTTTGTGACCTGAGAACAGAGCTGATTGCACAGATGCCAGCCTGCAACACGTGGCACAAAGATTGTTATCACACCTTTCTACGAACTGTGCAGCATGGCGACCACTTTCCTGCCCCCTGCCACAGCCCCCACACCTCAATCCTGATGCGCACCTATCTGGCCCCGAATATTCCCCAGGCGAAACAGTGCCTATCGCTATTCCGAAACATAACGCCATAATGTGGCACATGGGCAGGCCCCCCATGAATTAAAACCTAACTTGTTGCCTGTCACAATTACCCGGTGGTCCCAACGCCCCTGCAGCGTATCTTGCGCTGTATTTTTACACCTCTGTACGGGAGCCGCATGTTGAAAATGCGTCTATCACACATAACGTGAATGGATACAAGACCCGCCTCTCACCATAACATTCACCCACACGTGGCCCTGAGACCACTGTGTTCGCTATCCACACTTTGAACCTGTTTAAACTCAACGAAGGCAAGGGTTTGTGCATGAGAAAGGAAGCCGCAGCATGGAGTCCGCCCCACAGTTCATGGTGCCACAGCTGAGCAATACATGCACTCTGGAGCTACCGCCGTACACATTTATAAAACCTCATGTCGCTCACCTCAATGGCAACCGCCCTTTCACTCCCTTGACAACTGCACACAACACCCCACAATTGCCTCATATTGACCCATCTGCGTAAAACACTTGTTGCACATTCTAAATCAAGCACTTTGGGTTTATAAACAACCAAGAAGACCCAACGACAAGACTTTTGAGCACAAAGAAAACACTTGGCGCGGAGACCGCCTCACAGTTCAGCCAGATATAGCAAAGCAGGGTAGGAAAGCACTGTGCGTACGCCAAGATTCACGTACAGAAACCACCCCCAGCCACCTGCTGCAGCGAGGCGGGATAGGAAATACAGACTCCATGCAAGGGCTCTTGATCAATAAAGGAAACCCGTGGTAGGAGACCGCCACCCGCGCCTCGGTTCACACCGTAAATCAGGAGGGTTGCACCCACCCGTAGACCTTTACCAAAAACGTGCAGCACGGAGACCGCGTTACTCTGCCCCGTCGCCCAAAGCACATCATGGCCCGGCAACCTAACATGCAATAATTTGGCACAGTACACGCACCACTGTGAGGCTGCGCTCCCCAAAATGGGAACCCCATGCAAAACGGCGACACCGCCTGAACACATGGTCATAAGAAGAGAAAAAAAGAAAAGAAAACGACGTATCCTAGCAGATATATGCGGTGTGGTGCAGCGGCAATCTTCTCCCTTGCCCAGGTCCAAGACTGTGGCTACTTTCCCAAGAAGATATATACGCGGCAAGGCGACCACGATAACACGCAATCCCCCGCCGCATGTTTAAATACGGCCACAGCAGCATGACTTTTCCCTGTTCTATATGGCAACCCTAGCCTACATGGAGGAAATGCCGAGGGCTAAATTAAGCCGGCAAAGGTAGACGCAGGCCGCACTAACCTATCCGCTCCATTCACCATACCTTTCTGAACCCCTATTTGCACGTCTGGCTCTCGACCGTAACGTGTCGTAGTTGGAGCGCGCTTGGAATGTTGTTTGGGTTTGTATAGCAACATTCCAGATGGCACATAGTTGGATATTTATGCTGGTCTCGGCGGCGGCTGCTGTGGGGTCTGAATAAACAGTTACTTACCTTACCCGGTGTCTATGCTTTTATCACTGGCGATGAGGAGTCAGACCCTGCATACCCCATGCATGCTGGTGGCCGTATTTGAGGGCCGCCGTCGGAAGGGGTATCCAGCATCGTGGAGGAGGAAGATCGCCGCTTTGGGGACAAAGGATCAGAGAAGGAGGCCTCTCTCTGATTGGAGGGTGCAGGCAGACCAACGGGTAGCTGTCAACGCTCCTTTCCCTTTCTGCAAGTCTTCGCGGAAGTGTGGCTCAGTCTAACGGAGGAGGGGCACTGCTGATTTGGCCAAACTGGCCTGAGGAAAGGACTTTGCGCTTCCATGTCTGCTGTGGTTGGTAGCGCCTTCTGCACCTCTGGGGCTTAGGACCGCCCTATTGGCATGCAGCACTAAACCAGTGTCACACGTGTGCAGGCGCAGGCACACCTTCATTGTCTGTTCATCGGAAGACTACGGGAGACCATCGCCACGTGCGGCAGGCACTGGCACACTGGGACTGCCTGTGCATCGGGAGCTGTGTACCTTTTAAACCTCTGATGTGCCCAGACCCCTCGAGTAGCAGGTGAGGTGGGGTCTGCTAAGCTGTGAGGAAGCAGCCAAAAGTGGACATGGGCTAATGGTCCTAGATTTGCGAGACCAGTATCCGGAGGTTTTCGCTGACAAACTGGGGAAATTGCGAGTGTTTGCATTTCGTATTGTGCTGAAGAGGGGAGCGGTGCCCTAAGTTCAGAAGGTCAGGAGTGTTCCTGTCTTGGCTATGGAGGGATTGAGGTGTGAGCTGTAAAAAATGAAAGGGGAGGGTGTTATTGAAGAAATAGAGAGTTCTGAGTGGTTATTCCCAGTAGTTTTGGCAAGAAAACAGGACAGGGTTTGAGAATGTGCGTTGACCTCAGGGAGCTGAATACCAATATATAGGTGGATCGACATCCCTTACCAAATATTAATGAATTGTTGTTGACTCTGGGGGAGGTGAAATGTTTTTCAACATTTGATTTGTCATCGGCCTATCATCACATTGATTTGCACGTGCAGTCACAACCTTTAACATCTTTTGTAACCCCTTTTGGTGCATTCAGATTTTTCTGTATGCCGTTTGGTTTGGCGTTGGCTTCTGCTGTGTTCCAGCAACTTATGCAGGATTTGTTCAATGGCGTGGCTGGTTTTAGTTATTTTCAAGATGACATTTTAGTTTGGGGCAAAAGTCGCATGGAACATGATGAGAAAGTGCACAAAGTCATGAGGGTGTTGCGGCAGAAGGGGCTCACAGTGAAACTGTCAAAGTGCTATGTCTGTGTATCGAGTGTGTCATATCTGGGCCACACTTTGAGTGCCAAGGGGGTGAGTCGCAAGGCAGAGTTAGTTAAGGTCATGAAAGATGTGCCTGCTCCATTGAACAAGGAGCAGTTGAGGTCGTTCCTAGGTTTGATGGATATTATGTGAAGTTTATTCCCAATTACGTGGAAAAGACTGCATCCATGAGGGGTTTGTTGAAAAAGAGTGTCAGATGTGAGTGGTCTGGTGAGTGCCAGGAGGAATTTGAGTTGGTTAAGGAAGATATAGATCAGGCTCTGTGCCTGCGGCCTTTTGATCCAAAGTTCAAGACAGTCCTCACTGTAGATGCTAGTGAAGTGTATGTCGGGGCGGTTTTGGAACAATGGTATGATGGCGCGTATAGACCTATCACATTTGCTTTATGTGGTTCCAAGTACTTCAGGACATTTTTGGGGGGTATTTCCTACGTAATTAGGACGACTGATCATAAGCCATTAGTGCATGTTCTCACTACTTGGGGTACTACATCTGTGTCCCCTAGGATAACCAGATGAGTGGTGGAATTCCAGGAGTACAATTTTACAGTGGAGTATCTGCCTAGAAGGAGGAATTTAGTTGCTGATAGTTTGTTGCGGTTGCCTGTGGTGGTGCCCAACAATGAACCGGACATGGGTGACGTGGTGTAGGTTGCGAGTGTACTACCTGCCATTGACAAAGGTGAATGGGAAGAGGAAGGTGGCAGTGATTTGGTACTTGGTTGGATTAAGGAGGGTCTTCTCAAGGGTTGGGATTCGGTCAGAGGTAGGGAGGAAGGAAGCATTTATGCCCAAGTTCTTGATGAGTTAATGGAATGGCCACGTGGAGTGTCTAGGGTGACAGGTTGATACCCCCTTTGAGCATAAGGAAAAGGTTGTTTGCGTTGGCACATGAAGGTCATTTGGGAAGGTCGTTAACTAAGAGGCGGTTGCGTGAGAATTATTGGTGGTCCGCCATGGACCAAGATGTTGAAGAGGTGGTGAAGGACTGTAGTGTGTGTGCTGTCAGCGACAACAGCAAGGTTATGCATCCACAGCCTGTTTACCCAGTAGAAGTTCCTAAAGAAGTGTAGTCAAAGGTGGCGTTAGTCATTATGGGCCCTATGGACTGTTTGCAAGCGGAGGCGAGGTTTCTGCTGGTTCTAGTAGACCATACCTCGCGTTGGGTGGAGGTTGCTGCTTTTAGTAGAGTGACATCGGAGGCCTTTATTGGTTTCCTCAAGAAGGTTTTTGACAGGGAAATTGTTCCTGAGAGCATAGTTAGAAACAACAGGGTTTAGTTTGTGTCTAGAGAGATGCAGGAGTTTTTGGAACATTTTAATCAAACATCATCGAACTGCTTTGAATAACCCTCGTGCTAACAGTTTGGTGGAGAGGATGAATGGGGTAATTAAGATAGCAATCCAACTTGCATTGGCTAATGGTTTGGATTGGCAGGGTGTTGTGACAGAGTATATTTTGGCTTACAAGAGGACGTCATCTGTCATGACTGGGAGGACACCTTTTAAGTTAATGTAGGGCAGGAAGGCGGCGTCAAGATTGAGGACAATGACACTGGCAGGGTGGGGGTCTGTGTTATATGGATCTTACCAGGGTGCTGCAAAGTGTGCAGTTGCACCAGGAAGGGGTAAGGATGAGTTAGAGCTGTAAGGAGGCCTTGGTAGTGAGGGTGGGGGATGTAGTATGTTTGAAAAACCCCAGGTTTGTGCCGAAGGGGAGAAGTATCTTCAGGTCTCCTCAGGTGGTGGTTAAATGTGGTTTAGGGTATGTGGAACTGGAGGATGGTTTGAGATGGAGAAAGAGGCGTGTGGTTGTTTTCGATAAGAGCAAGGGTGATGTGCCCATTGGTAATCAGTCAGATAATGGTTCTGACGATGTGGTGTATGATTTTCGGTTTCCGCTGCAGAGGGGTCAGGAGCCTGTGGGAAGTTCGAGTGGTGCAGTTCCGGAGGACATTCCTGGAGCAGCTAGGAGTATGGGTGTTGAAGGTTCTTGCAGCGAGGTTGAGCATGCTATAACGGGTCGTACCAGTGTTGAATGGATTTGCAGCAAAGTTAAGGGTGCTATTACGGGTCGCCTCACTAGGAGATGTGGGCCCCCAGTCAAGTTGAGTGACTATGTGTGGTAGTTAGTGTGGTGAAAGAATTTTACGTTTTAACTTTGTGATTCTTTATCATTCATTGTTTTTATTATTTTCTCATTTTCCCCTTTATTGTACTTAATGTTCTATTGCTATGTATTATTGCTGTGATGTTTATATTTTCCTTTGTTAAGGGGGGGAAGATGAGTCGTAGTTAGAGCGTGCTTGGAATGTTGTTTGGGTTGTATAGCAAAATTCCAGATGGCACACAGTTGGATATTTATGCTGGGCTCGGCAGTGGCTGCTGTGGGGTCTGAATAAACAGTTACATTACCCGGTGTCTCCGCTTTTATCATAACGCTAAGTCTGACCTCGGATCCCTGTCTGCTGCTACCTGGGCTGGAAAAGAGAACTTGATCTCTCAGCCCATGCTATTTATGCCCCTTGAAGGGCTGGCCGTTTCTGGCTGGATGCCCGACGGCACCTGCGCAACGCCCACCTCGAGGAGGTGAGCCCACAGAGGGGGTGGACAGAGGGGCGGCCCACTATGTGAGCTGCACCTCTAGCGCCCCCTGCATGGGCGGGTGCAGCTGCTTATACAGAAAGAGAACACTGTTATGCAGAGAGTAAGACAGACATGGGAATAACAAGCAGTGGGGCAGCACGGCAGAAGGTGGGACACTGTGTGGCTATTGTATGTCAAGATTGTGCAAGCCAGGACCATCTGGACGACTGCCCGGGTTGCCCTGCCATTAGCCCTCCACCTCACCAGCTCGGGGGAGTCTTTCAAAGGCTCCCCCGAGCTGGTGAAGAGGGAGAAGGTATGGCCACACTCTATACGGGAGCAGAGCATATTTAATAACAAATGTGACACCCCCACACCTCCGGCAGGACCAGGGGCGTGTGGTGGGAGGGGTGCCAAATGTTGGTTTTGCTACCGGGGCACTGTGGCTTCTAAGAATTACCCTATGTGCTGGATTGGTGGCCCTGGCATACCATTTTTCCTCATGTACACCTGCCAATGACGTCACATAACTCCTTAGAATTAAGAAAGCATGCTGGCCTTCCTTGACTTACGTCATAATGGCCAAACCTGCCTGAGTGACAGGGCTTGACGCAAGGGAAGAGTGACAGAGTGCTGAGTCCCCTCTGGAGTTTCGCATCCTTCTGGTAAGGTGTAAAGTTCTTCCTGGGGAGAAAGTCAGGGGGGCTGTGTTTCGGGAAATGGAATACATTAGTACGCAGTGTCAGGATTAAATAATGGAAGGCTGCTGCTCTCGCTGACTGTACATTGTGGCCTACATTTCTAGCAAACATTGGGACCCAGTCTGGAAATCTGGGCCATTCAGCGTTTTCAATCTTCATCAGCAGCAGGGGCGCAGTAAGCAAAGCTCTCAGTGTTGAACTATGGGTTTAAAATGTGTATTTTGCTTACAAGACCAAACAGCTATTTTCTCTCTTCGCAACCTGGTGCTTAAAGGCGTGTAATTCCACTGCTTGATCTAATGGTGGGTGGGGGGGCAGGCCATGTGGCGTTTCGCTCGGCTGCCCATTTATCATGCATGTTGGGCAGAGAGTAAAAAAAAAAATATATATATATATATATACGGCTTGGCTTGTAGTGGCCTAAACATGCAGGACGCCTGGGCAGCAGCTCGGCTCATTCAGGCCAAGGATTTGTTTAGCGAACAGCAGGAGTTGCCTACTTCTTTGCCCACCACTGGGGCAAAAAAGGCCAATTCGAAGTATAGTGCCGAGATCACCTTACTCAAAGACATTGAGAAGTTGCGCAAGAAGGAGATCTCGAAATGGTGGGAGGAGCACTCACTGCAGAACTACTTGGACGTTGGACGTATTCCTCGAGGATTGCGCATCATAACAATGCCATCATTTGAGGACCAAGATCCTCGCATGCTCCAAGAATGGGCTGTTCTGCCCATTTTCTTACCATCTTGGTAAAATATGCCAAATTTGATCGTGGCTTGGCCCTTGAAGAACTTGACAAAAAGGAAACAGAACCTAATAAGGTTCCCAGCACAGAGTCGGGCAAGCAGTTACGTACAAAAATTAATGAGGCTCTTATTATATATGAAGAAGACATCAAACAGCGTAAACATCGTAAGTTCATAAGGGACAAACTTGACTATGAAACTGGTAGGATATTCACCTTTGCCAAATGCTTTGATTCTTTGCAGAAACCTGTCAATAAGCCTGCTTCCGTTGCTTCTGATGATCTTGGCACAGCTTCTTCTGAATCCGATGTGTAAGTCTCGGAAAATGAGGAACCTATCATCAAACTTAATTTTTTAGACGAGATGCGGCTACTCTGCCAAGATGGGAAAAACCAAAAACGTGGCAGAGGCCAGGGCAAGCCAAGAGGAAGAGGAAAAGGACAGAGACCTCAAAAAGGACTCACCGAGGCCGACGTGGGAAACGGCTTGGGTGCAAACCAGGAGGGCAGATCAACGCGCTCTGGAGCAAAAAAATAACCATCAATACTATGAAGATGTGTCAAATAATTAATCTGTCCTCCCATATACTTACGAAGCCGGAAACCTTGGTTCTCTCTCTTGGGCTTAATTTTTGCCCCACTAAGGCTTTTGACTACGTCCAAGCCCGTTTAGATCTTGACAAATTCTTTCGGAAGATCAAGCTCAGGAAATTCTTCATTCTAAACCCCACTGTCATGAAGCCTTCTGTACCTCAGACTGGCTGTACCAACCTCCTCATTTCTGATATTCCATCGCTTTTGGATCTTGCCAGTCTTGAAGACACCCAGTTCTATCCTGTCAATGTTGATTTTACTGATTTTGACATTGACCCTTGCTGGGATGTACATACAAAGCTCAAGAGCAAATCCAGATTCAATCCGCAGTTCCCTGTGGGTGGTTGTTTGGAAGCTTTTTATGATTTGTGTGTCAGTGATTTGAGAAAACTACAGACTAGCACTGACAGAGTTAAATATAATCTCACTGCATCACAATTAAAAGCCATAGGTGAATTGCAAAACCTGCCCAATATTGTCATTAAGCAGGCTGACAAGGGATCTAATATCATGATCCAAGATAGAGTCCATTATGTTTCTGAAGCCAACCGGCAATTTAGGGACCGACTGTGTTGTGCCAAATTACTCAAATATCCTTTTCATGATATACAGTCGGAATTAAATAATCTCTGCACCAAGTGGGCTGAAAATGGACTTCATGAGGAGGATCTAGTTAAATTTCTTGTTCCCTCTTGTCACATTGTCCCTACCATCTATTTTCTACCTAAGACACACAAATCTCTTACCCACCCACCCGAGAGACCTATTGTTACCCTATGTGGTTCCCTTCTTGAACACTTGGCCCAATTCATTGATGAGACTTTGTTTCCTTTTGTTTCCGTTTTGCCATCTTATTTCCAGGACACCAGGGATTTTTTACAACATATCAATGATACTCCCTGGGAAGAGGGTTTTCTTTTGGCCGCCCTTGATGTTGTATCATTGAGTACCTCTATTGATCATCAAGTTGGAATGCAAACCTGTCAATTTTTATTGGAAACACGGTCATTGAATTTGCATGGTCACAGTTCTATGATTTTGGAGATGTTGCTTTTTTGCTTCACTAATAATGTCTTTTTGTTTGATGGCACTTTTTACCGGAAAGTCAGGGGTACTGCTATGGGCAGTACCTTTGCCCCATCGTATGCGAACCTGACGATGGATTGGTGGGAGGCTACATTCTTACACAATCTACTTGCATCCAGCTTTTCCACCCAAATTGTTGCCTGGTGCGCTACATCGATGATGTGTTTGTAATATGGAAGGGGACCATCAGTGATTGGCAACCTTTTTGTGAGAACCATCAATACTAACATGGTGAATTAATGCCATAGCACCACAGAGGTAGTCTATCTCGATGTGGTGGTATCCCTGGACACATCCGGTTTCCACACAGTTCTCCACAAGAAACCCTCCAACACTGGCCTACCCTTGCATGCCACCAGTTGTCATCCGTGGCCATGTAAACGCAGTATTCCCTACGTCGAATGTATTTGCTACCGTAGGAATTGCACCGATTTGGTTGCCTTTGACCAGCACTGTGCTTGAGCTGCCACTGATTTTTTGCAACAAGGGTATACCAAAAAGAACATTGAAATGGCCTATAACAAGGCCAGAGGCCTTTGCAGGGACAAATTATTGTATGGCATTCAATCGTGCAAGACTGCTACAGATGATGAACCTAGACTCATTGTCTCCTTCGATAATGCTTCCAAGAATGTACGTAGGATCATTGAGCGACATTGCCGTGTTCTAACTTTGGATCAAGATTTATGCTCTGTACTTTCCAAACGCCCTACCATTACGTACAAAAGAGTACCATCGCTTAGAGGCAAGTTAGTCTCCAGCTTTCTGTCACCTATCGATAAAAGTCCCCCTTCTTCCAATTGGCTGGTGGTCTCCCCCATTGGCTTTACCAAATGTACTAAATGTAAAGCATGTGCCCACGCGTCTCCCTGCAAATTTTACTTGCATCCTGTAACCAAGAGTAAGCAAATCATCAATTATTCCATCAATTGTGACACTACTTACGTTGTCTATGTTCTTACATGCCCCTGCAGGAAGTGGTACATCGGGAGTACCACCTGTAAGCTTAAACTCAGGATTCTCCAGCATCTCAGGGCACTTAAAAACTCTGATCCTGCGTACCCCATGTGCAGGAACATGCGAACGACTCAAGTTTGCTTAATTTTTTTGCAGTGGCACACATCCCTATTCATCCCAGGAGTGGAGACTGTTTTTTAAAGTTAAGACAATTAGAGACACGATTCATTTTGGACCTCGATACCAAGTTCCCTAATGGACACAATCTTGATGAGGAGCTTTATACGTTCCTCGGGACTTGAGGCTGGCTGACATTCTTACTTTCATTTTCTGTCACTCCCTCCCTCTTGCTGACCTATCTCGATTATTCTTTTGGTTTTAGTGGCTTCAGCTTCTATTTTTCTCCATATTTTGCATCCTTGGCCTGATTGTGTTACTCTTTAGATAGCGGAAAGACATCCAAAGGAAACAATTCAAAAATAACGGTATCAAGGATTTTATTAAACCTGATACTAATTTAATATATCAAACAAATCATGATTAAATCTGCACTTGTAATAACAATTTACATAGCAGGAAACAACTTTTATTAAAAAAGACACATCTATATAATAAAAATCATCTTATTCAATCATCCAAGCATACAACCTCATCCATCCATTTAGACAAACCATTCATACTAAACACCAATCAATGTACGACATAAAATCTATAAGAAAATTCATCATAATTAATTCATCTGAAAGATTTATAAAAAGAACATGAAATCAATTTGACGGGCCACAGCAGATAACATCAGTGGCCTAGGCAATTAAGATGGGTCCCAGAGTTTTCTAACCACGACCTCATCTTAGTCCAAACTCGACCGGTTTCGACGTATATACTTTAGTGTAGTGACGTCTTCATCAGGAGTAACAAAAGTATATTCTTCATTCATGCAATGGAAGGCTGTGCGTCTCTTCCTTAAATTGTACGCTGTGTTCACTTATATTAAACAATAGCTTCTCCGTAGAAGTTCCTGCAGATAGCGAAGTGTATGGACGCCAACGTTCTTCTCGAGAATGTCCAAACGCTCGTTCAACCAGCCTTCCATTGCATGAATGAAGAATATACTTTTGTTACTCCTGATGAAGACGTCACTACACTAAAGTATATACGTCGAAACCGGTCGAGTTTGGACTAAGATGAGGTCGTGGTTAGAAAACTCTGGGACCCATCTTAATTGCCTAGGCCACTGATGTCATCTGCTGTGGCCCGTCAAATTGATTTCATGTTCTTTTTATAAATCTTTCAGATGAATTAATTATGATGAATTTTCTTATAGATTTTATGTCGTACATTGATTGGTGTTTAGTATGAATGGTTTGTCTAAATGGATGGATGAGGTTGTATGCTTGGATGATTGAATAAGATGATTTTTATTATATAGATGTGTCTTTTTTAATAAAAGTTGTTTCCTGCTATGTAAATTGTTATTACAAGTGCAGATTTAATCATGATTTGTTTGATATATTAAATTAGTATCAGGTTTAATAAAATCCTTGATACCGTTATTTTTGAATTGTTTCCTTTGGATGTCTTTCCGCTATCTAAATCTTAATTAATACTCCAATCCAAAGCGTGGGGTTTCCTGTGTCTTTCAGAGAATACTGATTGTGTTACTCTACACCTTATTTTCTTGGTATTTTTACATTTATTTTCTCTGTATTAGATTTATGTATGTTTATTTGTCTATCTGCTGCAGCATGATTTGATTGGACTTGAGCTCTTCATTGTTCTTTTTATTCTTAGTTGTCCTTTTTTTCCATTCTTGTGGTCCCACCTTCAGCTTCACAGTCATCCCCCTCTTTTCATTTGTACTTTTGTACCAACATATTTTTGTTAATATTAGCTATTCCATCCTTCCATTACCCTTGTAGGTTCTATGACTCTGGGCATCTTTGACATTAATTTCTTCTTTTTTGGCCAGCCATGTGCTGTGTGATTTTATATGTGTTCCTTGTTATCATTCTGGCTCTTGTATATTACATCTTTCGAGGTTGCGATTGTTTCTTTTTAACGATGCCGACACTTTGCAATTGTTACAATTTTTGACTCTGCAATAATGGCCCGGCATATTTGCACATTAGTATGCTGCTTGCACTTGCACTTTATTACTATTTTTAACAGGGCCATCATGCTGTCCCTTGCATTGTTTTAGATTTGTATACTGCTACCTCGCTGTAGCGCACTGGTGCTACACAACTATGCTGCTAAATTACATGCACTTGCACTTTATTCCATTTGCCTGAATGCTGCTACTTGCCTTGTTTACACATATTGTTATTGTAACTTTTATCTTGCATTTTTGCACACTCATTGACTGCTAGAATTGTTTTTAACATCCTATCATGCTTCATTCATCGACATTAGTCCTATATATCTATGTCCTATGATGCTCCAGATTGATGTCATTTATCCTTTAGTGTTGTTGCTAGACGGTGTGTGTATTTCCATTTTTATATAATGGTTTTATTCATTAGGGGCGGATAAGTAAAAAAAAATGTTTTGGGCTGTGTGAGTACATCATTGATTCCCATTTTGTACTACTACTGTTGTTTATATTTGGTGCTACCCCAGAACCATGGCCCTGTCCCACATGGAAGGCGTGCTCCTGATTATATTTCATGGTCATTTTGCCATGTTTCCCATTTTTTTTATGCACTTACTGCATTCTTTATTGTGGTGCCACTTGGCCTTTAATCCAGCTCATTTTTACCATTCCATTTCAATATGGCCGCCGCCTTCTCCATTTGTCCAGGTACCCATGTAGTTCCAGGGAAATAGTAAAAGGACTTCTTTTGTCAAATTATAAAAGTGCTCTAGTCCTTCCTCTCTTCACGTGAACAAGCACTCAGTTGAGTGTGAAATGCATTGTGTGTGGGTCGTGCATCCTGGCGTCCTGCCTCTGTTTTTGCCGCTGCTCCCCAGCCGTATTTTGTGTATTTCTTGTTTATTTTCTGGTCACATTAAATACTCTAAGACCTTTACTTTCTTTGTGAGCTGTGCTATGTGTGTTTCCTCATGGATTTTCGTCCTTATTGACCGCGGAGAGTGTGGTTCACTCTCTCCTCTTTTTATATATATATATAGGTATATATATATATATATATATATGCACGTCTCAAAAACGTGGTTAAAGCCAAAGCTAAAACATTAGGACACAAACATCATGGGAACGCGGGTTGGAGCATGGTTGGGGGAGGTCGGGGAGCAGCAGCATCATAAAGATAACGGTTGCCATGGACTCAGACTGAAACAATAAATAAGGAGAATGCTTCATTCGCAATTAATTTTGAGCATTACCGTTCTTCCTCTGGCATCACACACCCTGGCTGGTTCAAGGGTTTCCCTGGTGAAGACTCCTTGGCAGCAAGACAGCTAAGATGAACCAAAAATGGCTCTACCGTAGAAAATGTGGTGGAAGGCAACGCTGTAGGCTAAACAAAGAAAACTGCCTCGCTAAAACTAGGAATTGGTCAAATGAAGATTAGAGTGGGGAAGCCTGAGCATTATTTCATTCTAAATGTTGATGTTGGGGCAGTGGCCAGCCTCTCAAGCGGTCCCACCCAGTTGTGTCCAAAGGAAGCTTTTCCTTTTACTTGCTGAAGTTTGTATGGATCCAACAGGCCTCTGACTGGCAGCTTCTGAGTGCTCTGTGTGGCCTCTAGAGTAGAGTTACAGGAAAGTGAAAATGTTCTGCAGAAAATCTATTAATCTTGGTGGTCAGATTTGCATTGAATATGGAATGAAGGGTTATTCATTCATCCATTTAGTCATTTTGTCAGTTGGTATAGTGCCTCTCACCACAATTATGATCCCAATGTGTTTTTGTTCGAACGCACTCGGGGCGGGGTTTGGGGGTTTGGTTTATTCCACAATTTGGGAGAATTTGGGAGGTGTTATTATGTATTTGTGCATTTTTGCGAGGGTGGCCAAGACCCTGCTAGTCATCCATGTCTGTATGGAGTGTGTATGGGCGCAGCAAAAGGATACTATGGACTAAAGAGGGGATTGTGTTTAAGTAGATAGAGAGTTGAAGTGGGAAGCTACAGTTCAATTTTGTCACTTAAAGTAGCTTCATTCGTATGCCAGAGGTGATGTGTGTTTGTGTTATATGTGAGTGCAAGGTGGCTAGAGAGAACTGTGCCTTTCGCTAAGGTTTCAAAGGGGCAGTGCGAGAGTAGATAAGAGTTAGCTGTTGTAAGGAAGGCGTGGTATCAACAGTAAAACACAGAAGTGACCACAGTTCAAGGGTGGTTATTGAATTTTCACAAGGGTGTGAAAAACGCCTATCTGAAGCTAAATCTACAAATGGGAGCAAGCTACGACCATCGAATAATAATAATGCAGTCCTAGTGGAGTCTTGTCAAAATAAAAGAGCCTAAACTTAAAAAAAAACTATTGCCAATCCTTACCCCTAATTTACAAATAGTGTGGGGTAATGTTCATGAAAAAGAAAGAAGTGTTCACAAAATGATATGTCAGGATAATCAAGCCGTTGGCCTCCCTTCCCCATGTTTTCAGCACAGGGCAAAGGCGGTTCCCTCGAGCAAAGTACACACTCTGGCTTCTTCGAAATGAGGACACAGTTTTATTTCCAGCAACAGGGCCTTCAGTGCCCAAGTCTCTTTTCTCATCAAAGTCTCTTGATTCAGAGGGTCTGTTTGTACAAAAATAAGATACATGGTTCTTTTCTACTTACAAGTATTCAACACGAGTGCTTCACTCTGGATCCCCTTCAGCTGGGCTCAGATTCCTGTTATTTTACGGTCGTTTCTGCGGATCCCCATCAGCCGAGCCCAGATCCCTTCCCCTTTTCAATTAGTCTACCTCAGCCGGGCTCGGATCAATTGTAGTTCTATTCATTTTCTCAGGTTACTCACGTTTCACCCCGGATCCCCTTCACCCGGGCTCAGATGTTTCCCCTTTTCAATTAGTCTCCCTTAGCCGGGCTCAGACCAATTGTAGTTCACCTTGGTTTATCGAAGACTTTCGAATGTGCACAGAATTTGGCTTGACCTGTTGCAGGAACACTTCAATACAAAGTTTAATTTTACAATACAGCTGCCATTCAGTTTGATACCTAACAGAGACCTTTGAATGAGCACCCATGTGGTGATGGACCACTATGTATGAGTTTTTCACTTGGCCTCCCAAAGTTCATTCAATCCTTTGGTTTCCAATTATATTTGCGTCGCTCATCACATGCGTTTCACACACTGTCATCTTTGGATTTCTTCATACAATGTTACCTTGGTTCAAACACAAGCTGGTTTGGTATCAGTCTCTGTGACTCACCGGCTGTGCTGTCTTTACTGGCGTTGCTTAGTGGTAGAAGCCAAGGACAGTACCACGGCGGCATTCACTCCTCCCCGCCTTGGTTATCGACGTGTGAATGCCCCGGGCACCTTCCTTGCACAGTGTAGGTTTGTTCAGCTTTAGTTGCCAGCCTTAGGCTTCGTACTTTCTAAGGGTTGTGAAAGTAACAGTCTTTAAAGGCAAGGGCACTACTCTCCTTGAAACCCTCTCTGGTCTCACAGTCTTTCGCCTTGTATTAAACTGCCATCTCGGAACTGTTGCTTCCTCGTGTGCTTTTCCTCGCTTAGAGTATGCTTTCATGCTCTGCATTTTATCCATGTGGGGAATGTGATGGAAGTCAGGTATGTGTAATGATCAGTAATTGCCTGACCTTGCCAGACCATTGTGTTGGGACGTGTCAGGTTATACAGCTCTGGTGTTAGTCCGTTGTCGCTTATGGTGAGCTGTCCGTGAGAAAGTGCTTGTGTCAGGAAAGGGGTTGAGTTCCTAGGTATCCTACCTGGTAGGATGGGGAAAGGTGTTAAAAGGACGGGGATACCGTTTCTCACCATCCGGCGCCCCACTTCCACTCTCAGAACACCCCTCATCCAGATGATCCTCCTGCACTTGTACACCCCCAGGAATTGCATCCAAAAGCGATGGCCGTGTCCTGGCCACCTGGATGACAGAGCCGCGGAGACTAGCCTACATTTCACAGGCAATCTAAGCACTAGATGGGGGTAGATCTCTCTCTTTGGTTGGCGCCTCCCTCTGGAACAGCCTCCCTGCCTCTCCTAAACTTGAGCAGAACCATCTCCGGTTCCGGAAGCAGCTGAAGACTTTCCTCTTTGCTTCTGCCTTCTCTCTTCTGCTACCTTGCTGATCTCCTTTCTGACACTGCACTGGTTACCTAGCTACACTCTGAACCATGGCCCCTGGTCTCTCCCCTCCCAGTTGCACACCAGCACTTCCTCCTGGCAACCCTGCACTTGTGGCGGTATCTGAAACCCCACATCCCCCCTACCTGCACTTATCTAACACTTTATTCTGCACTTACCCCTGCTCTGCCACTTGCTGGCCGCACTTCCTGTTTTCAATGTTTGATCCCATGTCTTGCACTTGCTCCTCCTCCCCTTCCCCTGCCACTTCTCCCCTTCCCTCTCCCCCACACTTGCGCAATCTCAATGTTACTGGGCCTAGTAAGATGGTTCTTGTCCCCACTGTTCCCCTCCCCTGCCTCGTTGTGCCTTGAAACACTTGTGTATAGGCACACTACAAATAAAATATCATATCATATCATGAATGCATAATACTCACCCTCTGAGAGGTTCTTAGCGATTGCCATCCCTAGTTCCTTTTTTCATGATTACATGCAGGTGCATGGCCTACCCTCCTGTGCTTTATAGTCACATGCATTGCCAACAAACAGGCGGAGGGTTAGCTGTGCCGGCATAAGGGTACAGGATCATGGGAATTACAGGGTTCTTTGTCTTTTATGGTACGCAGCATCTCCCAAAGGTAGACCCGGAGTTTCAAGGATGGTGGCAAGAGGCAGCAGAGGGTCGCACAAGTACACAGGTAGACAATGGAACAAGTGGATGGAAGGGGGCATAGTAAGGGCAGCAGGGGGGGAATAAGCTCTAAATGAGGAATAAAGTGTAATAGAAGGGGGGTTGGATAGAAAGGTCGGGGGCTGGGACACCACGTGGAGAGGGGGGCTCTGAGGATCTGGGAGAGATTAAAAGGGGCACATATTGGCAACACTAATAAATGTATAATTCAATTCACAGACAATCATGCTTGGACGTGATAGAGGACCCTTTGATGCAGTCAGAGGAAATATCCATTGATGAGGAATTTCCGAGCACAAGCAGAGGATGCCATACAGATGAGGGATTTTGGGACCGCCTGAATGCATTGGCCAAGGACAAGGGTTGGGAAGCCACAGTGGGAATGATGAGAAAGGAGCAGGGAACAAGGTGGGGAAAGGTGAGACTACCGGAAGAAGTGATTCAGTGATAGGAGAGGATAGCAACGGGGCAGGGTCAAGTAAGGAGACCCAGGGACCAAGGAAAATCCAGGCTAAATGTATTTCGGGGAGCAGAAGCATGATAAAACGGAAGGAGCTGAAGGACGAATTGGCATCAGCGAGGGCATGCATGGGTCATAAAGAAGAGGAACATGACAGAGGGGGTGCGGCAAATGTGGCACCAGTGGCATGAACGAAGGAGCCAGGAAGGAACAGAGCAGAGGGCAGGGAACAGAGATAGGCATGATGGCACCATACGGAATAGAAAATTGGGGTGAGTTGCTAAAGGAATTGTTGGGAAAAATTGATGGCATTGCGGCTGGAGCTAAGGGGGGGATGTAACGGGGCAGGCGACAACTGAACATGACGGAACAGGGGCTATGTGTGGCGGCAAGTTGGGATAGGGCGACCATGCCGAAAGCAGGTCGGGTATGGGAAGGGAGAGGCTGACGGGGTGCAACGGATCGGGCTACAGCACTGGTACTGAAAGAGAAAAGATTAACTTTGGGGGTCAGCGGGACCATGGGTGAAGGGAAGGGACATGGGGAGTTAGGGGACGTATTCGGGCTGCAGCAAAAGGCAGAGGGGGTTTTCCCTCTGGATATCACCCGCCGGAATCACTTAAGTTGGCACATATCAATCGCAGTGAAGGAAAGGCTATGGACATAGGGGTTTATAAAAATCTTTTCCTTGTTAGAATATGAAAGGGAAGGCTATGACACGCTGCAGGGTCACAAGAAGGAGGAAGAGAAGGGGAAGAAATGAGTGAGGCCAGCAAAAACACTGGAGAATTAACTGGACGCATTTGCTTTACTAGCACAGATAATAATGGATAAATACCCGTAGCAGGGGCTAGCATTGCACATGTATGGTAATGGTATTATGGAGTATGCAAGAAGGGAGGGGAGACTGGGTTGGCTGTTATAAGACCAAAAGTTCGGATTAAAGATGAAATCGGATGCTAAGATGTTATGGCCCAACAAAATCATAGACTATTGGATGGATCATATGGGGGCACGCTGAGGGTGGTGGGTCAGGAATAGTAAGGAGCAGGATTGGCCAGCTGGAGGGGTACTTTACAATCAGGACACAAGCAATGGGTCACAAGAGTGGGGGCACCTGGATACGGCAAGCTAACAAGGGGGTACAAGGGCAATGGGACATTATGAGACAGCAGGCATATATGGGAAGGGGTCAGGGGGGAGGAAATGGCACAGAAAGAAATGAGCAACCAATATGCAGGCTGCTCAATGGTGGCGCATGATGGTGGGGGCCCAGTTGCAATTTAAGCACACCTGCTCCAATTGTGGAACAACTGGGCATGGAGCAGGGGCACGCAGGAGGGGGAATGGGGCAAACAGCGGATCAGGCTGAGTAGTGATAGCGCAGCTGCTGAAAGGCAAGCTGGGAGAATTAAGACAGACAGAGTATTACCACCCGCAAGGAGAGGGCGCAAAGTGATGGGTGGATTAGGATCGGCCGGTGGGAGAACGCAATTTGTACTCATTGAAGAAGTGGAATAAAGCATTGTAACTTATGTATTGATGCATTTTGATTCACAGGCACGAGAAAGAGTGGGAATGCTTGGAATGGGAAGGCAAGGCGGTGCCCGTGTGACAAGCAAGAACTGCAGCAAGCATTGAGTAGGAAGAGGAATGAAGGGGCGACATGGGACTGGACAGGGGAGGTCATTGAGGAGCGATGTTGGGGATAGGGGAGGATGGGGGAAGGCAAACAGGGAAAGGGTAGGGCAGATGTTAACAGCACGGTGCCTGAGGGATATCCACTGCCCTTGAGGGGCCCATCTGCCATATGGGTAGGAAAGGTACTAGCATGGTTACAAAAATACCCCCTCAGAAAGGAAATGGGATGCTTTAGTTAGAGGTTTCACAATGGGCTTTGAAATCCCTTATAGAGGTGCTAGGGTGGACAGATGGGCACAACATGCCTTATCAGTGCAGAAGCACCAGTGGTAATGGAAAAGATAGAGAAGGAGTTGAAGCTGGGAAGGGTAGTTGGCCCATACGCAACAAGACCAAGAGAACACTTGATCATTTCACAGTTGGGGGTAATAACAAGGAGGGGGGGCATTTATATTAATTCACAACATGACAAACCCTAAGTGGAACTTAGTGAATGATTGGTTGGAGTCCAGGGATTTGTCTTTGATCTGTACTTACTTTGAAGAGGCAGTCAACCTAACTCAGAAGGCAGGTCGCGGGATTCTGCTGGCTAAAGATGACATAGAGGCAGCATTCTGCTTGTTAGCGGTACACCCAAATATTTTCCTCTTGTTAGGATTCCAATTTCAAGGGGCCGATCCACATTGACCATTGCATGCCAATGGGTTGATCAATTTCCTGTTCTTACTTTGAGCAATTCAGCTCTTTCCTGGAGTGGGTGCTGAATGAGAGGGCACCTGAAGGGGGGAAAACACACTATTTGGACGATTGTTATTTGTAGGCGAGAAAGGAGGAGGATCATGTGCAAGACTGTTGTCCGAGTTTAGCACACTGGCGATGGCGTTAGGGGTCCCACTGGGGGCAGAGAAGAACCAAGGCCCGTGCCCAAGGCTGACATACTTAGGGATAGAAATGGATAGAGAAGGTGGGCTGCCCAGACTACTTCCATAGAAAGTGAAGGAATTTGCAGCTATCATTATGGATGTACTGGGGAAATGGAAAGCAATACTGAAGGAGATACAGGTGCTGCTGGGGTGGTTGAACTTTGCAGCAAAAATTGTACCAGCAGGGAGGGCATTCGGAAGTAGAGTAGCGGGAGCAATAGCAGGTGCAACAGAAGCAGGGCACTACATGAGGTTGAATAGAGGCTTGAAGGAAGACTTGAGAATATGGCTTAGTTCATGATAAACTTTAATGAGGTTAAGGGTGTGGATGACATCTTGGACCCAGTATGGGCAGGAGTGACTATTCACAGACACATCAAGGAAATGGGGGTTCGGGGTGATATTAGGCAGAGAATGGTCCAGGGAGGCATGGCCGCAAGTGGCACATGAAAGGTTGGAGAAAAAACATAAACGCATTAGAACTTTTCCCGGTGGTAGTGGCTTACAGAACTAGCTAATAGATGCTTTACAGCGTGGTCAGACAACACAGGGGTAGTTCAGGCGATTAAAAACCAGACAGCACAATGTGCCTCATTCTAAGTATGCCGGTAAACAGCATCAGTACCGGCATGCCGTTATTACCATTTTCCAGTGGGTCATGTGCCCGATTCACCTACGTACTATGAGTCTGCAGTTGCCTGCACATCCCGCCGGCAATGGCAATACCGGCATGCCGGTGTTACCGGCAACAAAGATAATGTCGGATTCACCAGCACCATAAACTGTGTGACCGCCGGAACAGGAAGGCCTGCAGCGGACATTATTAAAATCATAAACCATACAACTCTCCCTGTTCCTGCAGCCATCCAGGCCCAGAATCAAGGCAGAACCATGTTATAGGACAAAATAACCCAGGCCACAGATCCCCGGCTCAGAAAGCCAAGGTTTACTGATGCTGAGCTACCGCATTGGTGGACACAGTAGTCCTGCAGGCTGAAGAACTGTTTCGGAGAAGGCAGAGGAAGACCAGCATCCAGTGCATGACTGCCATATGGTCTGAGGTGTTAGCAAGTATGACAGGAGTTGGGGCTGTCCCCGCACCAACAGGGACTGCAGAAATAGGTTGGATGTCCTCAAGACGAAGATCTGTGGCCTCATCGCTAAGCAATGAAGGGAGTGTGCTGCCACTGGAGGAGGCACGGTGGACCCCCTTTGCCTCATTTCCTGGGAGGAGAGAGCCCGCGGTATCCTGCATATGGATGGCATAGAGTGCATAGGAAGCGCTGAGGCCAGTGCAGGGACTCAAGGAGATGACAGTAAGTACAACTGCATGTAGACTTGTTTGAACCCCCACCCCCAATTTCATGCTTGATCAGCATATTATGAATAAATGGGCATGTCATATGGTTTGAAACATGCCAAGCACAGCAAATGGGCAGTGAGCGCACACACGTCAAGGGATGTGGTTATACAAAACAATGCACATCCATACACAGTGATCAGGCACCACCACCACCTATACACGGGCAGCCATCTGAGCAATAGCACCCATGTGAGCCACAAGCAATCGACAACTGTGGGACACACACACCATGGCACGGGTGGAATGCAAGACCACAGACATGTCTGCAGAATTACTAACAACAATTCTAACTTTTCCAACAGGTACACTGTCCACAGACAGTGTAGAGGCTGGTCCCTTGAATGCAGCCACTGTAACAGTCCTCAACCAAGCGCAGGCCAAAACAACTGCAAGCAGGAGCAAGCAGCAAGGTGGTGCTGTGGGCCCAGCCACCGGCTATCACACCTGCAACAGCCCAACCACCTCCTCCGATGTCTGCCATTGTTGAGATCCTGACGAGCCCTGAGGTGGACACCACACCCATGCCTGTGTCCAGTGCCCCCCGCACCAGCACGCAAGGACCCCAATCACATTGACTACAGTCCATTGCACAGTTTGACAGGGCCTGTGTGCCTTCCAACTTGTGGGCAGTACAGGCAAGGATGGACAACATAGAGAGGCAGAAGGTGGACATCCACGCACTTGCGGGCCAACAGTTCACAGAAATGCCGGCAATGCGGGCAGGGGCATAGGAGATACTCAAAATCTGGGGGCATAGGGAGCACAGTGGAGACTTTGCTACAGACGCAAAACATTGTCATAGGGCTAAGAGCTGTAGCATTAAAACCCCTATAAACATATGTCTTGTTAGATTTATTTTAAGAAAGAACACCAAATAATGGCAGTTTTAAAAACACAGATACACTTCAAATAAGTTCTAGATTTCTCATCTAGGGCACAAAATGTAAATATGATTGTCATTTTATCAACACAGAAATAAAGTATATGTGCACTGCTTAAACAAATTTTGAAACGTTTGAAATCTAACAACAGGGATTTGAAGGAAACAGTTCTCTAAATCTCTTTGAAGATTTCAATGTGGTTATAGTGAGGGGTATTTTATATTGTTCAACTGATGTGTTGGACTTGAAGAATGTTTTATATAGGGCCACAATAATTGGTTGACTTTTATTCAAAAAAAGGTAAATATCAATATGTCAATGAGGTTCCTCCAAATGAGGAAATAAAGTTCAGAGATCTGTTTCTTCACTTCTGGACTCCTGTAATATTGAGCACAGGAGGGAGAAGCTTAATCTTGTCTAAAAAAAATCAATTTCTTATTCAATCAAATAATCCAGATGTGTTTTTTTAAGTACCTTTGGAGCTATTGTTACACAGACTACTTTGGAGCCTTATATCACTGACAATACATCAGTGGAGAAAGCCCCACTGCCGGTGTCCAATAGCACTACGGTGGCATAGTTCGAAGGAACCCACATGTGATTTCTGTTGCATGGGGTGCCACTTCTGGGAGAAGTTCAGAGTCCTAGGGCCCCAGAGCACTAACAGGACAATATTGATGGAAGCTCACTCAGAGTGTAGGCAATAACACATGGTGAGTGAGAGGAGATCATGACAGTCCCATCCTCACACCATTGACATTGTCACCAACATTCACAGGCAGCATTGAGAGTGTGGTATATGCTGATCTGGTTAATGATAAAACATATCACCTATCCATAAACAATAATGTGAACCACAAAATAAGTTGCATATGTACTGCATAACACATACTGGTTAATTTACAAGAGTATAAAGATCCATAAGTCAGAAATAGAATTCTATAAAATACATTCAATATAACAAGTAGAATAAACATGAAATTCCATCTGGACCGATCATCCCCATCTCCTTGACTGCTGGTTGCCTTCTCCTTCACCATCTCTCTTACGAAGAATAGCCACATAGTCAAAAGGGCCATTTATTTCATGGTCAGTGAGGATCATGAGCATTTGTTACGTTTTTTGTGCCATTCAGTCAGTAGGCAGGACAAATTATTTTGCTATTGCTTATATTGCTTCCGGCTCCATGTTATCTTCATGTATATTGAACACAGCAACATGAGTCAGTCTTTTCTGGGACATTGTTAAATGTAGCAAGGGTTTTAGCCCCTACAAAGCACTGGCGCTTCTATCTGTCTCACAGGAAGAAGCTGGAACAGTTAAGAGGACCCTCAGTGGTTTCACCTGTGCAAAGAAAGCTTTTTCTATCGGAAGGATCCTTCCAAACTTCCAAAAAATTCTACCAGTTCTGAGACTGAAGAATATATTTTGATGCTGGATAAAGTTGTTAATTGTCCAGAGAGATGGAAATATTTGATTTCTGGCTATTTAACAATCGTTTCAAAGCCTCTCACTGGTTGGTGGAAAAGTTGAATGGAAGAGAACGGGAGGTGGGGGGGGGAGTGCAAGAAGGGATTAGACAGGATGAGCGTTGTTAACACATTATTTTAAGAGTGGTGGCAAAAGAAGAGGATCTCGGCGGAGGAGCATTTGAGAGAGGGAGAGGAGTCGCAGATACCTGTGTCCGGAAGATAGCTCAGGAGCAACGTGCTGTTTTGGAAGGAAGTCAACTCCAAGCAGCATGGGTTCAAAACCCAGTCCTGTACTTCGAGGCAGGACTCCAACATGAAGTGATATATAAGAACCCCATTTTTTATAATGAGCGCAATAAAGGTTGTCAGATCCAATTACTTATTTGTCTATGACCATGCCTGCTGTAACATTTTAGACACCACTTAGAACAAGTATTGATCAAACCAATAGTTTTAGCTTATCTTTAAGCATTTTATAGGCACTGTCATCATAACTCTAGACACTAATGCTAATTATCAGCTATTTCCCTCATGAGCCCAGAAAGTACCACAATTTCTCAGGTATTGTCATGACGTACTCTGGTACTCAAACCATGCACCATAATATGCTACCCTATACCAGGTAATGATATCAAAAGCCCTTGCAATCACCATTTCAAGGTTTTCTTATCGGATTTCAAGGTATGCATACAATTACAAGGTACTGCCTTCATTAAACCAGGTTCTTATACCATTACCATTCAATAGACAGGTACTCACGCCATTGTCAAAGCTATGCAAATTACTAAAACAGTACAGGTCTCCATGATTCATTTTAGGGGGCGGTGCCAGGTTCACTGATGCCTAGATAGGAAAGTAGTGAAAGATTTCATTACACCCAACTTATACCAAGTTAGCACAGTGAGGCCAAATTCCATTATTTGCATTCATCACAATAAAGCAAGATAACATTTTGACCACCAGCACCGTAAACCCAGACCTCAGTATGTCTGTTAGCCCTCAAAGACACATCCTGTATGTGTGGGTATGGTGCAGTGGGGTGAACATGTGACTATGTGTTGTGCTGAGGCAGAGTGAGCTGCAGGGAGAAATTTCTGGAGTGCACTGCTGGAACGTTATGTGTGTGTGCACAGTGCAGTTTCTGGGGTGGTGTGCACACAGAGCCTTGGGGGGTGAGTGGTGTTTGTGCAGTACTTGGGCAGTGTGTGTATGCAGTGCTGGACTGGTGGTGTGTGCTTGCATGTTAGTGCTGAGGCCATGTCGAAGCATTGCTGTACGTGCAAGCATTGCTTGGGCAATTTGTGTGTGCAATGTTGGGGCAGTATGTGTGTGTTAGGCAGAATCATATGCAGTACACTTTGGGAACACTACACACAATTAAGACTACAAGTGTCAGTACAATTTCACCTTTGGTGCAAGCCCGTACTACACAGTAATGTGGTAGCAGTGGCTGAGCAGCCAGACCTATCTCTAGAGTAAAGTGAGCAGTAGAACAGGTTACAAAGGATCAGCAAATACAATGATTCAAACAAACACTTAAGGTTTCTTGGTAAAAGAATATACATTTATTTACACAGTCATTTGGAAAACATTCCACTAGTAAGAGCAGCTCAATATCACAATCTAATATACTACAATACACAACCAAACAGTTTCTGAACAAGTTCAGCTCCCCTGAAGTGGGAGCAAAATGGCAGTTACTTTAAAAAGGGGTAAAAAGACAAGGTTTTAAGAATCAACAGCACAACTACTTTCATAGGCAGGGCAATTGGTTTCAGTTCACTACAACCAGCAATTCAATTCAATAGGCCTGGGCCAAAGTCAATAGTTCAGAGTCTTGTATATCTTGTATTGGAAAGCACATTTCTGGTAGTAAACAGTTAAGTCTTTCCCAAGTATCTTAGAAGAATTTGGTGAGACGAAAAGTTAGATGTTGGTTTAGGGAAGGACAAGCCTTCGATGTCGGGAAAGTTTCACAAACTTTCACTGCGGCCGAACAGAGTTCTGCACCGCACTTGCACAGTAAGTGGGGACAAGAAGGAGGACGTCAGGTGGTTCCTGCACTGCCCAGGGAAGAGGCCACAAGCTTGGCAAAAAGTCAGGTTAGGGTGTGAGTGCCTTAAAGTCCACAAGCTGGTTTCCTTCCCCCTGGCTATCTGGTTTTCAACAGCACTCTGAAGAAAATTCGACCAGGTTGGGGACGGTGTCCAGGTGGTTTACGAGTTGGTTGTTCCCACCAAACTCAAGGGAAGAAGTTAACCTTGAAGGGCTTCTTTGTCGATGGAGTTTCAGGCAATTCGGACCTGCAGCAGGGCTTCACCGGTGGACCAGGAGTTGCAGCAGTCGTCTTCCTTCAGCTCGTCTTCGGTTCTTTCGTTCCATGTGTCGACTCTGCTTTCCAGGTCCCAGAGACCTGCTTTTAAACAGTTTTCCCCCATTCATTCCAGCCTGGCTGTCACTCACATGGCAGGGTAGCTGTCCATGCCGGACAGCCAGCCGGCCAATCACGCCAGAGTGCATTTGGGTCTCCTAGGAGACTAGGCACAGGGAGTTTCGGGCACCTCCCTCACATCCTGTCCACCCCAGACACTCAGGCGCCAGAGGAGGGCTTCAGCACTGAAACCCGCCAAAGACCAATGAACAAAGGGACCAAACCTGGTTTGGTGCGCAGAGACAAACAGAAGAAGGACCTTTCCAAAAAGAAATGGCTAAAAAAGTTGACCAGAGTCTGTTTTTACAGATAGGTTTTGGGGGCCATATTGGAAAACATGTCTGACTCGATTTTTAGCTACCGGTGTTCACGGTCGGGAAAAATCATGGTCGTTTGTTTAAAACCACTGCCACCAGCCATTTCAAGTGGGAAAGGGAAACATTTGACTGTTACATGAGTGTTTAGACTCAGGGGAAGCTAGGCAACCCATACAGCACTCTATAGGAAGATAGTGTGTGCTGGGTCTGTAAATTTAAGAAGACTAGTAAAGTCAATTTAACTTTACATGCTCTGGGAGACAGTAGTCAGTCCCAGAGAAGGTATTTAAACCTTGGGGAGTTTGAAAGACACCCCTGTGTCACTGCACTGCGGGTGCTGTGTGACACACAGGAAAAAGATGATGCCTATGGAGTTGTTTTAAAAATCTATATCCAAAGAACACAAAAGTAAAACACACATCAATATAGAGTGGGAAAAAAGGCTCACACTCTTCCCAAGTAAAAAATCAAATCCTAGAAATCCAGCAAAGTTGTTGGGGGTCTCAAAAGGTAAGGGAAATTTGCACATTCTTGAGAATTCTCCCTAACAGTGTGTGCAGTGCTGGGGTAGTGTGTGCACAGTGCTGGGGTTAGTGTGTCTTTGTAAACTACAATGAATTGCTGGGGACAATGTGTGTGGTGGTGAGATTGATTTGTGTGTATAATACAATGTGTGCAGTGAAATAGCCTATATGTGAGTGCTGGAGATAGTGTGTCAGTGTGTGCAGATCAGTTTTGTGGCTGCAAGACTGCATGCAGTTTGGTGATGTGTGAGTGCATAGCAGGAGGAAGTGTGTGAAGAGCAGTGTTGGGGCTGTGTACATTCATGCATTGTGTGGATGATGCAAGATTAGAGCAGTGTTGGGGCTTTGAGCATGTGTGCAGTGTAGTGTATGGTGTGAGTGTAGAGCAGTGTGGGTGTGCAGTGCAGTGGGGTGATGTGTATGAACTGTGCTTGGCAGTGGAGTGTGCAGTGCAGTGGGGAGGTGTGTGTGCACATTGCTAGGTGGTGCATGTGTGCCATGGAGTAGGCTGTATTTTCAGTGCGGGGGCGATGTTGGTGTGCAATGGGTTGGTGTATACACAATGATGAGGAGGTTTGTGTGCGCAGATGTTGGTGTTTGCGAATGTGCAGTTCTATGATTTCCCTGGTCAGTTCTGACATGTTTATAGCCAAAGCACATTTGGGCAAATGTTGTACCTGCTTTATGCTTTATCTTTAAAGGAGGTTCATAATGCTGTACACATCTCAGAACACATTGCTTTTCAATGTACCTAATAAATCGAAAAGAAAAGCCTTTGTCACACTTTTTAAATAAGTTTCGCTTTGCCAAATTCTAGCCAAAATTAAAAATATAACTATGTATATTCAAACAATTACATTGGTGTTATCACTTGCGGACACAAGCATGCAGTTCCTTAGCACTCTTGTAATCAACTAATGCTTCTAAAACTCACTCAATGGCACTCAATTCATCACTTTCTGTAGGGTGTAAGTCTCAGTTGGCCCTGATGGGACGGGATGCAGCTGGTGCATCAACCAACTAAACTATTTTACCACTGCTTCAATGTAGTAAATGTCCAGCAGAATTGCACACACACACATTTACTGAGCGATTTTACATGTGTTTATTAGCAAAGTAGCAAAGCTGGGTTCTGTAGAATTTGGGTCAGTCTGGCAGGTGGCTCTGGGGCAGGGACAGCTGACGATGTATCAAGGCTAGTGGGGATTTTCAGCATGATGTTTGGGACCCTCCTTTGTTTTACAACTGGTAAAAACAGTCAGAGGCGCAGGTGGGGTGGTACATTATAATCAAATTAAAAGAATGCAGTGAGGTTGTTAGTTGCTGTCTATTAACACAGGAAAGGCAGCCAGCAGGAGACTGAATCACTAAATGTCCCCTGAAAAGCTATGAATTGCTCTTTGGCAGCAGGATGCTAATGATGGGAAATTCTGAATAAAAAGGCAACTAGGTGCTAAGAACATTCCTAGAGAAGGAGGTGATGGTCTGCAATGTGTTGCGCTGTGCACTTTTAATGTCCCAAATTTAAGGGTTTTGTTTCTGTTTCACAAGACTTTCAACCTGGGGCACCTGCTCCCAGCCCCCAAAGCTCCATGGGACATTTCAACTGAAAAGGCCCCGACACCATCCCTGCTCTGGTGTGAGGCGAAGTCAGCAGCCAGCAGCTCTCCCCGAGCGGCAAGCAAGTAGGTCCACTAGGAAATGGGACCAAGAAGTAGCGTTTCTAGGGCTGGGGACTGAAAAGCTCCTTCAGGTCCAGGTTGGGAAACTGCAGCACAGACAAGACTCCTCTTGTTCAGATGGTGAATGATGTTTTAGTCAAGCATCTGTCTTTTATCTGTTCTTTCATTCTGTACTTGAGTTGTGATTTGCAGAAGAAATGTTGCCCTCCCAACCAAAATGGTTGGAAGAAGTCACCCCTCTTGTTAAAAGTATGTCTTCCGGTAACAATTGTCACATTTTCTCTGTGTGACAAACTGTGAAATATCAGTTTTGCACCAAATTTCTGGCCAGGCCGTCAGCATGAACTGCTAATAAAGCACCCTCTTTCTGAAAGTGTGACGTTTTATGTATCCTTCTGGTACAAAAGCACAGGTCTCCTCTCCAACCCATCACATACATAAAATAACAAGTATGTGTGTTACAGGAAAGCAATTCTCACCTAGCTAAATCTAAATAAAGAAATTTAACACTAAATGGGGGCAGCCCAATCTGAAATCATTCGGCACTCCAAAGATGCCCCCGTCTGTGCTTTTGTCACAAATCAGTGGATGTGGTAAGGGCGAGGAGGTTTAGATGGATTTTCTTTGCTTTTAATACATTACAAAATTACAGCCATTCGATTTGAATATTATTATCTTTTAAACTCGGAATCACACAAAGAAAATATTACTTAGTGACCTTGTGGGCTTAACATTAAAATCTTTTCACTATCTTGTAAAAAATGCTTTGAAGAATGCCTTTGATTTCTCGGATTTGCTCTCAAGCCTCTGACAGGAAGATGGGATGGGGTGCGACAGCATCCCGCTATGCACCCACTCACTCCCTACTCCACAGAACAATGACTTTAATGGGCAATGCAAAGGAAGGAAATCACATTTGGTTTACATGTCTAGCACTTGGGAAAAGAAAGGCAAGTTTCTAAAAAGAAGGCCATGCTTCCCAATTGTTGAAATAAACAGCCTTTATTTTCACTTGCTCCAGATTCGGGAGGGGGTGGGTAAATATTATTGTATTCCCCCCGCTTAAAATTTTGTGGGGGTTTATCCCTCCTTCCCACCCATTTCTTACACCCATTGATGTGTGACTGCCTGCACCCGGCATATGGGGAGCTCCCGGGGCCCTGCCACTGCTGACATGGGGACACCGGGCTAAAGGGTGCGTGAACATACAAATTTCACCTCATCATCAGGAGTCACTGAACCAGGCAATTCAGTTGACTCTGCAATACATCCATGCCCAGGGATCGGAGCCATCAACCTCCGCAACACCGACTGAGGGCTCACTTGAAATCCCCCCAAGGCTCCGTACACTCTGCCAGCTCACTACCAGGGATCGGGATCATGCTCTCAAGTCTAAGTGTCCACAAAAATGGCTCATGGACACAGCTAAGGTGTAGTTTAGTTGTTTGGGGAGGGTGTGCTAGGGTGGTTGTTTGGGGAGGGTGTGCTGGGGTGGTTGTTTGGGGAGGGTGTGCTGAGCTGCTTGTTTGGGGGGGGTGTGCTGGGGTGGTTGTTTGGGGAGGGTGTGCTGGGGTGGTTGTTTGGGGAGGGTGTACTGGGGTGGTTGTTTGGGAAGGGTGTGCTGGGTGGTTTTTTGTGGAGGGTGTGGTGTTGTGGGGATGAACTCTGCATGTCGTACATAGTTAGATACATTTTTCTACTTGCAGCAATGAGCGGACATTCATCATTGAGTGAATGTGTTTATTGTGCAAAGTCATTCCAAAAAAGGTGCCTGGGTAGTGATACTGGGTGTCCACATCAGAAGAAGTTGTCAATGAGTTCCTTGCGAGCCAGTCACCCAAGTATGGTCTCTGCACGCTCAGTGTGTAGATGTGTGACACCCACAGGAAATTAATCATCCTCCTCAGCGGGTTGCATGTCCACATCCTGGGGCAGGGGTATGTCGCACCAGATGCAAATGTTTCACAACATGGCATATTCTAGCACTACCATGACCGCCTTGTCTGGCCTGTACATTAGCAACTCCCCCATCCGGTGTAGACCTCGGAAGCTGGCCTTCCATAGGCCGAAGGTACGCTCAATTGACACCTTGGTCCTGATGTGGGCCTGGTTGTATGCCACCTCATTTGGCGTCTGGGGATTCCTCAGAGGAGTCATCAACCACTGAAGCTGTAGTTATCCGGAGTCATCTTCAAGGAGGAGAGCCATTGGAGTCTGTCATGGTATACTGTTGATGGGTTCATTATTACTGCAGTTTCACAATAGTCAGCCTGTTCATGCATGTCACGTGTCATCCCACTACGTTGAATCACATTGCAGCCTTTGCATGTGGCGTCTGCTACTCAGCGGGGAGGGTTTGAGCAGGCATGGCACACCTTGCACACAGCCGTTAGTCGTAGCATCCATGGGCGTTGCTTGACAGGTCAGGTCAGGTAAACATGGCGTGTTGTGTGGATTGGGCTTTTCTTTTGCTCCTACGCATGGTTAATAGTGGGGGTCTGGTTTACATGTGCGTGTTGTTTGTGTGCATCAGTTGACTGGGTTAAAATGCGTGGTGCACTGGTCAAATGCCATGTCTATTGCTAGTGTTGTGTCCCTCAGCTGCAGTTCTTTAGGGGAAATGTCATGTATAGCATTGTAATTCAGGCCTTGACATGGTGTACACCTGTAAATTAGGGACCCCCAAAAATACAGTTAAATCTCCCAATGGAGTCAATAATGATGCGTCCCAAGAGGGAAGGAGACCAAGTCTAAGTGCTGGAAGTAAGGAAAGCTTTATCTAAATTAGGGCAAGCAGAACCTACTGTGCTCACGCCGAGAGCGCTCTGTAGAAAACATGTTACAATTTAGTTATATACAAAAAAAACGTCATCAGTTGTGGGAAGGTCTAGGGGGCACAAAAATAGTCAGGATTAGACACTAAGAGTGGTCACCTATAGGTCCCATAGGGTCGGAGGTGCTCGATTGGCTTGAAGGCACGTTGTGAGATGACGTTGTGTCCTGGGTCAATTGGTCAGCTGGGCTCATCGAGCTGGTATGCCGGGTTGACACTTATGTTTTTTCGGTTGCCCTGACCATGTGACATTTGCCCTTGTGGCCACACACTCCCATTCATTCACTACCATAATCTGTTTGTCTGGTAACCGCCAAGACCTGTATCTTGAATACTTGTAAAAACATGGTTCAAAGGTAGGTTATTTATTATTGGTCATAGATTAAACTTCGTCCATTAAATACTGTGCTTGGCTGTTTAGATAATTCAGAATATACTGACTAAGGGGTAGAGCTCATGGGGTCATTGTATGGTCCGGGGTGTCCACCTGGTAACAACAAAGGGGATTCTCAATATATGGCTGAAATGACTGGGTCGCAAAAGGCACATATCACTATGGGTATACATTTCATGGTGGGGGTTCAGTAATTGAATGTCCAAACATCATTAACTCTCTGCTGACCTATTTTGACACCATGATGGCATCGGAAAATCGAGACTTATTTGCGGTACGGTTCTTTGTTGCACAATGAAACAGGGCTTTTAGAACACAATTTTACATACAGGCATTTATACGTGGCTTGCTGTGTTGCACTCAGGTCATACTGGTTTAAAACATATTATATTTTCCATTTGTCTCGGTATTCTTATTATAACAAAGAGAAACAACGGAGTTCATTTAAAAAATACAACATATACTCGAATCAGTGTTCATCTTTTACACATGTAAGAAGGAAGAGGCGGTTCATACTTGTGGCCTGTATGTGCACCCTTAGCAGAGATTATGGATTGCTGAGAGTGATGAGCTGTTGTATTATGTTTACACCGTAATACACATATATTTTCATTTGAATTGCTCAGTGCCAGTGTGTACAGTGTTATATTGATTATGCATTACATTGTTGCAATTTATTTCCATGAGCATTCTTATGTCCCGTGTTAATATACATCATACATTCATCGTTAAGGTTTAACATGAGGATTTCTGGTTATACATTCATATTATATTGTTCACTCGTATACACATTGGCCCTCATTAGGTTTACATGATCCTGTATGTGAGAGGTATGTTGGCTCTGTCTATGTTAGAGCATACATGATCAAAACGAACTCAAGGGCCATTCGTAGCTGTTGACTCTATCCTAAGGGGGCATCATGTTTTTTTATGGCCGGGCTCTGTGGGGGTGTTGGGCAGGTTTATAGAGACAGATAGCTTTTGCTCTGTCCCATGCACAGGGCTGTATCTGGATCAATGAAGTAAGACGGAAGACAGAAGATACAGTTTGGATTTTGTTGCATTCTCACAGCCAGTCTTCTCATGGGAACCGAACAACTGCAGAGATGGCAAAAAGGGGAGGAGGTGGGGGGAGAAAGTCGCTCGCGCTGCGCGTCTGGGTGGGAGAGCTGCAGGCTCGCGTTGGAATCTCACGGTTGTTGTGATATTACAAAATGGAGTTGGTACTTTAAAAAATAGAGTCTTATCCACCTCTGGTTTTATACTGTTATGAGGGGCGTCACAAGGGGGGTCACAGTTCCAAGAGGTATTCCTGCATGGCTGCTGCGGGGCCGGGGCCCTGAACCCAGAGCAGCCGCGACTGGGCCTACCTGGGAAGTGCAGGAATAGGGGGGGGTTAAAAATGTCCCCTCCTTCCACTCACACCCCAGGGGCTTGTTGGTGGGACACGCCCCCTTTCCATACCCCAGTCCCTCAGCATGCACAATGGGTGTCTGGGGCATGGCAGGCCATTCAAGCGCCCAGTGCGCCATCATGCTGGCTGTTCTACTTAATTAATTGGGTGTGTGGTTCTACTTTCCATGGCGGTGACCTTGGTCATCATGTAGGTTGTCTTTGCACCTCTTTGATGGCTCTTGGTGCCCCCTAGACATACATTGGATGCCCCTAGGTGGGCAAGCCCCCACCTTGCAGTTCATGCATACGGTGGGATGTGCACTGTTTGCTATCTGGCACCTGTGGTCCAGTGTGTGTGTCTGGCCTGTTTTGGTTGGATATCTTGGCCCTTCACCTCTGCTTCATGAGTCATGCCCTAGTACGGTGGCCTACAGCCTGTCATGTTTTGGGTGGGTGGGTGGTTCCTGTGTCTATGTGGCCTGGTCAGGGCATGCATTTGCATTGTGGGTGGCCACCTCGCCACTCAAACATCAGGCTTAGTGAGATGGGACATGTACTCACCCAATGCCTAGGTGGGTTGGCCTCTGTGCCCCTCAATGTACGCTGGCAGCATGCTGTTCCACAGGACTATGGCATCATGGGTTGTTCCAAAGAACTTGGCACAGCAGTGGGTGATTGTGAGGTCCGCATCACAGGTGACCTGGACATTGAGTGAATGGTTCTGCTTCTGGTTCCTGTAGACTTCCTCCGAGGCCTGAGGTGCCACCAGCTCGACGTGCATGCAATACAGGGATGCCAGCACATTTGGCAGGTCTGCAATGTCATAGCATCTTGCTTTGGTGGTGATCACCTGTGCCAGGGTGTCAGGGAGTGCAATGTGCTGTCCAACAGGCCACAAGAGTGCGTCCAGCACCTCAACCATCAGTTGTAAGAATGCAGGCGGCGAAATGACATGCAGCTGGCTCACAGTGTGTTGAAACGTGCCCGTGGGAAGGTAGTGCAGGACCAACACCAGCTATACCAGTGGTGGTATGGCTGTCCTGTTGTCAATCCTGCTCCCAATGTCTTCCTGGATCATGTTGAGGACATATGCTCCCTGTCAAAGTGGTACATGGTGAGAATTTGTATTTCCGTGAGGGTACATGTGTGGCCTTCACACGGGGTATGGTTGCATGCCTTGCATGGCCTCTCCTCCTTATATACCTCCTCCTCATCCATGGCCTCCTGTACCCTCTGTTGATCATTCAGTCCCTGCAGCACTATGTTGGCTGGAGCAGCGGCATGTCGATTCTGACTGCAATCAGTGGCAGCATGGTGGCGTTGGGAAGTGTGTCTGTTGAACGTGTGGCCTTTTTCAACTCCTCAATGATGCAGTGGCTGCAATTGGATCCATTAGGTGCATCTGTATCCTCATTTCCCACACCTACTGGTATTTATCGCCTGCTTTCAGGTGGAAGTTTCACCTCCTAGCATTTTCCTGTATTACCGGCATATTTATGCCGGTAATACAGGAAAATACTGGCTCAGAATGTGCCGTTCTTTCCATTGCACCGTCAATACCAGCATGGGTTTTGGGTCCATCCAGTATTTTATGCACCGGCTTTATGGAGGCGTTGATACCAGTGCCGGTGGATTCTTACCAGTAACAGTGTATCCGGCGGCTGTCGTCAGGCACACCGTAGTTGGCTGGTCCAGTAAAAGTATTGGTAAAATGTATTATCTGCACTTTTACTGTATACCGGCCAACTCGTAATGAGGCCCAATATCTGGTAACAATGGGGTTGATTCCCCATGGGCAGGGCTGCACTTGAATATGGAGTTATGGGCAAGACATTTGCCGTGTTTACGGAATACAGCCGCTGACACACTTTCACGTTCACAGATTGAGAGGTTCAGGCAAGCATGTTCCCAGGCGGACAGGGAAATTACACCATTCGATCAGCAGCTATGGGCACTGGTGGAGTGGACGAAAGGGTGAGGGAGCTAGATGAAAAGGCACTGGCGGATGGGACAAGGAATAAATACAAGATATGTATAAACTTGCTATGGGCGGTATGTCTGGAGCTGGGGCAGATCATGGACAATAGGGCCAAGCGTTTGGTGGTCTGGGCAAAGGACTATATGAAGTCAACAACTTGGTTAGCGGAGCACCTGGAGGCCATAGTATTTTCTGAGAATTTGTAGGGTAGAGGAGACCCAACTAAGAGCTTCACATTCAGGACCGCGCTGGAAGGTTGGAACAGAGGGAGGACACTGATCCCATATGACTGACTGTCAATAGACTTCCGGGTGCTGAGGCAGCTGGTCCACCAAGTGGGTGGGTTTTGCAAGTCGCCCTATGATGGTAGGTTATTTAGGGCAGCCTTCTGTGTAGCTTTCTTTGGGGAATTCAGAAACAGTGAGCTGGTTGCCCGCTCCGGGATGGAAACCAGCAGCAGAGCAATGGGAAGAACAGACATAACAATGCACAGGACACACATGAGTATTCTCATTAGATGGTCAAAAACGGACCAGGATGGGACGGGTCAGGAGGTCACATTGGGTGTGCTAGGTGAGGAAGAGAAATATCCAATAATATTTATTCTTGCATCAGGATGGAATACATTTGACACAGTTTGAATTTAGGAGGGTGCTGGCCATGTCATTAGCAAAGATAGGTCTGGGACAGAAGAGATATACGCCACATGGTTCAGGATAGGGACAGCAATCATGGCCTATGTAGAGGGGCTTGAGGAGAAGCGAATAATGTAGTTGGTGAGATGGAGGTCATTCCAATTCCAGAGCTACCTTTGGCCAGGGATCGTCCTGGGGTTAGTGAACAAGGGTACAGGTCAAGGGGTAAGCAAGAGCGGGAATTGAGACAGTGGACAGGCTGACGGGGGAACAGGGCACAAGGGAAGAAACACCACTTCAGAGGAGGAGGCAGGGGCAAAAAAGGGAGGATGGAGCAGGGGGGACACGGAAGCATACAAGCAGATGAAAAAATTTAAAAAACACGAGAAACTGAATCCATACTTTTATTCTCAGGGCAAACTGAAACCTGGCTGGTACGACAGTCGTTCGTCATGCGAGCAGCAAGGAGCATATGATAGGCAAAGCGGAGCATGGAAATGGGGCTTTTGGAGACAAAGGTTGAGTGGAACGGACAGGAGCGTGAGATGGTGCGAGCTAAATGGGCTGGTAATGGGGGGAGGTAGCACGTAAAGGAAGGCTGCACATCCTGGTAATTTACCTTGGGGGGCAATGACTTGACGGCAAAGAGTAGAGGACTGTTGTTACAGCTAACGCGAGGCACACTGAGTCCAAAATTGGGGGACACAGAGATAGTATGGTCGGAATCCATTCCTATACATAAATGGAAGCTGTTGCAGTCACACAGAGCGGTGGAGGGATCACAGAGGCGTTTGAATGCATGCATTGGAACATTTTTGAGAGGCATTGGCTTTGGCAGGGGTCAGGCATACCCTAATCACCCTAAGAACACCAGAGTATTTTAACCAGGACAATGCTCATCTGTCTGATGTGGGAATGGCATTGATGAGAAGCAGTATCAGGGATACGTTGGAAGGGTATGGATGCAAGTAAGAACAGGAAAGGGAGAAGAAAGGCATTATGCAGCATAAAAATGTGGAATCCCCGGTAAGGGGGAGGGCAGTGCAGACAGACATCTGGAAGGTGATGCAACAAAAGAAGAAAGAGGGCTACACATGAAGGGTGGGTTGACAGCAGCAAGGGGTGCACCAGGTGGAGGGAAATAGAAGATAGTCTGTGTGGGGGAACTCGGCGGCAGCGATTGCCGCGGTATAGTCTTGGCGGAGTTACCTGGTGTATCCAAAGATAAAAAGGGCTATAACGGGCAAAAGGGTCTGGCGGTCATAAGGAGGGAGTTGGGGGAGAGGAAACACGCCCCCCAGAGAACAAGGCCTTGGGGAGGCATGGGAGATAAGCAACCGATTGGGGCGAAAGGAAAGGGGGAACATTACTGCTGCAAGCGAGGTCAGGGAAGGCTGGCTATAGTAAATGCAACTCGGGGAGATGGGACCTGGGGAAAGGAGGGGAGGGAGGCAGCGGCCACCAAAGGGGGAGTGTCTGATGCCAAGGGGAGAGGGTCAGCGATATAAGGGGGTGGTTTGAAAAGCCAGTTGGGCTCGGGGAATGGGGACGAGATAACTGGCCACCTACCAGCAAAGGCAAGCAGGGGCATTTAGGGAGGCAAGTGCTACCAGGACGACACAGTGAACCAATGGATTCTATCTCAGTGTAGTTCCTGCGGGTGGGATTGTCAACACAGATCACCTGTAAGCTAACTCTCGCCAAAATAAAGCAGCTGTGTCATGTTGATCATCGACAAAAATGGTGTGGCTGTGACTTATTGGGGGGGGGGAGAATGGGAGGTGATGTATCGGGGAAACTCAGATGGGAGGGGGTCTGGGCAGCCTAGTGTGGGATGTCACCGGATGGGTGACCCCCGACTGTGACATTGGGGGAGGGCAGCTCGGGACATGAAAGGAGGGGGGGCATGCCATCCAGGGTGCAAGGACGTGGGGAGGTATGGGGCATAAGCATGTGAGGTCAGGGAAGGCTGGCTATAGTAAATGCAATTTAAGGGAGGTGGGACCTAGGGAAAGGAGGGGCGGGGGCAGCGGCCACCAAAGGGGGAGTTGCTGACACCAAGGGGCAGCGATATAAGGGGGATGGTCAGAAAAGCCAGTCAGACTCGTGGAATGGGGATGAGATAACTGCCTGCGGGGGGAAACGTGCAGGAGTTGGCGCTTCCAGGGAGTTTGTGGCTGGCAAGGAGGTGAAGGTCCCCTGCTACTTGATTGAAGACGGGAGTAACTCTCTGACGGTATTGTTTGCTTTCGCCGCTGAAGTTGCTGAGTAGGCTGCAAAGCTCCTGGAGGTCATGTGTGTGGCAAGTGGAATTGGCCCAAATACTATGGTTGCCGAATTAGCAAGACACGAGATAAGGCGGGAAGGAATGTTATAACGCTGCTATTTTTAGAGTTGAACGTGGTCATTTGAGTCTGAACAGGCTCTAAGCGGAACTTGATCTGTGCAGTGCGCCCACGTCATATTTTCCAAAAAGGACTTTTTTTATACTCTCCTGACGGTCAACTTAATTTGCGAGATGTTATCACCCGACCTTTCTGCAACGTCCACAGTATTAGATCTGGCACCAGCACCTTTAACAAAGAGGAGACTAAAGGAGACTGCTGACTGTGAAAAGAAAAATCCCTGTAATAATTCATGAAACATCTTCTCCTTTTATAACATGTGTTGCCGAAAAACAGTCTACTTATGCCCCAACACGCCAGGGGAAGCCTTTTCGCTTATAAGCGAAATACATCAGTCCTTGGGTTCATTTAATGTCCCTTTGCTCTTCTCTGCTGGAGGACTTGTGGATATTTAACATGATATTAGCGCTGGCAGCAGTTGTTGATTTCACTTCAGTAAGACTGTCTGTTACAGGCAGAGTCATCATCAGAACCTAAGCCATTTACTAATAGAAATATTGCAATCTGGTCTAGGAAACTGGCAACTCCTAGAGCCTCCTAAGGGCATGCAAACAATTACGCAGCGGCCATCTAATTCAAGGTTTAAAGTGGGAATTCAAGGCTACGATTGTTTATAACACTTCTCGAGTCATGTGAAATAGGACCTGCATTAAGGTTGCCTCTAATTATTTTGTGGACTGTATTTATGTACATTTTGTTTAACGAGCCTTCGTTAATTATATTTACTGTTTACTCATTAGTGCTTTTAGTATTTTGCTCTTGAGTATTGCTTCTATGTATGGATTTCTCTAATGTCATTGAGATTTTTAGATGTATTTCTAATATTTGCTGATTTTTGGTAAATTGGTGTTGCTTTTATGGCAGTTTTTACTGTCGAAATAAAGCATTATTATTAATAATATTAATAATGTAATGTTATTATTAATAAGTAAAAGTGTGAAATACCTGTGAGAAACCCCACACAAGTGTGTCATCATTTCTTCTCTAAAGCTGGTAAACGTTGCTATAGAAACAGGTCGGCACAATGTGGGAGGATCTGCTCAATTGTTTCAGGTCTTTTGGGTCTTCTTGGGGACTAGGATTGCAAGGGAACGTTTTGGCTTCTCTGCATGTAGAATAAGAGGACAAGGGAAAGGAATCACTGATTAGGATCCAGTAACTTAGTGACGCGGCGCGGAAGAACGGCTTGTTAGAAACTCGCAGAAATATAGATTGGGCAGTCGCGTTTGCCTCCCTAACCTGTATACTCTCCTAACTCTCTAGCCCCACTCTCCATATCTTTCTAGCAGCAGCCTTAATTTTCTAGTCTTCTTTAAACCACATTATCGTAGGTTTTACTTGATCTCCTTATGTTCTCAGCTAGAATTGCACTGCATGAAAACACAGCATGTTCTGACTTACATAGATAGATGCTGAAAATAGTGGCCTGAATTGCAGAATGACTAGTGTTTCACCACTATGTTCCTAAACATGTATGTTGTATTTGTTGTTCTTATACACTAGGTTGCTACAAAAAGGTACGTCTTTGGAAAGAACCAGTGCATTTTTGATGAACCCGGGCCACAGCGGACGGATCAGGACCTGACAAAGAGGTGTCTTCTAAACGTTAACGGCACCTGCAGCTGGAAACCTATGGCATAAATTGAATATTAAATTGTCAAAGTGTATGTGGTAGAAGAGGTCACTCGGTTCATTACCCTCATCATGTATTCTTTTGAAGTGTAATTTCTAGAAGATGTAATTAGATGCGTATTGGTGTCAGCTTTTTCTTCGTGCGCGCGCGCGCACGCACACAAAAACACACACACACACACACACACACACACACATACACACACACGCACACACACACACTGCATCCAGATGGTTGCATATGTTATGCAATATATGTCAACATATCCAGGTGTTCCATGTATTCTTGTGTGTGCCACTTCACATCATTTTCTTAGTCCATCACTCAAAAGTATATCTTCCCATGACTCATGCCTAACTTTATACCCACCCAATCACATACAGTTCTTCCACCGTCCCAATGCATCTTAGCGCAAAACAGAAGTAGTAGAGTCTGATGCAAATCTGTGCGCAGCCAATCTCTCTCTTGCAACTCTTGCTGCCACGCTCTTTGCTCTCAGCTGATATCTTAACGTAATCCAGAATAGTGTGGCTAAATCCCGCCAAACACAAGCGGATTAACATTATCTCTTAAATAGCGTCACATTTTAATGAATCACCTGAACAGCAACTATGACTTTAGGCCTTTTGAAAAATAAGTCCACATGTACAGCAACATCATTCCTTCGTCTGCTGATGAATAGAATGGACAAAACAACACCCAGAGCTATGCACTTCCATGACAAAAAGGTTCTATTTGCATATGAAGGACCCATTACATGGGTTAAACGCCTTACCACTTTCACTGCATTCTGCAATCGGATGCTAGTTTGCTTTTGGTTTTGTTAGTGCCCAGTTATTCCTTATGAGCTACTTAGCGACACATTTTCCTGAACGTGTGGAGTGGATTAACCCTTTCACTCCTGCATAGTAGTTCACCTAGACATCTTTCTCACCCATAATTGCCCTGAGCGTTTTGATCTCATTGTGCTAGCGTAGCCCACTCTTCCAACATATCCAATGCATGCTCCACAGTATTCATGAACACCTCATCATCCTTGTGGGCCCTCTCCCAATGACCAGGTTGATTTGCTCTGTAATTCATTTTCTTTGATCAATTCCATTCTTAAGTGTCTTCATTCAAAGGAAATCTGCAATCATGTTCTTGTAACCTGGCAGATATTCAGCCTGGATTTCATCTCCTTGCACTCTGCTTACCCAGAGAGATGTGCCCCAAACTACCCTGCCAATCTCCTTTTCTAAATAAACTAAGCCTAATTTCCAATAAATTGGTACTGCATCTCTTCTCTGCATAACACACTGGAAGCACAGGAAATGGCTACCTTACAGCTATGATGTAGGTATTTGATTAGTCTACTAAATATACACATTAAACCCCTTCCTACTTATTTCCATGCCTCTCTCCTCCATTATTGCCTTCATATTTTCCATTTCATGGCACACTCACTACCCGACAATTCATGTCCTATTCAGTTGCCCTTTCTCTAATCCTGCACTCTCTAGTGTGAGTGCAGCTTACTCTCCACTTTGAATTCACCAATCTGTCTGCAAGAGCAAGATGTCGTGTCAACCAGTCACTGTGTGCTCCCCTCCCCCAATAAACAAGGCTGACACCACACCACCTCCCCCTCAAGTGGGATTCAACTAAAATAAATCATAAACAGAAACAGTTCCACAATGTTTTTCTAATATTATCAACCCTTTCAGAACCAGCACAATGATCTGTGTGCCATAGAGATGTTCACTGACTAACACTCCTCTTCGCTTAAGGCCCCATACTTAACTATGTTCTACCTGTCTGGTTGACTTAAATATTGAATAATAAAGTCCAGATTCAAGGTTATGGTTAACCTAGAATAACAAGGATAGGAGCTGTGCCTAATATTTCTACGAAGAGAGCTTATAAAGGTCTTGTTGGCTAGATCATAACAAACTCGAATCATATTTATTTGACCTTCCACTTGCTGTTGAGTTTCCTTTATTGTAATTGGAGTGTTAATATGTCCAAGCATGCCACTAAGTGGATATCAAAGTGTTATCATCTCTTGAATGAATCAATTAATAGAAATAATTTGATGGTTTGGGAATTTTCATGTTGATGTTACTCAGACTTCATTTCCTCTTGTTCTCCACTTGTCCAGACTCGTTTGTTGCATCTCCCAAGCATGACATAACTTGTATTGTGGAAAACTGTTTAAGGGTCTTGGTGATTGCATGTGTCCTCCTCCTTTCCACATTATGAAGACAAAATAATAAAGATTACTCCAAAAATGAATCTTCTTTATCGCATCATTTTAATGGTAACCTTTTAATAATGATTTTGCAATTGTATTGTTACAAGACTCCGTTGAGTTTAAAGTGCTCCATCAAATAATAAAATCTGTTTTCATCAATCCTCTATATTTGTTTTAAGGATATTTGAAATGAAGATCCTGATGCTCTAAGTTCCCTGAAAAGTTGTATTTGTTTTTTCTATTTAGCATTTGGAATCAAATGTGTATGTGCATTATTTTTTAATTTGATATTATGCCCAGTCATTTTAAAAAATAATCACATCTCTAGCACAGCATTTTTGGTTAAAGTATAGACTTCTGTGTTCTTTGAGAATTAGGGAAGGCCAATGGTTGAAATTATTTATACTTCAATTGAGAAACAGGCATTTCGAGAAGCCACTGACGCAGTGGCTTCATACCATCCATAGATTGATGGTGTTGGCCAACCTGACTAAATAGTGTGTGTTACTCTTACTAGATTTCTAAGTACAAAGAGCAAGTAAAAAAGTTTAGCGAAAATATGAACATGAATGTGCCCCGGTGACTCAATGAACCAAAAAACGAATATGGCATTTGTTGTGGCTGAAAATGTGCTCTTCTCGAAAAGTGTAAAAAAAACTTACATTTTTATGAACATCTTCACTCTGACAAAAAGTGAATCATATAGTTTTTAAACAGTTTGCCAAAACTAAATTCCCCTGGAGGTGTACTTAAAAGACAAACCAAGTCAACGTATATTTACTTTGGCATTTAATTGTTGCCTGTCTGATCTGTTAGTCATATTGCAGCCGCCTCAAAGGATTGGAGGGTACATTTATTTATTTAGCTTGGTCTATTGAATTTATACTGCACTTTCACCAAAGTGCTGGACAAATAAAATACACAAATAGACTGGAGGCAGTCAACACTCCTGAGGATTGGGAGAAGTGAGAAGATAAGTTTTATAAAAAGAAGCAAAAGTAGAGTCGAATGAAAAGAGAAGAAAATTACAGAGCTTAGACGAAAGGAGAAAGAACAGAAACAGGGTGGATGAGGGACAGGTAAAATGTAAATAGAGGAGGAGAAAAGAGTCTGAGGGTGTAAAGCAAGGTAAGAGAGATAATGGGAGGTAAGGCATGAACAGGGTTCTTGCTAGGTCTGGAAAAGATCCGGGGCTATGCTAATTTTGGGACTGTCGGGAATGGGGGCTAGCTAACCTTTTTGGTTGTAACCCCTCAGCTTCTATCCGGGGCTACAACCAAAAGACCCGGGGCTATAGCCCTCTCATCCCCGCTCTAGCAACGCCTCTGGCCATGAATAGATTTCTAAACATTACAGAGTTTATGAAACTGTAGATGAGCAGGAAAAGTAAGCCATCAATGAGAAACTAGGGTAGACAAAGATGGGCAAAATGTGTGTGAGCAGAAATAGAAGAGGAATAGCAGAATTACAGACAACGTAAAACAGAGAGGGAGAATAAACCAGGAGGGCCAAAAAGAAGTGCGAACAGTAGTCAGATCAGAAAAAGAATAACTGTGAGAACAAGCATCTTGGTGGTAAAGAAGGTACAAATCAGACAAATCCTGCAGGTGTTGTATGGTTGAAAGTGGCAGGACTGAGCAAGAGAGGAAATGTAAGAGGAGAAAGACAGTAAAGGATCAAAGTAGCTCCTTTCCCTTGGGCTACTTTCGTGCTCCCGTTCACCTCAGTGCACAGCGTCTCCTGCTGTGGTCCCCTGTTTGCTGGGTCGGCTTCTCCTGGGTTTCCTCGAAAGAGGATGCATCTCTCCATGTTGGTTTCCTTCTGATGTTTTGTAGTTCCTTGAACCAATCAAATGCCTTTAGAGACTAGATTGTTCCCATTGGTTCTCAGAAGGATCTGCATACTTCAGGTCACATTTCTATTAACAGTACTTGTAATGGAGCTATTTGGAAGGCAATTGGTATTTTTAGAGCCACTAGTCTGGTCTAAAGTTAGTTGATATTACCATAGCATATATTGCCACTGGTGGGAAAGAGGGAAGGAGGATTTGTCTTGGTGAAAGAGGGAGGGTCTAACAAGGCGTTTGTATCACACATTCTCTAGGAATGGTTGACCCTAATCCCATAAGGGGCTTCGTCTCCAGTGTGATCTATCTCTGGTGCCCTATCCAAAGGGGCATTGTTGTTCTGTGGACGCACCAACCTGGCCCCATGGAACAGACCTCCCCCTAGGGGAGAAGGGATGACATCCACAGATTCGTCACAAGTTATTAATGTTAAGTTTAACATTCATATCATTTAATTCATATACAAATATATGTATAATCATTATATATCATATTATGCATATTATGTTATGATGATTGGACTGCCAATCAGTTCTAATACTCAAGTCATGTAACACATTGGACACACACATACACACACACACACACACCTTCCCCCCTTGTAGTGTCAAGTGTCAATCAATCAAATCTTTATTTAATTTGGATTTCTCCATTAAACAGAAAACAAATTACAAACATCATCAAATTACATGCATCATACTTTATACTGTGTTTAAAATGAGTGCTCTCCTATTTAGTGCAATAAAACACAGGTATTTAAATTGTACAAAAATACCTCGTCATTATTCTCCATAATGAAATTAATTGCATCACAGTAACATCAGCTAATATGTAGGGCTTTTAAAAAATGATTTAAAAACTGTTTGCGAATATCTAAATAGCATGGACATAGCAGTAAGAAGTGGCCCAAATCCTCAACTCGATTATGATTACTAAAACAGTTCCTCGTCCTTTCACTCGAGCCCCCTATACCTGTCCTTCTGAGGTAACAAATTGAGCCTTGCCATTATGATGAGCCTTCTACATGGCCTTGATCTGATTAAGCAGATCGCCCCACCTCCAAGAGAAGTGTCTCTTGAGGCCGTAAAGAAAGCAAGTGAAGGTAGGGAGCATGCCATTCTAATATTCCTTTCCGAGTCTCACCTCCTTGCTTCCTTTTTTAACATTATATCTACAATGTTGCTTAACGTGTCATGAGACCGGCATTCTTTAAAAGGAATATGCCATCCATCATTAACTTAGTGCCTTCATTATATCATTGAAATTTAGAAAGTGCCAGGGATGTCTCAATTTCCCCAACCAAGTATGCGTTTAGAGATTGGCCCGTCACTACACTTTTTAAAATACGACGCAAACATTCTCTGGGCCTGTTACCTCAATTGACGGGATCCCCAATTCCATAGGCAAAGCACTATTTGGTGTGTCTTGCGGGAGGCTCACACATTTTTTCATTTCATTTTTTCATTGTTCTATTCTGCTGTTTCTCCAATACATAACAATTAGTGAAACCCCAGATCTCACTCCCATAGGTCATCAAGGAGCGGACCATGGCCTTATATACACCAAGGCACTTGCCAAGCATGTGTCCCCCATACATATGATAAAATCTGAGAAGGCCACAAAGCCTAGCTGCGGCCTTCTCTGCAATGGCTTCAACATGTATTGGCCATTGCCCATTCTTTGTGAACAATATGCCAAGATAGCAGTACGATTTTACAACCTCAATCGCTTCTCCTCCAAGAGACTGTTTGGATTCCACTCTTCCTTTGCCAAAGACCAACATTTTTGTCTTTGCTCTATTCAATGTCATTCCGTGGGTGGTGAAATATGTCTGCGGGCTTAATAGTTATTGATCTGTCAGTTTCCAGACTTTTCATGGCAATCCGTTATTCTTTATCTAGATTGTCCTAGTAAAAATGTTCTTTTTTGAAACCAGCCATTACGGTCTTGATGACAATTTTTTCAAAAGTAATTATCTCACCTGGGGTGGAGCCCGGTGGGGGATAGAATTTAGAGTGTTCTTTCAGACCCGTAATGTTCTCTGTGTTTCGGCGTGGGTCTACTGTAGCTTCCGTATTGGATGGTATATACATTTCAAAGAAATGTTTTAAACGAATATTCCTAAAGAATTTCCGTAATTCAAGTTCAATTTCAAAAGGTCGTGTCCTTTGGGCGGGGACAAAAGATAGACCCTTACCTAGGAGCCGCAATTCTGATGCGGTCATGGTCCGGGAGGATAAGATGAAGACTGGTATACCTGATTCTGCCCTTGGTTCTGATACCATTGGCGCGATCTCATGCGCTGCCCTGACTGGGCCGGGGGTCTCTTCGGTCGTCCTCTTTGTCCGCCCCTGGGAAAAAAAGGTTGTGGTGGCTGTCCTGTTAATCCAGTTAAACTAGAGGCACTGCCACTTCCACTCGATGAAGTGCCTGCGAAGTTTACTGATCTGTTTCTCCTGTTAGAATATTGACCCGCTCTCTGTACGCAGCCTTTTGACAGCCTATCTGGCCCACCACCAAAGGTAAATTCGCCAGCATGGGCACTTTTAGTTCCACATGAGCAGTCGTTACATTCAGACACTTAAATGTGACTTTCTGTTTACTTGCAGCCATACCTTTGATGGCTGACCGCTTTACAACACATTGGACCTTTTCACCTGTAGTTATTCGGTGAAAGGTAAGACACGTTTTATGCTTTGTGTACATTTATATTTATTATGTACATAACGGCTGGGGTTTAGACTCACTCCCCCCCCCCTTTTTTCTGTTCAACACAACAGGAGTACCTAGAGACCAGCCCAGTGTGGCGTATGGATCTCTAATACAGTGCCTATCAATTGCTACCTAGGTAATCTGTGTGTTTTCTATTTTGTGACTACACATTTTTGATTCAGTCAATTTAAATTAGTTCTGCGGCTCATACACCCACCTGATTGTGATCTCCCTTCCCCACAGCTTAGACGTCCCGTGTACAGAACCTTGTCCTGATGATGGCCGTCCCAAAGATGAGGCTCATTTAGCCCAATTCTAAACGGCCGAAACACCTGGTGTAGACATACTACTCCCCGAATTCACAGCACATTGATTGCTGTCCACACATGAAAAATCTTATCTGTTGCCTCTTAGTTGTTTTACGTTGTCTTTAGAATTCCGCTTTGAATTGTTTCACAATTGAACTGTGTCTGTTTTGACAAACCTCCACAGAGGTTGGGTTTGTTGCACACACACCATTTTCAACTTTATCCACAGCATTGGTGGTAAATGGTGTTTTAAAGCATTTACGTTTATGTTCTGTTATGGTCCAACACACCATTGATGATGTCTATTCTCTCTCTGTAAATTGTGTTGTTGTGTTTTTGACTCATGCAATTACAACATAAAAAGTCCTCTAGAGATCTTTCTCTATGATAACAATTTGGAAGAGTCATTTTTTTTTAAACCAATTGTGGGAGCCCTTCATGTATGAGTACCCTTGAACCTATTCATTGGTGTATTTTGTTTCTGATTTAACACCTTTACCCAGGCCATATGACCTTTCCCCAGGGGCTCTCCTGGGACCAGTGCTTCAAGGGTAGCACTACCATACCAATGCCCCTTTCACATTCACCCTCTGGTCTTTGGAGTCCCTTTGAAGTCAGCAGGCATGGGAAGTGGGTTAAGAGAAGGGTCCCATCATCTTGGTTTCTATTCCTTTTCTTTTCCATTTCCACTAGGCAAGCTCATCTGGATGTGAAGACAGAAGGCAAAGGGCACTTGTTACAACAACCTCAATAGGATCCCCTTACAGCAGGTTTACTTTGGGCCAACCCCCTCTGACATGTTGCGTTTTACAGGAGAGGGCCTCCTCATATTTCTTTGATTCGTCTTTGGACTTTAACAAGGACAAGACCTCCTTTGGAAGTAGTGGGTACTTCAAAGTCCTCTAGATAGAGGTGAAGACAGAAGCCATCCAGTGGAAGAGAGCTCTGTGCCCTACCCATTCCAAGTGAGATGTGGGGGTGACTGTTGTTGGAAGAAGACCTCACCGCTGACTGCACTGGAACCAGGACCTTGTCCATTGGGTATCAGGTAATATTGTCCCCATATATAATGTCAGCATACATATATTTACCGGGAAATGGCATAGGCGACATTATATATGGTGACAATATATAGGGTAAATGCCCCCTTTAAAAAAAGTTGGGGGTTGCAGGGGTGTTCCCAGCAGGATCCATATGATAATGCAGCCACACAAAAAAAAGCACCATTCTTGTATGGCAACATTATTGCCGGGACATTATCACATGGATCCGTTCATTGTAAGTGAAGGATCCCCTGTAGGTTCCAGTCAAGCTCCCTGGAGAGTGAGTGCAGAACAGAAGGACTCACCTCATCATGAGGCCTCTGAAATGGGACACTCAGCACCCACAAAATCAACTTCAATGCCATCCAAGCTGCTGCACGGGATCTGTGGGAGTCATCTCCAACCTCAAATCCAAACTGCCTCCACATCTCTGAGTTGCTTTTGATGTCAACAATGAAGCTCAGCCATCTCCATATTTGAGACCAAGAGTCTTCCAGTGTCCTGAACTGCCACCTAGTCGCTAGCTTCTTTGAGCTGCAAGTAGATGCCTCAGAAGTACCCCAATGCACTATTGAGACTGCTTGCAGCTGAAGGCCAGTGTTCTCTTCTCCATAACTGACGCTGCCAAGTCTCCCAAGGCTGTAAACTAACATCACCTGTGGTCCACAGCATCTTTGACCCACAAGCTGTTGCCTCTGCTGAACAGCACTGCATCACACTGCCTGTTGCTTCTGCTCCTATCTACTCAACACTAGCCCATTGCTAAAAGCAGCCAGTTCCATGTGATAATGTGCTCACAAAAATGTAGCCATGCAAAAAATGTGCTGAAAGATGGCAGTTTTTCCGGAGACATTATCACATGGAACATGCGGGAGACACCCCCGTAACCCTAAAAAACTCTTTTTTTCCAAGAGGAGTGGGGGGAATCCTGTGCAACCCCCACTCCCTCTGTACCCCTGTCCCTATATATATGATCACAGATATAATGTCACCACAAACCTTTCCCTGCAACATTATGTACGGTGACCATAACTATAGGGATACCTGGTACCAAGCAGCCAGACTAATGGTTCAATACAAAAAAGCCTGGTTCAAAGCTTTTGAGCCCCAAAGACAATAATCAGGTTGTTTGAAGAGGCCCTGTCCCAATGTCCAGTTTTGGGACCATCGTGACATTCAAGCCTCTTCCCCACATTTTCCTTCCAAAAACATTGAAAATTGAGATGTCTTCCCAGTCTGATTGCCTGAACTCCACTGCCCATCTACCAAGACATTCAGATTGCAAAATGTCTGCATGCCCTGTGCTTCTTTGACAAGGGTGGCCTTTTCTAGTGTTTTCTGATTAGTTGTTTGCATTTAATTTTTTCTTTAAAAGTCTATATTTTTATTCAATCTTGACTGCACATTGTTTTAATTTGGAGACGTTGTACTTAAGTTTTTTGATTGCTACTGTTATCAGTTCATACCCCACCTGAGATATAGCCTGTCCTTGGTGTGTGATACCACACAATGCACATCCCTTTCGGGCTCTGCCTGTTTCACCTTTACAAATAGGATTACTGCTGGTTTAGTAGAAGTGTGGAGCTGAACAGGTGATTTAAACACTAATCATCCCTTTTCTCCTGCAGACTAGTAGTCATTTCGTTGCTAGGGCAGGGGTTGGATTTGATACAGACTGCACCTATAGCTCAGTCATCCAAATTAAAAGATGGTTTAAATGTTAGAACAACTGGCAGACATTTTATGATTGCCAATCAATGGAACTGACTGGAAAGGGCTCAGTGAGGAATCATAGGTTTAGGGCTCTCCACCAGCTATGCCAGGAAAGAGGACTAGTCCATGGCAGTGAGGTTAGAAACCTGAAATGCTTGAGAGTCCCAAAACATTTGAGAAAGCTAGGGTAGTGGAGAAGGCCTAGTGGGCCAAAAGAGATCTGGAGCCCTCAGCTTTGGTACCCATTCAACTAGTGGTGGTGTGGGGGAGATGGAGGGAGACAGTGATGGAGACAGTTGTTATTGCCATACTTCACAGAGGATGGGTAGTGTGGTTTCCCAGAGGTTCTAGATATCAGTAACATCCTGAGTTTGAGTTAGATCACCTCAGCCAGTTCCCATGGTGGTCTCTCTAAGGTGGAACCTACTGAAATAAAGCTCCTCCTAAAGGAGAGGAAGCTGGCCCTAGCAGAGAAGAAACAAAAACATGTTTTGATTCTGCTCAAGGTAGAACTTGAGCAACAGAGAGAGGCCCACAAGCCTTTAGTGGGGAGGGGAATGTTTCCAGCGATGCCCTCCAAAGAAAGCGTGGTTCCATATCCTCAAGGACTTAGTTCAACTGTATGAGATGATGAAGGGAATCATTGAATGGTTGAAAGCACTAAAGTTAGCATTCCAGCTCCAGGAGATGGTAGAGGAATTGGGGGAGCAAACCTAATGAGACATCTACCGACAGCTGGAACTGATTTTGATCATTCAGTTGACTCATTAGGAAAGGCCTATTTATATCAAAATGTGGTCCACGTCCTCAGAAGGGGGCTCAAACTTTCATGGAGTTTTCACACATCCTGAATTAGCCAAATCAGTGGGTCACAGTGAGTTGACACTTTGAAGGAATGTTTAATTTGGTTGCATTTGAGCATGAAATTGCGGGGCAGAGTTCCACCAGCATCTAATGAACAAGACACAGATCCTATATAGCTTGAAAGAACTGCTGAGAGGTATGTGAGTAATTGCATCCAGAAGAAGGCTCAGACAAACACACCAGAAACAGAGTCATATGAAATTAAGTCAAACACAACAAGGGTAAGGAGATAGGTTCTGACCTTTTCTCCAAGAAATTCCCCCAAAAACATGAAGGAAAATCCCAGACACATGGCTTGTCCACCACCACAGAAAAGAAGAGTGAGGGTCCCTCTACCAGTGAGGCACCCAAACGCTCAATGTGGGGACTTGCAATTTTGGAAGGGAGATCCATCCAGCCTGTAAGAGTAGACCCAAGCAGATGGGTGTGGCTGCTGGTTTCATGGAAGATGCCATAGTCAGTGTGGGTATCATAGCAGATGATGTCCCATTAGGCTAGGGAGTGGCTGAATGTTCCTTAGATACTCTGAGAGTAGAGGGGAGAGCACTGTGTCTCCAGAGGTGCTGCCAGTTCCCACCAATACTCAAAAATGTGTAGAGCTTGTGTTCACAAATGGGGAAAACCTTCCACTTTGTGACACTCAGCTATCAGTGTCAAAGATGGTGCACAGTGAATGTATACATAGGTGTCACTATATGGATGACAATGATTCAGTTGTGCACACTATGAGCTGACACGCCCATATAGGAATGTACAGAAAAGGGGGAATTCCATATCCTGTATTTCTATCTCAAAGTCAAACACATAAATTAGCCCAAAGGGCTAAATAAAAACACTGTATAAATTATTTGAATGAGTTCATCAAGTACATTTTGTTTGAAAGTAGACAGTTATAGCCAAACACTGTATATTAAAAACATGTTTTTTTAAAAGAAAAAACAAGAACAAACATAAAGATGTTATTGTATTGAACACTAAAAAGAAATAAGGCGAGAGAAAGGAATGGCTGTGGGAAGATACTCAGAACCACCCTGTCTTTGTAAGGCAGAAGACCTCACTTAGAATTGTACCATAACAGTTTGTGCAGAAAAGCAAAAAGGAAAAGTTGTGAATGGAAAGGATAAATCTCAAAGGAATAACATTACATGAACATCATATAATCCAATAGGGATTAACACGCCGAGTTACACACATGTTTGGCCCTCCAGGGAGAGAAGTCTCCAGACCATAGAAAGTAAAGTTTGAATCAACATAGGTCTAGGGACTGACTTTGGCCATGATCCCCTTAGGATGTAAGCAAAGGAATATCAAAGTAACCCATGATGGAATGTCTTTAGGAAAAACAATTTAAATTGGTGTCAACTTGAGTTTCGGCTTGTGGTGCCAAATAAGTCCATGGGGCCCAGCCTTCTTAAGGGCCACAGATTTATTGAGTCTTGAAAATCAAAGACAGATGGTAGTTGGCAGGATATTCCTGTGAGAGATCCAAAAAAGAATGGCCCAATTATAAACATTCTTTCAGTGGACCAATACAACATATGTATGAAGTCTCAATAATTTAAAATGAAAATTAAGTCTGACAAATTCTGAATTTTTACCTGAGAATTATTATGCTGAAAATGCCTTTATTTTACATAATAATAGAACCACCTCATGTGGAAAACCACCTCCAAACTGTAGCTACTACAGATGTGTCTGCAACAATACCAAAAAGCTTCCATGTGTAAACCAAAAAATGAACACCGATCCTGAAAAAACTTTGTACAAGCTGACACCAAATGGCTAAGTACACAGTTGAACCAGACTGCAGTGTCAAGAAGTTTTAACTTACCAAGCAGTCAGTTGTTACATCAGATGACATATAGTCATACAGTACAAAAAGAAATGGCATGAGCCGTATCAAAATGGCAAGAAAGGGGAACACTAACCTGATAACGTCAAGTCCAATACATGTGGAAAAATTACAAGACAAGTAGTCTGTCCAGCTCTATAGGAGCAATGTTTGAGCACTCAGTGCAAAGGTCCTAAGAGGAAGATAAACGGGCCTCATTGAGGTATGACGAGTACAAGTGGACTGGATACAGAGTGTTGTTGCAAATGGAGCTTGCGAAAAGCATCCAGACTTACAGAGTGTCGCGAAAGCTTCAGTTCTTCCTGATCTAAAGTGCTCCGGTCTCTGTGTATCAATTCAAAATGGTGTCTTGTGCATTCTAGCTATGTAAGTGCACAAAAGTGGTGCGCTACTCCAGTCTGGTCTAGCGGGTCGCTATCTTGAAGTGGGCTGAACTCCGGCTAATAACTGTGCAAAAAGCCAGCCTCAATGTAAATTATGGGCTCGGGGCTTTAAACAGGACTTGCAACCAAATGGAGGAAACCTCCAGGGCAGCGTGTAAGTTGTTATGCTCACAAGTGTCACGGCAAGCTGCCGTGTGGTTGGAGATTCACAGAGCATAAAAATAGGGTAAACAATACAAAGGAGATTTGTGAATGTGCCTTTAACTTGTCTGGATCAAAACAAAGTTTAGGATGAGTGCACCAAGTCCACTACTGCAGTTGTGGTTGTAAAAATAATAATAAAGATGGATTGTGGCCGAGGGTTGTCCTATCAGGCATTTTGGGGGTCTCACAATAGAGCGGACCATTGCAGGTCTTCATTCAAACCATCCTGGTGAGACTTCAACCAGAATATATATATTTATGTTCCAAAACAGAACAAATGTATTTATTTATTTGCATTTTTAAAGCACTCACACAGCCTTGGGCATCAAGGCACTGTTACAGGAATTCTTTATTAGTTGCGTAGTTGTTTGTCTTAGTTGCATATTTATAATGCACTTGATGTCTTAGTTGCATATTTATAATGCGCTTAAATACCCAGAGGTTTCTAAGCACGGACCTGGGGATCGAAGCTGTGTTGCTTCGTGTCGTCTTGCTTCCATGGCGAGCACGTTGACGCTGAGCTATCCTCCCAAGGACAAAATGTATGATGGTAATCAAATTGTGTGGGTCAGGAATAACTCACTCCATTGGAATTGGAGTTCTGGAGGTATTGCAATTAAAAAAATGCTGTACCAGTGGGGCTGTGGTCCCCGTTTTGAATGTGGCAACTAAATTCTCCAATACGTATGGAGACTTTGCTGGTAGCCATTCCAACATACATTTCTTGACAAGGACATCTGATGATGTACACCACCAGGTTGGAAGTATTGAAATATGGATAAAATCTCAGAGACCAGTTGATTTCTTTGTGAATGAACACTCACTGGCGAGACTGAACACACAGACAGCGTACAAGCCGCACCGGTAGTGACCAGCAATCAGTTGTTGGTATGTTGCCCACAAAGCCGGTAAAGTAGTTGGTAGAGATGAACGTGCATGGAGCCTAGCTTGTACTATTGGATCTTTATGTTACACCTCCGTTTCAGGGCAAAGAGGGGGGATTTGTCCGTACTGCCAGTGCTAACCAACAAGTTCCAGTGTTATTTGATTCATTTTTTTTAGACCAACCGTAGTTTGTGAAAATGTGATCACCCAAACCCATTGATCATCCTTAAGAGTGTGATCACATGTGGCCAACAGGAAATCCCGATCTGTGTGGTACGCATACTTGGCAGTGTGAGTCAATGTTTTAGAAGGATAGCCCCTGTCAGCGATACAGGAGATCATGGAGTTGGCATGGTCTGCAAAATCATCTTGAAAGAACAATTTCTATGAACCCGCAATAAATTGCCATCCGGCAGGTTGTCTCTCAAAGATTTCAGATGTTGACTACTGTATAGAAGAATGGTATTGCTATTGGTAGTCTTCCAGTATAGGGTAGTGTACATTAGCCCCCGGTCATGTTGGATGAGGAGGTCCAAAAATGGTATTGAGTCCTTGTTGGATTGATGGGTGAACTTTAAATGTGTGTTACAGCTGTTGATCCACAACATAAAACTTTGCAGTTTGTGTCATTTCCTTGCCATACAAGAAACACATAATTGATACATATCTCTTCCAATGTCTTATTTGAGACATGAAGGGATTATTCTGAAAAATGTGTAGACTCTCAAATTCAGCCATACCAACGTTATCTAGGGTGGGGTCAAAGACTGTCCCCATGGCTGTACCTATGCATTGCAAACACAGATAATTCATGAAATAGAAGACCTTCTCACATAGGGCAATCCGAAGTAGTTCCACCAAAAAAGCAGTGGGAAAATTGTGTGGTTGAGCGTGTTGGTCCAACCTGCTGGAGGTCACCCTGAGGGCTTCCACCTGCAGAATGTTAGCATACAGTGCCGTTATGTCACATTTGACAAATGTGCATGTTATACAATTGTAGGATTGACCTTGTAGGTGAGGAATTGTGGTTGCAGTATCTTTCAAATATGAAGAAGAGTGAGGCATTAGTGGTTGTAGAAGGTTGTCGATGTACTTACCACAGGGTTCCCCAACAGGCTCACACAATGAAACAAAAGGGCAACCTACAGGGTCTTCTTGATTTTTGACAATTTTTGCTAGTGAGAATGTGGTTGCAGTGTGGACACCTCTTGGAGTCAGAAACATAGCTTCTTTGTAGCTAAGAATACCACTTTCAACACCTGCTGTGCACATATCATGTAGCCTCTCCATGATGGAGTTGTCAGAACGGTCCAAATTGGCATATAATGGTCATGGTTGTCAATAAGAGCTCTCACCATCTGGATGTATTTGGTGGCATCCATAACCACAATCCCACCTCCTTTGTCAGTGGATTTGATAGTAATGTCGCCGTACTGACCGAGTTGTTTCAATTCAGCGACTTCTTGATTGCTCAAGTTCTTTGTGTTTGAGCTGGCTATTGGATTTAATCACTTTCAGGAAGTCTTTCAGAATCATCTTCTCTAAGGTGATCATTTCCATGGAGAGAGCGTACAGCCAATCAATTTTTTCTAAAAACGGCATGCAACTCCAATTTGGTAGTGTCACCGTCTATGCGCTGAGAAAACTCAGACCACATTAAAGGACACTTATCTGTGTGGCAGATAAAACAGTGGAAGAAAAATTGAAGACTGGGAGATCTAACAGGGGTAGTTGGGATAACTGTGTTGCCGGGTACTAAAGGAGTCCTGGTCGAATCTGGTCGATTGAACCTGATTGTCCTTCTGTGTCAGACGATGCCTGCAGGATTGTCCTCTCCCTAAAAAAGTCCTGTTGGAATTGTCAGACTGATCAGATTCAGTAGGGCTGTTTGTATCTTTGTTGGAAGAACTAGAGGTGTCCGAGAAGGACACCCACTTGAGTCTTGGACCTTCCTGCACTCTCTGCTCCTGCCTAAATTGGAACGGTGGAGGTCGTAGGAGGTCGGTAGTTGGAAAGCAGGTAGGGGTAAACTCGTACTTTGGTAGTTTGAGACATCCTTTTTGAGTTTGCTCCATTTTTTATGTAAGTTGCAGTTTTTGAATTCTTCAATCTCCCTATTTATCTTTTGAGTTTGACAGCAGCAGCAGCTATAGCTATGCTAGTCGGAAAGGCACAAAGGGTTGGTCATTCATTTTTATGTCTTCATTCTTCAATCTCCCTATTTATGTTTTCGAGTTTGAGAGCAGCATCAGCTATAGCCGTGCTAGTCACAAAGGCGCAAAGGGATGGTCATGAATGTTTTGTCTTGTTTAGTTTTCTTCGAATGTCGAATGGCAGTGTTGACAGTGTGGAGCATGAGATCACAACTTCATTTGATCACAATTTTTAAGAAAAACAATTTTGTGTTCTTCATCCTCAAGAAACAAGACCGGAGCCATCTGAATGTGTAGTCCTAAATAAATGACATTAGCTTTTAAGTAATCCATGAACAGATGGCCATGGAGCTCTGTATAGGTATTGTGAGAAACCAGAGGGTATTCTCACTCCTACTCCCCTTCGATCCTTTACGCAGGTGGCCAGGGAAAGGACATTGCTTTTGGATCCTGATCCCTGGGGCAGCAGAAGTGAGGGAGGATCACCTGCATGGAGGGTCTGTGAGGATTGGGAATGGGGTGCCCTTAGGACAGATATGGTATCCCACTTTCCCTAGTGATAAACAACCCAAACCTCACCTAACCTTTATAGGCTATTATAAGCTATTATAAGCAAGTTGCCCTCAGTCATCCACATATCACACTTGACAGTACTGGGACGAAGAAGAGACCACCAAGAACAGTGAAGATTACCTCCTTTCACCACTTGGTACTGGGACGAGGAAAATGACTACTAGAGTTGTGAGGGTCAGGTATGTCCTGCTGATTGTGGCCAGGCAGGGCTAATTGGTCAGCCACACCTGCAGCCTGTCAAGGTGTATACATGGAGATCAGTCAGACAGAGAAGGAGAGAAGAAGCGCGAGATGGGGAGCAGCATGTAAGGAGGCAGCCATGGTGGGACTGGAGCAGCACAAGCCAGGATGCCAGCAATATTTCCAGTGGACTTGGGGGACCTGATGCAGCTGGGCCATGTGAGTTCCCCAAGCCTGGGAACTTCCAGATCCCTGAGCATGCAATAGGAGCAGCCGTGGAGCCGGAGCAGAGAGGACGCTGCCTATACGCCGACCGAGGCACTGAAGCTGCCGGTGTGCAGAGAGATGTAAAAGGCAGGTGAGCTGGGTTTGCGGTGCTAAATCAAAGGAAGCCGGTGAGTGTCGGGAGGGCAGAGTGGCTCCAGGGCGCTCCAACAAGACTGTGAGGCAATATCGGTCTGCAATATGGAAACAACTGTGTGTTAATTAAATAACTAACTAAAGAAAAACGGAACTTTGAACAATTAAATACTTATTGAATACTGAGCACAAATGAAACTTAACTTTGAACAATCAAAGGTTTATTGAATACCAAACTGCAGAGAAACTTATTTATGAACACATTTTCCTTGAATACAGAACTAAAGGTACACTTAAACATTGAAATAAATATGTGCACATTGAATCTTGAACTGAAAAGAACTTTAAATATGAACAATAAACGTGCACACCTGAACACTGAACCAAATTGAGCCCATTTGCCACAGCGATCTAATTAAAACATCAAAGACAAGAGTATTCAAAAGGGGAAAGAGCCAAACAGTGACCGTTTTGAGAGTGAGTGCAATGTGACAAAGCCACAGCTTGGCAGGTGGTAGGGGAAACATGGTGGCAGAGCGACAAGGCTATCAAGGAGAAACCAAGGAAGTGGAATAATACCCACACAGCCAAGAGGCCAATAACAGGAGATAAGCGAAGGTGACTTGGTACATTGGAGCAAGTGCCAAGGAAACCTATGTGCGTGTTCTGAGGAGTCCTGGGGCCCTGGTTCCTTGACCTGTAAGAACACTGAACAGCATCCTAAGGAAACCACTGCATATGAGCTGTCAGAGTGGGCCAGAAAGAAGGTCAGATTGACCTGGTGTTTTGTTAAGACTCTTTTCTTTAGAAAGACTATACCAAGTCTTGGGGTAGGGAAACCAAGGCTTCTAAGAACCACATTTGTTGTCTTGTCCTTTTTCTTTTGGATTGTGTTACTTGAAATTTTGGGAAGGGAACCACAGGATTGGTTCGGAACTATACCACCTTGAACTGGCAAAAAGGTCAACTTTGAGACTTTTTCTTGGAACTTTCTTGTAGTTGGGGAAGGGGTGCAATAAGTAAGCTGTGAGCTCGAAGAACCTCAGAACTTGAACACTATTTCCTTTGACTGTAACATCCCTACACATTGGTTAATTGTAGTGTGAGGGCAACGATAGGTTTTGGACAGTCTTTTAAGTTGAACTCTTTGACTCAGACTTTCCTTAGTTTCGTTCAAGTAGGGAAATCCTACTTTAATGTAGGGCAAGGTAGGCCTTCAACCATCTTGAAATTTAAGTTCATAAACATCTTTTATTTGAACTTTAAGTCTGTTGTCCTGTCATACTTCATGATGCCTTCACAGTATGCAGTGTGAGATGCTTGGATATATCCACCGGAATGGCATGTACACTGGATTAACAAGAGTTGCATATCAATTGTTTGGAACTTTTGGCAGGGTCCTTTGCAATCAAAATCCTCCTCTAATATCATGCAAACTGCTTTGTGTTCCAGTGAATGGACAATTTGTTTGCAATCTAGCATGTGAACTACCTGGGTGATATGAGATCCAGGCTAACTGCAAACATTTCTGGGCATTATTGTCTGGATGTGAGCTTATCAATCAGAGCAAAATATCTATCGGGCAAGAACAATTTGGTGGTGGACTGGAATACCAGGTATGTACGTAAGCATGTGTTTTATAAAGGCCCAAGCTAGCTAGAAAGCAATTGAACGCTGAACAAATTGGATGGACACAAGGGTTGCACGTAGGATGCATAGGCTGCAGAGAAGCTGCAATGGTTGGTTGAGCAGGGAAGGTGGGAATTCCAGAGAGGGAGAAAGGGTTGAGTTGAGCGATCAGTGATTAACGAGATCTTCTTTGAAGCATAGGGTCATCAGGTCCCTCCTGAAGTGTAGGCTGGAGCGGCCAGTCTTGTCTGTGTTGGTAAATTGTTCCAGAGACAGGGTGCATCACAGGAAAAGGCCTATTTTCTTTTTTTTGTCTTTTGCATTTCTTTGTTTACAGTCTGGCGATGTTTGGGCTTTAAGTGGCACACTCAGACAGAGATGGCGAGGGTCTCAGACAAGTTGAATTATGTTTGTTTTGTTTTGATTGTGACTGCTGTTTACCTGAGCCTTGCATTCAAAGCTTTGGATTGGCACCCTCCCACTCGCAGGACTCTGCAACAAATGGAACCAGAGGGTTCCGGCAGTCTCCCCATTCTGTAAAGAGCAAGTGGAAACAGATATTCATTTTGCTTTAACCTGTCCCTTTTACTTAGATCTCAGGTTAAGGTTTCTCAGACCCCTCATGAGAGACACAGGTTAGATCAGTCGCTGAAGCTATGCTACTTTGTTGTTGTAATTCTGATATGCTTGATAGGCAGAGTGTTCTGGTTACCTGATAGCTTTCTCTTGTCATTGCATTACGTTCAACAACGTGGTCACGAGGGCATTTATATGCTGTAGAACAAATTACTGGTGGTTTTTAAACTAGATCTTGTTATCTAATGATTTTAGTCCCTGATACTGTGTATTTATATGTTGAGTGAACAGCCCTGCAAGTTCTGTCTTTGTTGGAGCTGTCAGTGATATGTTTGTATGGTATGATGCTTTTGAACCCGTCAGGGTCCTTCAAGACGAGGTAACAGTATCTGAGATGGATGGGGATGCAGATTTTACTCATACATCAATAATCAGACTGACCCAGGAAGTTGGCAAATATTAACTGTTTTAATAACAAGTCTTTAAAACAGGGAGTACAACGGACATCAACGGACGCCGCACAGCTTGCTCAACGAGTTCCCAAAAACATTTAATAAAAAACAATACTTTATGCTAAAAATGTGTCGTAAGTGATGTCATACTACGTGGCAAAATAAGAAAACCTACTAGGGGATGTGATAGGCTTACAGGAAACATCTACATATACTTTCTATGGGGTAGAGGGTCGTGATTGGGTCTCTAAAATCAGGTGGACAACTAAGCTCATCCCAAGTGCAAGTCATCTTCGGTGTTAGACTAATACACAATATACTATTGGCTTCTCAAACTTTATGGCTCCATAATACGTGCCCCTCTACAATTGGTTGGCATGCCTGTACCCTTCTGGAATATTCCACATGCTAGCAGCACGCAAACTGGTACCCCTTGTGCTGGGGCTTGGCCTGGTCATGCCTCCCCACCCAATCAGCCCAACATCCACGGTCTGCCATTCAATTACTTTGTCTGAACTCGGCCTGCTAAGGCTCATTGTGCCTGAGAATAAAAGGGAGTGAAGGTCTGGTTTTATCTTCTGGTCTTGGTGTAGTTCGCCGCAAAGTCTATTTTCATCTGACCATGTGACTAGAGACCACGTTTGAGCTCCTCCGTTGTATTTTATACTATTAAATGAAGAAATCTTGGCACTTCCAGAGTTATTCTGTTACATCTCAAACAAGAGCTCAGCTTGCTTCTCATGTTATTGTATCTTCTCGAACACGCAACCAGACTCTTGGCGGCCCTGACTCTTGACACTAGGCCAGGCAAGCCTTCTTGAATCTTCATTCGCTGTCAGCTATTTAATTCAACTGTGCCACACTTCCAGCCCTTTCATTCACAGGGTCCAAGTTCCCCAAATACGTTGTAGAACATCCAGATTCTATACATTCCTATATATATACATATATACACATTAGCGCATCGCCAAAAATCTATTCACTACATAGCCAGCCTCATGATTACTTTGTCTATTTGCGTTACTGCGTCTGTACATTTGTAAAATGGCTTTGCATTTTCTTCAGTGCTTCTCCGCACATACAATCTTCATTTCGCTGCCGAAATGTTTCTTACTTTGATACTTCGTCATCAGATTCTTTAAGGTCTATATTCTTTCTTCATTGGCCTCTCTTCTAGGTTCGTCATTTCAGCTTCTTGTGACGTCACCAGTCTTCTCTTTCACTAATTTTCACACTTCTTCCGGAACTTCCTTCAGAATACCGTCATTTCTTTGTGGATACATATAGGGTTTTCTCAATGGATACCTTGTTTCAAGGACTCTTCGCGGTATAGGTGCCATTATTGGCTTTGCACATGTTGAAATTTCCAGTTGCCAAAATATAGGCAGAATGGGGGCGGGACTTCCGGTAGAGATACTTGGCTGCTCCTCTACACTCCCCCCTCTGGTTGATTTATCGACCACTCTCCCATCAGTCTTCACATCTAGACATCCTTCTCTGAAGAAGTGCTTCTTTGGAGTCCATATTTTCATCACTCCTTTCAGACCTCCTGCTGATTTCACATGTTCATCAACACACCAGGTCATAAGACTACATTGTCCATTTAGGCTGCAGTAAATCCATCTTCCCACATACTTCTTGTGGTTCTTCGGACACAGGAACTTTGTTCCTTCAGGTGCATGAATACTGGCCTTTACATAGTCTGTGATTTCCTCATCTGTCAGCTCTTTGGGTGCAAACCCAGACTCAACGTCAATCATGATCTTTATTCCTGTTGCTTTCTTTACGGTCTTCTTGCACTGTGTGATTATCATTCTGATCACACAGAATCCAAACCTGATCATCACCAACAAGGCTCCAAGGAACTTGAAGATATTCACCATCCACTGTGAAACCCATGAGAAGTTTGATGCGAACCAGCTGTCATTAGCAATATCTTTCACTTCATCTTCCATCTTGACATGCAAGTTTGTCAACATCGTTATGTCCTCTGTCAAGGTCCCATTCTCTGCATCGTGAGAAGCTGTAAATGTGCAACATGATTCTATGATATCAGCACAAACATCACCATCCATAGCTGTAATCATTTCCAGGACATATCTGTTCTGAAGAGTGATCAATCTTATTACTCTCAGCTCTTCCTTGATAGCATTGAATCCCTTTATGGTAGTGTTGATCGTCTGCAGGCGCTCCCATCTGGTTATCTGCAACCATCTGGCATTTGCCATCGTCTGAATCCCTGGCATGAAGATTGTCGTGAATACCGCTGACGTCTGGCTGAACAACCTGTGCTCATACGGAATGCCATTAAAAGCTTCTATCGATTTAGCTGAGAAGTAGTTCTCCCTTTTTGTTCGATTGAGGAATACAATTGATCTCTTCTTTCTCAGGTGAGCATCTGCTTTTGGAAACTCTCCAATGTTCAGGTCACTCTTCGGAATCACTAATGCTGGAACATGAACAATCACCATAGAACACAGTCCTCTCCAGTATCTGGGCAGCTTCATTTATGCTCTGGATCCACAGGCCCATTAGTGATCCATTATAACTACTGTCCCATCCTTCATTCCTGGTAAATAGAAGATTCAACCGCACTGCTGATTCTCACCAACTTTTCTTGTGCCAATATTTTGAAACATAGCTCTGCACTAGCTAGAGGTACTATCTGCAACAGACTTCCTTTGTCTTCAACCCATGTCAGCAGATTCACAAGTTTCGGCCTGAGAGGTTTACATCCTTTTTCCACACAAACTATAATTGGTTTGTTATGTCCAGTTAATGCTGCCGCTCTGGTTATGACTATGCCTTCTTCCCAGCCATCTGGAGAAAGTACTGTTCCCCAGATCTGCATCTGTCCTCTTTCCTTGCATCTTTGTATTTCTTCATCATTCTTTCCTTGACAATTGAGCTTCTTATTTATCTCCCATCTGATTTCTGCTCCTTTCATTCCAGGCTGCTCATATCATATCACATGGTCTCTGGTGTGTGCTCTTGCTCTTGTCTTCAAATCTTGAACATGATCATCTTCTTCTGGAGTTGACCATTCAGTCACCCATACCAAAGATGCTGATCGACCTTAGAATTGACCTCTTGTATGGCAGAGTTCAAGGTGAGTCAGGCAATGAGCTGTTTGGACGTCTAACATTATAGCTATGAATATCTTAGACTACCCCATAGATTAAGGTAGGAGAGAACAAACATAGCATTCCTCCTCAGAGCCTCTTTCCCACCTCTTTCATGTGTTGATACCACATGGGGTTCTCCAAATGTGCTGTACGGAGTATGCTGCAGAGTCTTTCAGTCTTTAGGCTCTGCAGGCTCTGCTGCACCGCTGCATGCTCAAAGACTTCCACAAAAGATACCTGCTGTCTAGCAAAACCATGCTGCCACAATGCTACTGTCGAGACCCAGCAAATTCTTTGCAGTGAGTGACACACGACCTTCCCGCTGCCCACCCCCCCAACAATCAGAGCCTCGTCATCCACTGGCACAACTGGACAGCAGAGCACAGTTACAGAAACCGCAACCCTTCCCCGCTCCGCCCACCCCTTCCCACCCCTCCCCGACCTCACCACTGAGCACCTACACACAAATAACCCACATAGCTGCCCGCCGCGATCCTTTTCCTTCCTCCTCCCCAGGCGAGACTTGCGCCAAAGAAGCGATCCTCCCGGTGAGAACCCCCTGCACCCCCCCTCGCCTACCCCACCCCACACGTCGACCCCCCCTGGCCACCATCAATAGCAGCGTTACCCGGCACCTCCACCCTCCCAGCAAAGACCCGTGCCGGCACCAAGCAATCCTCCCACCGAACCCCCGCCTGTCCCCCCTACGCTCCAGCCCTGATCACGAGTGACCCCACACTTACCTCAAAACACACGCCGACCACTAGTCACCAAAAACAACAGCACTACCCGGCACCTCCGACTTTCCACCAAAGACCTGCGCCGGCTTCAAGAGATTCTCCCAGTGAAGCCCTGCCTATCCCCCTGCGCTCCGTGCCTGGCAATGAGTGACACCTCTCACGAAACCCAGCCCGCCACTCTGTGCTCCCGTTCCAGCCCCTCCATGACCTTACCCCTTGAACTGCCCCCCGCATGCTAGAGACAGAGGCTCACCACGAGCGCTCGAACCCCCAGCACTCAACCCAGCAAACCACTTGCAACAGAGTCTGAAACTCCGCACGCCTCACAACAAGGAAATCTTCTCCCTCCAAACCCAGAGACACACGTGAATCGAGACCCCCCCCAAGTCACACAGACCAACCACGGAAAGAAACTCAGCACAGCTCTATTTTCGACATAAAATTACAGAGACCACCTTTCTTCTGATTGCGGTCACCAACAATCAAATACTCCTGTAACAAGAAAAAAATAAATAATTAAACTCTTCAACACAAGACCCCTTTGTGCTGACCGCACTGCAAGAGACCGCAGGGGCTGTCTTTCCCCTCTGATCCTGTCGAGCACCATTAAACAATTGCTCCAACAACAGTTATACATAAACCCTGAATCACAGGAGACTCCAGGGACTTTTTTCCCCTCAATCCTACCGAGTACTACAAATCCACTGTCGCAACAAGAAACAAACCTCCAATACAAGAATTCTCTTGCTGCCTGAACTATAGGAGACTGCAGGGGCTTTCTCCCCTTTGATCCTATCCAGCATTATCTATCCACTGGTGCAACAAGAGATAAACCTTCAAGACAAGATTTCCTTTGCTGCTTGAACTACAAGAGACTGCAGGCGCCCTCTCCCCTTTGACCCCACCCAGCACTACCAATCCACTGCTAAAACCAGAGGCAAACCTTCAACACAAGAATTCATTTGTTGCCCGAATCACAGGAGACTGCAGGGGCCTCTCCCCTTTGATCCTGTCCAGCGCTACCAATCCTTTGCTGCAACAAAAGACAGACTTCAACCCAAGAACCTTGAAATCCACCTTAGTACAGGAGACTGCAGGGGCTTTCTCCCATTTGATCCTGCGTTAACTATAGGAGACTGCAGGGGCTCTCTCCCCTTTGACCCCACCCAGCACTACCAATCCACTGCTAAAACCAGACACAAACCTTCAACACAAGAATTCTTTTGTTGCCCAAATCACAGGAGACTGCAGGGGCCTCTCCCCTTTGATCCTGTCCAGCGCTACTAATCCCCTGCTGCAACAAGAGACAGACTTCAACTCAAGAAACTTGGAATCCACCTTAGTAGAGGAGACTGCAGGGGCTCTATCCTCTTTGATCCTTCTTGAACTACAAGAGACCGCAGGGGCTCTCTCCCCTTGGATCCCACCCAGCACTACCAATCCACTGCTAAAACCAGAGGCAAACCTTCAATACAAGAATTATTTTACCGACCGAACTACAGGAGACTGCATGGGGCTTCTCCCCTTTGATCCTGTCCAGCGCTACCAATCCTTTGCTGCAACAAGAAACAGACTTCAACTCAAGAACCTTGGAATCCACCTCAGTACAGGAGACTGTAGGGGCTTTCTCCCCTTTGATCCTGCACAGCAGCACCCCTTCAGTGCTGCAACAAGAGTCAAATCTCATAACAAAGCCATCCGAATTAACGAGAACACAGGAGACTGCAGGGGCTCTTTCCCCTTTGATCCTGCAATAAAAGACACCCTAGCACAGAAGATCGTAAAAATTACCTCCCACCCCTGATCCTCCCCAGCACAGCGCTTATCGATACAACGATACAAGCACCTGGCAGTGAAACATCACCCACCCAGAGTACAGGCGATTGCCTCCTCCCCCCGCTACCTGACCACCGACTGAAATGCAACAAAAACAGACGACAGGCCCGAACACAAGACTAAGAGGAAAACTGGGCACGGATACCTCACAACCAACGATGAAACAAGTATTCCAAAAAAAGAAACTAACCAGACCTCCCGTAGAAAACCGATCCATCCACAATAAATCGGAAACAACCACCACAAAAAAGAAACAACTAGAGGAACCAGAAAAGATCAGCCCTCAAAACCAACACCAAGCCCTTGCTCAACCCAAGTGGGACCCAGCGAAAAACACAGAAACAGCAAATCGGACCGAAACCGAACCTAAAACGACAAGCACTCTAGAACTGCAGATTCCAACCATCTGGAACCCCATTGAAGACCCACAACCACCAAACAAGGGTGAATCAACAAACGACACAACTCCTAAAAATCAAACAGACAAAATCCGACAAAAGGCAACCCAACCTAACATCCATCACTCAGCAGATACTCATCACGAGACCTCAAACGCAACCAATCAGCAAAATGGATCACCACCAGAACCAGACTCATAAAAGACCCACGCAAACCCACCACTGACAACCTTAAAAGAGCTCTGCAATGCTCAACGACCTAAAACAAAAACAGAAAATGGAGAATTAGAAACAACAACAAATATTCACCACCAAAATACGACCAGTGAACAATCGCTGAACAAACTCAATCCAACTCAGACTTCAAGATTATCCACATCTGGGATCACAAAAAAAGAAAAAGCAAAACAAGCAAAACTGCAGTGGCTTCAAGCTCACACAGCTCAAAAACTTCTCAAGGAAAGCTCACACCTCCAACCGATGGCAGTAATAGGCAAGGCCGTGCGCCTATCCCTAGACATCACCGAAATAGAATCTATCATGTACAGTGCGGAAAGAAGGAAAGAAATCTTTTGGCGAATCGATGCACTCCGTGGCACCCAACTGCACCTCCACGCCCTTGATCAAGAGCACCAACACTCAGAACTATGACAAACATCATTCTAGCAGAGACCCACTGCACTCAACCATAAAAAAAGAACAGAAAACGACCGAATTTACATACAACGCTGAAGAATCGTTCCACACCCCAGCACAAGAACACGACACCAACCACCCAAAACTCAAAACAGGCAACCATACAGAGAGCAACGCCACATACGAGGATATCCAAAATCAGAGACTACCGACAACTATGCTTGAACTTCAAAACATGCTGCTTGCTGTGGACTCACAATCCATGAAATCATTCCTCAAACTGCGAGGCAACCAAAGACAACATACGTGACCAAGGAACATTATTGGCAATGATACATTCTAAGCAAGTACACACAGAAGACGTCATAACAACCATAGAAAAACGCCTAGTTTCAGAGGCCGACCATTCCCGCATCTGGCAACAAAGACTATTCGAGATTGCAAGTGGAGACAGAGAGGAGAAAACCCAACTAACCAAGGAACTCATGGTATGGCTCAAAGGCCAACAACAAAAAAAAAACACACCACAGAATACAGCAAAAGATCACACAGAAAACTCAACACCCATCTGTCTGATAACAGAAAAACTAAACCTTGATCAACAGAGACACACCTCATCAACAGCATCGGACCCCGCACCAAACCAAACTCCAATCCTCTCAAACGCGAACAAAGACAGAACAAAGAAAACAGATCCATCGGAAAACACAACTACAAACAACATTTTTGAGATTTTTGACTTGGAAAAGAAAACTCCCAAAGAACAGCCAAACAAATGCAAAAACAAACCGGCTCGAGAGCCTTTTTACGAAATCTCACAATCCCGAAACCTACCACAGAAAAAACAACAAGCAACCAAGCGAAGAAGCCCACACCGATCCAACCTACACAACCAGGGGCAGGAACGAATAACCCAAAGAAAAAGCAGACAGCAACCTCTGCATCAATCCACAAAGAACCAAGCCCAGAACCAGACAATTTACTCAATCTAACAACTCACAAGGATCCACCAACACAAGAAACCATGAAAACAAAAAGTCAAATAAACGATTCAAGTCTAATAATAGTCGACGAATAGCAACCGCGCCATTCCGTCAGCGACACCCTATCGTGTGAAGACATTTCTGACAGATCCATGACCTACTCAACCGATGACACAAAAAACCACACAACATACGACAAAATCACCACAACTTCGCTAGCCAATGAAACAATGAACACCACCAGAACCAGACTCTGCATAACCTGACCGGCGCAAGAAAGATTCAATGCGAAAAATCAAAGCGAACCCACAGATCCATCTGAAATAAGATTCACAAACCCATGTCGACAAAGAGAAAACCACAGTGTGAACATAGAAAATATCATTCGCAGATCAATTCCATTGGTGCTGAACAGAGCGAACATTCTAATTCTCTTCCAAGCAATTCCAAACCTGAGCAAAATACGCTCCAGAGACATCGAGCTGGTCATCTTCGAAGATGAAAAACGCAATGACAAAATATCACTGAAGCTATATGATAAAACAACCATGGAAACGATACTAACAACAAAGAAGATAGTATACAACCTCAGGTTCAGATGCAGGCCTGGCACGACACCTAAAAACGAACAATCTGAAAATCTAGGTACGCAAACAAGCGACCCCTCACTGACACAAAGAGGAAAATGCTCCCCAAAGCAACGCAAGGCGCAAGACTCAGGCACAAAAAACGATCTATTAATAACGCTGCAAGGAAATCCTACTCAGTTTATCAACCACCACTATGAAAGTGTGCATACCAACGACAGCTACACCAGCAATAAACATCCGATCAGACGAGAATACGTCTCAGAAGACAGATCAGACTACTCAACCAAAACAAACGCGAGCATTATATCATAACAATCAATCGAGCCAAAGAACACCTGGACCCTATGCTCGTGGAACACGAGAGGCAACGGCCACCTATTTTATGAATCATCACCAGAATTTGAAACTTACCAGATCATCTGCTTCCAAGAAACCTGGCTCTCCCAGCCCCCATGCTGCAAAGGCTTCTTAACCTTCCTCCACCCACCACCCACAAGACCTAAAGGAAGGCCATCATCAGGACTACTAACATACTAACATTAATCAAGACTGACCCAACATGGTCCATAATCCAAACTACAAACATCAAACCATGGACACAAAACACTGTCGTAAAAATAAAAGGTAGCCCAGACTTTTCAAACAAAAAACATCAGGACAGAATAATCTCCATCATGAACCTTTACTGGAATCCTGCGCTCATTAAAAATGAAAACTTCCTGGACGGTGTCTTCTTAACAATGGACAAACTTTCCAACGAACACACAACAATCAAATTCATACTATGTGGAGATCTCAATCTCCACCTTTGGGACAAAGATGGACATCCTATTCCACACAAAGACCTGACAGCACGCGCCAAGAGATGGACAAAAGAAATAACCATTCGTAACCTATCACTCATTGAATACCCCACAGACAAAACAAACAAGATACTATCTACATGGCCCCGTGGAAAATCATCTGCCTTCATCGACTACATCTACTTCTCAAAAGAACTAATAGATGCAGTAGAAAAAGTCTGCATAATAGAAACATCAAAGAGCGATCAAAATCAGCTTGTCATACATGGACAAAACATGCTCCAACGACCCCAGTCTCGTCGCACTGTCCCACTCGAAGTCTGCACAGGGGGTGGAACACTACGCATTACTCAACAAGCCACAACTATGCTTACAAATCAATTTCTCCAAACAACACTGCCCGACGCCCAGAAACTTAACTACCAATGGCTACTTATACCACACTACAAGGAAACGATGAACCAACCCAAAAAGACACACCCACATGCCTACAACAGCGAGGTAGTTGAAAGGAAAAGGATACTGAGAAACACAGTGCGAAAACTAAAGGAAAGCAAAGGCAAAGAAGTATTCAAAAAAATCAAAGCTGCAAAACAAAACTACAACAACTGGATCAAAAGCCATCATGGAAACCTACAAAACCCACAATCTCAGAGATTTATGGAACCTACTAAACAACAACTCAGCCGATCAACACAAACTCATGGGAAATGTCACAGAACAGCGATGAATCCAACACTATTCGAACATATATAAAGCCCGAAATTCACAAATCGAAGAAGAAGCCCAGACAAAAAAAATCAAGTGGACAGTACTCTGCAACCATCAAGACATACTGGACATAATACAGAAACTCAATATATCCCGTGCCTATGCCCCGACGGGACCTCAAATGCAATGATCAAGAAAGATCCACAATCATGGGCCAATCTCATGAGCAACATCGTAACACTCATAGACAACCTCAACCAGATACCCTTGACATGGAAAACCGCAACAATAGTGCCCATCCACAAACAAGGACCAAGAGACGACCCGGCCAACTTCTGCCCAATCGCACTTCTAGATCTTTTGGGGAAGCTATTTGCATCCATCCTTCTGAAGAAATTGAACCAATGGGCAACCGCGACACATTGATTCGCAACCAGACAAACTGGCTTCACTCCAAGTGTGGGTACAAACATCAACCTCCTCTTGCTGAACCTGATCAAGCAAGAAGCAATCCACAACAAAACAACCATATATCTGGCCTTCATCCATCTCCACATGGCTTTTGACGGGATCTCTAGACAAAAACTATGGGACAAACTCGAAATATGGAAATGCCCAAACGACATCCTGGGACCAATAAAATAAGTCTATTCAAACACTTCAATAACAATAAGACTCACAAGCAAAGGACAAAGAACATCGAAAATACCCACCGTCAACGGTCTAAAACAAGGCTGTTCCCTAGCGGCCACGCTTTACAACCTCTACACAGCAGATATCGAGATACATCTCCAACCAGACACCATGAACCCACCAAAGATCAACTCAACAGCAGTAAAAATCATGACGTACGCAGACGACATCATTCTGCTGGGCAAGACTCCTTCCAGCCTCCAAAACAGCCTCACACAACTAGACCAATACATGCGCATCAACAAACTCACAATCAACACAAAGAAGATGAAAATCATGCAGAATACCTCATAAAAATGGAAAACAACTGAAAATCTCCCTAAATGGCAACCAGCCAGATGAAGTATCTATATTCAAATACCTAGGGATCAACATAAACCAATCCAAATCCGAAAAAGAATGGACCACGAAACTGGAAGAAAAAACTCAATCATTGGCAAGACAAGGTTGCATAATACAACGAAAGTGCGGAAAATATTAATTCAAGCCAATCAATACATACTACAACCAAAAAGTGATCCCAACCATAGTCTATGGAACAGAAGCAATGATGAATGCGACCGATTATGATTGGACAAAACTAGAAGCCTGCTTCTGGCGCAAAGTCCTACAACTTCCATCCTCTTTTCCTACGCCCAGAATAAGAAACGAGGTAGCAGTGCAATCACTCAGCTAAATCGTCCTATGAAAACATCTCGACCTATACTGCAAGCTGCTGACGGATGAAAAAACACTGGCTATTCAAATTCTAAGATCCCACCCCAACGCAATGAACAACACAACCCTCCGCAAGTGGAAAGACAATCTTGAAGAACAGATGATATCCGAAGAGATCTCCCATGAAATGCTTAAGCTGCAACCTCAACACGCAAAAACAAAGTTGATGAGAAATGACTGGATAAAAACACTCGACCAAAAAACAAAATATAGCCTGAACATACAATGTGAAACAGATATAAGATCAATCCACGAACTCCCCGCCTATCTGGTCATCTTTCCGGACGACAAAATCCGAGCAACATATCTGAGAATACGTATGAACATCATACCCACCCGCTTCTATCTAGCAAAAACAAGGCAAATTCCCATAACAGAGCAATTCTGCTGATTCTGCTCAGACACACAGAAACCAGAGACATTATACAATCTCGTCATGGAATGCATCAACCTCTCAGAACAAAGAACCCGCTTTGGTGCTTTATACAAGATCGCAGACCAGACAATGGAGACAGAAGAAAGATGGATGACAATCCTAAACGGCAAATCAAACAAACTGATCCTTACGATATGCCAATTTCTTCAAGAAATACTAAAACTGGACAAACATACCGCAGACTGAAAAGACAAAAACCTTGCAAAACCGAGACAAATGAAAAGTTTATAAATTAAACTATAACATTTTTTAAAAAAATGTGCTGTACTGTCTAGATCATTATTTAACCCATAATCATCTTCTCTTGAACTTCTTTTGGGTCTCTTTCTTTCCAAAGGGATATATGAAAAATGCTCATGGAGTATATCAGTCATCAACCTTCCTACAGGTGGGATCATAGGTACACTTGTCAAAGAAATAGGTGACCTTTCATGTGTCACAGGTTTAGGGATAATTCTGTATGGCCTTGGTCTCCTTACAACATCTAATTCTGCATAGGTTACTGAAGTGGGGAGAATCAATGGAACTCCTTCCTTTCTGGGACCAGTAGGGTAAGCAGCCTGCATTAGCAAAAACAGAAAAACAAAAATAGATGCTGTTCACACATATATTATGCACCAGTACACGAGACCCCACCACTGGTGTCTCTCCACATGTCATGGAGTCTGCGCACTTTCTGGAACTGCATCATTTTCAATGGACCGCATTGTGCCTGTGTACTACTTTTAAGGAACGAAAAAAAAACTTTTTAATCAGGCAGCCTCGATAGATGCTCAGGTAGCTGCCAAATTTGCTCAATTATTGCTGCCAACAACCTTCTTATCGCAGGGCCATTCTTAGGATCCTGCACAAAAGTATGAATGTCAGTGCTACCCCCAACAAGAGCAGAGTAAGCTCAGAGTATAAAAACAAAGACAGCGAGAAGGAGTCTATGGATATCGACATCAGACAGTACCATAGATCTGACCAAAGAGAAACTCAGTGAGGAAAGAATCAGGGAACTGCTCCCTTTTCCAGTCGTCAAATATGAAGTCAAGATCTGGCATTTTTTGCACAACAGCACTTTCTAAAATACAAATTGTCACGATTCCTGTGGCTTCAGAACAGTTACTTTTTGACATTCCTGCTAAAATATCTATAAAGAGTGCCCGGGCTAAGCCACAGTCCAAATGCACACTTGCATGTATTTAATCAGGAATCTTAGCATCTTTCTTACTCGTCATCGAGTCTGCATGTGCTGAACTGCTTCTTCCCTTCTTGCTTCCGAATCGGGTGGGGGTGTTCCGGTCTCTCCAGCATACACCTTCACGTCACCCAAGTGAATCCAGCCACGCCTTTCTTGGACTTTTTTTGCAGATGGAATAACATTTTCAACTATGTATGGTCCACTCAATTGGGGCTCCTGCCACTTCCTAGTGAAGTTGCAAATTAAAATGGGATCTCCAGCAAATAGTTTAGGTACAGACAATTCTTTAGGTCCGGTTTCTGAATGGTCTTCATCTGTGTCCTGAGACCGACACCCCTTATGCTTGAGTTGATCTGAAATGACAGAGATAATAGCGCGCATACATGTTAAATACACATGTAGCTTATTTCCTAACAATTCTGGCGTAATCTGGGCATCACTTCTACTCCTCGATGGAGGGGGCAGGGGCGTTCTCATTTGTCTTCCCGCCACTAACTCATGGGGTGTGAGGTGGTGGTCCGACCAAGGCTGATTCCTTAATGCATATAATGCAAGGGGCAGGCAATACAGCCATTCCGTCTTCAGTGTTAATTTCAACTTGGCAATTCTCTCTTTGAGAAGTCTGTTGAGACTCAAGTATCCCATTCACTTGCAGGTGACATGCAGAAGAAAACCTGTGGTTTATACGAAGCAATAGACTGATCTGTTCAAATACTTCATTCACAAAATGGCGCCCATTGTCGGTTATCAGCACCTCACATACTCCACATCTAGGAAAGACTTCTCGGACTAAAAACTTTGCAGCACAAGTGTCATCAGGGTGTGTACATGGACCAGCTTCAATCCATCTCGAAAAGGGGCACACCACCACTATCATATACCTATATCCACTACATACTTGCAGCAGGTCAACATAATAGATATGTAAATGCTGAAAAGGACCATTCAGCTGAGGAATTACTCCTCTGATTGTTCGCAATCAGAACCCAGCAGTAAACATTTGACATATGATGCAGTTTACTACATAAAATGACCCTCATTACAACTTTGGAGACAGCCATGCCCTTAATAAGGGCATGGCTGCCTCCAAAACCGTTGTCAAACTGGAATATTAATTATGCCTCCTATTGTAACGATTGTACGTATATTGGCCTAGGCCAAGTTGCTTAAAATTGTATGCAAATAACTCTCTACGGCAAGGTCTTGACCTTTGAAATTGATGTACGCCGCCATCTTGAATCAAGCCTCCATTTTAGGTTAAGAACCGCCATTTTGGGGGTTTTGTACAAAGTCACCCTGTAATCTAAAATGGCCGTCTCTTGTGCTCTTGTTCTTGCCTTAACCTCTTCAACCTCTGTAGGAGAGTTAATGTCCAAACTGCCTTCAGGCTACATGTTAGGGTCATGTAGACCTTGTCCTTTGTTGACCTCGGGAGCAGGGGATTACTTGAATCAGCAATGTTAAACTACAAGTATACAAGAACAGTAAAGCTATCCAAATACGATATGAGAAACATTTGTTTGATCTGTATTAAAACGATATGTGAAGGCAAGCGTACCCAACCAGCACGATCCTCCCCGCAATGAGAGACAATGATGGACTCTCCCAGAATGGGAATAAGGCCAAGACAAGTACGGGTGAGCGTAAATGGGAGTTTATCAATCAGAATAGGGCATGCAAAGAACTCTGCAAACTCAGAGAGCGCTCTGTCTGACAATACCAAAGACAGGCGTATATATTTACAAAAAACGTCATCAAAAACCTACACACTATAGGGGGCACAAGTTCAATGGGATTGGGTGGCGACGACTAGCTATAGGTGCTGCTGTGATGTGGTTGGTCTTGGCTGGAGGACGTCACTGGTCAGCCTCGTGGGTTGGGCTGGGCCTGGCGGGTCAGCTGGGTCCATCTGGGTGGTGTTGTTGTGCCATTGTGGCCAGTGTCAGAGATGAATGTCTTTTCCTGACTTCTTTGCCCTGGGCCATGCACACCGCAGTCATTCAGTCATTTGCAATATTATCCTCTTTAGTAAATCTCCCAATAGGTTATGCTACAGGTTAATGCAACACAGGAGGAATGCACCTTGAGAGGGGTTTGATGGCGATTCATCAGTACATGGTTACCAGTGTCCTGTTGACCGGGTACCATAGGTCGTGGGGCTAGGTCTCAGGACATGGGACAGACGGTACATGTCCTCCTGTCTTGTTAGAAGTCGTTATGAATGTGTTGCTGTAATGTTGCCATAATATTGGGTGTCCTAATTTTACAGGGGCCATTAACCTAAGGTGATCCGGTGGGTTGTGGGGTTTAAGAGAGGGCGCCTCGGGATTTGTGTATTCAGGTGGAGGTTTACTGCTGGGCTGTAAATAATGCAGGTGGCGGGCCGTGGCCTTGGGTGCTGCAGTGGGAACTACAAATCTTTGAAGCGGCTCCAGCCTAGTTGGGGGAGGTGAGGTAGCGCGGCGCGGGCCTCTGCTCTCTCGTCAGACAGGCTTCGCAGGGAGGGAGGGGGAATGGCCTTGCACATATTCACAAAAGGTATCTTCCTCGTGTGTTGCCGATTTTAGGTGAAAGCATCATAAACATTTGAATACTATACAATACTCATTGAATCATTCCAAAGCTTACATTTTAACTTTGCTAAATGCCTCTCAAATATAGCCAGTCCGAGCACATTATTTGTACACTATGTTTTAACAACTACAACATTTTGTTATATGCATATACATTTGCAGTAAGTGAGGTAGTAGTGAGGTTGGTGGATCACATAGAAAACGACTCGCCACCGTACGTGACGTTAGGGGCACATAAGGGGCTTGGACACACAGTATGGTTGCATTTGTCTTCTCTTGCACTCTAGCAGCATTAGTTCGGTTATGGCGCAGGACCGTGGGGTGTAAACTTGTCAATGATACGCATAACAAATATCCCCCCGGGACGCTTCTACTATTTGTACATAACTGCAGTGGTGTGGGTGCTTCATTTCTAATGCCATGTGAACATGCATTCTGCCATATCTATACATCTTACAGGTTTTCTAATCAAAGAGGTTTGTGGAGAAAATGCACCCATCGCAGGTAGTTTTGGCATTAGTATTTGGGAACTCTTGCTTTTATCCGAGGGCCATTTTACAGTTCTTTTTCCACCCAGGCTCTGCTGGCCGGGTCATGTTGGGAGAAGTGATACACCGCGGAAGGTGAAATGTTACAGTGTTGGTATCTTACACTAGCTCATGTCCGTCTTGTTCGTGGGAACGGGCTCACAGCGGATCTGCCAGGGAGCTGTGGCCACAGGGATAATTGAAACTCTCCAAAGGTGGGGGCCGCGCTGCAGTGCGCCGAGCTCACACCATCTTTATTAGACAAAATGGTTTCTGAGGCCTAGCTAAATTCAATACGTTTGGGCAATGTCTTCAGCAGGTGAGCCACCCACCACCTGGGCCCTGGTGGTAAGGAGGGGACACCCGATGAGCCATGGCCCTCACCTGGGGAGGGGATGTAGGCAAGGGGGGTGTTTTGGACCAATCCTCCCCTACATATGTAAAGAGTGTAACATTAAATTAAAGAATAATGGAGTGTGTTAGTAAATGTATTCAAAAGTAAACCGCATACACGAGATATGTAAATTAGAAAAGTGAACCTGGCGCGACCCTAGCCCAATGTGTTATTAACTTGTAAGAGGCTGGACATCATTTTTACAAATTGTATAAATACGTCGAGGTCCAGCTAGGAAATTCTGTTCACTGCTCACATTGAACCCTGCTGGTGGTCTCTGTGATGTATTGACGGCCAAATAGCTATTTGTGTACTTTGTTGAATACTGTTCAGTTTTGTAATAAAGATTCTGGGAATCTTTACAAGCCCGTGTCGGTGTATTTTCCTTTGCTTGGTGTAACAGCCGTAATATTGTATTTTTTCTGATTCCACAGATGGCGCCCGAATAGGGACCCTCAAAATTGACTTCGTCTCGTTGAAGGTTGGCTCGGCTATTGGACCGGGATCGGACGGTGCCAACAGAAATGGCCACTCTAGACGAGAAGCGAATTCCTCGACGAAACTGCACGATCCGATCGGTGAGCTGTAGCCCGAGACGACGTCTTGACGGTCCATATATTTGAGGTGGGTAAATTTGCCGAAAATCACTAGACACGTGGGTCCTTAGCATTTTCCTTAGCAACCCGATCGGGCCTCCCAGTCCTTTGGTCAGGTGAATCATGTCCCGATTCTTAATCTAACCCTGACAATTTGAATTTGGAGCATTGTGCTCGCAAGCACAATTATTTAACCAGGTAACACCAGAACTTTGATATGCCTGGGAAATTGTCTGCATGCTTTAGGGCATTATTCCGCAGAGACAGACAATCTTTGGAAGATAGCCGTCCCGCACCACAGGAGGGGTCGCCGGCATGTACTATGTACTGTAAGAAAGGCTTTGGTAGTATAGCATTTAATGACATTTGGCAAAGACAGACCAGACATTATTCTAATCTTCGTGGCCAACCAATGGTAGTTTTGAAATCCCTCGTATAGAATATCTAGTCTGTATTAGTATAGAAAAAGGCTAGACCTGCAGCATTTGAAGCATTACATATTTGGAAAACAGAAGCTTTGCAGAAAAAAAAGAGTAGAGAGAAACATATGCGTAGACATATGACAAGTGTCGAAAAGGCACGGTTATATGATCAAAATAAACAATTGGAGTCAGTTAGGAACACGGACCGGGCGTTTCAATTAGGCATTCAGAAAATCTACCCTTCAAAAGATTTTCATACGTCAGATGAATTGATTAATAAACTTTTGCATGAACGAAGGCCCGATGCCTCCGCGCCAGCTCCGTACGTCCCTCCTCCTGGCGCTCTGGCCCTTCCCGTTGTTGTTCCCCCTCCTATAGTTCCTCCGGTCCTCCCTGCTGTTCCTCCTGTTGTTCTTCCAGCCGTCGTTCCTTTGCCTGCCCCCTTGCCTTCACCTGTTGATATTCAGCATGTGCCTACTCTTCTTCTTCCAAGTGATTCTGCATCTGCATCAGTTATTCTGATAGACCAGGGAGCGAGACCAAGGGTTGTGACTCGTAATACAGTGTCCCCAGACAAAAAGAGTGAATTGATTGCTTGGGCTAAACATTGTATGGAGAAGGGTGAACAAGCCGATGTTTTTTCCACACTCGAAAATTTAAAAAGTATTCCTGAGAAAAATGTTTTTATTGAAAGATTAGGGACTCATTTGAGTATAATGTGGAATAGACTAAATGATGTAGATTTCCCACAAGGGTTACGGGATTTGAATGCCTTAGCATTGTCCAGAGATACTGCGGAGAAGGTATATGAGCATGTTGAGAGGATGTTTGAGTATAGGAAGGAGTTGGAAGAGTTACAGAATGAGGAAGCAGATGGTGGTAGTTTAGGTATTATGTACTTACAGAAACGGTTTTCTCCTCGCTGAGAATTAAAAGGAGAGGAAGCGCAAATTTGTATAAAGGATGCGATAAGATGGATTTCGGATATGTCGATAACTCCAGATGAAGTATATGACACATATAGTCAGTATACAATAGAAAAGCAAAAGAAAGTGATACAGGTGATGGTAGGGCACCTGCAGAATGAGTGTGTAAGAAGAAAGATTTGTTGTCCCGCAGAATTGTTGAGTGTTTATAAGAGAGCCTTTTCGATTGATACTTCTTCAACTGCCTTAGCGCTTGATTTGGCTCTGTTGCTTAGTAAGCATTCAGAGCTGCCTACTTCTCAGTTGCCTATGAGAGAGGCCCCTCCGACATTTGTCCCAAAGGTTGAGGTTGCGGCCGATGCTGCACATGGTATACTCGCTGTGAACATTCCCGCACATTATGTATCACAGTTTGTTCACGTCCCGTTTTCAAGACAGGAAGTGAACACCATAAAGCAATCTATTCCCGATATAAGAAAGAATCTGACCGGATTCTATAAATAAATACAGTCGTCGGTATTCACCTTAAGTGATATTGTCCTATTATTTCCCGTACTCCTGCCAGTTGATTTGTGGAAATAGATTAGGACTATAGATGACATACCTGGGTTGGGAGATACATGGGATAACATGGTTAGGATAGATAGAGAAAGACCAGCTGGCGAACAACCACCTCAAGTGATATTAATCTTGCCTGATAGAATTATTGTAAAATTGAAAACTATGGTTCCAGAAAAAAAGAATCATTTGGGACAAGCTTACGGCCTGTGTCCAAGGAAAGTCTGAGGGTGCTAATTACGCCATCGCGAACCAACCATAAATGGCCATGTAAAGTGAACCCAGCTGCCACAGGTGCACAGAATCAGCACAGGTGGAGGCAAGAGCACACCCCACCCCTTCCCACACCCAGTCACACTCCACAATGATACCAATAGGACTAGCAATGTTGGGGCTGGAGGACCTGATAGCAATGCAAGTGCTACAACAACAACAACAACAACAACAGGCAGCACAGAGGAGACGCAGGAGGAGAAGGAGGGCAAGGCAGGGCCAGCAAGCCCCACCAGCACAGCCAGTGCCACCACGCAGGCAGCCCCCAATCCCACGCATCAGAGCCAGTCCATTCAACCTCACTGCTGAGCAGATCCACACCCTGTACCGTTTGGACCGGGACACTATCACCGCCATCGTAGACATGACACACAACGACATCGTCAGCATGATAGAAACACCAACCGCCATCCCACCCCTGTGTCGGGGACATGCACACTGTGGACTGTACACCAATAAAGCACACATACACATTGAACAATGTCCATACATTTGATTTGTGCAAAAGGAAAATGCGTATTTTAAATGTGAATTGTTGTGACACACCCACTCCCCCTTCCCCCTCCCCCCTGAACACCCCAACACACCCACTCCCCCCTCCCACCTCCCCCCTGAACACCCCAACACACACACTCCCCCCTCCCCCCTGAACACCCCAACACACCCACTCCGGCCCCTCCCCCTCCCCCCAGAACACCCCAACACACCCACTCCCCCCTCCCCCCTGAACACCCCAACGCACCCACTCCCCCCTCTCCCCTCCCCCCTGGACTCCCCAAAACACACCCTGTGACTAAGTGGCTAATGTTGCATGATAACGGTGGGCAGCCGCTATTGCAAGCACCCTCTCCCGGCCCCCGGGGCACCCCTGCCTGTGCTGTGCAGGTTCCTCCCCGATCGGCAGATGGGGCTGCTTTGGGTGGAACTGGCAGCAGAGGAGGTCCCTGTCTGCTCATGTGCAAACATGTCCCAAATGGAGTTGGCTAGCTCTGAGAGCACGCGCCGCACGGCGGCAAGTTCGGCACACATGTCCTTTGAGGAGGACTGCATTTCAGCCCTCAGGGTCTCTGTGCTCCGCTCCATTTCAGCCCTCAGGGTCTCAGTGCTCCGCTCCATTTCAGCCCTCAGGGTCTCAGTGCTCCGCTCCATTCAAGCCCTCAGGGTCTCTGTACATTGTTCCATAGCTGACCCTGCCCCCCCACATTCTGCAGCATGCTCATTCATAAGCGACGAAAGTTGTTGCTGGCGCGTGATTATCTCCTCCAGGAAATGTTGGCTCTGCTGGCCCATGCCTATTGCAGATGGTGTTACGAAGGGGCTGCTCCCCTCCTGCTGATTTTCTACAGGGCATGGGGTGGATGGCCAGTCCTCATCTTCTGAATGCCCCTGTGTGGGATCCTCATGGGAGCTGCTCTGGGACAGACAGGGGGAATGATGGTGGTCAGTGGGGGGTCCGACGTCGGGATCCTCTGTGTCACTTTCAGAGCATGCTGCAATGGCAGCAGTTTCGCCTATGGTACTGCTTCCTGCAGAACCTGTGTCTTCTGTGGCGAACATTGTGGAGATGTGTGGTGCTGCTGCTGCTGCCATGCTGCCTGCTGGGGTGCCTGTCAGTGGCCCGTCCTGTGTACTGGCAACGGATTTCGGCTGCTGCGGTGTCTTGGTCACTACAGCTGAGGTGGAGGGTGTTGGCACAGTGGTCTTGGCCGTCTTGGCTGGTGTTGTGGCAGGGGTGTCCTCATCCTCGGGGTTGGAATTTGAGCCTGTGGTGGAGCAAAGGAGGGAGAGTGTTATTGGTGGGTCTGCGGACATTGGAATCGCGATGACTGACATAATTTTGGTTACTAGATGCAGCACATTTGAGGCAGGGGCATGCAGGTTGTCTCCTTTTTGTGTGGCTTTAGAATGGAGGTATGTGGGTGCCTGCAGTTAGGGTGTGCATACTACATGTGTACAGGGTGGAGGTCGGATGTGGCTGTGCGCAGTCTCCTGCTGATGTGTTGCATTGACACTGTAGGGCAACACTGTGCTACACATGAATGGACTTCAGTGACTATTGCATGGCTTGATTTGAGGCACCTACCTGCATCGCCTGATGTCGGTGCTCCTCTCTCCATCCCTCCTACCCCTTCTATGCTCTCCATGCCGATTGTGGAGGCACAGATTTCCTCCCATGACTAGAGTTTAATTGGGGAATCCGATCCTCCCCCGTTTGCCAGGCCCAGGTTGCGGTTTGCGGAGAAGATGCTCCTGACGTGGAGCCTCAGGTCGTCCCACTGCTTTCGACACTGCTGTGCGTTGCGGGGTACGGTTCCCACCGCACAGACCCGCTGTGCCACCAGGGCCCATATGGCCTTCTTCTTGGCAATTGCCGGCCTTGTCATTTGTGTGGAGAAGACCACCGCCGCATTCTCCTGGAGGGTCTCCACAAGCATAGTGAGTTCCTCCCGAGTGAAGCGGTCCTGCCGCTGCCGATCGCAGGCTTTTTTGACAACTTTTGGCATTTTGTAGTGGGAAAATGGGTGGGTAATGGGTTTTGACAGGTCTCAGGGTCGGATGTAGACTGGTTGGGGAGGATGGCAATGGATTGTGTTTTTAAAGATGGCCGCCGTGCTCTTTCCCGTTCCTGTGCGATGACGCTACTTCCGGTTCCGCTTATTTACGGTGACCGCTAATTACGGTTTGTTAGAAGCCCTAGAGGGGGTAATCAATTTAGAGGTCGGTACATTCCACAGGGAAGTGCGCCCTTGGCTCCGGTAACCATTAACCAGTGTGCCTATTGCCGGCAGGAAGGCCACTGGCGCGCACAATGTCCAACCTTGCAGCAAAGGTCATTTGGGAACATGGGTAGACGATCCAGAGGTCGCCCAGGTGCAGGGGGCCCTGGCAGAGGTCAGTTTGCACCGGAATCACAGCAACCTCCTTCACAAGATAAGCAAGTTTCGAATGTGGATAAAAGAAACATTTTTTGATCACCCTTCTGCCACGTACCTCTCTGAAGAGCTTCCTTTTGATAATATTCTGTTTCGCTAGGATTGCCCGAAGCAGGATTTGGAACCTATGCCTATTCCCGTTCATCAGAAAGGCCCCTATGTTGAGATGGTGGTGGGAAATAGGAAGCATCTATTTTTAGTAGATACGGGAGCACAGAAATGTTCCATTGATCATTCACGGGTTCCAAATATTCCCCTGTCAGGGCAGTCCAATGTTTCCGTAGGGTTTTCAGGCACACCTGTAGTTTGTCCGGTCTCTTTGCCGGTACCGATAACACTGGGTCCCTTCACGGAACAGTGTCCATTTCTACTTACCACAAACTGGGGGGAGAACTTGCTGGGGCTAAATTTGTTGAAGACATTGCATGCAGTAATACATTGTTCTCCGGACGGAGTTCGGTTAACAATTTCACCTCAGCAATCACTCACCTCTCAGTTTTTGACTCGACCTTTACTGCCAGAATTTAGTAATGTTCCAGAATGCTTATGGGCAATTGATGATAATGATGTGGGCATTCTTCAAATTGAACCTGTTAAAATTATTTTGAAACATGGAGTAAAATTGCCTCGCATCCCGCAATATAAGATCTCAGTTGAAGGCGAACAGGCTTTGAAATGTATAGTTTCTGATTTTGTACATCGTGGAGTAATTGAGGAGATTACGGGTAGCATATGTAACAGCCCCATTTTGCCAGTATACAAAAAAGGTGATAATGCGATTCCCTTTCGTTTTATAATTGATTTACGTGCTATTAACAAAATTGTGGCTCCTCAATTTCCTATTGTACCTGATGTTACAACGATACTAACCATGATTCCGGCTTCTGCCACTCATTTTAGCGTTGTTGATCTTAAAAAGGCGTTTTTCAGTATTCCCATACACAAGGATAGCAGGTATTTGTTTGCGTTTACGCTAGGTGGACGCTCGTTTACATTCACTCGTGCACCACAAGGGTACACTGAGAGTCCAAGTATTTATAGTAGGGCATTGAAAGAGCTGCTCAATACTCTCGAGTTGCCAGCTACCTGCATATTACTACAGTATGTAGATGACCTCCTCTTGGCTGCTGATTCTGAGAGCGCCTGTAAAGAAGGCACCGTGTTGTTGCTTTGTCATCTAGCAAAACATGGCCACAAAGCTTCACTTAAAAAATTCCAATATTGTTGTCAGGAGGTCGCCTATTTAGGCTACCTCCTGTCAAAGGAGGGAAGATGGTTGACACCTGAACGAATAAAGACTATTTCTGGCATGTCTGTCCCAAATACACAGAAGGAAGTTAGAGCCTTGATAGGTATGGCTTCTTATTGTAGATTGTGGATCCCTAACTTTTCGTTAACGATTAAACCAATGCTGGCTTTGACAAAGAAGGGCATTTCTTTGCCATTGCCATGAACTTTGGAACACCAGACAGCATTTGATTTGCTCAAATCCGCGCTGTGTTCAGCGCCGGTTTTAAGAACTCTGAATTATGACAAGGCCTTTGTATTGTTTGTGCATGAACGTGATGGATGTGCTTTGGCTGTATTAACGCAGGAGCATGGAGGGAAGAATAGGCCGTGCGGTTACTATTCCTCCGCCCTTGATCCTGTATCATGTGCTTTGCCAAGATGATTACGCGCTGTTGCTGCTGCTGCTGCGTCTGTAAAACAGAGTGAGGGAATGGTCCTGGGTCATGCGTTAACCCTAATGATACCTCACTCTGTAGATATTTTATTGAATAGAACTCAAACGTAACACCTCACTTCTGCACGATTGACAAGATAAGAACTAATCTTGTTTGCCCCCCACATTCAAATTCAGAGGTGTTGTGTATTAAATCCAGCTGAACTTTTAACTGTTTCGCAAGATACTGTTGATGGTGACGATACATCACACGATTGTCTTTATATAACAGAACAGGAGCCTAAAGGCAGAATTGATCTGAAAGACATGCCTTTGAATAGCCCACAAGGAGAGCTATTTTGTGATGGCTCTTGTTTTAAACTTCCAGACGGTGCATCCACGGCTGTTTATGCTGTCACCGCTCTAAGCACAATTGTGGAAACTAAAAGAAATATGCATAACTCTGCGCAGGCCGCAGAAATTATAGCGTTAACTCGAGCTTGTGAACTTTCTGAAGAGCTTACAGTGAATATATATACTGATAGTCAGTATGCTTTTGGGGTAGCCCACAATTTCGGTAGACTTTGGAAAGAACAAGGTTTCTGATCCTCGCATGGAACGAAAATCCAGCACGGCACTTTAATAGTGCGATTACTTTCAGCACTCGCACTCCCTGTTCAGTTGGCTATCATAAAATGTTTAGCACATCAAAAGGTTACAGATGATGTAGGAAAAGGGAATGCTTTCGCCGATCAGATAGCTAAACAAACTGCCACTGATTTCAGTTCAGAAATATATGCTGTAAAATAAATTATACATGTTTGCACTTTGGGTGAAAGTATCGATGCTGTAAAATATATTCAAGCAGATGCTACCATAGAGGAAACTAAGAGATGGATCGAGGGTGCAGGGAGATTGGATGACGATGGGTGTTGGGTAGACAATATTGAAGGGAAATGGTTACTCCCTGACGCCTACATTACAATGATGGTTGTTATGGCTCATGGTCCGACACATGTTTGTGCGCGAAAATTGACAAAAATGCTACACAGTGTATGGGCCAATGATAGGATTTTTAAAATTGCGGAGCGTTTTGTCCAAAGCTGTATGGTCTGCTTGCAGCACAATGTAGGAAAAGGTACCTCGACTCCTAGAGGAAGTTTTACTCCACCTTCTGTTCCGTTTGAGATTATTCATTTTGATTTTATTGAAATGGAACGTTGTAACAATCTGAAATATGTGCTGGTTGTCATTTGTGCCTTTAGTAAATGGGTCGAGGCCTTCCCGGTTAGAGATGCAACGGCCATAACCACTGCAAAAACTCTGTTAAAATAGTTGTTTCCTAGGTTCGGGCTGCCGAGAGTCATCTGGTCAGATAAAGGGCCACACTTTATTGCCACTGTAATCCTACAAATTTGCAAAGGATTGCAGATTGACAAGCGGTTCCATTCAGCCAGACATGCCCAAAGTGCCGGATTAGTGGAAAGGCACAACGGCATTATAAAGAACAAACTCGCTAAGACGTGTGCTGGCACTAAGCTAAAATGGCCGGACGCCTTACCGATTGTGTTACTGTCGATGAGAACAACCCCTCAAACTAAGACTGGGCTCTTTCCCTTTGAGGTGGTAATATTTGGGGTATGCCAAAAAGTCGCTCATTGCGGGACATAGAACATGTGCTTCTTTCAGATTACTGTAACCAGTTGACTAAAAATCTGTTTTCAATTTATCACCAGGTGCGAGAGGCATTACCTGTGCGCTACGAGGGTCCTGGTCACAGTCTACGACCGGGGGACTGGATCCTCACGAAGGTTTTTGTCTTGCCTTGCACCTCGGTGGAGGGGTCGTTACCAAGTCCTGCTAGTCACCCAGACTGCTGTGCGGGTAGCGGGTCCTGAGAACTGGATCCATGCGACGCACACCAAACGGATCCCACAGCCCGTGCCATACGATACTGAAGACACAGAATCCCTTCCCACTGTTGTAACTAGTGAACCTGAAACAGCAACAACCAACAAGGGAGAATCGGAGACCGCTTCAGAATCCGCAGGGCCGGACAAAACGGCCATCTTGTCTCCGTACTCCCCAACAGTGGAACTTCCGGATCAATCCTTTTCTGATCCCATTTCGCCACTTGCAGGAGGAAGTGACGACACTTTGTCCTCACCAGAAACTGCAAAATATAATTTGCGTCCAAGGAAGTAAACGTACAGCATGGTCTGACTGTGCGATTGAGAAAAATCATTTGAGGGCTTACCTTTTGGCCCGACTGTACGGGAAGATTCTGTTGGCTAAGGGTTGTGGGAAAGACATTAAGAAGACACGCGACTGGAGTCGTCAGCAAACGAACAATTGGTGTTTTTTCGGTTGAAGACGACAATGCCTGCACCCGCTACCGCTCGTACCAAACTTTTAGATAAACATTTGACTAGCAGAGACAATGAGCGACAATGTTTCCTGTCTCCTCTTTTAGTTCCCTCAATGGATACAATCCTTCATCTTCTGTACTATCGCCATTTACTTCGGGTGCGGTAAGGGGAGCAGAAGACCCAACACCTACCTTCCTACACTGATTGAGCATCCAATCCTCAGGAAGAGGATCTTCTCGTTCCTCCTGGTACATTTTCTAGAGCTCTAGACTAGCTAACCTTTTCTCCAATTTCTTCCCTGTGTCCGCAGCATGCAAGTATGTGGTCATGTGTTGTAAAACAACTTTTGACAGCAATCCCCCTTGTGGCCATGGCATGAACATTTTATCAGCGGTGCCCTTAACCCATTCTGCACTATACTGTTTGACCTTGGGTGCGTGTTTTGGCAGTTGCCTGCAAAGATGCATCAGTGGAGTAACATCCCCCATTGCGACGAGTCTCAATAGACCATCAATACTTACCGTTAATTTACACAAAATACATTTTTAGAAAAATAACAAATATGAGTGTGCACCACCAGTCGCCTCTCAAAGCTTCTACTTCACAATTTATTCCAATCTACCTATTCAATCGGCGCCGACAATGACTAAAAAGAAAAATAATAACTTTTCACCTCTATTCAACACAGTCTATTTGTGTCGCTCTTCAATACTTCACTTTTTCAATGCACAAAATATGCAAACAGACAAACTAGTCAACTTCAATATATATCTCCTCAGTGCTGTTCGCTGCTATCTCTTGCCCCTAAGAATTCTATGATAGGAGTTTAAATCATTTCCTCTCATGGACCTTTTCCATGTGCCGCTTATGTACCCCTTGGGTTTTGTAATGACGTCCTCTAAAAGCTCCTTGAGCGTATGAGTCTGGGCTTATACGTACGCTCCCCATCTAGACTCTCCTTGTCATATATTACTCAATCAACCTCGTTACTTCTTTCTGTTACCACAATCCCTTATTCCCATATTTGTTTTCCAGTCCCCTCAATCCACTAACCATTTGCCTTTCGGCTCCTGACACTTGGGATCGTCTTCAACCGTTGCCTTCGGACCTCTCAGCGCCTGTGGAATCCAGGAGGGATTTTGTGAAAGAGGGGCCTGTCCCACCTGTATCCCACCTGTATCAGTCTCCTTGCAAGATTTCTATATCGGCCGCTCTCCACAGGAAGCCTCGCAATCCTCCAGATGAATGGCAGAGGACGCCCGGTATTCCGAGAATTTTCAAAGCCTACTAATCGATGGGTCTTTGAAACCATCCTTTGCTACCAAGTGAACCCATCAGAGTCCTTTTAGATGAGGTAAAAGTATCTGAGATGGATGGGGATGGATGGGGATGCAGACCTTACGCATACATCAATAATCAGACCGACTCAGGAAGTTGGCAAATATTAACGGTTTTAATAACAAGTCTTTAAAACAGGGAGTACAAAAGACATCAACGGACGCAGCACAGCTCGCTCAACGAGCTCTCGAAAACATTTCATAAAGACACGACATTATACAAAAGATTTGTCAAAGTGATGTCATAGTACATGGCAAAATAAGAAAACCTGCCACGGGATGTGATAGGCTTAAAGGGAACATCTACATATACTTTCTATAGGGAATAGGGTTGTGATTGAGTCTCTAAAATCAGGTGGACAACTAAGCCCATCCCAAGTGCAAGTCATCTTCCGTGTTAGACTAGTACACAATATACTATTGGCTTCTCAAACTATAGGGCTCCTTAATACGTGGACCTCTACAATTAGTTGCCACGCTTGTACCCTTCTGGAATATTCCACATGCTAGCAGCACGCAAGCTGAAACCCCAGGTGCTGGGGAGTTGGCCTGGTCATGCCTCCTCACCCTATTAGCCCCAACATCCATCATCACTCCTGCGGTCTGCCATTCAATTACTTTGTTTGTACTGAGCCTTGCCAATGATCACTGTGCCAGAGAATAAAAGGGAGTGAAGACATGGTCTTATTTTCTGGTCTTGGTGTAGCTCGCCCCAAAGTCTATTTTCATCTGACCATGTGACTAGAGACCACGTTTTGAGCTGCTCCATTGTATTTTATACTATTAAATGAAGAAATATTGGCACTTCCAATGTTTTTCCGTTACACCTCAAACAGGAGCTCAGCTTGCTTCTCACATTATTGTATCTTCTCGAACAGATAACCAGGCTCTTGGCGGCCCGACTCCTGACACTGGGCCAGGCAAGCCTTCTTGAATCCTCATTTGCCGTCAGCTATTTTATTCAACTGCACCACACTTCCAGTGCTTTAATGCACGGGGTCTGTTGGGTGTCCTGACCCACGTTTAAGCTATCCTGCTACAACATTTGGTGCTGTGGGCTTAGAAAATTCAAGATGGCGGAAAACCCACATGTGCGCTGAAATCCAGGAAAGCTGCGCAGTTTGTGCGCCCACCAAAATGGTTGCCTCACTTGCCACCCACCAGTGCGAGAATGAAAGGCCGGGTTGCCATGAGGGAAATGGGTTGCCAAAGGAAAAACAGTAGCGCCGGTTAGCTTCAAAGCGCTTTAAAACCACCATTGGACTACCCGCACAGTAGTCTGAAACCATTGGGAATGGCAATGCTGATTGCCAAATGCAACCTAGAAGTGTGGGGAAGTCATTTCTTAAATCCCAAAAATGAGTGCAGTACCAGTACTCACCACTATCCAAAAGCCGGCGTTTTAAAACCACTCTGTGTGTTTTTCTGAAGGCAAGCAAAATGCCTATTTCAAACCTTGCAACATGTGCAAAATATTCACTGAACACCAGCAGACATTTGGCAGAATGGAGTTTTGTGTGCCTACAAAATCTGGGAAATGAAGAGCCCAAAAACAATGCTTATAACAAAAATGCTATGGAGTCAGCAGCTTAAGCCTAACTGCAACTGGATTTAAAACCACCAAAATCGAAAATGTTAAATTAAATGAGTGACCTATGTTTGGTGTCACATGCCTTTGTAACTGTTGAAATGTCATAGTTTTGCACTTAGAATCAGCATTCTAGCTGCATGTGTAAAATTACAAGTTATTTTAAAAGCAACAAAAAGTTAGCTGAAGGTCTGGCTTAAGGAACTTGATTTTGCCTAGCAACTACCCATCAGGAGTGAAACTTGAGTCACCACTGTGTTCCCAGGCCAACCTTCCTTTTGCTGCTCAAGCTAAGGATATGCCATCCATCTGATAATTGAATTATCTGTGCTCTGCAAGAGAGTGAACAAAGCCCTCTTCACTCAGGCAAAGGTTTTTATTACCGCAGTCGTAAATTGTAGCTTCCTCTTGGCAGGAGCTGGGAGGAGCACTGCCTGTGAGAGCAAGCTGGCTTGGCAGAACTGGAAAGAACCAGAAATTCAACCTTGTGCTGAGGGTAAACCACACCCCTTTGGAGCCAGAACATAACTTTAAAAAGATGAATAACTCATAGAGCGGACATGTGAAAATTTTATAAATGATACCATAATTCTTGTGATTTTTCTGCCCACAGTTTAAGACGTGGTAGGAACCGGTGGTATGTTCAGGGGGGTTTTAGCGGAAAAGTGGATATTACTCTAAATGTGTGCATGTTAAAAATCTGAAACTTCATCAGTTAATGTCCCTACCCCCTGCACACATGTATGTAAAGTTGGGTCCATGTCAGAAATTGCAAAATCAGTTAAAAAGTGAAATATGTGCCAGTTCTGAATGCAAGCTCCCAGGAAGAGCAGAGTTTGAACAGGGGATACCTCCTGTAATGCATGATGGGTGCATATGATTTTAAAACAATATGTACCTCTGCAAATATGTATTTGTTTCAAATCTAGATTTGCGTGTAAGTTGACAGGAGGAGTGGACTTTCTGCAGGCTGTAAAATGACATCAATCTGACTCACAGTTCAGTTTGCCAATCAAATGATAAATGGAAGTTTGACCAATTAGAAGCTGAGAGAGAGGTAGGGTCAGTGATGCTAGAACACACCCACATTCTAAACACATAAAAGCAGAGAGTCAGGACACATAGAGAGATTGAATTTCATCTGCCGCTGGAAGCCCTGCCGGAAAAATCCATACTTACCTCCATCAAACTCCAGAAAGCCAAACTAGAGACTTCAATCTATCCAGAGCAGAGACCAGACCAGAGAGAAAGCAGTGCTGTGCCTAGCAGAGACCAGACCAGGCGCTGTGAGCAGAACCCGGAAAGACCTGACCAGACTGTTGACCAGATCGTGACCAAGCCGCTTTCCTGTTCAAAATCTCTTGTGAGTACTTAGCAAAACTCAGAACACATCTCTTAGTTAAATTCATCTAATTCAATCCATTTAACCTAAGTAGAACTGCCTCCTAGCTGTCACCTGTCATTCTAGCTGCAAAAATTTGTCACTTGTCATTTTGAAAAAGTGTGCGTTTAAAATTTACAAAATCAAAAACGACCTTTACTAAATCGCTCATATCTCCGCGACCGTTTGAGCTAGAGACTTGCAGTAACTTTCCTCTGATAGCTTAGAATCGTGGCTTTCCTAGGAACCTAGAACCGCAATCCTACCCCTTATAGTTTTACCGCAATCGCGAAACACGCATCCGCAAATTTTGCCGCGATTTGCAATTTCTTCACATGTAAAAAACTGCTGCTGCTGATTTCCATTGGCCAGAAATTCGTTTAACCTGCTAACTATCCCTGCATCATTGCTAGTGTGAGCCTGGACTAATATTAACTAGATACCACTCATCCTGAACCTCTAAAGGGGAATTAAAAGCAAATTTAGCATATTTCTCATTCATTGCTAGCACCTATCAAAGCAATTGCCTGTGTTTTCAAACTTCTGTTTAAGCTTGCTGGATTGAACTGAATTACAGTTGATTGCATTTCTGAGAACTGTGTGTTTTCCTTCCATTTCCTTGCCTTGCATCAAGGGGGGGAGGGGAGTAGCCAGAGAAAAGTGATTACATTGTTTGGTTGAAATCATATTGCGTATTTTCTGTACTGCATTCATTGAATATTGCATCCACCTGAGCCTACATAAAGCATCCTCTACCACATTATATTTTTGTTCCTATTTACCAGTGTGCTACCTTATCCATTTCATGTCAACTCAGTAGTCATTATAAAGAAGTGTGCTAGTGCCAGATTCTCCGTTGTTGATCTGTATCATATCAAATTAAGTGTGCTATTCAATTATTAATTTATTATAAAGTGTGATACATATATTTTAATTTATCAAATAAACCTTTTAAACTTGCAAAACAGAATTACTTCTTGGCTCAGTGGGGTCAGGGGGATTCCAAGAGAGGGGTGTTATACAAGGGTAGTCATCCAGAACGCATGAACTGGACCTAAAGATATATCAATAAGGGTTTTCATTCAGTATTCTAGACTAGGCGTTAACTTGGCTGTAGTGCTGAATTGAATCCTCTTACAAAGTGGGGGCTCGAGCCGAGACGTTGGGTTAGATTTACCATTTGTGCAGCTTAATACAGTGTGCTAACTGACGGGATACATACATCCAGTCGGATCACCACGCTGCATTACGCTGTGAAGCATTCCTCAAAAGGGACACTCCAAGAAAAGTTCTGTTCTGCAAAACTAAAATACTAACTTCTGTAAGTCAGGACAGAGACCAATCTCTAGAATGACGACCTTGGTAGATATGAAAATAGCCAGAGAGCACTTCTTACACAAATTATTTGTGAGAGGTGAGTGGACTCACCAGGACCAAACAGTCTGGTTGCAGGCCATCATGCAACAGGTCACGGAAACAGGGTCAGACTTATGGAGAGATCAGGGTCCATTACATGTGGCCCTGAGTGAACTATATATGGCTCCTAAGGCCAAAGATGAACACGACAAGATTGTTAGGATAGCAGCATACCTGTACCTATATATGGGAGACATGCAGGATAGATGTGCTGAAAGCCAAAATCTGGCAAATAGGCAACAGATGGCGTTAGAGAAGGTCCAATCTGATCTGGACTCTTCTGAGCAAAGGCTGCACAGAAGCCAGGAGTCAGAAAATGAGACCAGACAGTACATCACTAAAATAAAGGAGGATATGGATGTGCTGCAAAAGGAAAAGTCAGAACAGGATACCAGATTTCTGGCCTTGCAGAAGGAACACCAAGAAGGTTTGGACTCCCTACTGCAAAGCCAGAAAAAGCTGGAGCAACAGCTAGACTTCAATAGGGCATGTGCTGAGCAGGTAGTCACCCTGCAAGGCCACCTAGATAGAGTGAAGGAGGAGAGCAATAAACTGATTCTGAAAGACCTGGATACCCAGGCAGAATTTGATCAGGAGCGCCAGAAAGCTGGTGCCTTCCAAAGGCAAAGGGACGACCTGGCGGCACAAATGCAGGCTCTTAGTCAGGAAAGAGACGCCTTAGGCCAGGAAGTCTGCCATTTAAAAAGAAAAATGGAAGAAAATCACCTGGCCCACCAGGGGCTGGGTGACCTCCAAAAAGAAAACCAGAACTTGGTAGAGCACACCAGAAGGGTGGAGGATGCTCTAGCAAGAAAGGAGCAGGCCAATAGGGACATTGCCCAGGAGGTAACCCTCCTGCAGCAAAGACTGGCCCAGTTCTCCAGGACCAATCAGGAAACACAGAGAGAGAATGAAGCTCTCTGCCAGCACAATGATAGGCTCCAACAGCAGGTAGCGATGCAGGAGAGACTGATAGAGTCGAGTAAGGCCTTAACTGAGGAACTGAAAGCACAAATGCAGGCTCTTGCATTGCAACAGGGAGCAGGGGCGGATAGAGATGAGGTTCGCTGGGAAATGGAAACTCCGGAGCATAACCTCAGGAGCCCTAGTACCAGAGGCCCTCATACCTCTCAGTCCCTGGACTCTGCCACCCCCATGTCCCCTGGCGCACATGAGCACAGGGCCACAGGGATGGCAGATTACTATCCAGCTAAGAGTATGGGGCTCATAGGCCAGTACCACTCAGGAATGGAGGGGTGGGCATCCGGGTATGGGCACCCAAGTACAGTACAGTTCAATGGGGAACCCCAGGAGAGTAGGCCCATTAAGGGCATCCTGAAAACCTCTGCCCAGTTAGGTCAGTGGAGGGGGTACCCATCAAATCCTGACAGCAAGGAGGAATCTGAAGACTCCTCTGAACTGCGCAGGACACAGGAGACCAGGTCCCCACATTCTGCCAGCCATTCCCAGGCTCGCAGAATCCGGGAAAACCTGGAAGAACAGACGGGAACCTCTGGGAGCAGTGCCTCTGAGTCCGACGAAGAATGGACAAGGGTTACCCGAACCAAAAAGGCCAATAAGGCAAAAAGGGCCTTGCTCAAGGACCCCTTAAAGCAGATTAAGGCGATCAGGAGCGTCATCACGCTTTACCATAAGAACGCTAAGTATTCTGTTTGGGAGCACTTAGAGTTGTTTGAACAAATGATGGAGACTTTCCATTTGAAGGACAGCCAAAGCTGCATTCAATATGTAAAGTGGACCTTCTCCCCGGAATACTCCAGTTTCTTTGCGGGGCTGGAGGACCAAAATCATTTAAGATGGTCCACCTATAAGGCGGCCATCCTGAAACATTTTTCTGTTCACAGAAATCCTCAAGAGGCTCGCAAGGCAGCCTACAATTTGCAATGTGGGGAGGATCAGGCCCCACAAGAATTTGTGCAGGAGTTAAAGCGGGCTTTTGCACAGACCACAAGAAGGGTGCGCACGGATAGCCGTGAATTTATAAACACGTTTTTCCATGCCTTGCCCAAATATATCATGACCCAGCTCGTGAGGGATTTTCACGAGAAAAGATCTTTAGGCTGGGTCATTGAACAGGCTACCCGCATCTATGAGGTGCAGAAGCCCATAGAAAATAAAAGCAATGCCCAGAAAAACCCCAAAGCCAACAGCACCCCTGCTGCTGCCAAGGTGGCAGAGGTAAAGGTCACCCCCGTTTTGGATTTGGAGATGGGGGGGCCTAAAAACCTACCTGCACCTAATAATGCTAGGCCCAGAAGGTCCTCGGGCCAGTCACAGACAGGGAGCCAGGGAGGCAGCCCCACAAATGGGGTCCCTCGCTCTCCTGATTATGTAAGTCCTCGCTACAAAGGTAACAGACCCATCCTGGGTTATGTGTGGACTCCTCCAGCCCAAGGGGGGGGATCCAGCCAAGCACCTAACCCAGGGAACTTCCCTCCAAACTTCCCACAGGAGGGCAGAAATTTACCAAACCCTGGGCAGAACTTTTTCCCCAGATATCCTCCCGACTTTCAGCCCCAAAACCATCCATCCTTCTTTCCCCAATTCCCTGAGCCCAGACCACTGAATCCGGGAGAGGGGAGGCCAAGGGTGGAGGGGTACCCAAATCTTCCCAACCCGGGGTATTACCAGAGGAGGGACAGCTACCCTTCCCGGGATCAGCCCAGGGGAGAAAACAGGGCCCCGTATCAGCCTGAGCGGGTTTCCCAGTTAGAGCGCCAGGTTCAAAACATGGCGCGGGATATGGGTCATATACTGAGGGCTCAGCAGAACCCTCAGATGGGCGTGCAGGCGCAGAACGCACCCAACTCTGGACCTGGAGCTCCAGAACAATGACGGGGGCAGCACCCCGATAACTCACCGGTTCCCAGGGAGGAGGCACAAGGGGAAGGGGGGTGCAAAGCCTTGGAGGAAGCTTCCTTCCTCACTTGTAAACAGCCCCTGGAAACCCAGGAACCGGAAACAAAATCTCTTGCCCCTGAAAGTCTGCCTCCTAAGGAGCAGAGGGGGGGTAGGAGAAACAAAAGACCCAAACAGACTCAGTTTGAGGAGGAGGTACAGATCTTCCAATGTGAGGGAGAGGGATCCTCAGAGGATCCTGGGAAAAGGATCTTCTCCTTCAGAGAGGGGGGAACTCCTCCCAAAGAAAAATGGGTCCCTAGGGATGCAAATCCAGACTGGGGAGATGTGGAGACTGAGCTACCGCCGCCCACCATCTCATCCCAGAACCAACAGCAAGAAAATCCCCTGGTTCAAACCCATCCTGGGGACTGCCTCCAAAAAGGGGGGGGGCAGCCCAGAACCGGAACCAGGGGAACCCACAATGGCTCTGATCTCCAGTTGCCAACTTTTTCTTTCAGATTCCCAAGACTCTCCACAGAATTCTGCCCAAAATTCTTCTCTCGCGATGTCCAAAACCAGAAAGTTAGCCCACCAGTTGTCCAAAAATGTACACTATCTGTGCCCCCTTGAGGAGAAGGAGGGAAGATATTATGCCCCGGTACAAGTACAGGGGCAGGGTACAATCTCGGCACTGGTGGACACTGGATCTCAAGCTACCCTTCTGTCCAGAAGGGCCTTTGATGAACTGAATGCAGGAAGGGGAGAGAATTACCAAATTCCTCTCACCTCACTTCCTGGACAACTCCAGAACTTTGACGGGAAGGAAATTCCCGTTGAGGGGACTGCAGATTTGGACATTAAAATTGGGCGACATAAGTTGAAACACCCGGTCATAGTTGTGACCCCAGAGGGCACCCCTTGTTTACTAGGGAATGACCTCCTGAGAAGGTTGTCACCCCTAATAGATTGTGTAAACAAGGTCCTCTGGACCCAGACTAGCCGACCAATAAAATTGAAACAGAGTGTCAACCATGTTAGTTTAAACGGCACATGCCACATGGTTGAACAAAAATCTGACCAAGTAGAATTTCACTTCCAGAACAACCAGATTCCAGACGTGACAGTAATAGCAGTAGGACAACAGACTGGTGATGGGGGGTCCTCTCTATTTCTGAAAATCAACCTTCCTTCCAGTCTAAAGTGGTATTCCACGCTGGAAGGAAACACTCTGAAATTCTATACTAATCCACAATCTGAAACTCCCACTCCTATAGTCCAGAAAGATGTGAAATCAGCTCAAAGTCTGGCTGATATTCAGCAAATAGGAGAGCAGTTGTTCATCCCTGTTCAGTTAAATGACGGGAAGGACTCTGTTCTCGCTCGAGTGTGTGTGAACAACGGTAAGAGCTTCATCAGCAAAGCCATGTTCCGCCAACTCCCAAAAGATCCAGCCATTCCCACCTTCAAACTGATAGACAAATGGGAAATGGACCTGGAAGCACCTGACTCCAAACATCTCCTGCCAAGCAGGTGTATGCTCAAAATCTCCATTGGCAACAAGAGCATAGTCCATAATTGTTGGGTCGTGCGAGACGTCACTGCCGCCTTTTACTTAGGCAGTGACATTCTCAATCGCTTTGCCATTAGTTTGGACCTAATAAACTTCAAAGCTTGGTCCCGATTAGCGGATAATCCCATGGGCTTTGATGATCCAGAAAAAGCATTTAGGTCAGCTCAATTGCTACCTTATGCAGTTGAAATTCAGGTTAAAGAGGAAGTCACCATCCCAGAAAGGACCCGACAATTCTCCCTGGAAGTGAAAGTTAAAAGGGGACAAGAGTTGAAAAACCCTGATGCTTACATACATCTAAATGCTTCTCTCCAACAGCAAGGGTTGGGGGTAAACCCGACTCCATTAGTCAACATAGAACATGACCCCATTCTAATAGGGGTGGATAACAGCGACTTAAAGAGTATTACTCTAGCCGCAGGCACCATTATTGGAATGGCGGTTGATGACCGACATTTCTCCATTGATCTTGTAAATGAACTGTTAGGACCCATCCCCAAGGACTGTTTTGACAGTGACAGTGATGACAACGCAACACCAGACAGGATTTTTACCCGGCATGGGGGGAACTTCCTGGTGTACACTTCCTGCCCCTATGGTAAGGAAGATGTGACCTGTGACTTCAGGAGGGATGAGGTGATTTTCCAGGTCCATGAGGGCTGCCTTTCCCACCTGAAGCCTCCGGTCCAAATCAGCACTCTGACCAGGGACTTCTCCACCCAGCTGGAGGAGGCCGCGGAGATAGCCAAACCAGAAGTCTTTCCAGGCTTCAGGCAGATGGTGGAAGAGAGAGTCAATCTAGCTGATGCCTGTGTGACTCTGGAACAAAAGCAAAAGTTGAAACAAGTTTTCTTGGATTTCCAAGATCTCTTTGCGGTAGACTCATATGACTGTGGTCGCACTGACATCCACACAACCACAATCCCCACGGACCCTGGCATGACTCCTGTGTTTGTGAAGCAATATCGCTTGCCTCTCGCATCAATGGAGTCCCTTACTGAAATAATTAAGAACCTTGAGTCCCGGGGAATAATCCGTCCAGTCCACAGCACCTTCAATAATCCGGTGCTGGGAATATTGAAGCCAAACGGCCAGTGGAGACTCTGCGCCGACCTCAGGGAGCTCAACAAACGGGTCCATACTTCCCGATGGCCTCTGCCCTACATTGACCAAGGGCTGGCCCAGATCCAGGGGTCACAGGTATTCACTGCAATAGACCTGACCAATGGATACTGGACCGTGCCTGTCAGCAGGGAGGACCAATACAAACTGGCTTTTACCTTTGGGGGCCAGCAGTACACATGGACCCGGACTCCCTTCGGATACCTTAACTCCGGTAATGAGTTCAATATTTTCCTACATAAGGCCATGCCCGACCTGGGTACGAGGGGTAACCTGGCTTATGTAGATGATGTCCTCATCAAAAGTTCATCTGTGGAGGAACACATAGCAGAGATCCGTTATGTTCTGACACAGTTGAGGGCCGCCGGAGCAAAACTTTCCTTTCAGAAAGCACAGTGGTGTAGAACCCGTGTTAATTTCTTGGGGCATGAGATTACTCCTCAGGGTCTCTGTCCCCAGGAAAAGAAAGTGGAAGCACTTCAGAAACTGAAAGACCCCACAACTCTGCGGGAACTAAGGAGCCTCCTTGGACTGACTAATTACAGCAGAAAGTTCATTGAGGGCTACGCAGAGATCACCAGACCCCTGATTCATCTCCTGAAGGGGGGGGTCAAGTGGGAATGGGGTCCAGAACAAGCCGAGGCAGTAAAACAACTCAAAAGAAGCCTCTCACAAGCGCCTTGCCTAGCTTACCCTGTCAGAAACAAGGAGTTCTTCCTGGAGACGGGGTTCTCTAATACGTGCTTGACGGCAGTATTATATCAAAAGCATGACAAGGTCAATAAAGTAATCTCCTATGCGAGCAAAACTTTATCCTCTGTGGAGGAAAAATTCAACGATTGTGAGAAGGCACTCCTGGCAACGGTGTGGGCATTGAAGAATTACCGCCCGTTTATCCAGGGGGAACACATCATAGTGGAGACTCCACACCAGCCTCTGCAATATCTCCAAAGTGACAGAATCCGGGCCGGAAATGTGAGTAATTCCCGAATTACTTCCTGGATTCTGTCAATGCAAGGCTTTCCTGTGGAGGTCAGATATGGCCAAAACAAGAAGAGTCCCCTCGCGCAAGGTCTGGCTGACTTGCATGATTGTGCCAGAGAAAACTGTCTCGAGGACGAAAGTCTAAAAATAAAGGACAACATGGAGGCATACCTTAATTCCCCACACAAAGTCTTTGAAGAAGACAAGTGTGAGGGAATGCCCACTGTCTATGTGGATGGATGCTCTTACCATGTTGACAACGACGGGGAGAAAGAACTGGTGGCCGGCGTAGGGAATGCATGGGTGAATGAGTCCCCAGAACCCTCCGCTGGATACAAAATTGGTCCCCGAAGTAGTCAGGTGGCAGAATTGATGGCTGTGCATCAGGCCATCCTCACTGCTGTCCAGCATCAACTCCACGAACTGGTCATAATCACAGATTCGGATTATGTACGGAACGGGTTTGTGGAGCACCTGGTTAATTGGAAAACCAGAGGCATGTTATGTGCTAACAGCAAACCCTTGAAACATGGGAAGTTGATCCAAAACATTGATGATCTGGTCACCTCGAATGAGATGACCATCTATTGGAAAAAGATCAAGGGTCATTCCAAAGTAGAGGGACCAGACAAAACTGGAAATGACTTAGCTGATCAGCTGGCCAAAACCGGGGCCATCCAAGGGGATCTAATTGAGATTGAGTCCCTGTTGGGGGAAATCCAGGTCACTGCCATCACTAGGTCCCAGACAAATGCTCACAACGACCTTTCAATTGCACAATGGAGTAAGGAGACCCCTGATGCTGATTTGATTACTGCTCAGAAGGGGGATCCAATTATTGGTAAATTTTACCAGCACCTTGAGGACCCTGAGAACTTTCCCCTGACGGATACCGATTACATTGGGAAAGAGGACCTAAGAGTGTTGATGAAATGTCCAAAAATGTTCCGGATCCAAGACGGTTTGTTGGTAAGGAAATCCAAAGCTGGCCACGACCAGTGGGTGGTTCCTACCTCATTCCGAAGCCTGATGTTAAGTCACGCCCATGATGCGGCCACCGCCGGTCATAGGGGGTTTCACACAACATTGGAAATCTTAAGAGAGGTTGCATACTGGCCACACATGGGCCAGGACCTCAACCAATATTTGAAGGGTTGTCTTGTGTGTGCACAATTTCAGCCGACATCCCTCACACACCGGGCGCCTTTACAAAAGAGGGGAATGACACTGCCATGGTCAGATTTACAAATCGACTTTGTAGGCCCTGTGATTCGCTCGGCTAGGGGGAATAAGTACATGTTGACTGTGACATGCTTGTTTACCAAGTGGGTGGAATGTCTCCCAGCCCCAAATTGCAAGGCAGAAACTGCAGCTGCCTTGATGATTAACCACATCTTTTCCCGTTTTGGTCTACCTCAAAGGATTGAGTCAGACAGAGGTAGCCACTTCACCAGTGAAGTAATGACAAAGATGTGGGAGATCCTGGGGGTCAAGAGAAAGCTGCATATTGCTTATAGACCAGCTTCTTCTGGGGCAGTAGAGAGATATAACCGGACAATTGTGAGCATATTAAAGAAGTTTGTGGCAGATTCTGGGCCAAGTTGGGATATCCGATTACCTCTGGTCCTAATGGCCATCAGATCTACCCCTTCATCTGCAACCAAAATGTCACCATTTGAGTTGATGACTGGGCGCAAGATGGTGCTTCCGCAGCATTTGCTCTACAGGACCCAAGAGCAGACACTGATAAATGCCTCCACTACTCATGAGTATGTGGAGAATTTAAGGAAACACCTCCAACATGCTTTTGCTTACGCTCAGCGGAATCTAGAAAGATCAGCTGATAGCATGAAGACCCATTATGACCTGAAAACTTCCAGGAAGGAATATCAGGTGGGAGACCGGGTCTATCTATACAACTTCCAAAGGAACCAGGCCAAGCAGCGCAAATTTTTGCCTACATGGAAGGGACCCTTTGAGATCGTCGATAAGATCTCCCCTGTGGCCTACAAGATCCGCATCCCCAAAGGCGGTTCGGCAGAGGGGGAAGACAAGTGGGTCCACATAAACCAGTTGAAATGTTGCCATCCCAGGCACACTCTGCAACAACTGGAGAAATCCTCTGGAATCCTAGCGGGTACTGTATCAGACTAATTCAGTTCCAATCATAAAACATACCACATCTAGTCTCTAACATACTGTGATTGTATGAAACTGTCTCTTAGTCATACTGTTTTTATTAAAATAAGAATGTAATGTTTCGTTATGATAAAATGCATATGCTGCCCCACTATCTCAACAGTGGTGGAAAAAATCGCCTATGAGTAGATATTGCCGCTTTTGCTTTATCATCCTAGGAGAGATGAAACCATGAAGGATGACCAAGAAGGACGATCCGGAGACCGGGAACGGAGATCCAATGGGCCCAGTGGACCGCCCAATACTCCCATCAGGACCGGCGAGGAGAACCGATCGATCAGTACCGGATGGAGAAGAAGATGCTGAACTGTGCCATCTACAGAAGAGGAAGAAGATTATGCGGACAGACCGGTGCATGGGTCAAAACCCTTGTGCACGCGACTCCCCATCGACTCAAATTCAAAGTGCAGTCGCGTGGGGGGGACTTGTTGGGTGTCCTGACCCACGTTTAAGCTATCCTGCTACAACATTTGGTGCTGTGGGCTTAGAAAATTCAAGATGGCGGAAAACCCACATGTGCGCTGAAATCCAGGAAAGCTGCGCAGTTTGTGCGCCCACCAAAATGGTTGCCTCACTTGCCACCCACCAGTGCGAGAATGAAAGGCCGGGTTGCCATGAGGGAAATGGGTTGCCAAAGGAAAAACAGTAGCGCCGGTTAGCTTCAAAGCGCTTTAAAACCACCATTGGACTACCCGCACAGTAGTCTGAAACCATTGGGAATGGCAATGCTGATTGCCAAATGCAACCTAGAAGTGTGGGGAAGTCATTTCTTAAATCCCAAAAATGAGTGCAGTACCAGTACTCACCACTATCCAAAAGCCGGCGTTTTAAAACCACTCTGTGTGTTTTTCTGAAGGCAAGCAAAATGCCTATTTCAAACCTTGCAACATGTGCAAAATATTCACTGAACACCAGCAGACATTTGGCAGAATGGAGTTTTGTGTGCCTACAAAATCTGGGAAATGAAGAGCCCAAAAACAATGCTTATAACAAAAATGCTATGGAGTCAGCAGCTTAAGCCTAACTGCAACTGGATTTAAAACCACCAAAATCGAAAATGTTAAATTAAATGAGTGACCTATGTTTGGTGTCACATGCCTTTGTAACTGTTGAAATGTCATAGTTTTGCACTTAGAATCAGCATTCTAGCTGCATGTGTAAAATTACAAGTTATTTTAAAAGCAACAAAAAGTTAGCTGAAGGTCTGGCTTAAGGAACTTGATTTTGCCTAGCAACTACCCATCAGGAGTGAAACTTGAGTCACCACTGTGTTCCCAGGCCAACCTTCCTTTTGCTGCTCAAGCTAAGGATATGCCATCCATCTGATAATTGAATTATCTGTGCTCTGCAAGAGAGTGAACAAAGCCCTCTTCACTCAGGCAAAGGTTTTTATTACCGCAGTCGTAAATTGTAGCTTCCTCTTGGCAGGAGCTGGGAGGAGCACTGCCTGTGAGAGCAAGCTGGCTTGGCAGAACTGGAAAGAACCAGAAATTCAACCTTGTGCTGAGGGTAAACCACACCCCTTTGGAGCCAGAACATAACTTTAAAAAGATGAATAACTCATAGAGCGGACATGTGAAAATTTTATAAATGATACCATAATTCTTGTGATTTTTCTGCCCACAGTTTAAGACGTGGTAGGAACCGGTGGTATGTTCAGGGGGGTTTTAGCGGAAAAGTGGATATTACTCTAAATGTGTGCATGTTAAAAATCTGAAACTTCATCAGTTAATGTCCCTACCCCCTGCACACATGTATGTAAAGTTGGGTCCATGTCAGAAATTGCAAAATCAGTTAAAAAGTGAAATATGTGCCAGTTCTGAATGCAAGCTCCCAGGAAGAGCAGAGTTTGAACAGGGGATACCTCCTGTAATGCATGATGGGTGCATATGATTTTAAAACAATATGTACCTCTGCAAATATGTATTTGTTTCAAATCTAGATTTGCGTGTAAGTTGACAGGAGGAGTGGACTTTCTGCAGGCTGTAAAATGACATCAATCTGACTCACAGTTCAGTTTGCCAATCAAATGATAAATGGAAGTTTGACCAATTAGAAGCTGAGAGAGAGGTAGGGTCAGTGATGCTAGAACACACCCACATTCTAAACACATAAAAGCAGAGAGTCAGGACACATAGAGAGATTGAATTTCATCTGCCGCTGGAAGCCCTGCCGGAAAAATCCATACTTACCTCCATCAAACTCCAGAAAGCCAAACTAGAGACTTCAATCTATCCAGAGCAGAGACCAGACCAGAGAGAAAGCAGTGCTGTGCCTAGCAGAGACCAGACCAGGCGCTGTGAGCAGAACCCGGAAAGACCTGACCAGACTGTTGACCAGATCGTGACCAAGCCGCTTTCCTGTTCAAAATCTCTTGTGAGTACTTAGCAAAACTCAGAACACATCTCTTAGTTAAATTCATCTAATTCAATCCATTTAACCTAAGTAGAACTGCCTCCTAGCTGTCACCTGTCATTCTAGCTGCAAAAATGTGTCACTTGTCATTTTGAAAAAGTGTGCGTTTAAAATTTACAAAATCAAAAACGACCTTTACTAAATCGCTCATATCTCCGCGACCGTTTGAGCTAGAGACTTGCAGTAACTTTCCTCTGATAGCTTAGAATCGTGGCTTTCCTAGGAACCTAGAACCGCAATCCTACCCCTTATAGTTTTACCGCAATCGCGAAACACGCATCCGCGAATTTTGCCGCGATTTGCAATTTCTTCACATGTAAAAAACTGCTGCTGCTGATTTCCATTGGCCAGAAATTCGTTTAACCTGCTAACTATCCCTGCATCATTGCTAGTGTGAGCCTGGACTAATATTAACTAGATACCACTCATCCTGAACCTCTAAAGGGGAATTAAAAGCAAATTTAGCATATTTCTCATTCATTGCTAGCACCTATCAAAGCAATTGCCTGTGTTTTCAAACTTCTGTTTAAGCTTGCTGGATTGAACTGAATTACAGTTGATTGCATTTCTGAGAACTGTGTGTTTTCCTTCCATTTCCTTGCCTTGCATCAAGGGGGGGAGGGGAGTAGCCAGAGAAAAGTGATTACATTGTTTGGTTGAAATCATATTGCGTATTTTCTGTACTGCATTCATTGAATATTGCATCCACCTGAGCCTACATAAAGCATCCTCTACCACATTATATTTTTGTTCCTATTTACCAGTGTGCTACCTTATCCATTTCATGTCAACTCAGTAGTCATTATAAAGAAGTGTGCTAGTGCCAGATTCTCCGTTGTTGATCTGTATCATATCAAATTAAGTGTGCTATTCAATTATTAATTTATTATAAAGTGTGATACATATATTTTAATTTATCAAATAAACCTTTTAAACTTGCAAAACAGAATTACTTCTTGGCTCAGTGGGGTCAGGGGGATTCCAAGAGAGGGGTGTTATACAAGGGTAGTCATCCAGAACGCATGAACTGGACCTAAAGATATATCAATAAGGGTTTTCATTCAGTATTCTAGACTAGGCGTTAACTTGGCTGTAGTGCTGAATTGAATCCTCTTACAGGTCCAAGTTTGCCAAAATGCATTGTAGAACATCCAGATTCTATACATTCCTAGATATATACATTGGCGCATCGCCTGCAATCGATTCACTGTGTAGCCAGCCTCATGATTACTTCATCTACTTGAGTTACTGCGTCTGTACATTTGTAAAATGGCTTTTTCATCAGTGCTTCTCCACACAAACAATCTTCATTTCGCTCCCGAAATGTTGCTTACTTCGATACTTCATCATCAGATTCTATAAGGTCTATATTCTTTCTTCATTGGCCTCTCTTCTAGGTGCATCATTTCAGCTTCTTGTGACATCACCAGTATTCTCTTTCACTAATTTTCAGACTTCTTCTAGAACTTCCTTCAGAACACTGTCATTTCTTTGCAGAAATATTTAGTGCTTTCTCAATGGATACCTTGTTTCAAGGACTTTTTGCGGTTAAGGTACCTATATTGGCCTTGCGCATGTTGCAATTTCCTGTTGCCAACATATAGGCAGAATGTGGGGCGGACTTCCGGTAGAGGTACTTGGCTCCTCCTCTACACTTTGTTGTTTGATTTTATGTTTATTTTCTTCTGTTTTTGATTGTTAATATTGTGCTGCTTTTCTGCTATATTTTATCGACATAAAGCTGAATGAAATGAAATGATTGGCAGTCTTGACCATGAAGCATGCTAAAAGGGGCAGCCAGTGCAGCTCCTTGAAGATGGGGGTGATTTCGGTGAATTTCTCTATTTTTGTGAGGGGGTCTGCTGCATCATACCGGACAGTTCTGAGGGTTCAAGGAGGCATTGGGAACTCCTGTGAGTATGGTATTGCCACTGTTCGGGTGTAAAATGAATAGGGCTAGGGCAACTGCTCTGAAACTCAGGGAAAGGATGAATGATGTACATTGTCAAGTAGAAGAAGCTGGTACCCTGCTGCATGGGTCTTCATGACAATGCATGTTTCAAATGAAAGATCACAGTAGATGGTAAAGCCATGATATTTTGAACTGGGTGAGAGTTCAGGCGTGATTCCATGGAGCTTCATTCCAGAGAGCCAATTCTTCTCACGGACAGTTTTGGTGGGTTGTCATGGAGAATTAAAGTGGTCTTTGTAAGGTGGAGCTTCAGGGAGGTTTCATGACATCCAGGCTTGGGTGAGGGACAGACTGGGCTTGAGTGGATAAATGTCATTGATGCAATTGATCTTTAGGGAAATATGTGTTTCAACTACATATTGGTTTATCTTGATGTAGGTGTTAGTGAGGAATTCCCCAGAGGTTCCATGTATAAGTTGAAGATGACCGAGGATAGGGTGGAGTCTTGTTGAACTATGAAGATTACTGGGCAGTTCTGGATCTGTTTAGGCCCACCTGCATGAGTTGGGCTGTGATGGAGAGGTATAAAGAAAGACACAGCATGACTGTTCCATTGAAGTGCATGGTTGTGGTGAAGATGTTTAAGAGGGATTCATGGTCAATGATATGGAAGGCAGCTGAGAGGTCAATGAGGAGTCAGAGGCAAGGGTGCCATTTGTTCAGGATGTGCAGAGCAAAACCAGTAACCTAGATGGTTGCTATTCCTGCAGTGCATTGTGGTAAGAACCAGATTGGTATTCTATTCTGCATTAGATTGTGCTGAGTTATCCTGTCATGTAACTGGATGAGCTATAACAAGGGGGTTGTCCTCCCCTCTATGAATCTAAGGGGTGCGCAAGATGAATACAGTACACACTGGTTTTTAGACCCTTTTGGGTGCCCGTACAATTTGGGCAACCGTTGTTAGAAACAACATGTTTGCTGCTGCCAAACACATATTTCAAACTCATATAAAAATGTCAGCTTTTTATTATTAGTTAGCTGATGCTTTTTTCTTTATGCAAAATGTTTAGGTTGTTTTCTATATACATGACATTACATGGTGTCCATTGTGGAAAACAAACACATAGTTAAAGATTCACTATGACATAATTACAAATGACATGGGGTGTGGATCAAAATCACTTATACATTTAACAGACAACTTGTTTGTAAGTGGAATGTTCCAGGCCATTGGGTGTAGAGAACACAAGATAGAAGTGCAAGTGGAGGAGACGTTGATAGTAGGTCTCCTACGCCCGGCTAAAGTCTGTCCTCATATTTGGTCTACGTCTGGGTATGATGTTAGAAATGGAAATGCAGCACAAAGTAAAAGCCCATTGGGAATCTGGGTAAATGTGCTGCTGACGTTTCGGCAGAATGGATGGTAGCTTTCCTCTGGGGCCAAAGAAGTCAGGAGACTCTGTCTTTAGAGAAACAGAAAAGGTAAGGAAAAAAAAATATATATATAAGAGAGCAGTGTTAAAACAACAGCATGGTGCTGCAGCGGGTCAGTATAGTGTATTAAATACATAAAAAACATGTCCTAAAGAGGTTCCAGGGACAGACTCCACTCACCACTGGTCATGCGTCCAGTTGGAGCAGATGAACTCAGAGGGTTTCATCATAGGACAGATGAAGAAACCGGAATATCCTGTGTGGGCATTAGTAGAGAGGGCGGCCGGAATGTGGACGGGCGGCCCATGGGCAGCAGGTAAGGGACCCCTGGAGCTGGGTGCGAGGTCCGGTGGAGGACCGAGAAAGTCGAACCTGGAGAGCACAAAAAGAGGATGAGGAGAGCAGGCAGCACTGGTCATGGGGTGGCTGTGGAGACAGAATAAAGCAGGCAGACTGTGGAGGTACATTCACTATGGTGGGGGTGTAAGAATGAAAGTGTACTTGGAGCTAATTGATGAAGTCAGCCAAAACAGGAGGAGGGCCGAGTCACAAGTGAGCCAGGAGCGAAGTCATCAGGGCTGAGTGGCTCGGATCAAATTTCCGTCTCGTTCGCCCTGTAGTACAAATGTAAAGAAAAAATTTAAAGAAAAAAGGGGCGAAAGGGTTCATAGTTGAGGACCCTAGCAACCAGGAGCGGCGCTGTCAAAAAGGAAGGAGGGAGCAAGAGGTTGCCAACCTGCATTCAAGTGTGGGTGGGAGACATACCTGCACAGAGTCGAGGTGAGCAGCAGTGGGACTGGCGTCTCGAAATGGCACCTGTGCTAGCTCTAAAAGAAAGAGCTGCAAATATGCGTTGTCGAGCGGGATGTTGCTGCACATGCGTGAGAGAAAAGTGTCTTGCTGTGATCACGCCATCACTGCGCAGTATCCAACGGGTAGTGGCTCGCTACTGAGGGAACTACACGGGATCGTGGGAAAGGATCTCCCGTGCAGCAAAGAAATGGCTGCCCATGGGATCTGCCGATCCATATTCAAAAGAAAGGGGAATCCACAAGGTAAGTGCTCCCATCACGGAGGTGGGTGGGAGAGAAGTATCACTGTGAAGGGAGAAAAGCCTAAATGGGCTGAAAAGCTGAAGTGAAATCGGCCGATATATAAAATAACGGCACTGTATGGAGCCGTGACAAGGAAAGGCAGAGTTGGTGTGTAATGTACCAGCAGTGGGATTGCCCATAGCAACGGAAGGCAAAGTTAGTAACTAACAAGCCCAGGTGGATGGGATGGGGAAAGGGCGGTAGGCCACATTGAGTGAAAACTTAGTGCGTGTGGCGGGTGTACATGACCTGTTGGGCGGGGGGGCGAGGTTGAAAAGCCCCCGGGCAGGTACAGGTAAATAAACTGCCAGACATCCAGAGATCTATCTAACTCCAATAGATCTGCAATTCCATCATTTGCAAATATCTGCAAAAAGACACACAAGTTCAAACATTCTTTGGTATACATACAAAGTGATCTGTGTAACATAATAGGAGCAGAAATTACAGCAATCTCAATATAGAGTTCGAACATGAGTCACGAGTCAAAGTGATGGACATGAAGAATTATAGCAACAGGTACAGGCACAGAAGAGCATATATCAGTGACTCGGAGCATGGTAAATACTGGTCTCTATTGGATGCAACTGCATAGATTATAGCAAAACACAGAAGAGTTGTATAAAAACACATTGCAGGAGGCAAAAAATGTCACGAGGGATACATAAGAGCATGTATCGATGGCAGTTAACATTGTGATTATTATCCCATCAGATCTGTAATTGCATTGTTGCTATAATATTGGGCAACGTATGCATGTGCTGCACACTTGTACATGAAGGCAGTGATTATAATGGGGTCGGTCTGGATTGCATAAAGAGAACATGTGGCATGGTCTCAGGTTCAGGTATAGAGACCCAAAAGTTGAACATGTTAGATCTCGGGTATATGTTTTTGTTTTCCACAATGAACACCATGTAATGTCATGTATATAAAAAACAACCTAAATATTTTGCATAAAGAAAAAAGCATCTGCTAACTAAAAATAAAAAGCTGACATTTTTATATGAGTTTGAGATATGTGTTTGGCAGCAGCAAACATGTTGTTTCTAACAACGGTTGCCCAAATTGTACGGTCACCCAAAAGGGTCTAAATACCAGTCTGTACTGTATTCATCTTGCACACCCCTTAGATTCATAGAGGGTAGGACAACCCCCTTGTTATAGCTTCTCCAGCCCTCCAGTCCTTCCCGTTTTAGGGCAGCCTCTTTTTGCTGTACTATGTAACTGGATGAGGACAATCTTCCCAATCACTGTGTCGAGATAGGGTACCTGATGTATCACAGTAGCTATTGCCTTGCAGTGTTTCTAGTGTAACAACTCACAAGTGGGGCCTAGCAGAAGCCGACCACGTCATATTACACCTTAACTATCAGCTGCCAAGATTTTTCATTTAGAAGTTCAATCTGGAAGCTGCTGAATGGACCTATTTCTGCAAATATTAAGGTTAGGGAAGAATTGTGTATTTTCCGCTTCACATTAATAGCATAGAATCTAATTTGAGTGATGACAGAGCAGTTGCCCTTAGTAAGAGTGATGCCATTTTGGACATTACAACCATGATTTGTGGATCTTTCAGAACTGTTTATTGATTTTCCAGTCTAACATTGCTGTAGACCATCACTGCTTGAAGTGGTTTATCCTGTTATTCTCTAAAGGTTCTTAATGCTGGTGGTAAAAATTCCGAATGTGTGGCGATAACCTGGAATTTCAGGTTTGGCTTTGGCTATCATCTGGACTCCTGAGGCTCCTTGATGGCCAGTCAGCCTGAGCTGCTTGTTCTGGCTGGTGTGTGGAACGAAGTGTCAATCCTGTTTCAACAGTTGTTTTTATGATTGTGAAATGTATAGTTTCTCTTTCGGGTTAAGGGAATTGACATTAGGACAATAGATGATTAATAATAAGCCATTTTGACCAGTAATGACTTTGTCAAGAGCAAGCTGGTTGGTGAGCACTCTCTAATGTATAGTCCTCTTAAGGGTGCCTGTTTTTTCGACCACCCACCTGTCGCACTCTTCTGTTTAGGATTTGAACTGTACATTGGGAATGTTTGAATTTTGCCCAGAGAATTCATTGGTGCCCCTCGAAGGTCCTCGCAATGAACTTGAACACTCCTTTACGCCTGACTTAATGTAAGAACATTTGTGTTCATGTCATGTAGAATGTTTCCCTTGAAGCTGTATCTTTCATCATCCATAGGTAGTTTGACTAATGGCTTCCGCAGCTTGCCTGTTTTTCCAGTTTTGTGTGGTCCATTTCCTGCGGGAGTATGGGCAGTGGACGTTAACAATTGCTGATTGCTTTGTGTAGGTTCGTTGACACTGTTTTGGCTTTATTGTTGTCAAGTAAGTTTTACACAAACACTCTGGGGCTCTTTTTTGAGTTTCCTGTAAAAAGGCGGTGGGGAGCTGTTACGTTTACACTTCCAAGTACAGAGGCCCCAGCTGCCTTATTTTCATCATTTGCACAGTGGAGTGCCAAAGAGGAGGGTAAAAAGGGAGCATACATGCTTTTTTGTCACCCTTTTGCAGTCCGTCGTGCAAATGCCATCTATGCATGCTAGACAGCGTTTGCAATGGATTTCTATTGAGTCTGCTTGCCTTTTGCTGGTGTAAACGCAGGTGAACTCCATTGTAATCCACAGCGCTTGCGCCAGCATGAAAAACCATGCATGTGTAAGTGCTGTAGTATTTGCATGGTGGAGAGTAAGGGGGCAGTGGGATTGTAAATTGCGATCTGCTCCCTCTCCACCATACAGATTAATGAAAATGAACCGTAACAGGATTTTAGTGCATAAACGTTTACGCGAGTTGTGTCTTGGCATAGAATGCAAATTAACCATACTAAATAGTAAGAGGGAGTACGGATTGTGTAGAAGAAATCGTGGCGAGTATTATCTGACCCTTATGTCTATTGGCATAATGCATTGTATCTGTTGTGGTTTATGGTCTGGACTGTTGTATATTTTTTGCACTCCCAGAGTTTTGGTTATAGATGGGGTTGTCAAAGCTTCTAGAACACTCCCAGTTCAAGCCCCTCCTGGCCCAAAATACCTTCTCAAAGAAACTCTTTGAGGTTGCTTTGATCAAGCCTTACCATCAAATGTTGCACTCAAAGTTCCCGCCAGTGTTTTTTCAAAGCAGTCTTCTGAGAGTTAATGACTTAATTGGAGCTGTAAATTGGCTGCTGGTGTAATAAAAAATGTCTTAACATGTCTGCCTTCAGCCGCTCGATTTATCAACACTATGCATGTCATTCATTGAAGTTCAGTTAAAAACAAGCATTGGCAAAGCCAACAGTTTTGACTTGTGTATATGTACTAGGCATTTGCCAGGCACTGCTGTTAGATGTATTCGCATAATTTTGCACCTTCTACCATCAATGACCAGTTAATACCACCAAGGTAGTGCTTGGCAACTGCCTTTCCAATGTCTACACAAAAGCCCAAACTGTTGGCATTGCCAATGCTGGTTTTGCTTGATGTTTTTAAATCAGGTTTTCTGTTCATGCACCTACCACAGTTGGTGTGCAGTCTTCTAACTGAATGTCAAAAAAAGACAACTAGGCGAGTGGGTATGAGCAGCATTATGACCCACTAACGTGAGCAGGTCTGGTTTACATGGACCTTTACACCTTCATAGCTGTCTTTGCATCAGACTAGGGCATATAGGCTGGCTTCCACAACCACCTGGTATTGCCCATGGCTTATACTGTTGTGCTGTCCTTGACAAATATATTTTCGATTGTTCTGCATTCATTCAGTACTGTCCTCTGGTTCAGGATAGGATACAAGCTTCAGAACCTTTGAAAAAGTTAACGAAAACAAATAAAGGATTGCACAGGTGTCCTTGTAAGCAGAAGTTACTGACAACCTTGATATTTGCATTATCCACGGTGGAAGAAAGACAATGGGCCTCATTACGACCCAGGCGGTAAGTTACCGCCTGTGTCGTACCCTTACCACCATGGTGTAAACTACGTTTACACCATGGTGGATGGCGGATTTACCGCCCCATTCCAAGGTGAGTGGGGCGGTAAATCCCCATTTCCCATTTTACCCTTCCCACTTCCCATTTTTGCCCCATAGGGCATAATGGGAGTTGGGAAGGCGCTAATTACGCCACCGTAAATTACGGTGGCGTAATTAGCACCATGGTCCCTTAGCGCCATGGATTTTAACGCCTGCAAAAAGCAGGCGTTAAACTCACCATGGCGCAAAGGGACCTCGGAATCAGGCTTTAAGGGTCGCCGCCGTTTACGGCGCCGTTAACCCCTTAACGCCTGATTCGTAATGAGGCCGAATGTAAAGCTTCACCACATTATGTAATTTTCTTTGAATGTTTAAGTGCATGCAGCTCTTTTGCTCCCAATCTCAGCACTGGCAGATCTCCTTCTTGTAACAAGAAGCAAATAGTGTCACAATTAGTGGACACTCCCGTTCCCTGCACACTAATAGTATCTGAGATAACTCAAAGTATAAAACGTGTCCATATAGAAATAGACAGTTTATCAAATTATGGTTTATTCTGAAAAAAATCCGAATTAAATTTGTGATATACAGAAAGTAAAATCGTCATGACAAACAAAGATCACAAGCTCTACGCGCAATCTCGGACACTATTGGTGTGCCGGGGATGGCAGTGGCCACCAATTGTGACACTATTTGTTTTTTGTTGCATAGTAGCAGCATAGAGTGCCGGAACTGTGTTTTCTACCCCGCACACATAAACTTCGGAACAAAATTAATGGCATGCTTCCAGCGTCTTGACTGAAAATTCGAGAATAGGCGTGCGCATCACTCGATCTTTATTGTTCAATCTCCTTCTGGAACCAGTCTTTGCATTTAGGCTTTGATGTGCCCATCAAGGCTTCCGTCATCAAGCTATGCCGCTGGGTTTCATGCATGAGTGGGCACTTGGCATCGTAGAGCTCAGTTATTCTACACTATTATTGCTTGCTTCTTCTCCCCTACATCCCATGCCACAGCATGCCCAACGGATAGGATTCCATCTTCAGGTGAGAGGGTCTCATGAACTACAGCAATTACTCGACAATGACATCATTGAGCGAGTTGATGGTCCTACTACTTGGGTATCTACCCTGGTTGTGGTTCCTAAGTCGGATAGACACCTTCGGCTTTGTGTGGATATGCAAATTCCCAATACTGCGATCCAGAGGGAAAGACATCAGGGGCCCAACATTGAAGATATGATAGTCAGGCTCAACCAAGCCACCAGATTCTCAAAACTGGATTTAAATCAGGGTTACCATCAATTAGTGATTGATCCCGCTTCCAGGCCCATCACTACATTCACCACGCATGACGGTCTGTTTCGATATAAGCGTCTCAGTTTTGGCATATCATCTGCAGCAGAAAAATTTCAGGAGAGGATAAAAAGACTTATTGCACCCGTCACAAATGCTTTCAATTATTGTGATGATATCCAGATATTCGGCATTACTCAAGAGCAGCATGATGAAACATTGCGACAAGTTTGCACCATTCTTCAAAACAATGGTCTAACCCTGAATGGCTCAAAGTGCACCATCAATACACATAGCTTGTGTTTCTTTGGACTTACATTCTCTGATAAAGGGATCAAATCAGATCCGATAAAAGTCAAGGCAATCGTAAATCTAAAGGCCCCACGGGATATAACGGAATTACGATCTTTCCTAGGAATTGCAGGTTATTGTGTCCGCTACCTCCCAAACTATGCAGTGTTAACAAACCCGCTTAGGGTACTCCTCAAGAAGGACTCGAAATTCATTTGGGAAGAGACCTGTCAAACAGCTTTTGACGCAATCAAAAGTGAAGTTACCAGTGATCGCCAGCTTGCATATTTCAATCCCCGAATGGGATACTGAGATTACAGTAGACGCTAGTCCGGTTGGCCTGGGTGCCATGCTGGCTCAAACCGGTTCGAAAGGAGAGTCAAATAGACAAGTTGTGGCATATACCTGTAGAGCATTGACCAGTGTTGAGCGGGCATATTCACAGGCTGAACGAGAGCTTAGCTGCAGTCTGAAATTGTGAAACATTTCATCATTTTGTCATAGGGAGAACATTTGTCCTTGTTACCACCAGGCTCTCCTATCCCTCTTTGGAAATCCCAAAATTTAAATGCCTCCTTGCATAGAGCAGTGGTGTATCCGCTTACACGAATACAATTACTCCATAGTTCACAAGCCGGGGAAGGAGGCTAATCCTGTGGATTATCTTTCTCGACATCCTTGTGGAATGCCTGAAGATGTGATGCAGTTGGAAGCAGAAGCATACATTGCATACTTATCCCTCAATGCCCATCCCCCGGCCAACACAAAAGAGCTGTTTGCAGAAAGTAAAGCTGATCCTACTAGCCAAGCGGCCATTCAGTTTACCAATACTAACAGATGGCAGTGCCTGGCCACGGAACAGTCTGAGAACGGGGAGGTGGACAGGAGAGATTTTCATAGGTTGGCGCATGTTAAAAAAGGCATAGGGTCTGTACTTTGCATGATTCTTCTGCAATCAGAAATGCCATCAAAGGCAGAAGAAGGTGGGTGAGAACAGTGTTAAGCGTGGTGAAAGAAACCATTGTCATGCAATGGCAAAAGTCAGATACCACCATTTATGAGGGGTGACACAAAGACAGGAGGAGGCCAGCAGCTGGTGAAAGGATCATATGGAGATTGCCATCAGCAAGAGAGGTCCTATAGAACAGATTGGGGGCCTTTCCTTGAATCATAGAACACATCAGATTTTGCTAGTACTAGAACACGCCCCAGATTTCCAAGTGCGGGGCAGAGGTTATCTGAATACCCTGAGTGTTGGGCCTTAAATACATGTTATAGATCATTTAACTGTAACAAGCTAGATCACGCCTAGCCATCTACACTGGCCCTAAACCTAGGGGCCTTCACATAAAGGGTAATAGGGATAGGATAAGGTTATGACGTAAAACATCCCAGAGTGACTCATGGGGCATGTCTATACTTCATTGTGTTTCAGTAGAATTTTTCTTTATTTTTGCTTTATACTTTTAGATTCAAATAATGTTGTTACAATTATAATTACTACTGTTATTGATGTTCATCATTCTAATCCTCGTATAACATGTTACTTTGGCTGTCTAACTTCCTTTTTGCACACATTTGCGACTATCTGTATCCTCTTGTGATAGATATGACTTTTTCGTTGACGTGCTGTAATCATCTATTATTATTTATATTTATAGAAACAAACAATAAAGCATTTGGTAGAAAATGTAAAACGCTTCCAGTTGTGCAATTGAGGACATATATTGATACGCATAACTGTGCCTCAACTTGTCCATGTAATCTGCAATATGCTCACGTGAAGCACTGTGAGAGGACATGTGATAGTGGTCAAAATCGTTTTCCAGAAGAGTCAGTGCCTTCCTTGAACAGTTCGGCTGTGAGTGCCATACATGCCACTCTCCTTTTGAAATATATGATAAAAATGGACGGCACACCACCAATTAATAGTATTTTGCAATAGATGAAGACTATATAACAGTGCTGCCACTAACTAGGTCTTCAGCGTAAAACCCGATATCCTAGATTAATTTGTCTGGCCCTTCAAGGCCCCATGTAGGAGAAGTGGTCCACTCTCTTAGGGCAAGTAAAATGAGGCACAAACCCATGTCTAAACCTTTTGTACGCATAGTACAGCAATTAAATGGGTGGTGAAAAATACTGGCCTCTTGTTCAGCTACATATGCCAGAAATGGAAGTTTCGAGATTTGCTCTTTTAATCTCAAGGACCAACTACTACATTCAAAGCATTCTTCAAAAATTCTTCAAAATAAGGTAATGAAAAATTGTAGAATTTATGTCTAGTAGTTGGCCACTACCCTTGCGGGTAATACTGTAAAGGTATCATTCTTTAGGATTCGTACTAAGGATTGGCAGTTAAGAACTATGACCAACTGTTGGACCAGCAAAGCCATGTATTGTGTCAAATGGCCATACAACTCAATGTACGTGGGCCAAACTATGAGAGAAGTTTGCATAAGAATTGCGGAGCATCGCTCTAGAATTAAGTGTACAAAATCAGGGCCCCAATAGTCCAACATTATGTCGAACAGAATCGCACATATGACGAACTTTTCTGGTGGATTGTTGAGTTCTAATAATGGAGAGTGCACTATTACACAAGGAATCCTAATGGTTACATCATCTGCAAACACATATTAGAGGCCTTAATGAATACTATCAAGCACTTTGGGATGGTTATGTTCTGCGCAATCCAAAACTGTTTTCAGAAATTCTGTTAATTGTGACTGATTTGTAGTGCACGTATACCAACACGATTTAGAAGCAATGCTCCCTAACGATCAACTTTATTTAAGTCAGCACTTTTTTGAGGTGAAGCTTCATCATTGTTGAGGGCAATACTGCTCTCCATCCTAATTAAACGGATTGGTCCATAGAAAAGTCTACTTCAAAGTCGTACATCGCATATGATCGTTTACGAATAAGTCCATTTATGTATATGTATTTCTCATTAAAATAGTGCGAGGTAGAGAAGTAATACTAGTTCCAGATGGCTCAGTTGACGCCATTGTTACTTACGAGCATTGCCTCTGTCATGGGGTATGCTTTCTCATAGATGCACAACATCATGTTGTTTCCTATGCTACTCGTACGTGGAAGCATCTGTTAATCTGCCTTCGAGGATGACGCTGGTTATGTGATTTGAATGGGGACCGGGCGCCATGTAAGACTGTAAGATGCTGACTGCTGAATATAGTAGGTACGCTCAATTGCTCCATGCAGAAGAACTTTTAAACAAAGCAAAACTAGTGCATTGTTAGCAACCCCTTTCTTTCCCATTATTTATTTATTTTTCAAAAGGTACCAACTGGGTGGTAGCCAATCCATCTGAAAATTGTATATAGGAGCCCTGATGACAAAAGGTAAAATTGGTGTCTTTATAGCTCCGTGACAAGCCAGAAGGGACTGTTAGTAATTGTAATAATTAAGCTGTATGTTGTTTTTTTTTTAAATCTAGGGTTATATTTGATATGGATTGAAGGAACATGAGGAGATCAACAAGATAGTGTTTGTTGTTGACCATGATTTCTTTGTCTGTTTCACTGGCTTTCATTTGGTGAGTAGACATTGAGGCTCAACTAATCTGGTTAAACTTGTGTTGCAGATGGAATGGGACATCATTAATTGGTTTAACTGAAGCTTTATCTATTTGTTATTAGATGTAACTGATTAAGAAAAATGATAGACAAACGATGTTATACTTAACTGATCTTTTGATAGAGATTGGTCCTGAAGAAGGCATGTGTAAAGCAGAATACACCAAAACGTTAAATACAACATTGAACAATCCTCCTATGAACGATAATTGGGACTGGGGTTGGATATGATTTGTTCTGTTTAAGAGAGTTTCGTTTCTCTGAAAAATTACTATAACCAAAAGGTCACTGAATTATAGTTTTATGTAATAGTAGAGCTGTATGTACTTCATTCTGATAGTAATACGTTTTGTCAGTTAAAGATTTGTTTTATTATTTGTCTGATTCTGCACTTGCACTTTTTAGGGGTAAACCAATTAGGGATGCACTCACACGTTAGCTGTTATGGGCCATGTATGTCATCCTTATCTGTTAATACTTCGAATACATGTGTTGCTATGTTTGCCTCATGAACTGTGTGGATTTATGAATTTGGAATACATGTGTCTAAGAAATTGTATGAACTGTTATAGCGGGAACATTCATTTGATATTTATATTGCACTCTCTTATGCAGCAATAACTTTACAGATTTAGCAAAATCTAAGAAGTTCAAATGTGACCAGTAAACAATGATCGTTGTCGTTTTAAAATGCAATGATTTATAAAAGAGCAAAATACAATGTAATCAGACATTTTACTAACATTAATCTCCATTTCTTGAATCACTATTATAAAGTAAAAACATTGTATTTTTTCTTCTGAACATATTTTCAACGTATCCCCCTCCCCCATGACTCAATGTTCAGTATATAATCCAAGATTGTATCATGCACGGTCAGATAATTTACTCCCCTTTTAAATCTCAAAGTTAGCCAAATATCCACTGGTAGACCTCGCAATTAGCTACCATTAAGCACACCAAGCGGAGGAATAACTGTGTCCTACATTAATGAAAGACATCAAACAGGCCAGTGTCGCCCCTCTGAAAACCGCGAATACTGAACTGCATATATGAAAACGTTATATATAATGTTTCCAATGCTGTTTTCTACCTTTACTTTATCATATTACTTCTATCCATTTTTTATTATTTTCTGTTCCAACAAATACAATCATGTCTATGAAATTTGGAGTGTGTGTTGCCAAGAGCAGAACAATGTAAATGGTTATTATTATTAATCATTTGTGTGCCTTGGAGTCTTTTTGTGTTTTATGAATACTGTGTTCTGAGAAATGTATCACCGCTACATACCTCTGTGTGTGTATCAATATGGTTCTTACCGCTGCCCTAAAGGATTCTGGCTAGCCTCTCTTTATTGTAAAGCTTTACCTTTGTGAACGTGTGGCTAGGGCATAATGGCTTGTCAGTCTCCCTTAAAACTAGACAGAGATCGTCTCTCTTGAAGAACTCTTACCTGGACACCTCCGATCTTGGAACTCTCAGGCCTGTCATTGCATTATCCTTTATGGGCAGAGTTCTGATTGCTCAGTCATTTCTTGTACAATGCGCTGCCATGTATTTATCACCTATGTTTCTGCTTTCCCTCTGATAGTCATAGTCGGCTACCTTGTACATTTACAGGATGCTTGCTGGATTGAGGGGGGTTGGCAAGGCTGTCTCCTTACTTGTTCTGTTGGACCTTCAAAAGCATTTGAAATATTCAACTTTGGGCTGCTGATTTCCAACCCATCTACATGTGTGAGGGATAAGGAAGGTTGTGGGTTGATCCAGCTTCGTTCTTTCTAAAGAGCACCAAAACTGTACCTGAGAGTGCTTTTTTGAGATATTGCTCCGTTTTCTAGCTGGAAATGGTGGTTTCATTGACATGTATTGCTACTGCTAAGGCTTCAAAAATTCCCTGAGATTTGGTTGAAACAACTATTGCAGGGAATGTCAGTTGTCTTGCTACTAGATGTTCCGTTGTCATTCCACGGGTGCCATAATAGCTCAGTGGCATTGTGTTGCCTTGGAAGCAAGATGACAGGAAGCAACACAGGTTCGATCCCCGTGGTAGTTAAGCGCGTTATAAATACGCAACTAAGATGAAAAAAAAATAAGTACGCAACTAAAAAACAAACAATTTCTGTAACAGTGCCTCGATGCCCGCGGGCTGTGTGAGCACTCTAAAAATGCAAATACAATTTAAAACATAAAAATAAATAAATAATGCCTGTACATGCATGCTTTGTTCACAAGACATAGGGGTGCAACATTATAAAGGCCATATGCACTCAGGTGACCCTTCATAGCCAGAGCAATGTTGGGCTAATGTGCAGAGCATGTCCTGCAGAAGTGAGGCAAGCAGCCATGAGTATGGGCTTGATTTACATACCTAACGCTCTCCTGTAACCTTTTTTACATTTTCATATTTCATCCATTCAGGAAGTTCTCAAATAAGGGCTCCACTACGTATGTGCTATTTATTAAATTCAGTTTTGACAAATATAAATGTTGTGCTTGTGTTGGGGGAGAGGTGGTCTTTTCCAACCCTCTCGCCGTTCCCTCATGGTCAGATTTCGTTTGGGTCTAAGGGGGGTAGACGTCCCCCCCTCCCGCTCAGATGTAATCTTTGTTAACCTCTTCTAATTACTAATAAGAAAAGGATGTAATCAAGCCCTTTTAAGGCTCAAGGCTTCCATTTTGTACCGCACTAGATGCCATTTTTCTACTAGGCCTGAAAATGATCTCTAAGAGCCTGTCTCTCCCGCTCTGCCCAGCGCCGCTCACTGCCAGCCTGGCCCCCACCCCATGCCTCCTGCAAGCTCTGCACAGACCTTGTTCTGCAGCGAGATCCAGGGCTTCCCGTCAAGATCCACCCTCACCTACGGCTGACCAGAAGTCAAAATAAACACATACGCTCCCATGCAGTTTTTGTGGATCCCGGCTTTGCGAATTACCCAACTGCTCGCCAGAGCCAGGCAGGACCAGAACGGGGAGGGCCCCACTTGTGGATAGACCACAAACGTAGGCTCTTGGAGTACCATGGACACGTGAATATTGATTGCAAGGGGAATTAAAGGAGGGAAGGGGAAGGTGTGGAGCAGATTTATTAATGGGTATATGCAAGGGTTGGGTTGAGAGCGATTGAATCAAGTGAGAGTTGGAAAGCAAAGCACTTTTTCTTTTTCATGGCCATTATGTTTTTATATGGAAATATATGGTAAGAAAATAAGAGGAGATACGGGAACCTAGCTCTGAAAGGGGGTGGAAGGCGGTGCCGCGAAGCACTATCCCGACCAGTGCAGGAAATAAGTGAGGATAAGGAATAAAGTAGGAGACTTGTATATTCAGTAGGCTCGGGAAATAGTAGTATTTCATTCACTTTTAGCAATCTATAACTTTCAGGAGGTAGGCCCAGGAGGGGGCAGGGTGATGTGAGTGCAGTGTGTTGAAGAAGAGGAAAACTAGGGGTCAGACGGGAAGGGGTTTAGGGCAAATGGGAATGTGGTAATAGTTTTATGTTTTTGGTTTTATGTCGTCAGTATCTTTGTTGACTTGTCTGTCCAGATTAAATGTTTAAACTATTTCTGTTGTTTGTGCCGGTTATGATGATGAATAAGTAATGTTTTAAAATTAGGAATTGAAAAATATCATAGCTGCCACACTAGCGGTCAAAGTGTGACAGCAAAAGGAGGAGGCAGGACAGGAAGAGAATGTCCTTTGACAAATATGGGTTTAGATACACCACTCGCACACATTTGTAAGCACCTCCCCTTGTACAGTGACCGAATAAAGAAATATCATGGGCAATGGGTGATGGAAATAAAGGGGGAGGGGTCATCACACATCTGACCAGAGGAAGGTTCTTTTGATAAGAGGATACTAGACCATGTATCAACATACCTAATGGCAAAGTATAAGGGAAAACAACTACAGAATAGATGGGAGGTGTTCGATTTGTGGAGGATGTTTGAAGAAACACCCTCTACAAATAAGCAGAAACCAGAAACAGAGCCCCTAGCCCTGCAAACTAGCAAAGGGGTAGATAAAGAAAAGGAGAAAGAAGAACCGAGGATACTATACCCAGTGCTTACCAGGCCTGCTGAGGCATATGCGGACCCAGTGTATGTGCCAGGACCCAGCGCTCCCATAACCCCAGCGACAGCCCCACCTCCTCCCAATGATCCACTAAATACTACTTCTGCACCCGCAGGACCTATCACTTGAGATTTTGAAATAGTGTTACCATCCACTCAGGAGGAGCTGGCCAGGTTACAAACAGTATGCAAAACAACATTACCGTTGGCGTGGGTGGGCACACTCCGGTAACACCTCTATTAGCAAATGCCCCAGCCATACCAGAAGACAAATGGAAATCTGTGGATTTCCTTTTCAGAATAGACAGTGCTCCGATCAAATCTCTGCGGGTAGAACGAGAAGGGGAGGAGGAAAGCATGGGATACGATCCAGTAGCATCAGAATGAGATGAGGAATGTTGGAGAGACTTTGACGAGGTTGAGGAAGGGGCAGTAGGAGGGACACAGCAGATCCAGTGGGCTACTCCACAAGTAACCACAACCGAGGAAGGATGGGAGGGGAGGCTCCAAAACAGGTTAGGGAGAATGGCACTGGCCAAAGGAAAGGAATAAAGGTGAGTAAGGGAAAGGTGAGAACAAAACTACAGATGCCACTCTTCCATAAGGGAGTGGGACGGCCCCATTATGTGCTCTGGGCATTAATGGACAAAAACAACCTACTGAAAGCACTGCCATCACTTTCGGGGGGGGGCAGGAAAATGGATATATGCCTTTGAAAAGAATACTGCAGTAGTGCCATTAGCAATTGGAGACATCAGAAGCCTATTAGTGTCTGCAGTAGGAGATCAAGCAGACGCAGTGTGGGTGAAGGCAGGATTTCCGGGAGTGACCATGGGAAATGACTTGCACGATGGGACATCCTTTAATAATGTAAGAGTGCAGGTATGGGATGCACTGCGAAGGACCTTCCCTGACACCCCAGATTTACACTCTGTAATGCAATGCACTATGGGGGACGAGGAAGATGCTGCGCTTTTCATTCTTCGGGTGCAGGAGATGTGGAGGGCGGAGACGGGCACGACCTGGTATCAGTGCACCTCCCTTTTCTACTTTATTATCAAGAGAGGCCTCCCGAAGGAGGTACAGAAGGCCCTTGATAAAATAGCTTGTATAGAAGCCAAAGGGTGGCAAGAAATACAAAGCATTAAAGTACACCATTGCAGGAGGATTAAAGAAAGGGAAAAAGAAATGGCCCAAAGGACATTGGAGGATGAAGTGAAACTTGTGCAGAGCAAGTTAGTGAAGGTCGCGGCAGCTGCAGCAGTGCTGCCCTCAGAATGGCAGGGAGAAGAAGGGGAGGGGCAACTAGTGCTACATGCTAGGATGGCAGCCTCATGGGCAGACAATGGCCAGGAGCAATGGGATGGAGAGGAGCGCTATATGGGACCCCAATGGCAAGGAAGACCCGGAAGAGGTGGGTACCGAGGACAACGAGGAGGGGGATATGGAGGGCAAGAACCAAGAGGGGTGGACCTCGACCATGTTGGTCATGTGGGAGAGGGGGCCATTTTGCGCAGGAATGTCATGCCCGACCTGTGGTGAATTATCAAAACAATCAAAGGTTTAGCAATGAACAGCAGTACGGCCACCTACATCAGGGTAGCCCGTATGGTTTTCCCATGGGAAAATTTGAGCCAGACGGCCAACCTGACAGTAGGCCCATGCCGGGGTATAATACACTTTGACACCCCCCACACTACCTACAGACCTGCCCAACTCAACAACAAGAACAACAAACCACACACACACATACATGCCAATCCATTCGCCACCTCAGCTAATGGCACACCGGTCCCATATCGAGGAATGTGTGTGGTAAGTGAAAGCATCTTTTCTTGCCCAGGGACAAACACTTACCCAGATTAGGACAGCCCACAGAGAGCACTTCCGTGTCCAATCCTATCCACTACCTTATGTCCAGACGAGGAACCACTGGTGGGGGCAGAGATAGGAAACAAGCAGTTCATCTTCATGGTAGAGAAATCATGTCTATATGAGGGCAATTTCCCGTTATCTGGAAAAAATCTCGAGACAAAAGGATTCTCTGGGGCTGTAGTAACGGTTCCTTACACAGAAGAATTAGATGTCAAAATTGGAGGAAGAACAGTATGAGCACCCCAACTGTAACATGAGATCTCACCTGTAAATTTACTAGTACAAGATTTACTCAGTAAGCAGAACATGACTATTGTATTTACTGACAGTGGAATAATATGTTCCAACCCGGGTATGTGCCCCATCCGGGCAATGCTTCTCATACAAACCCGAGCAAATGAAACTGCCATCCGAGGGGTACCCACAAATGCAGACATGTTTATTTATGCCATACAATAGTTGGCGAGGGTGGTACCAGAGATTGCACGCAAAGAGTGGAGAGAATCCTCAGATTTTGTCTTCTGCCCAATAGCCACCCGGAGGTATTGCCTGGCACTGTTTTGTCTATCAATTTACAAAGGGTACATGTTTCAGCAAAAAGTATTGTGGTGGTTGCCTGGACATGCATGGCTGCGAGTGGAGGACAGTATTGTGTATTGACCCAAAACATACCACTGCACGATCTAACTGATGAAGAGCTGTTCACTGACAATGACACTGATGGGGAAACAATAATGGAAATTTGCATGCCATGCGACATAATGATACAAAACAGACAAGTGACTAACCCCCTTATGGCCATTGTCAGTAAACCGCCATCTTTCTGTGATATGGATCTGCAGCAAGTGCCCCCAAATGTGTGGCCTACAAATCCTCATGATGTAGGGTTACTGAGGGAAGTGACTCCAGTAAAAATAAAAATTAATCCAGGGGCGATGTTTTCCCTGGGTAAGACAACCCCCCCCTATCGAGAGAAGCGGAAGAGGGAATAAAAGAGACAATACATGAGCTTCTACAGCAGGGCATTTCTGTCCCCTTAACCTCCCCATGCAATACTACAATCTATCTGATAAAGAAAGTGAAAGGGGGGGTCGTGGAGGATGGTGCAGGACCTTCCCCCACTTAATGATATTGTCCAAAAGGAGTTCCCTCTAGTCCCAAATCCTGCATATATTTTGTGCAGCATTCCAAAACAGTCCACGCACTTCACGGTTGGGGATTTAAAAAATGCCTTTTTCTCAGTACCACTTGGTTCAGAATAAAATACCTGACAGCTTTCACTCTAGGGGGGAAAAGATATGAACATTGCCGGCTGCCCCAGGGGTATTGCAAAAGCCCAAGCATTTTCAACTGAATATTGCATGGAGAACTCGGCAATATTGATGTTCAAAGCACATTGATTCAGTACGTTGATGACCTTCTAGTGTGTAGTGAGGGAGAAGAGATGTGCAGGAAAGACGCCATTACTTTTCTCACTCTATTAGCTCAAAAGGGGTACAAAGTAGATAAGAATAAACTCCAGTACTGCCTAGCAGAGGTACTGTGTCTGGGCCAACTGATTTCAAAAGACAGTAAAATAATAATACCAGACAGCACAGCAGCAGTGCAAGCAGCAGCAAGACCCCATACAGTAAAAGACATGCAAAGGTTTCTAGGGATATCTAACTATTGTAGGACATGGATTTTAGATTATGCCGCCTACACACGACACCTACTGCAGGGATTAAAAGAAGCACAAAAAGAAAACACAGCAATAACATACACCAGAAATGTACACTGCATTCACGACATTAAAAGAACTGTTCTGCACAGCCCCCGTCCTCGCCACACCCGATTATGATTGAGAATTTGATCTGTTCTCCCACTCAAATGGAACACTGATGACTGCAGTTTTGATACAAAAGACATCCCTGGGACACAAACCAGTGCTTAATTTGTGCCAGTGTTTGCCGGTGGCCAACACCGGCACTGTTTTTTGGCACCAGCAGTCTTTCTGCAGCTGCCCTTCATCACGGCTCACTGTGCAGCAGTGCCCAGGGGATGAAGGCATTCATCAAAGAAATTTAACACGTAAGGGTTAATTATCTTTCATGAATGCAATCGCTCGCTGAGGTCATGCTGACAGTGCCCCAGCTACCCGCCAGTGTGGCAGTGTGCTCTGCTCTCTCACAATAACTTTTTTGTGGGTGGACACTTGTGCAGAAGTGAGAGAGAGACTGTATCTACTTCAGGGAACGGCCGGGAAAGAGGTGAAGGGGAAGAGGAGTTTTCATAGGAAGCTGTGCGCAGGACAAAGGGTTTTATTTTTCACCCGAGGGGGTAACGTTGCGCTGCCTGCCTTCAGACAAGCATCTGCATCAGCCTGCATTCAGCTATGCTACCACGTTTGAATTGGAGCGACAGGAGATTGGGGAGTAGCTGCTGCGTTGATGGTTACCGATAAGAAGCCCAGACACCTCACTGTCTGTCCTTGCACCTGGGCTGAGGGATATGTCCTACAGTGCTGTGGTAATTGGGTTGTACTTTCAGGCTGGATTTGAAGAAGGTTCCATGAGGGACGCATTGGTGTGGTAGCATAAGTGCTAACATTTTGGCGAGACAGCGTATGTGCACGTTTTACGTGGGTTTAAAGAATGAGCATTCGGCTTCGAGGTCAGTATGAAATTGGTGGGATTCATTTTACATTGGACTTTTATAAAGCACTCCAAGCCCTAGGGCATCTGGACGCTTTTTACAATCTGTGAAATGCGTATACCTCGGGTAATAAAGCCAGTAACAGTTAGTAAACGCGCCCATCATGGCAGCCAGCCAAGTTCAGCATTATGGGTTTGCCCAACCAATGAGGGCCTTCCTCTGTGCCTCCTTGATAGGGGAGCCCTGGGACTTGTTTGCAGAGGCATGCCATGGAGGGCACGTGCACAGCAGCAAAGCGAGTCAGGTGAGCAATAAGGCAGTGACAAAGAGCACAGGCATGTTGGATCCTTGCACGCTTTTGCTGAAGCCCTAGCTCTTTCCTTGGTCACATCGGGAAGTGCATGGCCGACTCTTTTGTGTCCATCGGTCTGGGTGTCACCCGTGAGCATTTAAAAAAAGCAGTATTCCAGACTTGACTGTCGAGCCACTGCTGTGGGCCCCTGTATCGACCAACTAGATCAGTGACAGTCCCATAAATCCAGCATGATATTCAAATCCTGTCTCCCCCTCCCCCACCTTTACATGCTTGAACTTGTAAGTCCAGGAAAAAAGTCATACCCCCCAAAAAAGGGAGAGGGGTGATTCCCCACCATGTTCTGGGTCATTTGGCCCTGTACACTCCAATGCCGCGTGACTCTCCCACCTGGGGCCACAGTCAGTCACCTCGACGAGGTGCAGGGACTGCATAGCGGTTTGTGCACAGAAATGATGTTACTGTCTCACGTAAGTTACTGGATAACCACATGTCAACAGGAGAACTCGTTTCCAGCCCTTGGCTTTCGTTTAACAAACAACTGCATTCTGGGAATTGTGGTTTTGATTAGCTTTAATTTTAAAACAAAAACTGTATGTTAGTACTCAATGCCAACGTTTATAAAAAAGGGACGGTGATCACGTTTATAAAAAAGGGACGGTGATCTGCCGGAGTGTGAAAGGGGTATCAAGGAGAGACACACTGAGAAATGCTGTTGTTCCGTTCAAAACATGCCAGCTGTCCTGAAAAATTCGGGTAGGTCCGGGCACTTCCCTTCAGTGTGCATTTTACTGTTATGTGTGCCTGAAGTATGGAGGTTGGTGGTAGGTAGAAAGTGTAAAACACACAAGGGGTGAGAATGGGAAACTGTTTTGGGAGCGTGGGAACTGGATTATCGGCATCTCAACCTGTGCCCCGGGCTGCGAGATTAGCAACTGTGATCCCATCAACCTCACACGTTACAGCACAAGTGTGTGTCGGACATTAAATCATAATCTGACGAACTGGGTGTGTTCCAACTGATAAAATACTAACACACATGACTACAAGTCCCATCATGCAGAGCTGCAGTCTCCAACGTCAGAACACAAATTCATATCCTGGATCGAGTCTTACTTACCCGTGTGTTGTAAATATCACACCCACGAGAACAGGTTTCACACCTTAAGAGAAAACGCCCAATTGAGCAACACCGCAGCACATGCATAAATACATCAGCGTGTGTGTCATCAGGAAGCAATTCAAACAAACTGTAAAATACAAAATTAAAACATAAAAAATCCACAGCTCTCTAGTTTCCAGTGGCCATGTGTGAGAAAGCCACAAAGCCCCGTTATTCTGCCACTTGTAGTTTTGTCTTTTCCCCATTTCAAATTTAGGAAAAATACAAGTCCCCGAGTCCAAATGGAAATAAAAACAATGTCGGGGTGTCCTTCTCACGCATGGCCAAGGGAAACTTGAGGGTATAGTGACCCTGCTAACAGTCTACTAGTCTTGTAACATATGGATCCTGGGCTTGGAAGTGCTGCTAGTGCCCCATTAGAAACATAACTGAGTTAAGAAGAAAAATAACAGCCTCATTTGAAGTGTGGCAGTCCTGTTAAGTGGTGCAAGTATGACCTGTTATCAGCGTACATGTGTGAGCGGCCTAGAGGAGGCACTGGTTTTATGTATTCGTTCGTGAGTGGCATGACCCAGAGTGAAAAAGATGAAATGTGGGCAGTCTCAGCAAGTGCCAACTGATCTCTGCTTTGGCTGACTTTTTAAATCAACCAATCTGAGCAGAGACATGCTCTTGGTTATATATGAAAGGTGACTTGGCCTAATTTTAATCGAGGCAGCATGCATTAGTGCACCCAGGTATTTGTCCAGAAACTAGAAGGCGAACGATTCTACGAGGAAATGCAGGAAGTGCAGTAGGTGTGTAATGTGTGTATAGCATTGAGTAAGTTGTCAGTTCACTTGCGCACCAAACATCAATTCAAACGTAACCTGACAATTTTCAATAGTAGCGTTTATGAACATGTGAGGGTGAAGTAACGTCCTTGGTAGGATCAGGTGACTCCAGGTCACCGGGCACTCCTAACCCAAACCTGGGGTGTATTGTAATGGTGCTAGGGATACAGTTTCCTGTTTAATTCCCCCATTAGACACATTGGAATTACACATCTGCTTCTTACCACAGGGTTCTGACAAGGAAAGTCCTGGATTAGTAAACTGCTGTCCGGAAGGGACATGGAGTCATTTGGCCGCCCTGAAGCTAAGCGTGTTCATTGTAAGGTGTTAGCCCAGTTGCCTTCTGAGTAGCAGCGGGACTGTTGTCAGGCGGTGAAGTGTGCAATGTGCCTGTCCTGCTTTTTATGTGCAAGGCAGCACTACGGGTTCTGAGGCAGAAGATAAGAGGGCTATCCTGAACATAACCTCCACTACAATATGAATAGGAAACCCACATAGAAAAGACATGTAGTGGCCAGTGGCCATATCCTAGGTCATAGCAGGGGATGTCGAGGGGGGAAGGGGTCTGACCAGGATCACAAACCTTGGCTCAAATAGTTGGATTTCAAGGTCTACACAGTAATAAAGCCTTGTAGAGTTTACTTGAAAAAACACAAATTTCTAATTAAAGCCACATGACATCATGTAAATCCTTATAGCAACACCTTAAGCCGAAAGAATATCATTGTGGTTTTAATGTTAAACTATAACTCCCAGAATGCAAGATAATGCCAACCTGAAAAATCTAGTCAATCCCACAGTACATTCAGTGAATTAAAACATGTAATAAAATAAGTTGTGAAATAAACAAAGATAGATATGTGTGCTCCTTCCACATCCATCCCACTACTAGCCCGTGCCAGCAGATGCTGCAGCGCTAAACATGTGACATGGGACAGTAGCAGTGTGATGGGAAGTTGTAGGCCGATCTAGCACTGAGCTGGGCTACTGGCACTGCAGCGCCACCGGGGCTGTCATTAATGATCCAAGATTCTTTGGGCACTGGCACTTATTTTTTTACAAATTAAGCACTGATACTGCAGTGGGACACTTGACCCAGTAATGCACGGACACTTCGCTTGCGAACAAGCCCTTGCAGCTGCTGCCTTCGCCATTGAAAAAAGATCAACAATTGTGATGGGATGTTCCCTCACACTATTTGTGGAACACACCTTGTTTGCCATACTTGAACGAGCAAAATCAACCCTCACAACACAAAGGGCTACAGCCTATTACATAATCATCTCAAGCCCAAACGTTCATGTTGTACGTTGCAAGTCTGTTCACCCAGACTCCTTTCTCACAGAGCCAGGCACTCTAGAGGACATGCAGGGTCACGATTGTGCCACCTATGAAGGCTAAGGAGCCGACATTCCTAAAGTGAACGAGAATGCTTTGAGTGAGGGGGAAGTGTACTTTATAGAGGGATCAGCATCCATTTGCCCAGAGACTGGTGAGAAACATTTTGGTGCAGCAGTAGTAAGGATGGAAGATGGGGAATATGAAGTGTTGGTACAGAAAAGGTTGCCCATACACTACTCAGCACAAGCAGCAGAATTGGTAGCATTAAAAGAAGCGCTCCATGCAGCCAAGGGATGTGCTCTAACAATATACCCCAACTCAGCATATGTAACCACTACGGTACATGCTGGACTGTCTAGATGGAGAAGGAGAGGGTTCAGAAGGGCAGATGGGCCCCAGTGAACAATGCAGAATTATTGAATGATTTGATCCAAGCACTTGCAGAGACATCATTAGTAGCATTGGTAGAGTGCCAGGCCCACACTAACAACAGTGACACGATAATGTTAAGGAACGCGGTGGCGGATGTCGCCGAAAAAGAGGCAGCGTATCTCCAGAAAGATTCAACAATCCAATGCGCATCAAAGGAAAAAAATGAGCTACCAAAAGAGTACGGATATAATGCACTTCCGACAGCACACATAATAGAGCTCCAAAAGAAAGCAACCCAATTAGAATAAGAACTATGGATAAAACAGGGGTGTATACAGTCACCAACAGATCTTTTATGGAGGCAGGATACAACAGCTAAGGTAGTGATGCCAGTCGAGCTGTTACAGATTTCATTCCAACAATTGCACTTCCCCTCCCACACCTCGAAACAACACATTGTTGCTGGCATCCAGGAGAATTGGCTTGTTCCAAACCTTCAGGAATATCTTGCTAAATTAACAAATTAGTGCATCACATGCCAGAAGTTCAAGTCAGGGATGACCCTCAGAACACTACAGGGGACACGGCCCTGCACCATTGGACCTTTCTGCAAACTGAACATTGATTATGTAGATATGGGAGAGAGGTGCAATGGAGCCAGGTACCTAATAGTACTGGTCTGTCCTTTTTCGCGATGGGTGGAGGCAGGGCCCTGTGCTCACCCAACAAAGTGTGCAGCTAAATTCTTAGTGAGAGAGGTGTTGCCGTGATGGGGAATATTTGATGTCATATGCTCCGACAACGGAACACATTTTTTCAAGGAAGTGACAACTTTGCTGGGAATTAAACATAAAATGTGTTCAATTTATCACCCGCAAGCGAATGGGATGGTCAAGAAAATAAACAGACTAATCAAAAGCAGGCTATCCAAACTTTGTCACTTCCTTAAAAAGAACTGGGTGTATTGTCTCCCACTAGCATTATTCCAACTACTCACTCAGCCAAGCAAGGATCATCATTTATCCCCCCATGAAATAGTGACAGGCCGACATATGCAAACTCCTTTCTCCCCAGTAAGAAGAATGGCCGATGCCCATAAGACAGCCACTGTGTTAGGAGAGAGTTTAAGGAATACCTTACGCAGCTCACCAGAGCAGTACGAGCAATTGCAAAACAAACAGCCCCACCCTTTACAAGGGACAGTGAAACAGACACTGTAACTGCATCCGCGGACAGCCCGCCAAACCAGTTAATGCCTGGAGAACTAGTGTATGTCCGTAGCTTTGTCCACAAGTGGAATTCTCCAAGATGTCATGGCCCTTATGAGGTAATATATTGTACACCGTCAGCAGTAAAGGTGAAGGGCCTGAAATATTGGATACACCTGAGCGACGTAAAGAAAGCGCATGATAGTGTAGCACCAGAAACAATGCAAACAAATTAATGCAAAATAGTCATCCCCTAAAAGATACTAGCTGTGAAAACACAGCAACGGTAGGTACAATAGGGGTGTAAGAACGTATAGCGAATAAGAAACAGACTATGCATGTACTGAAGCATAAATAAATATTATTGAAATAAATGATTGTATAATAAGTATGCCACGTATAAGGTAGCACAGCTTTTGTATTGCTTCCCTTTCACCACTACTATCTCTCTCTCTGTCTCTCTCTCCCTCTCACTGGTTCATTCTCATAGTGTACACTTCAATGGAAGAATAATGAATCTGCATTACAATATATGGTTATTGTTTGTTTGTTTGTTTTCTTTCTTAACTGAAAGTATGTTTAACCCATTATATCGAACTCTGTAGGTACAACAATGGCGGAGAGAAGACTGCATTAGATAGCAGTAGGGATAACATAAGTGCCACCAGGGCCTATTCATATGATTGTGGGTTGTATTTTGTAGCAATTACTTTTTTGATAATATTGTTATGTTTAGGGATGTACTGGAGCATTACTTTTATTCTTGGGGACAAAAGAGGGGGGGGGTAAAATTAATACAAGAAGGGGGCAAGCTGATATGGGATGGGGTAAAACCTATCTGGGATAATACAATGTTGCCAAACCTTACCACGCTGTATAAAAACATAACCAATCTTACCTCAGACACTAAACATTTATGAATGTTTCACATGTTGAAATGGTTATAGGGTGGAATCCCAACATTCCCACATTACAGCATACCTCACAACCTAATAACACAATTACCTCATGGTTCACACCACAGTATGATGGGTTTCCTGCCACTGCCCTGAATGAGTTGTCTGATACCCCATCATGGCAGCAACCAATTTACCACACACCAGACACAGATACTGAACTATTTCCACCGTTCCATTCTCCACCCTTTTATGAGCACGAATCGCATTACATTATGAACAAGCTATGTAAACGGTCTTTGGTAAAATGACAGTCCCATCGATCAAAAGGATGGAAAAGGAGACAAGTGAAACAACATAGCTATGATTCCTATCATGGGTTGGGGTTAAATACTGTGGAGGATCTCTGCCATCCAGGACAGTCTAACAAATGGTACTCTGACATGAGTGTCACGGGGAGACAGGCCACAAATGAGAGTTATGTGTGTTCACTAATACCTCATGCGTCAGGTACGCCTAAGGTTTTAGCGCCACAGGAGACCCCAATAGTGGAGGGCCAGTGTCATACTCATATTGCACTATGTAGAATTCGGTACCTTCCAGGCGCACACATTTAACCTTCAGCTATTACCTCCAGGCGAAAGACTTTGCAAAACAGGATCCCAGCTCTGCTCAACCTGACTGGATCTTGCTAGGAAATGTTATAATCCTTTGTTAAACTGTCCACTATTAGTGTTGAAAAAGTTATTGTACATTTTGTGAAAGCCTCTTGATGTGTTCTGATCCATGCAGTAAGAACTTCAAAATCACCAACAACCTACCAGCTTATCCACCCAAGGTGATGGGCAACTTGAATAGGCACTGCTTTTTGCATTCATAAATGTCCTCATAGTTTTAGCTTTTATTTACTGTGTGTCTAACAGCACTCGCAGTAAAAGTTCCTGATCACCTAGAACACCCCTCCCTTATCCCTTACATCAATGACACAAGCGAGCTTTGATCATATTTATGAAGCACTCACTCCACCTGTAGGTATTTGACTTATAGTGTTTTCTGTAGTTATTCTGGATTTCCAGGCTGGAGCCTACATATGAATCCACTTTTTCATTAACAGTAGGTTCTTAAGCCTTCAGGTGTGCTGCATGCTCACAACAATTGTGGTCATCGGTGGTCACCGGGTTAGAACACTAAGAAACTAGTTTGACGAGTTTGACAAAGGCTGGGGTATTATGATGGTAAACCCCATGACAAAAAAAATCAATGTTCATTTTAGGCTTGCTTACCTTACTCTAATCAGATTAGTAGAGAAAAAAGTACATTTCTATTTGTATTTCTCTATGGATGAAGGCATTACTGCCAAAAGGTTTTTGGAGTACTCGACGACAACAAACCGAAACAGAGAAAATGAGGGTAACTCTAAAATTCAAATAGAAGGCAATTTGGGCATGTAGAGGTTTAACACCTACCAATTCAGATTACTGAAGGCATTACGATTTTGACAAACAATGTTTAGCTGCTCTTCATCAAATATATGGCCAACCCTAGAATGTCAATATTCTTTCACTTTTCTTTCAGGCAACTCTGCCATGTGCATGATCTAATGCCTCTCACCATTTCTCCATAAACAGCCTTCCCTCCAGCTGCTGCTTCTCAGGTGTGCTTCACCTTCCATTATTGTAGTCACTTTGAGGGGTAAACCTGCCTTCGCACATGGGTCAGTTGTATTTGCACTTCATGGAGGATTGATGGGAGAGTAACACATTTACGCAGTACCATACTATTGAACATCTCAAACAAATCATCTATTTTTAATTTAAAGCCCGTTTATGGTCATTTCAAATAAAAGTTATTACAAAATAAACAGTAGAACACTGGTGGAGAGGTTTGAATCTAGTCCCCATGGAATATCCCTAATGTATCTGGCATAATCACTTATATTGGCATTGCTTGATTTCCTCAACTAATGGCCACCTCCTTTTTGATTTCAGCAAATGTTTGTTGTGCAAGCCACAAAATTGCAGAAACCACTCTTACAAAAGAGAGAGGTAAATGGGGTTCTGAAATGAGAATATTTGGTTGTCATAGCAACCAGAAATGCCACAGCATGAAATGGCCAACTCACTAAAATGTCTTTTTCCAAACTTCTCCACCGTAATACCCAACGTGTAGCTCCCTAACAAGATGTTCTCCAATCTGCAGCTTTGTAAGAAGCAAGTCTACCGGGCTTTCCATTTCCCAGCTGTGTAGTGATTTGTCTATTTGGCTATTTTGCATACAACAGGGCTATTTCTGGGCTACTTTCAGAGGCATTCTTTGTTATTCCTGCCTTGCTACTGTGACCCACCCACTACACTACCACTCTCTCTACCCCCACCAACTCCCCCCATTACATGTGCTGGTTGGGTTATGTTTGGGCTATAATGGGCTATATTTGACATATTTCCTGCCCCAACCAACTACTACCACTCAGCCAGCCCACTCCCACTCTATCCACCCCACCCACTCAGCCATCCCATCCCCACTCTCTCTAGCCCCACCCAACATACCCCCACTCTACCTTCACCCACCCACTCTAGCCCATTCCCTCAACACCCACCCCTCTACGCAACTTACCCCAACTCTCTCAACCCTTCAACTACCCACCCTGCCCCAATCTCGCTACCCCCATTCGCCATCTTTCCACCCCACCCACACTCTCTGTACCCCACCCACCATTCCCCCATTTTGTTTGCTGCCACCCAGACTGCCCCCCGCTTGCTCTTCCCCCACCAACCCACCCTAGCCCCTCTCTCTCTACCCAACCACACTATCCCCACCCACTTACCCTACCCCACTCACTCTATCCCTACACCCACTCTTTACCCTCTCTCTACCCCCACCCACACACCCTACTCCCACTCTCTCTAACCCAATTTTTCTACTCCCACCAACCCCCACTCTCTCTACATACTCTGACTCTCTGCACCACCACCTGCTAACCCTACCCCCACTCTCTCTACCTTCACCCACACACGCCCCATTCTCTCAACCCCCACCCCTACTCTCTCAACACCACATGCTTACCCACCATAACCCCATTCTCTCTGCCCTTTCCCACCACCCCTACCCACCTAACCCACACTCGCTCTACCCCATCCACCCACCTTTCCTCCACACTTTCACCTCCAGATTCCCATCCACCCCAACCACGATCCATCTACCTACACGCGCCCACCCTCCTCCCACTCTTTCTACCCTCACCCACCCACTCTACCCCCATTCTCAATGTCATACCCCACCCTCTCTATCCCTGGACACCCACCCTGCCCTCACTCTCTCTACCCACACCCACCCACCCTAACCCCACTCTCTACCTTCACCCATCCTTCCCACCCCCAATCTATCTACCCCCACCCACCCAATCCCACTGTCTCTATCTCCACCCAACCTCACTATCTCCATCCCCACTCTACCCCACCCAACTCTCTCTAACACGCCAACTCTCTGTACCCCTAGATAACTTTCTCTACTCCACCCAGTCTACCAACTCTCTCTACCCCCACCAACCCTACCAACTCTCTCTACCCCCAGCCTCCCACTCTACCCTCATCATCTGCCCACACCAACCCACCCTCCCTCTTCTTTATCTAACCCCACCTACCCCACATCCTCTCTCTCTATCCCCATCCACCTGTACTACCCCATCTCTCACTATCCCCACCAGCCCCACCCTGTCTCTCTACCACCAATCAGTCTACCCCTCTTCCTCTACTCAACCCTGCCTCTCTCTTTACCACCACCCATCCACCCTACCCCCAGTCTCTTTATCCCCACCAACCCTTCCCACACTCAGCCAACCTACCACCTCTCTCTCTTCTGCCAACAGCCCTACTCTCCCCCCATCAACCCACCCTACCCCTCTCTCTACCCCATCCACCCACCTTTCCTCCACACTTTCACCTCCAGATTCCCATCCACCCCAACCACGATCCATCTACCTACACGCGCCCACTCTCCTCCCACTCTTTCTACCCTCACCCACCCACTCTACCCCCATTCTCAATGTCATACCCCACCCTCTCTATCCCTGGACACCCACCCAGACCTCACTCTCTCTACCCACACCCACCCACCCTAACCCCACTCTCTACCTTCACCCATCCTTCCTACCCCCAATCTATCTACCCCCACCCACCCAATCCCACTGTCTCTATCTCCACCCAACCTCACTATCTCCATCCCCACTCTACCCCACCCAACTCTCTCTAACACGCCAACTCTCTGTACCCCTAGATAACTTTCTCTACTCCACCCAGCCTACCAACTCTCTCTACCCCCACCAACCCTACCAACTCTCTCTACCCCTAGCCTCCCACTCTACCCTCATCATCTGACCACACCAACCCACCCTCCTTCTTCTTTATCTAACCCCACCTACCCCACATCCTCTCTCTCTATCCCCATCCACCTGTACTACCCCATCTCTCACTATCCCCACCAGCCCCACCCTGTCTCTCTACCACCAATCAGTCTACCCCTCTTCCTCTACTCAACCCTGCCCCTCTCTTTACCACCACCCATCCACCCTACCCCCAGTCTCTTTATCCCCACCAACCCTTCCCACACTCAGCCAACCTACCACCTCTCTCTCTTCTGCCAACAGCCCTACTCTCCCCCCATCAACCCACCCTACCCCCTCTCTCTAACACCATCCACCCACCCCACACCACTCTCTCAACCCACCCCCATAAGCCAATTCTCTCTGCCCTAAAACCACCCCGCCTTATGCACAATGTCTCTATCCCCATCCACCCACCCTTCCTTCACATTCTCACCCCCAGCCACCCACCCTACCTACACTCTCTAAATACATCCACCCACCCTACCCCACTCTCTCTACCCCCACCTGCCCACCCTACCCCCACTCTCTCTACCACCACCCACCATCATTCTCTCTGTTGTACTCCCACTCTCTCTGTTCCCAGACACCAGCCCCACCCCCACTCTCTCTGTCTGCACCCACCCAACCTAACCCCACTCTCTCTACCCCTAACCATTCACTCTACTCCCACTCTCTCTACCCCACCCACACTTTCCCACTCTCTCCACCCTTACTCACCAACCCTACCCCACTATCTGTACCCCCAATGCACCCAACCCAAATCTCTTTAAAAACCAAACTCTCTCTACCCCACCACCCACCTTATACAACCCTCTATCCCCATCCACCCTACCCCCACCCTCTCTAACCTCACCAAACCACCCTACCCCTTCTCTCTCTATGCCCACCCACCCTACCCCCCTCTCTCTATCACTGCCTATCCTACCCCACTCTCTCTACTGCCACCCACTCTGCACCACTCTCTGTACCCCACCTGCCCACAATACCCCACTCTCTCTACCCCTCCCACCTACCCTACCCCACTATCTCTACCCCCACCCACCAACTATTTCTCACTTTCTCTACCCCACCCATCCACCTACCCAACTCCCTCTATCCCCACCCACCTAGCCTACCAACTCTTTTCGCCCTCACCCTACCATATCTCTCTACCCCCACTCACCAACCCACTAGCCTCACCCTCTCTACCCCCAACACACCCTACTCCCACTCTTTTTCCACATCCAACCCACTCCCTCATTCTCTACCGCCACCCATCCTACCCCTTCTTTCTCTACTCAACCATACCCACTTTTTCTCTCTAGTCCCACCCAGCTGACACCCTTTATTATCCCACTCTACCCATTCATTTGCCCCACCCACCTATTTTACCCCCTCCATCTATGCCCTCTCTTCCTTCCTCTCACACTCTCACTTTATTTCTTACCCTCTTACTCTCACCCTTTCTCGCACATATTTCCTCTTGCTCTTCATTGATGGAACCCTCTATCAATGGCTTGCTCCCTTGCTCTATTCCCCATCTCATTCTATTGCACATCTGCACCCCTTATCACATCCTCCTTTGAAACTTTGCAATCTCCTTCTTGAACCCTGGTGCCTACAAATGCAAAATGCAAAGAAGAACAGTAAACACCAAAACTATGGGTATTTCCAATGCTTGATTTTGCTGTTTGCCTAACATCACCAAAGAGCATCCCCCTTCAAAGTAGTCTATAGCACCATTTCCCCTCCTTCCGCACAGAGGAGATACTTTAGGCATGGCACACTGTAAGCAAGGGATCAATCTGGAATGGGGATCTGCCCTAAAAAGGGCACTATTGTGTTCACCGCTGTGCAGTTCTTTTCCCTTACTAGGAGATTACAACATTATTCAAAATGAGCAAGATGGGGCCCATGCTAGCATGGAATAGCATATAAGAACGCCATCACTGTAAGGCCACCCAGACTGAAGCAACACATCACACCAACCAATCATGCATTACATGACGTTTGGCTTTAGAAAAACAAGTTGAGCACTAGTGGAGAGGTGCAAACCCAGCTGTGAGGCATGATTTAATGTTTGATTTATTAAACATATTTTCATTATACTTCCAATCCATCTAAAAACAAGCATAAACCTTAAAAAGAGACAGACCAATGATAGAGAAGATCACACCCAACTCTGAAGGCTGCTTCATTTTTTCAAAATCGAGTGTCCAAATCTTTACAGTACAAATAATCTGGTACAGATATATAACCTTAAACATAGCAAGGTATATCACTATGCACGTGGTTCCATCTTGAAGACGACAATGTATGTTTATGCTGTAGGTCAGCAACAAATGCGAAATGTTGGGTACAGGTTGGGCATGGGCATTGTCGTTTGTTTCTAGCCTACACACAGCATGGCAGGGTTCAAACTTCCCTAGAAGCACCAAATGTAGAAAGGAACCACGAAGTGGAATTCATAAATATTCCCCAGTTTAGTCCCCTCTGGTCATCTAATGTTCATTTTTGGATAAAGGTCAGTCAGAAACAGTATTTTACAGTGGCCATTACAGACTATTTACACAAATGACCTTTTCAATTATTTTGATAACACATTTTATTCATTTTCAAATGAGAAGAAACAGCACAGCAATAAACCATTTGTGAACATGTTTAGAGAAACAGACAGAGCAAGGCACGTGGGAGACCACACACAAAGTTAATCCAATGAAAAATAATTGCTGTAAATAGATGTAAATAAAACAGGTCTTTCCGAGGGTCGTTTAAGAATTAACGACCAATTTCTTTTGGCAAGTGTCTGAGCACTGCATTCCAAAACGTTTGTATCTGAATTGAATGAAAAAAGGAGCCACTACTGTTTTTACATATCAAACAGTATGGGTTTTTGGGAGCGACTGCATTTAGAAAGAAACTTGTAATAATGACACACACACGCACACACACACACACCACATTAACCACACACAGAGGAACAACGGTCAGGATACTACACACCTCCCTTTCTACCAAACACATTAGTCACACCCACAGGAAAGAGGAGCACAATACCGGACACCTCCCTTTCTGTGAAACACCTTTGTCTCGCATGCAGGGTGATCTTTACCAAAGTCACAGAGAGAGAAGGGGGGGAAAGAGCTCGGTAGGCACACTGCTGCTTTGTAAGAGGAGACGGACAAATGGAATTGTAAAAAATAACAGATGTCCCCACCAAATACAGAAAACAGGGACCACTTAGACATCTGCCCCACACAGTCTTAGCGAATATAGGAGTGAGCACACACACTAGCAGGGAGGACAAGAACTACAGAAAACACCACTCTCTGGGCACGCACACATCCTGACTAGCCATGCTAAAAGCAAGCCAAGTTAATCTGATAACATCCCAGTGGCATAACACCATATCTTATGCATAAATGCACAGTATTATGTTGTTTTAAAATATCTTGTACTCTAATTGTTATGTGGAAATCCCTTGGCGTATCGGGATCCAACGTTATTCCATTAACCAATGCTCATTACTCTTGCTTTTGGATGACCCTTGGAGAACCAGGGCACCATTTACCTCCGTCCAAATAATGCTTAACACAGAACCCTTATGGAGGCCCCTTGGAGAACGGTGGTACGGTAATACGCTAGCCTTCCTAAACCATGCTTAACACACATCCTATTTGGAAACCCCATGGAGTAACAGGGCCTAACTAACATTTTGCAACCTTATCCATACAAATTCATGCAACTTTATCACTGTGCAAAACGTGCAAACTTTGTCACATTAATGATTTACAAATCAACCTTTTACAACACCCCTTTCTTCCTCGTGATTCTTGTCACTGTATATAGCGAGGCCATTCCCCATTGACCACCACCCCTGCTTGGGGTATAAGACATCATGCAATCGTTACCCATACCTAAGGTAGCCCCTTGGTTATGTCAGACTTGTCATTGTCTTATAGTTCCAAGGGACACTTGTAAATTTCGGCTTGCAGAGTAGCCGATGTCCGCCTTTGATTGTAAACTGTCAAGCAGTAATTCTTCGGGACCACTGAATCTCATTAGCGAGGAGTCTCAACTGTCCCTAGAGGACTCAGTGCCAGTTGTCTGTAGTTGGCTCGAGTGCGGTCACCGGTAAACTACTGTAGGGGAGGAATGGCCACGAGGCCCTCCTCACCTACAGCTCCCTCCCCAGGTGAGGACCATGACTCGGTGGGCGCCCCCTCATGCCACCCGGGCCCAGGTGGAGGAGGGTTCACCCGCCGACGACATTGCCCACACGCACCCTGTCTTTGCAGTTACCAAAAATTAAGTTAGGCCTAGACGCCATCTTGCATAGCAAACATGGTGTGAGTTCAGCACACTGTAACGAGGCCCCCACCTTTGGAGGGCCTTTCATGCATCTCTGCCGCCTCAGCAGCCCTGGCAGATCCGCTGCGAGCGCGTTCCCATGAGAAAGTCGGAGATGAGCTAAACCCGAGATGCCAACACGGCAACATTATATTAGTAACAATGTGATATTGCACCCCGTATGACCCGGACCGCAAGGCCGGGGTAACGGGGAAAAAGCTGAAGCATCACTATCTGAAGAAGGTGGAAAATAATTCAAGTATTGGTATTAATGAACTACCTCTGTTTAAAATGTGAATAAACCATAAAAATGTAACGTTATATGATATCCCTCCAGGTCTGGACTAATGCTGCTATAACCACGGAGAAAGATGTTGACTAAACGTGTAACCTTTATTTTGTAAAAGTGTTTTTCAATAGTATGTAGAAACTTGAACTCATATATGTTTTTGAATCACCCAAAGCGGCGAGCATCAATCTCTGTAGGCCATAACCTAGATATCCCTCGTATAACGTCTAATGTACATACAATACGCACACAATGTAGTGAATATAATGTTAGGTAATGAAAAGGTACTGGAACCGACTGTATTAAAGAAATGTGTAACGAAATTGAAATATATATGTGTGTCTAAATAACGTCAAAATAAAGCAGAACAGTATAAAACTTCTGCATTCACTGATCAGCAACGCACGAGGAAAATACCTTTGTGGATATATGCAAGGCCATTCCCTCTCCCACCCCACCAAGCCTGCCAGATAAAAAAGCTAAGACTTGTGCCGCGCTCCCTCACCTCCCCCAACCAAGCTGGCGTTACTTCAGAGAGTCAGAGGCCCCGGCGCCGCAACCAAGGCCACAGTCCACCACCTGTGTTATTTACAGCACGGTAATAAACCCACGGATGAACCCACTGATCTACCAGCACCCTCTCATAAATCCCACGAACCCCCCAAGAATCCTGACCCCGTGTAAGGACGACCCCCATCATTGGGACAAGACACAGAGACCCATCTATATAATAACTTCTAACGCAGCAGACAGACATGTATCGTTCGGCCCAGGCCCCAGAGCCCCGTCCCGCGACCTAAAATACCGGTCAATAGGACACAGGTAAATCTCACCCCAACCGACAACCACCAGACCTCTCACGAGGTGCATTCCTCATGTGTTGTGTTTATTTTATAAGATAAGCTGCTGAAGCGATTTATTAACGAACTTAAATGTCATTTTCTGAATAACTGCAGTGTGCATGGCCTAGGGCAAATGAGACAGGAAAGGTATTCGTCATTGTCACAGGCTGCCCCAGCACATCAACACCGCACGGATGACCTCAAGCCGGCCTGTCAGGCCCAACCCAACCCACGAGGCTGACCAGTGACGTCGTCACGCCAAGACCAACCCCGCTGCAGCAACACCTATAGTTAGTCAACGCCACCCAATCCCAATTGACTTGTGCCCCCTATAGTGTTTAGGTGTTGATGACGTTTTTTGTATTAGAAATACGCCTGTCTTTGCTATTGTCAGGCAGAGCGCTCTCGTAGGTTGCAGAGTTCTTTGCATGCCTTATTTTGGATAAACTCCCACTTACGCTCACCCGCACTCTGTCTTGGTCTTATTCCCACTACGGGAGAGTCCCTTATTGTCTCTCATTGCGGGGAGGATCGTGCTGAATTGGGGGCGCTTCCTTTCAGTGGTGACCCCGATAGCGTGATATCTCCAAACTATTTTTCCTAACTCCTTCTTAACGACCCCCTTGTGGCACGAGAATCTCCGGTCGAGAAGGGATACGCACGGTGAGCCGTCTCCGGGAGGCCGCCCGCCAACGGCGACCGGCACAATAAGAAGTGCGCACTCAATGAGAAAGGGTACGGGATCCCGATTGGAAAAAAATCCCCTTTGAGTGCCGCTCGCCGGAGCCAGGGGCTGACCGTTGAGTTACCGGTGACGCCGCCTGGACGGACCCAGTTTCGGAGAGTATCGGTTCAAGACGGGCACGTGAGTACCGAGTGCGAGTGATCGTCAAGGGGAGAAGAAGGGGAATTGGGAATAAAAGAACGGGGACAGGTAGAGGAGAAGAATATCGGGGGTCTACTAGAGACGGGTCTTGAAACTTTCTTTATTCTTTCTTTGCATATGGCCATTAGGAGTAAGAAATAAGTGACGTGGTAGAAGTGACGGAAACCTAGCTCCGAGAGGGGGTGGAAGGCGGCGCCGCATAGTGCTATCTAGACTAGTACTGGGAATATATGAAGAAGTGAGAAATAAGTTATTGGTGTCTAGCAAAAGGAGACACCGGGAATATTTTTTAGTGATTGTGCTCTCTCTCTCTATTTCTTCTTTTTCCATTTCCACGGGGTAGGGGGCGAAAATGAGAAGGGTATAAAGAAGTTAGAACATCTTAAAAAGTGGGGACTCAGTAGTGGCACGTACAGACGTGAACACAGTAACCTTAGCAGGAAAACAGGGACAGCTGGCTAGGGAGGAAAGGGAGGAGAAAGACAAAAGTGTGAGTGGAAAGTATTGTGAGGGGTGCGCGCACCGTACGAGTGTTGGAGACGAACGGGTGGCCGCGAGGTGGTGTCAGAGAGTGTGGCCATAACCAGTACTTGATCAATTACAAGTGAGATCACATAAGAGTGCCTGGGAATGGGAAGGAGATGAGATATAGTGAGTGAGAAGAGATTTGTGCAGTGAATAACAGTGGGTGATAATTTTGAGAGGTCCGCTCTTGTCTGTGCCATAAAGGTATACATACGCATATTTACACCTAATAAAAAGTAACGAAGGCGAACGCGGTAGCGCTAGCGATTTAGAGGATGGGGGCTGAAACTCCCTTGTCACACATTTGTAAGAGCTTGCCGGGATATGCTGAACGCATAAATAAATATCATGATCAATGGTTAACAGAATTGAAAGGGGAGGGGTTGCCCCAGATTTGGCCAGAAGGAGGGTCTTTTGACAAAAGCGTTCTTGATATGGTATGTACATGTATTCGCCTCAAGTATAAGGGAAAACAATGGCAGAATAGGAAGGAGATATTAGATCTTTGGAGATTGTTTGAGGAAGTACCCCCACCCAAAGCTCCAGCTCCAAATATTGATTTACCTTCCACCACAGACAATCCACTAATGATCCCGCGAGAGGAAAAGGAACAGTTAAGTACAGAACAGCCTGCGGAAGTGGTTATGTTGTACCCAATATTACCTAAACCAGCCCCTGCAGCAGGATACAGCGACCCGATTTATGTGCCTCCCCCTTCGACCAGCACGCCACAAAGACCAACTGCACCCCCACCATACGAAAACACCAGAGAGCGCGCCCAGGGAGGCACACAGAGGGTGGACATAGAGAAGTTAACGAGTGACTTAGAGTCGAGGCTTACAGTGGCAAGAGATGAACTCTCAAGAATAAAAGACATATGTGAACGCACAGCATGCGCCCCCACACAATCTGGACGCACGTCTAGAGCGTCGAGCGAAAGTAGACAAATTGAGGAGGGATGGAAAAAGGGGGAAATACTGTTCAGAATTGAGGAAGAACCGACCAGGATAATAGAAGTGGGGACAGCAGAAGGAAGCATTGGTGACGTCTCGCAAGAGAGAGGGATCAGAGAGGATTTGTTATGTGATGTCAGAGAAGGGGGGGATGAGAGTGATAGATTGAGCATGGCAATAGGAGGAGAAGGCGAGGAACTAGATGGTGCATGTTCACTGGGGACTATAGAAGATGAATGGATGGGACGACTAAGAAATAGGGTGGGGAAGATGGCGTCATTAGAGTCAGCAGTGACTAAGGAAAAGGAAGCTGCAACGGCAAAAGGGAAATTACAACTCCCATTACTCCACAGGGGGGGCGGGAGGCCAAACTATATACCGTGGGCTCAGATGGACAAGGCTAATTTAATGAAATTACTACCACAGCTGTCAGGAGGGGCAAGCAAGTGGATATATGCATTTGAGAAACATACTGCTGGTATACCACTGGCAGTAGGCGATGTGAAGAGCCTACTAGTGTCCGCAGTAGGGGATCAGGCAGACAGAGTATGGGCTAAAGCGGGTTTTCCAGCTGTAACTTTAGAGTGTGATCGCCATGATGGGGCGTCTTTTAACACCGTGCGAGCAAGGGTGTGGGACGCACTGCGGGAAACCTTCCCAGATACCCCTGATTTGCAGTCAGTAATGCAATGTACCATGAATGACGGGGAGGACGCTATGGATTACATTCTCCGGGTGCAGGAGATGTGGAGAGCGGAAACGGGCACGCCCTGGCACCAATCCACATCTCTATTTTATTTCATCATTAAGAGAGGGCTCCCAAAGGAAGTGCAAAAGGCACTAGATAAAATAGCAGGCGTTGAGGCAAAAGGCTGGCCGGAGATCCAAAGCATAATAGTACACCATTGTAAACGGATCAAAGAAAGAGAGAGGGAAGTAGCACAGAAAAGGTTGGCGGACGAGGCGAAGTTGGTGCAATCAAAATTGGTGAAGGTCGCAGCCGCGGTAGCGGGACTCCCACTCATACGGGAGGGAGAGGAAGGAGAGGAGGGGCAAATAGCAATACAAGGAAGAATAGCAGCGAATTGGGCAGGACAAGGGCAACGACAGTGGACAGAGCAGGAGCAGAACGGAGGTCCAACGTGGCAAGAGTGGGCCCCAAGAGGAGGAAGAGGTGGGTACAGGGGTCGAAGAGGAGGACAAGGGTATGGAGGATTGGGAGGAAATGGGTGGCAGGGTCCCAGAGGTCCACAGGGGAGCTGTTGGAATTGTGGGAGATGGGGGCATTACTCAAGAGAATGCAGGAGCAGACAAAACAACGGTTTCCAAGAGATAGAACAGTATGGACACCCCCATCCAGGAAGCCCCTACGGCCTCCCCATGGGACAATACCAGCAACCAGACAATGTAGTACAAAGGAGTAACGCACAACTACACGGACATCAATACCGAACACAAACCAGCCCACAGAATAATGACACTGTGCACTACACGCCTGGTAATACTTTCGCCACAGGAGCTAATGGGGCACCAGCCCCCGCACCTTACAGTGGAGTGTCAGTAGTTTCGGGGAACATTTTCGATCAAGGGGGGGCAATGAGACACCCCGCATAGGACAGCCCACAGAGAGCACTTGCGTGTCCAGTACTGTCTACGACCCACAATGCATCAGAGGAACCATTGATAGGAGCGCAGATAGGAGACAAGCAATTCATATTCATGGTGGATTGGGGAGCGGAGAAATCATGCATTAGAGAGGGCCGGTTCCCGTTATCTAATAGAACGTTAGAGACGCAGGGGTTCTCTGGGGCTGTAATTGAAGTTCCTTACACAGAGGTATTGGATGTGACAGTGGGGGGTAAAACAGTGAAAGCACCCTTACTGTACTATGAAAACTCTCCCATCAACTTACTGGGGAGAGATCTCTTGAGCAAACTAAACATGACCATATCATTCACAGGGAGCGGCATCGTATGTTCAACGCCAGGCATATGCCCCCTCCGTATATTAGCAGTAATACACGGCCACACAATAATAAAAGAGATCAGAGGGGTACCAAGAAATGAGGAGATGTTTGTTGAAGGCATGAGAACATTGGCTCTCATAGTACCAGAACTAAAAAGGGTGGAGTGGAGGATCCCAGCAGAATTCCTTTTTCGTCCCATAGCAAGCCCTGACACTGCTCTTGGGGCAGTACTATCGTTGGATTTGCATGCAATACATGTATCAGCAAACAGAATATGTGTGATTGGTATTGACATGGAAGGGTGTGAGTGGCGGACAGTATTGTGTACAAATGCAAATATCCCGCTGAGAGAGCTCTCGGACGAGGAGCTATTTTCTGACACTGAGGGAGATGGTGAAGTAGTGATGGAACTGGCAATGCCCTGTGACATTGTAGTTACAGCCAGACAAACTAAGGTTGAACTAATGGCGGTAGTAGGAGCACCGCACACATTTTTTGATGAGGACATGAGTTCAGTACCCACTAACTTATGGACTAATGGCCCCCACGATGTAGGGTTGCTGCATGAAGTTCAGCCTGTGGTGATAAAAGTAAAACAGGGAGCAATACTACCCCGGGTGAAACAATATCCACTGTCGCGAGAAGCAGAAGAAGGGATCAGAGAGACAATCGATGCACTGCTAGCACAGGGTATAATAGTGCCCTCAAACTCCCCATGCAACACATGCATTTACCCAATCAAAAAAGCAAAGGGGGGTTCATGGAGGATGATACAAGATTTACGCCCACTGAACGATGTGGTAATGAAGGAGTTCCCTTTAGTCCCGAACCCGGCGACAATACTGTGCAACATTCCAAAAGTAGCATCACACTTCACAGTAATTGACTTAAAAAATGCATTTTTTTTCGATTCCCTTAGCGGAAGAGAGCAGGTACTTGACAGCATTTACATTGGGAGGAAGGAGGTTCGAACACTGCAGACTACCACAAGGATATTGCGAGAGCCCAAGCATATTTAACAGGGTACTACATGAAGATCTGGGGAATTTGTCTGTAGAAAGCACAGTGATTTAGTATGTTGATGATTTATTGGTTTGTGCACAGGCAGAGGAAGAGTGCCGACAGGACTCGATAACACTTTTGACTTTATTGGCCAATAAAGGATACAAGGTGGACAAGGGGAAGTTACAGTACTGTCTGACAGAGGTCCTATACTTGGGTCAGCTGATATCAAAGGATGGCAAGCGAATTATACCAGACAGGGCACAGGCGATTAGAACAATTGGAGAGCCCAAAACAGTAAAAGAGATGGAGAAATTTCTGGGTATGTGTAACTATTGCCGAGCATGGATATTGGACTATGCGGCGTACACAAGGCCCTTGTTACAGGCACTGAAAGAAGCACAACAAGAACACAAACACATAGAATGGACAGAGGAGATGAACACAGCATTTAACTCACTAAAAGAGCTGATATCAAGCGCTCCAGTACTAGCAAATACTGATTATGGGCGCGAATTCTTCTTATTTTCACACTGCAAAGGAACACTGATGACAGCAGTATTGACGCAGAAAACATCTTTAGGGCACAAACCACTTGCTTACTATAGCGGCACCCTAGACGCAGTAATGCAAGGTCATTTCGCGTGCGAGCAATCCCTAGCTGCAGCCGCGTTCGCAATTGAAAAAAGTGCCACGATAGTGATGGGCTGCCCGGTGACACTGTTTGTGGAACACTCACTTTTTGCAATATTAGAGCGAACAAAGAGCACATTGACAACACAACGCGCCACAGCATATGAGATAATACTGTCCAGCGCTAACATCCATATAGTAAGATGTAAAACAGTGAACCCAGCCACATTCATCACAGAGGCATGCACCGTAGAGGACATGCAAAACCACAACTGCGCCACGTACACAGGTGACGAAAGTAAGGATCAAGTGATTTTTGAAAATGCCCTGACCGAGGGTGAGGTGTATTTTGTTGACGGGTCAGCATCAATTGACATGGAGACAGGAGAAAAGCATGTGGGTATGGCAGTGGTACGATTAGAGGAAGATGAATTTGAGATACTAGTACAACACCGCCTCCCATCACACTATTCAGCGCAAGCAGCAGAACTAATAGCGCTAATAGAAGCATTGCATGCCGCCAAGGGGTGCGCAGTGACCATATATACAGACTCAGCATACATGACAACAACAGTTCACGGTGGGTTGGCCCGGTGGGGGCGGAGAGGGTTTCGGCGAGCAGACGGAACGCCAGTCCAGCATGCAGAATTATTGAAAGAACTGATTGAGGCCCTGCAAGACCCCACGGCAGTGGCCATCGTAAAATGTCAAGCTCATACCGCAAATACAGATTTTGTATCTTTGGGGAACGCGGCAGCAGACGCCGCTGCCAAAGCAGCTTCATATTTACAAAAAGGTGAAATAGGGGAGTACATGTTGCACCACACAGCAAGCCAAGAGGTCCCCACAGGATATAACATGATGTCCACACAGGAGATAATAGAGCTGCAAGAGGGAGCTAGTGCAGAGGAAAAATTGCTGTGGACTAAGAGAGGATGCAGCAAATCACCAACTGATTTATTGTGGCGACAAGAGAGTTCAGGAAAAGTGGTAATGCCAATTACGCTGCTAGAAATAGCATTTCAACAACTACACTTTCCCGCACACAACACAAAGAAACACATAATGGCAGAAATACAAGAAGATTGGTTTGCACCTTGCCTCCAGGAACACGTCACAAGGTTAGCTCTAGAATGCACGACATGTCAAATTTACAACTAAGGTATGACATTGCGTACACTAAGGGGTACGATACCAATACCAAGTGGCCCGTTCAGAGAGCTCCACATTGATTATGTAGACATGGGAGAAAGGTGTAACGGGGCTCGATACATGATTGTGGTTGTATGTCCATTTTCGAGGTGGGTGGAGGCAGGCCCATGTGCCCGCCCTGACGCGAAGGGCGCCGCGAAGTTCCTAGTGCGGGAAGTGTTTCCGCGCTGGGGAATTTGCGACGTTATTCGCTCAGATAACGGGACGCATTTTGTTAATGAATTATTTAAAGAAGTGACTACATTATTGGGTATAAAGCACAAATTATGTTCGATTTATCATCCTCAAAGTAATGGCGTCGTGGAAAAGATAAATGGCCTGTTAAAAAGCAGATTATCAAAACTTTGTTTTTCCCTTAAAAAGACTTGGATGTACTGCCTGCCTTTGGCCTTGTTTGAACTACGAAACCAGCCCAGTAAGGATCACCATTTGTCCCCGCACGAGATCGTCACGGGAAGAAGAATGCACACAGCGCATTCGCCTCTCCGTGAACGTTCTGATGCACACAGAAGCGCAGCTATATTGGGGGAGGAGTTCACAGAATACCTGCGAAAATTGACACGGGCAGCGCGCGTAATTGCAAAGCAACTAGCCCCCCCCTCGACAAGGGAGGAGGGGAACGCGACTGAACCAAACGGTTTGCCTGAAAAACCACTACAGCTAATGCCTGGTGACCTTATATATGTTAGAAGTTTTGTGCGGAGGTGGAACGCACCACGCTTCCATGGCCCCTATGAGGTAGTGTTTTGCACGCCTACAGCAGTAAAGGTTAAGGGCCTGCGATATTGGGTGCATTTGACAGATGTACGTAAAGCTTACAGCGCTGCGGAGAGTGAGGTGCAGGATGAGGCACAGGCAACAGCGGACGATGAAGTTGTGCGGAATGAATGATTGGAATTTTGTGTGCTTCATGAAATGAACAGTGAACACAATTAGCGCGCAACAAATGTCCTGGACTAAAACACGTACACATGTATATGTAAATTTTCTTTTTTACAATTTTTGAAAGTTTTGCGTGGGGTTCTCTTTTCCCCTCCTGTGCTCTTTAAGATGTTTTTTATTATTGTTGTTTTTAAAATGTCATGTTTTTTTTATTATTATTTATATATATATATAGTAAGGTACGAATAATGATGACTGAAAGCTACCTTGTCTGTCAACAAACCCCCTCCCTCACCCAACCCTATATTTTATCACCGAAACGTTACAACGTGGAAATGCTTACATGTTTGTATTTAATGAACTTTTGTGTCTCAAACAGGATTTATCATGGCATCGAATGGGCAGCCTGCAACTAATAGATATGTTAGATTTAGAGAAATGTTAGTGGCTAGATTAACATATTCATTTGAATGTGGTTTATCAATATGTGCTATCGTGTTCTTCATCTCAATGTTTTGTCTGGTGTTACATTGGATTATAGCGTTCATCTCTACCGAGATGAACGAGGGGGGAGGGGGGAACAACACCACCCTTGCTCCTGGAACGAAAACAATTCCGACTGTAGGTATCAAAGAAGGTGATTTCTTGATCTGGGATGGATCACACTTTGTGTGGGGATACTATACTACACCACCCACTGCTGTCCTGTCACAATCGAGAACCAAAAATGTAAATAATGACACAATGTCCCAACCTGGAACATACAACAACCACACGATCCCTCCCGCCCCAATTTCAAACAACGATCTCTTGTTTATTAAGGAGGATGGAAAAGTGATTATGATGACAGAACACAAGTCCCTATATGAAGAATTAGAAAAGGGGGGTGGGAGGGAGGAAGGGGGGCCTGGTTCTTCACCTCCTATAACTAGAAGGTACAGAAGAAGGGAGAAAAGTAGGCGGAGAAGAGAGACTGGTGGAAAAGGGTATGATGAGTATTATGGGCTAGGGTTAGACAAAATGGAAGACCCACGACACCCTCACCAAGCAAATAAATGGTATGCAGACATGAGCACAACAGCCAAACAAACAACCAATGAGAGCTGTTATGTCTGCTCACTTATCCCCCATGCATCAGGCACACCTAAAGTATTGTTGCCACGAGAATTGCCCATTGTGGATGCCCAATGTCTCCTTCATCTCACGCTGTGTAGAATAAAGAACACCTTCCAAGCACACGATGTCTCTTTCAGAATGCTACAGAACAACAAAACGTGCTATTCGCAAGCGTCTGGAGTGATCTGTCTTAAAGAACCTTTCTTTGCAATACAAGGGACACTGTTTTCCGAAAACAAATGGAAAGACGAAGAAGTGCTGTGCAAGGCAGAAGCACTGAAAGGTGTCCAACCGGACAAGTTGCGGTGGATGGAAAGAACGTGCTTGCCAATATGGAAAGAACACATCCCTAAACTAACATGGGTAACAGCGATGGAGAAACCCTTCAAGCTACAAAGTGAAATACAAAACGAACTATGTTTCAAGGGAGAAGGAAAAATGGCAATAGGAACGAACAAGAACTGTAACAAAACTCTCACCATCCCAGATATGAAAAAAGGAACAGCAGCACTAATGGACACCTACTGGGTATGCGGAAACAAGGCGTACCTGCACCTTCCCCAATCATGGAGTGGTAGCTGCTCAATGGCCACTTTGCATTCAACACTAATGGTGATTCCCGAAAGCCATATTGACAGAAGTAACATGATGAACGGAGGCTTGAACCAGAATGCAGCGTCTCCAACTACACAAGCGCACCTTTATGTCCTGTCCTCCAGAGGGAAAGGAGAAGAGCTCTCAAGAAACAAGCGAGCCTCGAATTACATATCACAAGCATCATCTGATTTATTGGCACAGATCCCAGACAAGTATCGCCTGTTCAGCTCCGTGGAAACATTCTTTGCTTCGCTAGTATCAAGTGTCCAAGCAAGAGCAAATGCAAAATGGCTCCAGATCACACGGTGGGAACTGATCCAGTTGGCCAATGACACTGAAGAAGGGTTTAACATAATAAAGGTGGAACTACGAGCTCTGCGATTAATGACCATGCAGAACAGGTATGTTCTAGACCTGTTAACAGCAATCGATGGAGGTGTTTGCCGAAAAATAGGAAGTGCGTGCTGCACGTTCGTACCTTCCGAAGACGCAGAAAATGGGTCCCTGTCCCACGTTATTGAAGCAGTACATAACCTGGGCGAGAAGATGAAAATGGAAGGTGGAGCGGAGGATAGCTCGTGGTTCGACAATATCTTCTCTTGGGTTCCCTCATGGCTTGGAGTGACAATGAAGTTCCTGATACCAATAGTGGTGATCATCCTTGTGATGTTCTGCCTGTGCCAGGTGGGCCTCCGATGTTGTGCTAACGCAGTTCCTAACGGTGCAATGATGATGGTGACAATGGGCAACTCCGGTGGTACAATTAAAGCAACACAAGAAGTACATGTGCAGACAGGAGCAGATAACACCCCCAGGTATCAGTTAGTGCCTATGTGCCGTGATAAGTACATAGTAGATAAACTATGGCACACCACTATCAAAGAACCACGAGACGTAGAACTGGAATGGTATGAGGAGGTCTGGGTAGATCTGGAAGAAACTGGCGACTGTATATATTTAACATGTACACCAGACGAGTATGCTAGGAGAGGTGAGAGTTTAAGGGGGGTGTGCAGAGCATGGATGCCTATAAAAGGAACCCCTGCATGGGATGACGCAGTGTTAGAGGAACAAGAATGTAGGAGATTGGAAGAGCTAAAGAATTCGTTACTTTAAGTAACGAAAGGGGGGAAATGTAGGGGAGGAATGGCCACGAGGCCCTCCTCACCTACAGCTCCCTCCCCAGGTGAGGACCATGACTCGGTGGGCGCCCCCTCATGCCACCCGGGCCCAGGTGGAGGAGGGTTCACCCGCCGACGACATTGCCCACACGCACCCTGTCTTTGCAGTTACCAAAAATTAAGTTAGGCCTAGACGCCATCTTGCATAGCAAACATGGTGTGAGTTCAGCACACTGTAACGAGGCCCCCACCTTTGGAGGGCCTTTCATGCATCTCTGCCGCCTCAGCAGCCCTGGCAGATCCGCTGCGAGCGCGTTCCCATGAGAAAGTCGGAGATGAGCTAAACCCGAGATGCCAACACGGCAACATTATATTAGTAACAATGTGATATTGCACCCCGTATGACCCGGACCGCAAGGCCGGGGTAACGGGGAAAAAGCTGAAGCATCACTATCTGAAGAAGGTGGAAAATAATTCAAGTATTGGTATTAATGAACTACCTCTGTTTAAAATGTGAATAAACCATAAAAATGTAACGTTATATGATATCCCTCCAGGTCTGGACTAATGCTGCTATAACCACGGAGAAAGATGTTGACTAAACGTGTAACCTTTATTTTGTAAAAGTGTTTTTCAATAGTATGTAGAAACTTGAACTCATATATGTTTTTGAATCACCCAAAGCGGCGAGCATCAATCTCTGTAGGCCATAACCTAGATATCCCTCGTATAACGTCTAATGTACATACAATACGCACACAATGTAGTGAATATAATGTTAGGTAATGAAAAGGTACTGGAACCGACTGTATTAAAGAAATGTGTAACGAAATTGAAATATATATGTGTGTCTAAATAACGTCAAAATAAAGCAGAACAGTATAAAACTTCTGCATTCACTGATCAGCAACGCACGAGGAAAATACCTTTGTGGATATATGCAAGGCCATTCCCTCTCCCACCCCACCAAGCCTGCCAGATAAAAAAGCTAAGACTTGTGCCGCGCTCCCTCACCTCCCCCAACCAAGCTGGCGTTACTTCAGAGAGTCAGAGGCCCCGGCGCCGCAACCAAGGCCACAGTCCACCACCTGTGTTATTTACAGCACGGTAATAAACCCACGGATGAACCCACTGATCTACCAGCACCCTCTCATAAATCCCACGAACCCCCCAAGAATCCTGACCCCGTGTAAGGACGACCCCCATCATTGGGACAAGACACAGAGACCCATCTATATAATAACTTCTAACGCAGCAGACAGACATGTATCGTTCGGCCCAGGCCCCAGAGCCCCGTCCCGCGACCTAAAATACCGGTCAATAGGACACAGGTAAATCTCACCCCAACCGACAACCACCAGACCTCTCACGAGGTGCATTCCTCATGTGTTGTGTTTATTTTATAAGATAAGCTGCTGAAGCGATTTATTAACGAACTTAAATGTCATTTTCTGAATAACTGCAGTGTGCATGGCCTAGGGCAAATGAGACAGGAAAGGTATTCGTCATTGTCACAGGCTGCCCCAGCACATCAACACCGCACGGATGACCTCAAGCCGGCCTGTCAGGCCCAACCCAACCCACGAGGCTGACCAGTGACGTCGTCACGCCAAGACCAACCCCGCTGCAGCAACACCTATAGTTAGTCAACGCCACCCAATCCCAATTGACTTGTGCCCCCTATAGTGTTTAGGTGTTGATGACGTTTTTTGTATTAGAAATACGCCTGTCTTTGCTATTGTCAGGCAGAGCGCTCTCGTAGGTTGCAGAGTTCTTTGCATGCCTTATTTTGGATAAACTCCCACTTACGCTCACCCGCACTCTGTCTTGGTCTTATTCCCACTACGGGAGAGTCCCTTATTGTCTCTCATTGCGGGGAGGATCGTGCTGAATTGGGGGCGCTTCCTTTCACTACCCACGGCTGAAACTGCAACGTAAAACTCATCCTCGGCTAGAACCGCCCTCTAACTCCAAATGTGACAGCAAAAAAAAAGTTAGCAACCATACACCACTTATGACCAAAACACGCTCGCAAACGTACACCCTTCAAAGTCTGCTGAAAAGAAAAAACATTCAAAATCCTTAATTACATATAAGTGAACCAAACCTTATAACAAGCAATCAACTTCCTAATTACGTATAAATGAACCAAAAACGCATGACCTACTCTGCAAATTTCTGCTTCGTGCCCATGCCATCCTACCTAAAGCGGGAGGCAGGGTGGGACTTCAGGTGGGGGCTGCAAAAGAGAATGGGCTATGCAGCCCCCCGCCTTATTACTACTCCCCGGAGCACAGCTGGATGTGGCTTGGCCAGGGATTGCCCCTTCCTCCCCTGGAGGAGGCGAGGTGAAAGTACCCCGGAGTGGGGGGGTGGCCAGAAGTGCAGCCCACTATGCAGGCTGTCCTTCTAGTGACCCCTAAGGGGCCTGCACCACTTAGCGGGCCATTCCCCATTGCCCCCCGCCCCGCTCAGGGTATCAGACATCATGCAATCGTTACCCATACCTAAAAATCACAAGGACAAATTGTGTATATTTGGAAACAAATATCACATTTATTGGAGTCATCCAACATTTTGGGGGGTGGTCCCAGCCCAAAGTAAATTCACATCTCCTTAGACTTCTAAGGTAGCCCCTTGGTTATGTCAGGTTTGTCACTGTCTTATAGTTCTTGGTGACAGTTGTCACTTGCGGTTTGCAGAGTAGCGGACGTCTGCCTCTGATTGTAAACTGTCAAGCAGTAATTCTTCGGGACTATTGAATCTCTCTGATGAGGAGTCTCAACTGTCCCTAATGGACTCAGCGCCACTCGTCCGAATTTGGCTCGAGTGCAGCCATCTGGAAACCGCACACAGCCGAAACCGCACAGTCATACTCCTCCCCTGCTAGGACCGTCCTGTAACTCTGCCACACTTTGGGGGTGGCCCCCCCTCTGCCCTGGGTGATGGGCCTTACTTGTATTGGAGGGCAGTGTTGTCCTACTCCTTCTTCCTGCACCCCCGCAGCAGGTTCACCAGCTTTCCTTCAGTTTCACGCTAAGATACTTCTTGATAAAAGACTAGCTCATCGCCAATGAAATGATGCAGCCTCTAGCCTTCTTAGGATTACTTGTAAGGTTTATTACATCTTCTTAGGTACCATTACAAGCTGTTGCATAGTTCACATTTAAGATACATATAGGACAATAACACTGGCAGCCCATCACCCAGGCAGGGGGCTTACCAACTACCTGGGTTGGAACCTTCACCCACACATTCTCACATTCAGGCATCAACACTCCACATGACACCACAACATCCCTTCTTGCCTAGGTAAGCCATACACAACAGTATGAAGCCCATGCCTTTTGCAAAGTTTTCAAAATCATAACTTGTGAAAGGTGGGCCATTATCTGATTTCAATATTGTTAGTATGCCAGACAGATAGCATACGGTCTAGTGCAGGAATGACAGCGTTTGATGACGTGGAATCTATGATCTGTGACTCTGTAAATCTCGAATGTTCATCAATAAGCACTATGACATATTTTCCATTTTGCAGGGGCACAAACAAATCGACTGCCACCTCCTCCCAGACACCTCCGGCAAGTGTCGACATTTGTAAAGGATTTGGTGGCGGCTTGGAAGCCACGAAAGTACAAAGATCACATTTCCCACCACTTGTTCCACTAGAGTGTCTAGTTTTGGAATCCAAACTTTTTCCCTCAGGGGGCGTTCTGTGGAAGCTAGACTGCGATGACCCTCATGAGCTAGTGCAATTACACGTTCTCTTAGCGTTGCGGGTATGACAATTTTTGATCTTGCCATCAGTATGTGGTTCTCAATTACTGTCAGCTCATCTTTCACAAGTTCCAGAGCTTTGACGTCTTCTTTTACTGTCTCTTTTTCTAGTTTGGCTTGTTGCTTGGTATGGAAAATCCTGTCAGTACGTAGGCAGTGAGTTATATGGCCAGGGCTTTGTCGTTTTCTGATTTTTTACTGAGAGTAGTCCATTCCACTAGCAGTGGTTGAAGATTATGTATTATGTATTTGATGTACTTATCTGCAATGGAGGCATTGGCACAAGGTGGCCCAGCATAGTGTCTTGACAGGTATTCTGCTTGGTTATGTTATTTTCCGGGGTGATGTATGATGTCGAATTTGTAATCTAACAGGCAAAGTCCCCATCTTGCTATTCTTGGAGGCATTTTTGACTTTGGGTCACCGAAGATTGTAAGTAGTGCCTGGTGATCAGTTATTACTGTAAAGGCCTTGCCATACAGAAAAAGATGAAAGTATTCACAAGCTCATACCACTGCTAAGCTTTCTTGTTATGCCTGTGAGTAGACTTCTTCTGTCGTTGTGAGGCTCCTGCTTGCGTAGGCCACTACACATTTTTCGTTTGGTTCTGCAGGGTTGCATTGCGTCAATATGGCACCAAGTCCCATGGGGCTGGCATCCACTATTACTCCAGTTTTCTATTCTGTGTAATAATATGCCATGTTATCTGCTCTTGTGATATTGTCTCGAATGGTTTCAAAAGTGGTTTGACATTCTGCAGACCACTCAAAGGCATGGTTCTTACGTGTGAGGAGGCATAGGGGATTACTCACTTTTGCATAGTCTTGTATGTATCGATAGCAGTAACTAGACAAACCAAGAAACAATCGTAGTTCTGATATGTTGTGTGTTGGTTGAGTTGAGGGCCGCCACTTTTTCTGGGTCAGGTCACATTCCCTTTTCTGAAAATATGTGTCCAAAGAATCTCAGAGAGTCTTTCCGGAACTCACACTTAGTTCGATTAAGCGTGAGACTAGCTGTTTCAAGTGCTGTGCACACTTTGTGTAAAGCTGCATCATGTTCTTCTTTGGTCTTTTTGTAAACAAGTACATCATCTGAGTAGTTCAGGCAGTTTGGAACATGGTGGATGACCTTATGCCCTTTTTCCCTGAAAGATCTCTGCTGCAGATGAAATACTAAAGCTGAGTCTTTTGTATAGAAAAAGTCAGAGGTGGGTCACAAATGTGGTAATGCATCTGGATTCCGGAGCAGTTTCTATTTGATGGTATTCCTTAGTAAGGTCTAGTTTAGAAAAATACTTGGCTCCATGCAATAAATGAATCATATGTTATTCTTTTCCTCATTTTTTTCTTTGCTATTTCTTTACCAAAGGCAGGGGTAGGGAGGCATTTTATTTTGCCTATGAGGACCCTTTTTCCGACCTGGCTACGCAAGACTTTTCTTTGCCATTCTGTGTTCATGTGGTGGCTCTTTGTATAGCCTTTCTTCAATATTTCCTTTTATATTTTTTTAAATTTAAATAGTAACAATGGTGCCGGACTTCCAACCTGCTTCCCTTTTCACTCCCCCTTTTTATAAATTTCCCCAGTGATGGGAAGGTGGGAGACAGTGTACGCTCGGCAAGCGCTAAACGCTACCAGTTTATGTGCTTTACTCTTTTTTTTTCCTTCACTAACTGTGCCGGGCTCCCGGAAATATCAGATTGTTTAATACATGTGATGCGGTTTACCTCACGGCATCTGGAGGCGCGCCAACACGTGTATGATGTGCTTGGCAGCACCCTCCTCATCAATTTCTGTCTTTCGTGACAGGAAGTTTCTTTCACGATGCAGGCTTCAGGCTCGCAGCATCCTCGTCGCCAGTTGACCGGACCCTCAAGCAAGCCTTGCGAGGGTCCTACTCTCAATGAGGCATGGTGGCTCAACCTAGGCCAAATATCACGCACATACGGAGATGGTGAGAGGCACGTCTTTATTCATCTACCACATAACAGACAACTGCCAAAACCTGGACCCATGTGACCCACTGGACCCGCCCCCCTCCCTAGCCCACAGTTCCCTTAATAGCTCTTTCGACCTGAGCTTGAAGCCACCAACATAATGATGTGGGGTGGCTGCAGGTGATATCTCACATCGCCAGTGTAGCCATGAAAGATGTAGTCCATTTATTAAGATCTTGGATACATACAGATCAGGTGCATATCATGCGAAGAAGACCCATCGGTCCCCACCACCCAGATATCTATTCAGCTGTCACTGTTGGAACCTAGTGACAGGAACCTTCTCATAAGCATAGATTCCAACACTCACTCTGACATCACAGCTGCAGACACTGCATACAGCAGGGAAGGGGACGGCAGGATACTACAAAGCTCTCATGAATAATATATTCTGTGAAGTATTTGTAGCTGGACCAGACAGAATTTGGCTGATATAACCACTTCATGTGGGAACATCAACGCCCCTCTTCAATCTTCTGACTCTGAAGGACCTAGGTCATTTCCCATATTAATAAAGGCTGAGTTCTTAAAGTGAGAACAGCCTGGAGTGGCATAGTGTTGAAGTAGGGATTTTGAGAATGAATTCTTCAATAAGATTAGCTTCAAGTGGTGTTTGAGTTTGAATATCGGAATCGCTTTGAAGCTCTGTTTGCAGAGTGTGCCTAACACACAGATAGTGGTGGTGTTCTTTGGTTGGAAGTCCACATTTTTGACAGAGGTCTCAAAATGGCACAATATCACTGTCCACACTTTTATAATTAAAATTAGTATATTACTGTCATTCCAGCCTTTAAACAAATCCAGCCTTCTGAGTTCGGGCACTTTCGGATTGTTCATAAAGGGACGCTAATGTAATTTTGCCGTACTATCCACAGCTTTTAATCCAGATAACTTGCTGTGTTTTCATCAGCGAATGTGTAGCCACCTCCCCCCATCCAACAGGGCTCATTGCGAGTTTGGTGATCGCTTCTTGGTAAATCCGCTGAGATACCATCAAACTTTAGTACTGTTACAAGCACTTGGTCCAGTGGTATTACTGGCAGATTACAAGTAGTGGTGGCAGCCTTAGTCCCCATTTATTTGGAGTCCAAAGGACTCCATGGAAGATTGTCAGAATTACTGTGGCAGTAATTCCGCCAGTAGCAATTCTACTGAAATTTGGTGGCAAGGTAGCGGATTTACCTCCCGCTTATAGCTGTAGGTGAATCCTTTAGCTTTCCACCCAACTCATAGTTGGGCGGTATGGTAATGTAGCAGTAACAGTATTACTGCCACATTTTTACCACACCACCCAACTTGTATGAGGATCAATGTCTGCAGAGGGCTGAAGTGACCCTTCCAAGCACATTTTGCCTTGACATGTTGCAAGGCAGGGTTGCCATGGACCTATTTGTTTGCCACAGTTAATTGGGAGGCTCAGGAATATTTATGTCAGGCAAACCAATCCCACCATCCCAAACCGAGTTAAAGTATGCAAGTCTATTCTGGGATGATAGTCGAGCCATAGAAGGATCTCAGAATGTGTTCAATCTCATCAAATTCAGATTTGGGGATTGCATGGGAGTGTTTGGATTAGTGCATAGGTATCAAGGTAGCATCCTCAATTTTGAGCAGTGCTGCTAGGCCCAGAAATGAAAGACGTTAATGTTGCCCAGAATTTTGTGCCAGCCTGAAACCTTTCAAATTATCTTTTTCACAGGCACATCTTCAGAAAATGATGACTATACTTTAAGGTTCAAATTATTTCGATTACATGCATTTTCCTGAAATAGTGTTCATTATGGCGCAACTAAGTCAATCTGTTTAAAAGGCACGATTGCACATTTGAAGCAATACAGCGTGCTGCGAAATGTTACAGGCTTTGGTCTGGCACCTTATAAAAACCAACACAATTAAAATAAATAAATATGGAGCATTTTGCAGTTGCTTGAGTGAGGCCGCTGCTACTCATCTGTCCCACCGTCAAAACGGTGTCACTTACATTAGCATTTCCAGTAGGGGCAGGTGTTGAACAGCAGCCTCGGTAGGTTCATTGTTACCCTTGAAGGTTTCTTTGCATTTCAAGTGGGGGAGGGACAATGGTGGCCCAAACCAGAGTATATCCTGGAACCATAAATGGCATGCTCGTTTTTTTGTATCCATCCCCATGGAACAAAACATTTAATATGGAGAAAAAAAATAAACATGGAGAAAAAAGAATAGAGAAGAAGATAACTACCAGAGGGGTTAGAAATGTGCTCACATAGCAGCTCCCATTTATCAAAGGCGAGAGTCATGTCCTCTACGCGACTAATACTCTGGTCATGATGTTCTTACAAGTATATATAAGCATAAACACACCATGGCATCTCACTCTTCTCTGGGTCCAATCTTTTGTAGAGTATTCAAGTATCTATAATGCAGGACAGCCTAAGACATGTTGAGCATAACTTTGCACATGGGCAGTGCAGTTTGCATCTAATGCCAACCGTGCAGACAGTGGCATGGTGTAGTTAGTTTCTTCTAGCCGTATCAACAATCGGACACAATATATATATTTATTTGCATTTTTATGTTACAGTTAAACATTTTAGCAAAAACATAGACATAAACTGTCTTACATTGGTCTTCCACCTTTAATTCAGTCTATGGGCCTCATTACGAGTATGGAGGCAGACATGCATTAGTAAGGGCATGATGCCTCCATAACGGGTTCCAGTACCAGGTTCTGTGAATGAGGAATTACTGGGTCATTCCAACCTTGGAGGACCTGGTAATTCCTCATTCACAAAACCAATCCCCCAAAACAATTTCCCATTCCCATTGAGCCCCCGTAGGGCTCAATGGGAATGGGGATGGAGCTAATAACGGGCCCGTTAATAACAGGCCCGTTATTATCTCCTTGGTCCCCTTGAGGGACCCGCAAAGACATCTGGTCTGATCCGACGTTCCGTGCGGGTCCCGCTAGGGGACCTCGTAATAAGGCATCCCGTAATGAACAGTACCGGTCCTGTACCGGCACCCTTCAATACAGGAGCGCCAGCCTCGTAATGAGGTCCAATGTCTGTCATCCATCGTTTATCCTACTTAACAGTGAGTCAAGTAGATCTGGATTATCTCAGACTCTTGATATTGCTTGCATTAATTCATTTACTTAGATGTTGTCTTTTAACCAGTGCTTCAAAGACAATTAGATCATTAGAACTTCGCCAAATTCGGTTCCAGCACCCTCCAATAGAATTGCACAACAGCTGTCAGCAGTGACTTTTGTGGTCCCCCAATAATCTGTTGCCACCAGTCATCCACCGATAGCATCCTGAATTTCACAGCAAACAGCTTAAAATACTCTGTTCTATCCTTGTTGAAATATGGGCAGACCATAAATAGGTGGTAAAGATTTTCTTTGCTTTCTGGCTTATTGAAGAATCTGCAGTCTGCCATTCCTTTGTTGAGTTTAGAACGGAGCGTGTTAATTTCATTGTTACGACACAAATTCAGTCGCAGACTCATGAAGGTTGACCTAATTTTTGGGTTTGGGCATTTCTGCATGCATTGTTCCTTTATCTCCATTGCCAGCGGTGTGTGGAGTTTTAGCTTTCCAACCTCCTCTAAGGTTTGGATCCAGTCTGCCTCAGTTAGGTGTTCATGAATTCGCCCAGATCAGCGATGTAGATGTTATGGAGAGCCGGTGCCAGAGCACAACCTTGTTTCACCCCTCTGTAAGTAGAGATTTCATCAGTCAACTCACCGTTCATGGATAGGTGGATGCGTACAGAGGTGCCTGTGTATAGGCTTTTTATCTGATCTAGGAGATCCGGCGGGCATTGCTTGGCATCCATTTTGCCCCATAGGTGTTCACAGTTCAGACTGTCAAAGGCCTTCGTAAAATCTACAAATGCCACATAGATTTTGATGTTGGTCTGTTTGGCTTTATGTTTTAGTAGATTTAACAGCAAAGCTGGGGGAGCAGTACCTAGGCCTTTTACAAAGCCAGCTTGAAACTGATCATTCAGCCCTTTTTCATGTGAGCAGCCAGACAGCCTTCTAAGTAGCAAGGTGGCATATAGCTTACCCAATATGTCTAATAGGGCTATGGGTCGGTAGTTCGCTGGATCTGAATGGCTGCCGTTTTTAAAGATTGGAATAATGTTCGCTATTTTCCAAGATGGAGGAATGGATTCCGACATGAGTATGTTTTTGAGCACCAAATTCAGGATCCGGGCCCAATGCTCTGGATTTTCGTTTAAAGTGATGTTAGATAGGCCGTCAGGACCGGGGGCCCTCAAACTATTCAGGCCCTTAATTAGTGTCACAAGATCATCCAAATGGTAAGTTAAAGCCCATGCAGCTGTTGTTTTAGCCACGTGTTTGTACTCCCCTCCTGGTAAAGCATATAGAGCTTCAAAAAAAGATGACCATACTGCCTCAGAGACACCATTACTCTCTAGTGATATTTGCTTCTGGTTCAGAGATCTTATCAGAGACCAGGTTTCGGCCAAGGATTTGTTTTTCAGGGATCTTAGCATACTTTCGGCATCATTTTGGTACAATATGCTTCTATGGCTGATACACCATGATCTATAGTTTACTTTCAGCTTCCTGATTTCCATATCCCTTGAGTTAGATGGTGGCTGCTTGCTCTGTTCATGAAGAAGCCGTCTTGCCTCTTTCCTTTTAGGCACCAAAACCTTGTCGTAGGTATGGGAATGCAGTTTTTCCTTGCCATGGCCATTTCTTGATTTTCGATAGCTCTGAAGGATGGAAGTATAAATAGACGGGATTCATGGCCTTAGACAAGAAACCATCATTTGTCTTAGTCGATAGATAATTTAAGATTTGCTTAACAGCATGTGAGTTTAGTTTGAGACAGACATGTATTCAGCCATTCCATAATGTCATTCTTTTCCTCATACACACTGAGCAGATCTTTTGGAAACTTTGGATGAGAGGAGGCCCCAGACCCATGTCCAGGACCCTTGGTCCATTGGCAACTTGAAGCATGTCCAGTTCCAACTGGTGATCCCTGTCTTTCTGTTTTTCTACCTGTTCGATTATTAGTTTGGCCATATTGAAATCAAGATCCTTCTGCCTAAACAGCAGTTCTTGCTTCTTGAATTCAAGTATGGCCTCCCCATCAGCACTGGCAGAGGAAACATTGGACATTTAATCCTCCCTGTCCTCGTGGTCGCTCTGGACCAGTACAGCGGCAGAACTGTCAGTTCTACCAGTGAGAGCAGCCCCACCTCCTTCTGCACTGTCCTCTGAAGCTATAGCGCTAAGCTGAGCTTATTGCCACGCCATGATTCTTTGGATCATTTCCATTTTGGTGCCTTGAGAGGAGACACCTCTCTCAGCACACATCTTTATCAATGTTTCGGATTTAGAAGCATTTAAAGTTAACACTGTACTTGTTTCCATACTGTTAGATAGGACCATGGCCTTTAAAATGTTATACCAAGACAATTTGCTACGTGTCCCGTTAGAAATAACTTGAAATGCCTTCGCTCGTGCGCAACACTGGATTCCTTCAGTCCTATCCCACTGCTGTACACCAATTTGTTAAGATGGATTTCTGAACTCTGACCTGGAGGGGCAGAGGGACAGAAGGCTGGCCTAGTTTCTTGGAACAGGGTAACCTCTGGACAAGCCAGGCCAGTCAGGGTAGCAATGGCGGCGGTCAAGACTAAGTCTCAAGAGGGGTGAGGGTGACTGAAAGACCTCAATGAGCACACAAAGCAAGGACACTTACAAATTACTCCAGACAGGTGTTATATTAAAAATATAGACACATTTATTACAAGGCCTTTGTAACATCGATCATAGCAAAGAATCACAATAATACTAAAGTAAACCAACACATCACAATCAATACAATATATATACAAGACCGAGGGGTCTAAGGAGTTAGAAGCACAAAATATGTAGACCACCTAGATGGGGAGGAAAACAGGCAGCACAAGTAATCATTAGACCCAGTTCGACATCAGAAATACACCTAACTAGGAGGAAGTCCGAGCCCTACGAAGAGAGGAGCCTTATGCTCAAAAGTACTTGCACGCGCTGGTGCCAATGGATAAAGTAGAGTTTCTTCCAGGGTCTCAGGCCATTCAGGAAGGTGAATGAAGTGATGCAGAACAAGTCCCCACTAGTCAAGCAAGGCCTCCACTTGTGGGCAGAGGCAGGGTGAGAGTGCGGGATAGAGTCGCTATTTTGCAACAGCGTTAGAAAAGGAACGGGCTCCTGCGCGAGGGGCCAACAGTTGGGGTATGGACTGCTCACCGGTCCCTTACGCAGGCAGACCCACACATCTCGAGTTCAGTTCACGTTTCTGGCAGGTTCAGCTGCGATGATCAGGACGTCTCGACACCGTGTATATTCTGTGTAGCAGGATGCAGGTCGAGGGTGTCCCAAATGCAGCGGAAGTGCACAGGTTGTTACCACAGCAGAGCAACACGACAACTGCGTTTACTCTTGTCCGGGCGCACTCGTTTCACTTCAGACCTGGGAATGCCAAGTATACGAAATTCGGTGTGAGGGTGTCGTGGACACAGAGCAAGCAGTAAACCAAGTTTCGAGGGCTTCCCCGAAATGGCGGCGGTGACAGAGCAAAGCGTCCTGCGTAAGCTGGTCAGCCCACTGGTTGGCCCAGGGACACTTCCGACGAGGCTTACTTGCAGGGTTTGATGAAGGTGCCGGGAATAGTTGATCCCACTATTCCAATGGGTCGAAGCACCTTCGCAGACCTTCTAGGACGTTCAGATGCAGAGGGGTCTTGCAGGACGACAGCGGCTCAGGGTGCCAAACCTTCAGCGGGTCACCAGCGGTTCCTCGACTCAGCTTCTTGTTGCAGGATACTTGGCTCCTTATCCCTTGTTTGGTGTGAACTCAGGAGATCGACATGGTAATGGTGTTTTCAGCCTCCTCTTATCCAAATTTCCCTTCGCGCCAAAACGGAGAGGACCCAATGGGAGATCTGCTCACAAACACTCACACCATACGTGGACCTATCACGGACCACTGTGGTCCGAGGCATTCAGAACACTCTAGACTCTGTGGCACACAGGATGTGTATTGGGAACAGACATCCCAGCCCACACCCTGGAGGCACACACAAGCATGCAGAAGCCTGCGAAAGCTTTGTGGTTTCGCGGGAAAGTGCATGACCAAATAAGGACTGACCCGGGTCGGCTTGACCTGGGGAAGGTGAAGGGGCAAGACGGTCAGCGGAAAGGACAAAGAACCTCATGGCATGGCCATTTTGGAGCGAGACCACTCATTTGTGTCAAACGCGGTAAGCACGGATAACAAGGCGAAAAAAGGTTCCAAACACAAGAGAAATGATAGCTGCCACCAGTCATGTCCGTGACACACTTGCACAGTTCATAATAAGTCCAGCGAGAGTTTCTAGGGCCTTTGGAATGACTAGAGACCCAAGAGCACTGTAAAGTAATTTACAGTGCACTCTTGTTTCATGTTGCACAAAAGCTGCAACATGAGGAAAAGACTAAGGGAAACAAAGTGTCCCAGTACTGACTGTCTTAAGGGCATGTCAGTTTCCCCATAAGAATTGAGCGAAAACCCAGAGGAGTGCGGCGGAAGGCTGCGCTTCTCTGGCAACGTCTAGATCAGGGTTTAAAACAGCAGCAAAAAGTTTGGGGGTTGCCACATGGAGGGAAAATTACATACAATTATGAAATCTTTCCTAACAGTTGTCTCTGGAGAAATGACTGCTGGACCACTTCCATTCTGCTTGCGCTTGACAAATGGAATACATAGTTGAGACTCATCTATCATTCCTATCATGCTCATCCAGTGCAGTACATTACCTCTTAACTAGTTTGTGGAGCACAATGGTTTGGACTTTTCTCCATTCTAATACCTTTCTTTCATGGCATCCTTAAGATGGCGAACACTGACACTTTTAAATATACCATTTAATATACCGCACACTGCCCCATGGCGCTCTGGCAGATCTGAAAGGCAAGACTTTAGGGCAAGGGTAGGGTAGGTAGGGTAAGGGTAGTGTAGGGTAAGTTAGTAGGACAGAATGGGAGAAAATAGCAAGAGAGCTGTGTTGTGCTTTTTGCAGCTTCAATTCGGTTTACACTGTTCGCTGACCTTTTGTGTGTTTTTCAGTTGGTAGCCTTCATGTGCTGTTGCACGAGCCTATGCGTGCTTTGTTTTGTTGTTGCGGTGTAGTGAAGTGCTTGTGGTTTGTTGTGCTTTAGAGGTATGCTTGTATTTAGTTCAGAGCTCGAGAGGTGTACGCAAGAGGGGTGAGATATTTCTTTTTATTAGTAGGGTTGGTTAGTGGAATCACTGTCTAGATGAGGCGCATGCTGATATCCACAAACCCATCTAGATGGGATACATGCTAATCTTCACAATTCTATCTAGATGTGACTCAAGGCTAATCTTCACAATTCTGTCTGGATGTGACAAATGCTAATCTTCACAATTCTGTCTACAATTATGCTTCCAATTTCCAAGAAAGGGCCCTTCAATCATTGGTGACAAACTTGTGAATTTATGATGTCAAGGGATCTGAAAATTGACATAAAGAAATCGAAAGTCATGCATATTGGCAATATTAAAAGGATAGATGGTGCCATAGTGGTAGAAGGGCCTTAACTAGAATGGGTTGATTCTTTTTTCTATTTGGGCATCCATTTGTTGGAAGGGTAGAATTGGGATATGCTCATTGTTACCCAAGCAAGTAAGTCTGCTTAAATAAATGGTTCTATAATACACTATGGGCATAAATTGGGGAGTCTCCCAATGGATCATGCTGTACAGTTTTATAGAACTAATTGCTTACCGGTGGCTATGTCATTCAAGGAAAGATCATTGTTTTCTGAGAGCAAACATGGGAGTAAATCAGGGCTTTCCAGGTTATCTGATCCATCAGGAATGTAGTTTGGCCTACATTTCAGATTTTATTCAACTTTAGCCCATAATATATTGGTTGAGTTTGTAAACCAAGCTTGACTCTAACGAGTCTTCTTATTAGTGATATTATGTGTTCAGATGGCCATCACATGCACACTAGGTTAAATTATGTGCATAGTACACTCAATTCTCTTGACCTGGCAGAATATTTCAGCCTTAAGATAGGTAGGAATGGAAAAGATGTAACTATTGTGGCAAAGGCCTTTCTGAACTTTACGCAAACCCAAAGGGAAGACTGTGAGTGACATAAGAAGAGTATTCAGAACTTCCTTAGAATTATGTCATTGATGGTCAGGCAAGTTATATCTATTGGTTCAATGAAACAAGGAAGAGGGCAATTGTGTTATGCTTGAGAACTAACTTTCTTTTTACAAAAAGATACTGCATTGGATAAAAATAGCAAAGGAGTGAGCATATGCTTTTGTGGTCGGCACGATGCAGATTATCTTTTATTATTGTGCCCTTTAAATGCATATTTGAGGTGCAAATATCTCTGCACAAAGCTAAAAAGCTGTGGGTAAGATGTATTTATTTTTGCATTTATAGATGCACACTAAACCTCAAGGCATCAAGATGCTGGTTACAGTACAGGTGAAGTGGAAGTAGAAAATAAAGAAAAGGAGATAGAAAGCAGCAATAGAGGTAGTTGAAGAGTCAGGTTCTCAATGTCTTTGCAGGATAAAGTCAGTTGAAAAGCCATGTTTTTAATTATCTTCTGAAGGGACAGTAAGATGGTTCGGAGCGCAGCACCAATGGCAGTGAGTTCAAAAGGCGGGTAGCGCTGACTGTGAAGCTGGAGCAACCTTCTCTGCTGAGTTTGAATCTTTGTGTGGCAAGACGATGGACGTAGAGGGAGTGCATAGGTTGGCTGGGGGTGGCTTTGTTTAGTCTTTGTGCCTGGTATGATGGCGCAGCATTTGAAAGGTAGCGGTAGGTGATAGTAAGTACTTTGAAGCTTATGCGTTTCTGAACAGGGAGCCAATGGACAATTTTCCTAGAGGTGGAGATGTGGTCATGCTTGGGAAGAGCTAAGGTGGCACAGAGGGCATTGTTTTGGATTGCCTGCAGTTTATCGATGTTGTATTCCGAACTGCCCGCAAAAACATCATTGCAATAAAGTTGCGAACCAACAATGGCATGCGCTAAGGTGAGGCGGCTGTGAGAGGAGACGAAAGGTTTGATCGCATGTATAACCTTGGTGGAGTGGGAGGCCGAGGAGGTGATGGCATTGACTTGCCGTGACATGTTGCGGGTGGAGTCGCAGTACACGCATCAGGTTTTGATGTTGGAAGAGACCGGAATGGTGAAGGAATCAATCTTGAAGGCACAATAAGCAGGGTCAAGCTTGGACAGTCGATCACGGGTACCGACGATGAGGATTTTGGTCTTGTCATCGTTAAGGCAGAGTTGGTGGGAGGCCATCCATGCTTGGATGGTGTTGTAAATTGTGTCAAGAGTGGTGGTGTCTTGGGAGTAGTTGCTAGAGAGGGGGAGGAGGATTTGGGTGTTGTCAGCATAGACGGAGTAAGTGATGCCAAGGGAGTCCATGTGGTCAAACAGAGGTCGAGGATAGATGTTGTAGAGAGTAGGACAGATGCAGGACCCTGGAGGGGCTCCACAGGAGATGGGTCTAGGGTGGGTGGCAGCATTTCTGGCAAAAATGCAGGCAGTTCTGTCCATGAGAAACAAAGCAATGCAGTTGGAAGCTTCAGGAGAGAAATTGGCCTTGGTAGAGAGATGTGGCAAGGGTTTGGTGGTTGACAAGGTCAAAGGCAGCGGATAAGTCGAGTAGGAGCAGGAGGGCAAGGTTCCATGCATCTCAGATCAAGTTGGTGCTTCAGATCTAGCAGACCAGATTCCGTGCCATAGGCAGGGCGGAAGCCAGACTGACGAGTGGTAAGGATGTTGTGTTGTTTGAGATTGGATTTGTTGTAAAGATCAACCAGTGTCGTAGGGTTGGAAGTGGATGGTGGGATGAGAGAGGGGTCAGAGGCTAACAGAGTGAGGAGTTGATCGTTCGTGAGATTATGGGAGCAGCGTCAGAGCGCTGGAGTTGGGGTGAGGAGGTGCTGGTTGTGTGATTAGTCATAACGATGGAGAAGGTGATGACATGGTGGTTGGACCAGGGACAAGGGGTGTTGGAGGTGATTGTGGTTGACTAGTCGAGAGTGCGCCCGAGTGTGTCTGTGGGAGCAAGTATGCATTGGGAGCAGCCCAAGGTGTCAAGGGCAAGGGAGTGTGCATCTTTGTCTGTCGGGTCATTCAAAACTAAATTGAGATTACCAGTGTAAAACTGGAGGGGATATCTGTACTTCTGCCCTCTATATGGTTTGGAAAGAGGCACAGAGGCACCCCAGCGAAGGCTCTCAATTGGTAGAATGGATGAGCAAATAAGGCTGAGACTCAAGGGAAGTGATTCAGGCTGGTTCTTAGGTATAGTGAATCCCCAAGCCCCCACACAGGAATGTCTACACACTATGTTATGTGCTAACACAGTTCTTTTATTAAATGATGAAAAGTCAGGTAGATATAGACAAATAAATATGACTCACTTTGTGCTAGAAATCTAAACAGGCAGTTGAACTTAATATATTCAAACAGATGTTTATCAGTAGCTTTCAATATGATTTTGTCATTGCAAAACGCAAATGAGATTGACCTTTTTACTGAACGTGCGCTAGATTTGAGAGTGCACTTACTACAGTGTAAATAGTTTTAAACTGTCATTTTAGTTTCTAAACCATTATAGACTTTGTTACTCTTATACTGTATTTTTGAGGTATTCTTATTCATGGAATTATTGTAATGTATGTAATGTGTTTTTGTGCTATCTTTCATGGGTCCAATGTGCACGAAATAAGGATTTTACTACACGTCGATAAAAAGTCCCACACAATGAGCTCTTTCATCACACAGGAAATGTTCACCGGGAAAAGTAAAGGTGCTGAAAAACAAAGAACAGAAGCGGCTTTCATGGAAGAATAGAAGGTTTTATTCATTGTCTCCCTGACCTTCATTCTCCTGCCCGGTGCTTGATCTGTAGCTTCTCCACGCCCGCTGCCTCGTCACTGTGTGATGTGATGTCATATGCAGGGGCATCCACACCTGCCAGATGCACTTTCTGTTACAGCAATGAAAGAAGGTGATTGAGGGGGGTGCATCAACAACCGCGTGACCAGCAAAGGTCTACATATTCTCAACATTCAGAGAAAAAAAACACAGTAAGTGCTTCATTTATGAAGCATTGGGACATGCTTCTTATCTGTGTGGTCAGGTTTTAGAACATCAGTAGCTGATGAAAATGTTGATACTGGAACATAGCCACATATACAAATGCAAGGCATTTGCTGGAGAAAAATAATTATTTTGGTGACTGGCGGAGAAATACATATGTATTGCTCATTTTCCTCTTCCCAAATAGGATGCTAAATTGAAGATAGCTAAACGTTTACTTGTATTTATTACTTGTGTCCCTGTGACTCTCAGACATGCTTTTTTGAAAAAGAGTATATAACATTTGTGTTTTGGGGTGTGGACAGTGCAATTGCTAGGGTTACTGAAGATTGTGGAGCAAGTTAAACCCAGTTTTTTATCTGAGCAATGGCCTGCATGTCATCAGACCTGGTTCAGAGAGTTGTTCAGGAATCTTGAGGCTGGGGTTCCAGGACCAGTTTCATGACAGTTTTATAGAAGCGAGCACTGCCTAGTGTAACTGGAAATTCAAGGTAGTATTTTCAGCATTTTATGACATGCTATAAGTTACCGGGATCAAGCACCTGGCATAATGCAACCTTTACTTATTGTTTACAATGAAACCTGGCCCTGCTGCCTCAATTGAGCGCATTAAAACAAGGCACCGACTGCCAAAATGATACCTGACTTTACTGTGATAACTGTGAGTAATGGAATATGAACATCTTCCAACATTTCTGCAAAAAACATCTAGAGAAAACCAGCAAACCAAACATCAAGGACGATTATCGAGACGGAGAAGGCACGTCTCTGATGACGGGCAGCGGCCCAGAGCTCGTCACTCGCTTTAGAATGATTGGAAAATGCATCCATAATGAAAAGTCACACTATTAAAATATGAATAATTGTAATCTATTTCTCATCCCACATAAATAATCCTCTTTCCTGCCCCGATGTTCTCAAAAAATACAATGTTCTTCCAATGTATGGCTATATTATTACTGCAGGACAAAATGCAACATTAGTAGATCATGGTCACGTTTGTAAGTGTGTAGTGTGCTGCTTGAATTCCTGTATGCAATGCAAGCCCATGGAATGTTAGCAGTAGTGGAACCTTGAGTTCCCTCAGTGTTGCTCAGTCTTCCAGGGATGTCATTTGGGACATTCAGGATGGGAGTCATAGCTTGAAGGATGCCCTTACCTCCGTCATACCTTATACCCTGTAACATAATAAAGCTTCATCTACTTTCATACTTACTGGCTCCTGTGTGATTCCTGCATCTTACCTGTGATTCCTGCGAATCCACATACTCCAAAATGAAATAAAGTTTTATTCATAAATCTCATGCCAAGTGACCTACTCTGATATCCAGGATACTAATGGTGAAAGAGGGCGGAACATGTTTTCAAGAATACAAGGAGTGCATTTTAGAAATAAAAAAGAATGGAGAAGGAGAAGGTCGAGAAAAGTTTATTTGTGGGATGCATAATACATCTTCTCAGGTTCCTAAAGTGTAAGTAGGGGAGCAGCAACATGCTATGATATGAAAAAAGGTAGCTGGCACCTTCTCACGAAAGAAAATGGCATGATAACCTGTTCTGTGGTTTTTACCCACTGTGAGAGTTTACAGCCATCACTTTTAGCTCATTGCACAAAGGAAGAATACCCATTTGCATATCAGTCTCTGTCCCGCCCACAAGGGCAGTCCAGCACCGATGCCAGGCAAACCTCCTTTGAACAAGAGTACCAAGAGCAACCCCATACACGTGTTTCAGCCTCGTTGGGCATCATCAGTAAGGTGGAGCTGTGCCTCTCAGAGCACAGTGAGCAAGGGGTCCACGTCTGTGTTCCCCCAGGTAGCTTAGGGTGACCAACCCCAAGTTCCTTGTAACAATACAAACACTGGTAGGCGCATTATAAATAACTTATCATATCATATCATAGCATTAAAAACACTGGTAGAAAGCACCCCTCTCTCGAAAGAACATGGTATTATACTGTTAATTGGTTATCATGCCATGTTCTTTCAGGAGAGGGGCGCTTGCTAACAGGGTTTGTAATGCTATGATATGATATGATATGATAAGTTATTTATAATGCGCCTGCACACACACGTTTCTAGGCGCGACAAGACAAGGAAGTGAAGACAAAAAGAGGACAAAACAGCGATCTTACTGGGCCCTGTGTCATTCAGATCATGCAAGTGCATGGGGGAGGGAGGACAGAAGTGCCAGGGAGGGAGGAGGAGGGGAGAGTGCAAAGAAATTCATATGTGCTGCCAGGGAGGTGGCTCATAAGTGCAGATAGTCAGGGGACTGTAGGGCTGCAGATACAGCCCATAAGTGGTTGGGAGGTCTGGAGGCAATGCAAGGGCAACTGGTCATGCAGGAACCTGGTCCCATAGATTCAGTGGGTGGCCAGGTAACCAGAGTGCGCAGCAGACAGGGATCTCAGCAAGGGAGAGGGAGAGAGACAGGAGAAGCGAAAAGGAAGGTCTTGAGCTGCTTCCTGAACCTTAGGCGGTCCTGCTCAAGTTTGAGAGAGGCAGGGAGTATGTTCCAGATGGAGGCCCCGGCCGAGGAGAACAATCACCCCCCACTCTCGGCCTGGAGAAGTGTCTGACCCACAGAGTTGGAGGGGGATGAGCGGATGGGCTTGAGAAGGAAGATGCTGAGGAAGAGAAAGTTGGATGCAGTGTGGTCCCGGGCCCCAGAAAGCCTTGTGGACAATGCAGAGGGTCTTGACCTTGATCATTGCAGCCACAGGGAGCCCGTGGAGAGATTAAACGGCTGCAGGGATACGATCGCAGGGCTTGAGGCCAAGGTCAAGTATTGCAGCCCTGTTCTTGATTAGTTGTACAGGGGGAAGAGTAGAGGCAGGCAGATTTAGAAAGAGTCTGTCACAGTAGTCCAGCCTAGAGAGGACCAGGGCTCTGGAGACAGTGAGCTTCTGGGGGAAAGTGAGAAAAGGAAGAATACCTGTGAAGAGGTGAAGCTGTGACTTCTTAGAGGCATCAGAGATGTGAGGAGAGAAGGAGAGGGTGGAGTCAAAGATGACACCAAGGTTCTTAGACTCACAGGACGGTGCAGTAGAGGGCCCAGAGTGGGTGGCCAGAGTGAGACAGGGAAGGCAGGAGCAGGTATCTCAATGAGGAGGATCTCAGTATTACTGGCATTAAGGCAGAGATCGTTGGAAGCACACCATTCCTGAATTGCGGACAGACAGCCAGGTATGAGAGAAGGAGCAGAGGAGGCTGAGGAGAGTCTGAAGGAGAGCTGGGTGTCATCCACATAACACTAAAAGTTAGAGCAGAAGGTAGAGATACGGTGGGCCAGAGGTGCCAGGTAGTGGTTAAAGAGCTAAGGAGAGAGGTTAGACCGCTGGGGACACCACATGTAGAGAGATAGATAGCAGAGAGGAAAAACCCAAGTTGGACCTGGGAGGCTCGATCTGAGAGAATGGAGGTCAACCAGGCTAGAGCCTAAGCAGAGATGCCCAGGTTGTCACGGAGATGATTGAGCAGGATGGCGAGGTTGACCATGTCGAAAGCAGAGGATAGATCAAAGAGAATGAGGACAGAAGGAAGGTTAGAGTCTAGATTGGAGAGTGAGTCTTCACAGGTGTCCATGAGAGCAGTTTCCATGCTCCTGGCTGCTCTGAAGCCAGACTGGTGGTAATGGAGACAACCAACAGATTCAGTATGTAGATTAACCTGGGAGATGGCCATCTTTTCCAGGAGTTTGCCCAGGAAAGGAGTGATGGAGATCGAGCAATAGTTTCCGGAGAGGAAGGATCGGCAAAGGGCTTCTTAAGGAGTGGGTGCACAAGCGTGTGCTTAAGGGTGAAGGGGAAGTTTCCAGTCACAAAAGAGTGATTGCAGAAATCAGCCAAGGCTGGATCAAGGGTGTCAATATGGTCCTTGATGGTTTTGGAGGAGCAGGGGAGCACCTTCTTTGATGAGACTTTCATAGATTGGAATTGTCTAGAAACCTCATCGGGAGTGAACAGGGAGAAGGAGGAGAAAGGAAGAGGAGATATGGCCGGAGGAGGACATGGAATGGTAGAGGGATAGGGAGAGGAGGTAGATGAAGAGGAGAGAGTGGACAGGATGTCATGAGTTTTAGTGGTGAAATGAGATTCCAGAGCTGTGCAAAGGGCCTGGGGAGGGGAACAGGAGAGGTGGAGACTGCAGCAGGATTGGCCAGCTCCTTGCAGATTTTGAAAAGTTCCGCTGCGTTGTTAGATTTTGCTGAGACTCGTGCTTGAATGTATGCTCTATTCCTAGAAAGGACAGAGAGTCTGTATTGCCTTTGGAGCAGGTGGCAGGCCACTTTGTCGGAGGATGAGCCTGATGCCCTCCACTTCCTCTCCGCCACCCTACACGTGCACTTATGGGCGGCTAGGTCGGAATTGTACCAAGCGTTGCACTTGGATGCAGACTTCAAACAGATCCCCATGACAAAGAAAGGGATGTGCTAGGCCAAGGGAGCAGGCACAAGTTGCATGGAGTGTAATGCAGAGAGGGATGCGCTAGTCTAAGGGAGCAGGGACAAGTTGTGTGGGGCACAATGCAGAGAGGGAAATGCTAGGAAAGGGGAGCGGGGGCAGTTGTGTGGGGAGTAACACAGAGAAGGGATTGCTTTTGTCAGGGAGAGGGGCAGGTAGTGTGTGAATGTACATGGTGCAAAGATGGGGCTGGGCCCAAGTTGCGAGGGAGCACACATGGTGCGAGGAACGGGGGAGCAGGGCCTAGGTTGCAAGGAATGCATGAGACCCGAAGACTGGGGGCTGGGGCTAATTTGCGAAGTAACGCAAGTGGGGAAAGGGAGAGGGGCTGGGTGTGCAGGTGGGGGCAGCGGGACCTAAGTTGCGAGGGAGCACATGTGGCACAAAGAACGGAGGAGCAGGGCCTAGGTTGCGAGGAATGCACAAGGCCCGAAGACACGGGGTGGGGATAAGTTGCATAGGAACGAAAGTAGGGAAAGAGAGAGGGGACAGGTACACAGGCGGGGGCAGCGTGCCCTAAGTCCGAAGGAAGCAAGCGGGAAGGGAGAAGGGCAGAAACGCAGGCGAAGGAAGCAAGAAGGACACGTGTGTGGAAGAGGAGAATGGGACAGACGTGCAAGGTCAGAGAGTAGCATGGAATGCAGCAAAGCTACTCTCCCACCCCACAACTTTTTACCTTGTGGAGGCAGCTGGAGGGTGAAATTGTCTGCACTCACAATCTGCGCCGCTATCCCATAGCCGCCTAACACCTGGGTTATACAGCACTGCAGCCTTTTCCTATGCAGGCTTTGCCGCATAGGGTCCGATTCTTGGTTCTAAAAGGCTCAGGAACGTGGAACGTTGTGTTATCAGGAATGCGTGCCAAAAAAAAAGAAGACCGAGAAAAATCTAATTTTCAGTCCGTCAAAATATTGTTGGTTTAATTGCAACATGTTGAAAGTAAGGCAGGCAAAAATGACAACACTGAAGAAGATATGGGGCAGATGAACATAAAGTGGCGCATGTAAAAGAAAATAAACACACAGGATGAGCACCAGTTTAAGAAATGCACAGGTCACCCTCTTCACAAAGATGACCCCCGCATTAATTGGAGGATGTACGGCAGTGCAAACAATGCGCTGGCCAATCTTCTTGCATACACTAGTGTATGAAAGGCTCACATCACCCACATGGGTGATGGAAGCACATTTCCCAGAAACATGCCTTTAAAGGGCCATGACTGAGAAATGTAAACAAAGAAAAAGTAGTTATATTCCTGTTTGGGGGATAGAAATGCAAGAATGTCAGCAACAGTTTAAAGGACTGTTGAACCACTTAAAAACAAAAAATGAATGCCAGGGTCACAATTGAACCTATCATGCTTTGCATATGTCCTCATTTTGTTTCCAAGAAGAGTATGGAAAGTGCCTCATTCTTGCACAGTTCAAAGACCATCCTGTGTGTGAATTTGTGATGCACATTGAAATGCGTAGAAATTACCCCCTTTTTTGTCAAATTTGACAAAGGTGGTGTGAAAGGGCATCTGAATATGTGCATCTGATATGGCACATTCAGATGTCCCTTGAGAACAGGGTGCCACTTTTCAGAATCTGGCCCATGGACTGCAGCAAAAGGGTTCCATGTCAATTCATCGCGGGATGTTTTTTTGCAGGGTTTTTTACCCCGATTTATTTTCGAAAAAAACCATCATCGTTTTTTTGGGGGGGGGGCCAGGGGGTTCTCCCCAAGCCCCCCATTTTCTAAAAAATTCAATGGGTTTTTTTCAAAAACAAATTCGCGGCAAAACCCCCCGCAAAAAAACATCCCGCGGCGAAAGGACGTCGTACCAGCAAAAGAGTGTGCGGGCTAAGATCTGGGCAGTCAGTGGAGCAGCAGCGGTGATGTCTTTAACTTTCCCTTTCTTGGAGTAAGCCCCACCTTCTTTCATTCACCTGAATTCTGTTAAAAACCCAGCACTGTGTGAAGCACATGAAGGATGTACAGGCTAAGAGTACGGAAGTCGGCAGTCTGATGCCTGAATTCTGAAGATCTGCTAATTCAGCCTCAATTGCCAGCCGATTGTGTGGCAAGGTAAGCACAATCTGTTTTTGCGGTACTTGCACTTCCCTGAACACAGTTGAATTTTTACTTCTTGGCTCGGCTTGTTACACACCCGAGTTGTATATAAGCATCCTTTGAGGCCTATTTGCACATGCTACTACTATTGGTATCATCTTGGTTTGGGAAGGGGTGTGGTGTGTGGGTGTGCTCCTTTTGTACTGGCCCTGACTCCATTGCCTCCACCTGTGCTAATTGTGTGCACCTGTGGCACTTGGAAACACTGCTCAGGGTTCCTAACGCCTGGTCGGCGATGCCGGTATTTACACCATGCCGGGAAGCCTTTTTCGGCCTTCAGGAGGCTGTTATTTGCATGTCCGCATCACTTGTGATCTTCTCCGGTTTACGGCATGCCGCTAATGCCGGCATGGTGTGTCGCGCGCGTGCGCCCAGACCGCTATTTACGGAATCGTAAAGTACGATGCCGTAAATAGCGGTCTGGTTGGTCAGAATAGCCTGTAGCGGTAAGCGATGCTGGTAATGGTAAGCGGTGCTGGTAATCCTTTACCGGCATTGTTTTTCCCTTACCTCCAAACTCGGAATGAGGGCCTAAGTGTGTATGGTGTTGACCGGGATTAAAAGGGTGCACTGAAATGGAACCATGCTTCCCTTTTCCCTCATTGACACAAGGCACCATAGAATCATCCCACAGAAATTCGGAATCAGTGCAAGTACAATTAGCACTGGGGCAAAAACTACCCTCGTGCAAAATCATATTCTGTTGACTTATTCTTGCTCGAGGGCGTTTTCTTCACTTGTTCTGGAACTAGGGCAACCTTGGGCCAACAATTTCCCTGGCCCAAGAGCTTTAAACAACTTTGGGCCTGATTTACAAAAGCGGTTTTCAAAGGGAGTCTCCTATTGAAAATACTTTTGTAAATCATGCCCTATATGTCTAACATCACACGCCAATACTTGCTAAAGTTAAGAATAACCCACCTTATTTCACACCATCATACATGGATGTCATTTCACCAAAATGCCAGGGGTAGTGGAAGTGACATCACATGACCCTGCCCTCTGATGACATCAGAGTAAGTGATGTCATTCAACCCCACCCCAAGGGACATCACAGAGTGTTATGGCACATGACCTTGCACCCCTTGACAAAACAGAAAGTGGCATCACATAACATTGTTCCACAGTAAACTATGAAAAATATGGTTACGATATGGTGCAAACAAACTCATCAATTACCCATTTTTCAGCAAGTATGTCCTTCTCAAATACCGAGTACAGATGTTCTGCCCCTTTAAGATCCACGGGGGCAAGATAAATGACCTATTTCTGGGCCTTTATCATTACTTGCATCCCTTAAAATGTTGGTTTTCCAAATGAATTAAAAAACGGTTGAATATGGATTCATTTTACAAAGTTCTGCTTCGCTCATTCACATTTATGTGGGAGCTCCTATTTCCACAGAAACCATTGTTCTTTCTTTACAGGTTGTCTCATACTTCTGGTAGAACAGGCAACATGTTGCAGCCACTTCCCATAGTAGTCTGCCATCACAGTGAATGTGACCAATGGTCTTGGGTACAGAGCTGCCCATGACGGTACCCATGAGGTCCTTTTTTAGTCTAATCCCCTTTCCACTGATCTCATGGCCAAAGTGATATATGGAGTCACTTCTAAACTACATTTCTCCCAGCTATGCTATAGACCACTCTTGCACAGCAATTCCATAACAGACTTCCGCCTCCACTCATGATGCCGAGTATTACACACACACACACAACTATGCCATCATTGAAAAGGGTGACACCAGGTACATCTCATTAAACACATTCCTATTGCTGATGCAGGCACCAGCAATCTTAACAAACCGATATGGGACTGCTGATGTAATCAAGAAGGCCCATTTTGGGGGCAGGAGTGTAAACAATACCTGATGTTACACCACTCTCAAAGAGTGAAGAACGCTCTGACATTCCAACATGGCCAATCTCTCGCTGATGTTTTGTGGGTGGGGAGGGGGATTTCTTTTTGGTATTACATAATGATGGAGTACTCTTGTATGATTCCTAGGCACACCTTTTTTAGGGTTTTTTCAACACTATCAGAGAAGCCAGCCAGTACACCCCCTTTGCTTTTTCAGTAATACCCTCACTCTCCAACCTTTGCAATTGCCTTCTCTCTCTTTCCTATGGTAGAGGGGTATTTCTTACACTGGAGATACACGTACTTTTGCAAAAATGCTTCTAAAGCTCTAGTATGCTTCCATACAGACCTCTCCCATGCTGATATATTAGCCCTATGAGCAGGACATGACTACCTCCACTGCAATGGAAACTAACTAAATCTAACTTCACTTCAAGAATGTTTGGTGCAGCCAAGTAATGGTGAGGACCCTTTCCTTGATACATACACTTTGGGAATGGTGCTGCATACAATAAACTCTAGCTCAGCCGAACACCACTGCAGACATGATTGCTGTTACTGGTTAGGCTGAACTGTGGGTGAGCATCCCCATTTTCAAGTGAGGCTGACATTGCAGCTAATCTTTATTTTATGATAGCTGGTGCACATAAACAATGTAGGCAAGTGTGCACCTTGTTGGTATGTGAGACTGAAGAAGGTGTGTGTGTACAATGTTCATTGCTGTAAGAGTGGTGTTCTTTACTGTTAATAAAATGTCAGAAATGGAGGTCAGCATGTACCTAAGAAATGTAATAGTGTGCTGGCATCGAGGATTGATTGCCTATGCACGTGTGGAGGTATTTCCAAGGATGACAAATAAGTGCACACACACACACTTTTGGTAGTTATTACATTATTCATGTACACACGTTGTTTTCCTTGTTCATGGTGCAATGATCTTTCCATGTATATTCATGTGTCTTTTGCACTACAAAGAGAATATTTTTTTGGACGTTCCACTGGAAGAAACGTGCCTGGGAAAGATTGTTAGTATTTTGAAGCCTGAATATTACATGTGGATTTGCTAGAACCTTTGATAATTTCGGCTTTTATACGCTTCTTTCGCTGCACCGTTCACCCTACAGTAAGTCTCACCCTCTTTCTCTCTCTGCTACCCTCTGTACAGTCCATTTGTCAAACAATGTACAGTATATTGCATACTGTACACTATACACAACACATGAATAGGTAAATGTACCTAATGCTGTGTGCAAGACATACAGAGGAGGGATTTCAAACAAGGAGATAGACATCACCCTGGTGTGTCTCTGAAAAGGAATACACCATGGAAGAATTTCCATGGAAGGGGCTTTAAAAGCCATGACACCTGAACAGCTATCTCCACTCCCCATGTGCATCGATGAGTCTAATGTATGATGGAATATGTAGCAGCATATATATTAGAGTCTTTTGAGGAATCAATTTATGTCTTTTAAAACCACTTAACTGCTGGAGTGGGCAGAGCATACAATGATTCCTTACGGGAATTCAGGACGAACATAGACACCCTTAGCACTTTTATAAGATGCATTGTGTAAAAGGAACTTGTGGGTTCAAAATGAAGCATCCGTGAGAAACATGGGCTGTGCTCTTTTGACAAGGAGTATGTTTTGGACACCCCGTTACAAAAATTATCCAAACTCACTCAAAAGTTGTGAAAAATACATAGAGCTCATGGAGAAGGGATAGTGAGAGGGGTGGATGGAGCAATCCAGGTGGAAATTAGTGCTACAACATAAATGAAAAGGGAAGAGGTGCTTGGGAAAAGGGAAGGTGTGAAATTCAGACATTCAAATAAGTATGATTCAAGGGTTCCCCATTTATCCTTTTGAAACCCATTCAATGTGCAGTATGATGTGATATAACATGATAGGTTATTGGTAACGCGCTTAATAAGAGTTACTGCATTATACTCCAGAAACATTGATGAGCGCTAACTGAAATCAAATCGACAAGCTGGAGGAATTGTGGCAAACCATGCCCGTGAGAACATTTGGTACACATACACAACGGCTAATTAGTTGGCAACCGTGAGCAAGATCGACTACTGTGGATGGGCCCTTTTTAAAAGTATGAGCTGCAAGAAAGGTGTAGGGTTGTGTTAATGCAGGACAAATATCCCCAAAACTCCAGGCTGGTAAATTATGTAACAGCCACATTATGTCAAAGGCTCCCAAGCACATTAGGTTTAACTAGTGCAATAAAAGTGGTCAACACAGGGAGTGTTTGGAAGCAGTAACCTGCAAACCTTCTTCTGAGAGCCGCCGGCCCGTTTTCACTTCAATGCAATTTGGCATAGGGATGGAATAAAACAAAGTCATAATACAGGGGTCAACTACCGGCTATGTCCAAATGTGGTGAAATGCAAAACAAAGCATGAGAGGAGAAGCTAATATGGAAACATTCAAAACAGTAAAGTATGGCAATAAAAACGGGAGACGAAGATGCAGGATTGTTCTGTGTCTGCTTCGATGCCCCTCCCACCCGTCCCACACTTGCCTTACTCAGCCAACACTAACTGATAGCATTACAACCACCACTACACTCAAATGTTTGTTGCTCACAGCTATTGTCCTCATGAGCGGCTAGGGCAGAGTTTCTGTTTCGGGAAACAACTACAGCGCAAAATGCAAGTGCCATTGCTGAGTTTCAAAATGTTCTCAACTTCAAGAAAAAGGAGCAGAAACAAATCCAATAGTTCAGGTTGTTGTATCTTGAAAATAATTGTTAATTTCATGCACGCAGACACGTTCTAGCGGGTGGGGGATATTTAGAGCAGAAAGCAGAGTGGAGAGAGGGCTAGGAGTGGAGGATGAATGAATAATAGCAGTATGTGGATACATACTTGCCAACATTCTGTGACCAAAAAGATGTAGGATTTTTCAAGTTTGAAAAATAATAATTCCCATAACAATGACATCAAAGGAAAATACAAAACATACAAACAGCGCAACATGGAAAGATGTTGAAATGTTAAAAATGTATAATTCTGAATGGTAACACCAAATTGTCGGCAGATGCTGTGTGATGGTGTTACACACTGCCACTTGCTTTAATTGCTGGTTCTCCTAAGGGTTGCCCCGGCAAGAGTGCAGGACAGAGTCAAGTAGCTGTCAGGTCAGTGGATTGGTCTGAGTGCAAAGTATTCACCTACCAGTCCACTGTATAGACAGACTAATGTGTTGCATGCTTGACACTGTAAAAAGCAGTAGGATCTGTCACTGAAATCTGTAGGCAGTAGGACTGCTTCAAAAGCAGTAGCCTACTGCCTAAATCTGTAGGGTTGGCAAGTATGTGGATAGATGGAGTGTGGTTTTGCCCCACCCCCATGTGTTTGTACAGTACATTCCTAAATCCACATGGTGCACCATTCCTCACTCTGCACACACACATATACACTCTCCCACCTTACAGTATATACACACAGATATATTACATAAGACTCTCTTTTACACACTCCCATGCTCCAGCACGCACACACGGAAGCAGCTCTGGTTCCTGTCATGCGCAGCAGAGCACAGGAGCCAGAGCCATCCTTGCCCTGTGGGAAAGGGTTGGCACGGACACAATGAAATCATTTCTTTTTGAAGTCACTTTAACTGACTTCAAAAAGAAATGATTTCCGTTTAGCAAAACCGAAACGGAAATGATTTCTTTTTTGAAGTCAGAGTGATTTATTTAAAAAACAAATTATTTATTTTTGCAATCCGAGCAACGCCCCCCAAACCTCCCACCCTCCCCCCCCCCAGGCAGGGGTTGCAAAGGCAGGGCCAGGGGTAGCTTGGGGGATTCCAGGGGTTGCAATTGCGACCCCTCGCTTCCCCCAAATGACGTCCCTGCCATCTTATTGCAGCAGCTGCATTATTAAGATGAACATGGAATACCCAGTGGTACTTTTTGTTGTTAAAATCATTTATGGCCCGGGTTTTCCACACAAGGAGTGCTCTGCTGCCAAATGCAGTCATTGTTATAGTACATTATTTGAAAAGGGGATATGTTTTATGACTTGAGATGTTATTAAATTGCACTATACCGCAACTAGCCACATTTTCCACCATGTCAACCTTGTGTTACGCAGTTTCATGGCTAACGTTATTGCATGAGATTTGCATGTAGGGAAGTGGATGGCGTCTCTTTAAGCCACACTGGTGTACTGGGATTCTTTTGTATGGTACAATTGATATACTGTCTACTTTGAAGGAAATCCTTTGTGACTTTTGGTATTTTTTGTAACCGTGGTGAGTCTTGAGCCATTTCAGAGGTCGAGGCCATGGATTGACATGGCCAAAGTAACTAAAGACACATCAAAACCTAGCCCCATTTCTACAAATAGCCCCTAAACGCAAATGTATTTATTCATTTATTGGATTGGTGGTACGCCCAAACCCAAGGGTATCACAGTAATACATTTTAACCAGAACCTGTGTCCTAAAGGTAACATCCTATAGATTTGTACCCCTCCCAAATTACACAGTCCTTCTGGCTTTTACAAAATGGCCAGTCATATTGCATACCCTTAACCATGAAGCCCGAACCAGCCGTTTTTCTCCTTTTATAATAGCTGCCATGCTTCTCCTGATAACGGAAGTCACCCTCTATAAATGTAGCAGTTGCTCGAGCTTGAGGTACAGGAAGTGGAATGTTATATTGTTTTTATAACACAAAAAGAATTCCGAGTGTTTAGGAGTACATTTTGAAATGGTAGCATGTTTTGAGTTATTTTCGTGACCATGGATACGAGTGTCCAAAAAAGACAACATTTCACAGTTGCCATTCCCCTCCCAACTCACAATGAATTCTGGCTTCTAAATAATAGCCCATCCTATACAATAACATTCCCCATGATGCACTCCCCAGCTGTTTTGCTCTTTTTAGGGAGTTTTCATGCTACTTTCTGTGTTGCAGGCCCACATCTTTACCTCAAGCGCATGGGGTGGAGGGAGGCGAATGGCATGTCTTTATGGGGCCCAACAAAGGTATTTGTCAGTCTTTAGCTATTAATCATGGAGCAACCTGAACACTTTTCAAAAAATAAAACGAATAAATATTTATGAAGCACATAGGTGAATGACATATTCAATACACCAGCCAGGGTAGGCAAAAGGAGCGCTCACATGCAACATTGTAAAAGCCTTCGCTCAACCTACAAAGTAGGCCCGGGTTCCTCAAAATGGATTATACTACAGTACAGCCTTATCCATGCTGCACTCGGCCATACATGACAGAGCAGCCTATTGTAACTAGGTACCCTTCACCGACTGCTGCAAGAGCTCGGGCAGAGAGCTAATGCTCTCTTTAACTAGACCTAAACCAAATGGCTATGGGAGTACTCAGTTAGGCTGAAAGAATGGTATTGAGCAATGGAAATTAGAAAGGAGGTCTGACTAAGGCATGACAGCATGGTGGAAGGTAAATTGTCTAATCTATAAAAAGTATATATATCCTTTTGAAGGTCATTACACATTTATACATGTGGTAGGTTAAGAAAATGCATTTATTATTATGAGGGTATTTATTGGGTGCAGACCTACATTCTGGGAGCAATGGAGCACTTTACAATCATAGGGGGAAGAACACAGCAAGGAAAGCAGGGAATTAAGGAGCAGCAAGCTTACAGGGGAGGGGAAGCATGGGCAGTTGGCAGCAAGGGACCGACAAGCAAAAAGGGGAGGAGACAGTGGGGAGCAGATCACAGAGTCTCAAGTAGGGTGGGGTGGACCTAGGTGTTAAGGAGGAGCCATTCCTTGAAGAAAAAGGTCTTGAGTTCTTTCCTAAACTGTAGAGGTGATGGGGGGAGTCTGAGGTTCCAGAGTCTTGGAGCATAGACAGAGAAGGCCTGTCTTCTGGTTCTTTCCTTCTTGCACCATTGTAATTCAAGTCTCCACATTTCCTTACCTCTGGTGGATTACAGGCCTGCAGAGATGCTGAGTTTCTCAGTGCGTTCGCTTGGGGACTTTATGATGGCAGCCTTGTGGATGATGCAACAGAATTTAAAGATGAAAAGGAGTTGCATTGGGAGCCAGTGCAGTTTGATGAGGGTCCGGGTGATGTGGTTGAAATTGTAGAGTTCTTTAATGGCTCTTGCTGCAGCATGCAGGACACATTTCAGGGGTGCCAGGTTAGTCGCTGGACCAACTTCCAAAAGGGCATTGACACCGGTATGCTGTGGTTTTGTCAAATGGATAATAACAAATAACATTTTGATCTAAACATTTTAAATGAAGAAAATTACAGATTTTTTTTTAAACTATGTATGGGGGTGGGGTAAGGGGTTAAAATGGGTGGGGAGGGGGATGCGGTGGACAGGATGGATACTTGTGAGACTCCACAAATGATGGGTAGAGTTGGTGATCATGAAGAATCCATTTGTATGAACTGTTGACGATTCGCAAGGTAGGATTTGAAACAGCTGATCATGATCTTGCTGATCCCCATGCAGTGATGTAGATTGTCATTGAGTGACTGGAGGTCTACTGTGTTAAATGCTGCTGAAGGAGAACTATGAGGTAAGGATGGCCATCATCGAGAATTTTAAGGGCATCGTCGATCAACTTGATGGTAGCTATTTCTGTGCTGCATCTGCGTCTGATGCCAGACTGGTACGCCTGAAGGAGGATATTGGCTTTAATGTGTTGGAGGAGTTGCGTAGCTAGTGTTTTCTGAAGGATCTTACCTAGGAAGGGGTGATGAGTTGCTGAGATTGTCAGGGTCCAGTGATGGTTTCTTAAGAAGCAGGAGGATTTGTCTGGTCTTGAGGGTCGAGGGGAAAGTGCCTTGAGTTAGGGAGCTGTTGGCGATTGTCAGGTGAGGGAGGACTGCTTCAGTCAGAAGGGTCTTGTGTGCGGAAGCAGGGACGGTGTCGTCTGCAGAGGATATGGGCTTGAGGGATGCTAAGGTGGCAGTGAGGTCTTCCATAGATAGTGTCTTGAAAGTTGGCCATATATAGTTGTGGATTTGTGAGATGGGATGTATAGTGTGCTGTCAGTATGTGTTGGCGGATCATCTTGATTTTGTTGACGAAGAAAGAATTGATGGCGGTGGATTTTTCGATTGAGTCTGCTATGGGTTGGTGCAGTGCTGGATGGCTTTGAAAAGGGTTCTGCTTTCATTGTTGGCCTTGGCTATGGTGTTTTGGTAGAAGTTGGCCATGGCAGTGTTGATCAATCGCTTGCATGTAGCATGGAGTTTTTTGAGGGGCGAATACGGATGCACTGTACAATTTTTACCAATGTTTTTCTAATTTTCTGATGATTCATTGGTAGAGTTTGTGAGTATACCAGGGTGCTGAAGGCTTAGGATTGAGGTATGCTGTTTCACTGGGGCATGGTGGCTGATGCTGTTTGTGAGGGTGGTGATGAATTCTTGGAGGAGTGAGCCCATGTGAGGGGGTGATTGGTGAGGTTTTCTGTGAGAGCCTCCATTGGGGAGTTCTTGAAGGATCTGAAGGCTTGATTGCTTGGCTGGCAATGAGTTTGCTTGAGAGGTGTGGTGTGACTGATGTCAGAGGTGATTGCCACATGGTCCGACCAGTCAGGCGGAATAGGGGATCTGTGATGGAGGGTGGAGGGTGGGCAGTGTGGTAATGATGAGGTCGAGAATATTACCTTTCATGTAAATTGGTTCTTTTGCGTTCTGTGTGGTGTTTAGTGTGTCGAATAGGCAGTGGAGAACTTCCTTAATTTACTTGGTTGCCAGGGATATTGAAGTCACACAGGAATAAGTTGTTGTGCATATGTGGGAGACATGGTGACCAAGTCCATGAACTCTTCTATAACGGAGGAGTTGGGTTTAGGTGGTCTGTAGAAGAGATGAAAAGTGACTGTGTCTGTTGGGGAGAGCGGGAAGTGTCAGGATAGGTTTTCAAAAGAGCAAATGGTGGCAATGTCCAGTTGGGTGCATGGCCATGATGCCTTGTGAATGATGGCAAGGCCTCTGCTGATCTTGTTTGGACAGTCTTGTAGAATTCTGTAGGTTGAGGACATCTAGGGTGTGGGTAGAAGTGTATGTCAGCCAGGTCTCGGTAAGGAAGATGGCATCCAAGTCATGTGTGGTGATGAGGTTGGCAATGTCAGCTGAATTGATTACTGAGTGGACACTGGCAAGCATCATTTTTCATGTAATGGTGGATGGTGGAGTGTTGATGGGGTGTATGTTGACATGGGTGAGGTTGCTGCATTTGGGGGTCCATGATGTTGTTGCTGATCAGCGTGGTTGGTGATATGATATGGCATTTGTAACGCGTGATGAGTGGTGATGGTAGGAATGGGCTTTTGGGAGAGATGGGTGAAACACATATTCAGGGAACCTACCTGATGTTAAGAAGGGCAGGGGTTCTGGGCCTGGGCACTCCCAGTCTCAACAAGTCGAAACAGGAATTGCCCTTTTCTTCATTTTCTGTTTTCTTTGGACATCTGGGCGAGAGGCACCCTTGATCTAAGAGTTACTAACAGAAAGGAAGAGGCAGGACAAAGAAGGTGGGTGAGGCTTAAGTCAGGTGACCTAGATCCACTTGCACCTGCTCAGCTACTGCAAAGGAAAAGAGGCTGGAGGGCTGCTTCGGTAGAGAAAAAGGGCTACAAAACAGGAAGGCCCAGAAAAGCAACGCTTAATTTCTCGACCCTAGCATCGCAGTACTTGACCACCATCAATGTCAAGTCTAGACAGCGTCCGCAGGTGCTGAATGATCAATGAACCCCAACTGCAAATGTGAAATTAACTTTTTCCTTCAACCCATAAGTGAAGCTTAGATAACTCAAATACCCCTAATAACTTCAACAACATATCTGATAGAGGGATTGGTCTGTAGCATGTTGAGTTCTCCAGATCACATAATTTTAAAATTGGGACAAAGACATTAGCCAAGATAAAGGAATAACTCTTAAGAGCAACACTACATGGAAGACATTAACCAGCAATAGTGGCCATAATTGTGTGTTATCATCAAGGCCAGGAGCTTCTAAAGGTTGCAATTGGCTTATATATTTGTTTATCTTATAGAAAGTTATTTCTTCTGCAAGACGTGTGATGTGTCTAGTGGTGTCAACGTGTGGGGTGAGGGGGGTGTTTCACTTTAGTTGTTAGAAATCCAGGAAAAGTGATTGAACCACAATAACGCCTTTATATGAACATGCAATGCATTGTCTACACTATTAACTACTCTCTAAATTATTATAGTATCCTTATCATAACAGGCATTGTGTGTTTGCTCCCAGCTTTCAGTCTGAGCCTTTTTGAGCACCATATAAAGTTGTTCTAAATTCAACCCTATCCATATCTGCCTGGGCTTAATAAAGTTTACATCCTTTAAACAGATCAATTATTTCAGTTTAGCAATTTTACAGCCACTGAGAAATTTCCAGTTCAATATCAGATATCCTAACAAGTTCTCCTATTACCTCCTTCCAGAATCCTGCCACGACGGAACAACTCCACCACATATGCACAAACTCAACTTTACATGTTTCGCAGCATGGACATTGTCCTGCGTCACATGGTTTAATGTGTTTCAACCTAAAACCTGTGAGGTAACATTTCTGCAGGCATTTTCATTTTACAAGTTGGCATCTGACATTCTGGTATTCATATTTTGATAGTGCCTATTTCTTTCACTGTCTAGTACCTCCCTATTTCAATGTCCCATCTGATTGAAAATGAGGTGACTCTAATCCCCTTCCAATTAGTACATGCATTGTAGAAGTCTGCTATCATCCTCAACAGGTTTGGGTGATTTGTCTGAAAATAAAAAATCGAATCCCAAAGGACTGTTTTTTTCTTCTTTTGTTTTCTTCTTTTGTTTCTCCCCATTTGATGGCATATATATGCGGGGGGAGACTCCCTGCAGTCCTGCTCCATTTACATGTTTTATTAACTCCCCCTCACCCCACATATATATACATGCAGTCAAATTGGGAATCCCATATTCGCTCTTTTAGGATTCGGTCTTTGTGCCCTGAATCTTTTTGGGTAATACCCTCCCCAACCACTACCCAATTCCATAGAGTGGCATTAACAGTGTTAATGCAAGGCTTGTGTGGAAAACCCAGGCCATACTTTCCAATGCTGTGTTGCATAACCAGCATAAGTAAAGAAGTGACCATTCATTATCTGACATTTCTCACAAAAACTGACAAATCCCAGAAGTTGGCCATCCTCATATTGCTGTTCTATGCAGTTAGGCATCAAGTCCACTGGCATGCAATCCCTCAGAAACTTGGCATACTAAACACAACTCTGTTACCTCATAAGGGTAGTGGGAGAATGCACATAATCGTAGATGGATCAGAGTGTGCAGTATCAACATACATTGGATTGTGTTGACTGTTTCCGGCAATACAGGTGACTGCTCACTGGTTTGTCTTGTGATATTCCTGAACTGAACATGTTAGATCAATGCCCTCATCAGATCAGTGATTTGGTCTTGCACACCTTCCACAAGCTATGGGGCCACCCACTGTGATTATGCAGTCATATAATGTGCCCAAAAACTAGAGCCGCTACCTAATCCTGTGAATAAGGTAGTCAAATTGTTTGTAACCAATTCGTCCCCCCTCCAACATTCTAAAGCAAAATAAGTGGCAAGGAGTTGAGCCTAGCTAAATAGGACCAGGGTGTCTGCATACATGGAAACAGATTGTGCTCTCAGGAGAAAAATAATTTTAGGCAGCGCCACTCTGCCAATAAGTGACATGGGACATTTCAACCAGAACATGATAACGGTTTTCAAAATGTGGCAATAGGCCTGACCTATTTACTTCATAGATCTATAGCCCTTGTTTGTTCATTGATGCATACACCAAAGTACATGAATGAGGAAGAGCAACCTGTAATTGAAGCTCCTAAAGCAAGATAACTTCAGCCCTACGTAATGGGTACATAAAAGACTTTGATGAGTTTATTTGAAGCCCAGAAATCAAACTGAACTCCCTGAATAACTCATCACATCTCACTGAATTTCCTAAGCAGGCCTACTCACATACAAAATGATGTAATCTGCATATAGAAAGATCACTTGGCACTGATCTACCTTACCTAGACCAGGGAGCCCTACATGATGACAAGCAAAGGACGTTGTGAGTAAGCCACGGAGAACCATGAAATAATTGGTAAAGCAAGCCAGAAGGTGGGTCAGGTGGACCTATTATTTTCTTGTATTGAACAATGAGCAAGTGAAATCAGTATAAGTACTACAGTGAAATCTTGGGTTAAGGAACCCTGAGAGTCGAAGGTACTGAGAAATGCTATTTTGTGGAAGGGAACGTCAAGACATCCTTTTTGTGTGAACTGTGCTAGATTGAACTTGGGGAAGGGAACATCAAGACCTCGTTTTTGTGTGAACTGTGCTAGATTGAACTTGGCGAAGGGAGCCTCAAGACCTCCTTTTTGTGTGATCTGTGCTTTATTGAAGAGGTGAAGGGAACCTCAAGACCTGGCGGAACATTATTGAGGCAAGCAGCTATTGGAACTTTATTGAACTTGGGATAGGGAGCCCAAGAAGAACATAAACTGAAACGAGATTAGATTTACTTTTGACCACTATTTGTGTTGGTTAAGAAGAACCCCACACCGCGTTTATTTCTAGATGTGAGGGCAAGCATACGTTTTTGACACAGACATACCTTTTATTTGGATTTACAGACACAGACTTCCGTTAGTTTTCTTTAGGGAGGAGAAATCCCTACTTTAGTTATAGTGCACGTTAGGCCTTATACCTAGGGGGAAGTCTGCACAAATCTGGGACAAAGCAGGCAAACAAATGGTTGTAGTATCAGTGCAGACTACGACGCCCTTTTCTGGTTCCTCAACCTATCGGCTATCTCCCAGACGCCATTGTATCATTTCTAATTCGGCCATAGGAGACTCATATAGCATAGACAACCATCAAATGAATGACACACTTAGCCGACTTCCTTCATATAATAACAGTCCACACGGTTGAGTGCTTTGTGCGCGTTAAGGCTTATATATTATAATCTGTTTCCTTAGTTTTATGATGATCTAACAATAACAATAACATGCAAAGAGCACACACTGTTCCCCGCAAGGTAGCAACCTAGCTTGATCTAAGTAAACTACTGAGGCAATAATCCTCGAGCGGTGACCTGCCAGAAAATTAGCTAGTATCTTGTTATCTTCATGAATCATGGAAAGAGTTGATTTGATAAGACAGAATGAACAGGGTCAGAGAAACCTAAAGCACACACTTCTATCTTGAATACAACAAATTCCACAGTATTTACTGGTTATTCAGAAGTTTTACTGTACATCACAGCAGGATGCTCAATGTTTTTACACAAAATCAACAAAAGACACAATTAATACCGATCCAAAGTCAATGTCTTGGATACTTTGGTTGAATGACAAGTACATACCCTGGGAACCTTGAAGGATCGCATGAGTAACACATTATAAACAAACAGTACATAGTGCTTAAATGCACCAAAACTTTAACCAGTGTGAGGTAGACACTGAGACTCAAAGTCATATGGTCAACACAACTGTGTTTCAGCCTTAACGGGCTGGGTTTGCAGCTGTTCTTGTATGGGCCTTCATCAGGACACGATAAGTGGTTGTGGGAGCTTCCTGTGGGCTCTGTCAACAAAATGGGACAGAGAAACGGATGAGGAGTGTGTGCGGGAATCTTAACTGGAACTATTGTTTCATAAAAATGGGCAATCGATGTATAATTATAGAGAAAGGTGTTTCCTGAGGAGACTAGTCTGTGATTACTTACCGTGATGTATTGATACCACGGTAAATTGTGTCAGACCGTCGGGACTCTATCAATAGATCATTAACTTGTGCAGGGTGCTGATCCAGTGCAAATGAGTCCAATCTGTTTGAGAGGACCAGGTCTGTTATTACAGCTATACTATGTGTAGCGCCAGTGTGCCGAATAGACACAGACTACTAAGGGTCAAAATAAATACAAATAAATATAAATGTCTATCTTACCTAATTGGATGAACCCAATCCTAAATCAATAGTTGGATGGTGAAGTGTAATTTGTAGAATGTCAACGTAAATTAATTCGTAGTGTCCATGGGATTACACCTGAAAAATGAGATAAAGACAAGCAGAACCCTCCTTTAGACAGATATAACGAGGGCGCACTCGTGTTTATGTTAGGGTAAAATAACATGCACGGGGAATGAGAACCTGATCCCTGTAGTAAGTTCCAAGCCTGGTCAGTGAAAAAGTGAATCAATTATCTTACCTAACGCTGGCGGGTAGAACAAGTCTGCAGGGCGCTAGAGCCTCCGGCCAACTGCGAGAAGAGTTTGTATCGTTGTCATGGCTACCGCTATACTTATAGCGGTCGCCATTTTGTAAATTGTCGATGTGGCAAATACTCGAGCCTCGAGTAGCGGCCGGGTAATAAGACATTATAGGTGCCATCTGTCAGAACCAGATAATTTACGTGGAAGTACAATGTAAATGAGGCAATGTCACAGCGAAAGAAGAACAATCAATTATTTTGTTGTCGCAGGTTGCCATGGCAACACGTGAAGCTCATACTGACAATGCCTGATAATGATAGTCTGTGAAAAGGGCATCACATTGCTCAAAAAAGGTTAATCCCCAGGGTGTAGTGCAAAAACGCCCATGTTGCGACTGAACAAAGCCCAAGAATAGTGCAGGGTATGTCATTAACGCTGTGATCGGCTATATGAGTGTGCCCCGAGTCAACAGGGTGTTCTTACTGTGTTCATAATTTACCACCGGCCAATTATCTATATATGTTAGTCAGTGTTGGATGGACGACCCACAAGCGTGTCTGTGGTATGTGTAACTTGTGCTGGACCGAGTATGACACATGTTGAATCCGGTGCGGGTTCCTATTGCAGATATACATAGATACCACAACACGCAAAAGGCATATTACGGACATGGATACAGGCCCCTTGTTCAGTCATAGTAATAAGAACATTGGTGAACAACAGTCTTAATCAACACCCTAATGACATAATTGCTCCTGCTTAGTTATCATGATCACTTTACCACTTTAATTTGCGAACAGCATGTGGTGTGGGGCATGGGAGGACCATCTAAGGTCCAGATAACCCCATTGGTGGAGGCCAAGGAGGGACAAAAGGAAGAGCATATGCGGCTATGCAGAGCATTAATAGAGAAAGATTTCCATTCAACTGATATTTTCAATCGCTCTTTAACCTTATTCAGCTTATGTAACCACTTTTGCTCCAGTTGGGTTAATGCTTTGTCAATGTCTCCACCCCTTTGTCTCGTGGACAACTGCTTCAGGACAAACCACTTAAGGTCCATGTTGGTGTGTTGTTTACGGATGTAGTGGTCTACTAAAGGTTTGTCAGACACTTTGATTTTAAAACATGAATGGTGTTCTGACATCCTGGTTTTGACCAACCTGATTGTTTTACCGACATACAGTAGTTTGCAAGGGCACAGAATTCTTGATTAGATGCCAGTGTTTCTTAACTGTCTTTTTTATCAAGTTACTCAGAGGGCTAAAGTTGGTGAAGCAGACCAGTCGATACAAGTCAGTCTTGGGTTTCGTCGTGAGACAGACATCTCTAGCAGTGTTAGCTGATCTTTTCTTGGCATTCTTGATTGTCCTGTGAGGATAACCCATGTTAGTGAGTCTACTCTGTAGGTCCCGTGCATGTATCTGGATTTTTGTATCTGGATTTTTTCAGTATCCGTGCAGTTTCTCCTAATTTGCAAAAACTGTCCATATGGCAGATTATATTTAAAGCCATCAGGGTGGTAGCTGTTGAAGTGAAACAAGCTGTTTGTGTCCTGATCTATAAATATGGAGGTCCAGAAAGTCAATACAGTGGTAATCCCATTGGATAGTGAAGTTGATATGTTCATTGCATTTATTCAACCACTGGTAAACGAGTAGGCCAGTCGATTTCATACCTAGCTCATGGTAACACAAGGAGAAATCAGGCGGGAGCAGTATGGGTAAGAGCTTGGAGGGCAAGGTCAGGTTAATATTCATGATTCCATTTAGAAACCGCTTACCCCATAGAATAGCGAGAGACTTCCTGTTAATTTTACATGACTTCCTTTGTGCCAACCTGGACTTGATGCAACGCTCTAGTGTTTAGGCGAGGCTCCCTATAAAAGGCCACGCCCAAAGAGCAGGACTTGCTTCGTGTGTTTTCTCTGTACCAGTGAGGACGCGCTTACCTGGTTCAGTCTCGAGAGCTATTCTATTGCTTCCTGCAGTCCCGATCCTTGGCCGGACGACATCCTTGCGTCCTCGGGCTCCACACCTGCAAGAAGGAAAACAATAGAAAGCATTAGTAAGCTTTGTTTTTCTACTCACCTGATCTTCGGTGGGTCCGATCGTCCTTTCAGTTCGATCTTCATCACGCGGACCATCTGGCTTCTGCAGTTCGTCTGGATTTCCTTTCGGCAGAGGTACTTCTTGACAAACATGTTGGGAAGAAGACAAAAGAAAGGCGGATTAGCCACTATAGACAATTCTGGTACAAGAACCCCAAAGGACATACTTCTTTTTTCCTTACCTGCGCCTAGTGAAGTAACTGGGCCTCATCCTTACCCGCGCCTAGTGAAGTAACTGGGTCTCATCCTTACCTGTGCCTAGTGAAGTAACTGGGCCTCGGCGGACACTTGGACATTGAACTCTCACATCAGCCATATAAGGGTCAGTGAATAAACTGCCCTTCGACTTACTACCGGATCTCCGGAACAACCAAAGACTCGAAGAGGCGGTCTTACGCCGCAACCCTCACAAACGGGGACAGCATCCCATACAGCACAACAGCCATCCGGCCCCGCACCGTAGCGCCCCTGCTGAGCCAGGACGGAGAGCCCGCCTTACCACATTAGGAGGTGAGCCCCAAAACACCGCACTAACTCAGGGTGCTGGGAGGGGGTTGTTATCAGGGCCTGGTATAGTATTCAACCAGTTCTTTACCTACCTTTACAGGAAGAATCCCAGGAGAGAGAGATAGAACAGAATTCAGATAGGAGAGCAGAGGCCGAGAGAATCCATCGCTCCTGCTGAGTTTTCAGGTGAGCGTGACAGTAATGTTGTCCATCTCATATTTGGCCATATAGAGGTTATCAACGTCAGGGGCAAAGTTTGCCCCCATACTAACCCCTTTGGTTTGCTTGTAAAGTTGATTCTGAAACAGAAACCAATTCTCTGACATGGCGAGTCTCACACACTCAAGGATAACGTTTGTTGGAGTGGTGGTGGTATCATCTCTCTGATCAAGGGAAGTTCTAAGGGCCTCTAGACCTTGTAGTTGCGGAATCGAATTATAAAGTGCCTCCACATCCATTGTAGCTAGAATGTAGTCAACTTGTATGATGAGGGTATCTAGTATATTGATGGTACCGGTGGCGTCTTCCAGAAAAGAGGACATCTGGCTAACAAATGTTTGAGGAAAACCTCTGTATAAAGAGACAGCAGTTTCAACAAGGAATCACAAGCCGATACAATCGGCTAGCCTTGTGACTTTGTGGCATTCTTGTGCACTTTGGGTTGTACGTAGAAAGCTGGGATGTGTGGATGTAATTTATTAAGAAACATACGTTCTTTGCATATCCAGCCCTCTGCTTCTGCGTGTCTGGTTAAACTGTTGATCTCTTCTTGTAGATTTGTAGATCTTTCTTGGGGTCATGACTAAGGACCATGTAAGCTTCCCTGTCTCTGACTTTGGATCTGTATTAATTGTGTCTTTTGTTGATTGTGTGTAAAAACATTGAGCATCCTGCTGTGATGTACAGTAAAACTTCTGAATAACCAGCAAATACTGTGGAATTTGTTGTATCCAAGATAGAAGTGTGTGCTTTAGGTTTCTCTGACCCTGTTCATTTTGTCCTATTGATCGTTAACCTACCTGATGAGAACAGGGTCGTAACCAGGAGCCCGACACAATTTAATCGAGTTGATTTGATCCACAATCCAGTGTGTCCTTGCCAGATGTGGGACGGAGCATTATTGTCATTTCTCTTAAAGTTTCTGGAAGTACTCCCTTTTCCAAATCCTTGTTGTATATTGCTAGAATTAATCCTTTTCATGTCTGATCTTATTCTACTGGGAGCTTCTCCTATCTCGCAAATTCTTAATAGCCGATTCAACTTCCATTAAATTCCATGGGATATAAAGCTCATCCTTCTTTTTCTGAGCCAGGTAAAATCTAGTATGCCTTGACCTTGCTCCAGGTATGTTCTGATTTGCTGAGGATACAGCATTTTGTTTTATTCTTCAAAGTCACTATTATTTTCTTATTGTGAATTAACTGCCCCATGGATGTTTCCATTACCATAATAGAACTATTCCCTCTCTCCTTATTCACTAACCATACACAGGTGCATCTAGCTGTATCCCCCTCATCATGTTTCCTAGCAATGTACATTTTGTAATGATAATTTCCAAACCTATTAAAAGCCTGCAGTGAGATTCCCAAACTCCCTATCTTAACATGTGGGGATAGCTGGTCAATATGGATGGGGTTGGTCTGACCACTACCCAATATGTCTGCCCAAAGGAGGATGAGTCTGTTTCCCATAGGCCTGCTAACTTCCAAAAACATATGGCAGACACCAGGCCCACAGTAGGGCAGAAGATAGGGGCAGCACGTAGAACAAAGTTGCAGAATACATTTTTCACCAGGCAGGAAGGGCAATATTTAAGAGTTGACCACATAGGTATATATTATAATTGTGATCAGAAGGAAGAAACCATGACTCCACAATTGTAATCAGCCAAGCAAATAAGAACAGAGGAGAGACCAGAAATGAAGCTCAGACTCTTAGGATCCACTGAACCTTCTTGGCTAAGGGCTGGACATTTCTTATAAAGAAAGTGGGGATACAAGGGCTCTAATGAGCATGCTTGTTTAGAGCAGCCGGAATATGGAACTGTGCAGCAGTGAATGCAGGACCTTGAGCAATTACAAGATTGTGTTATTTGCTAGAGTTGATTGAGAGAAATTAAGTGGCAACCTAAGGTAAGCAATCACTCAGAGAGTACACTTATCAGACCATAAAAGGGAATGATTTCAGTGGTAAAAGTAATCAAAATGCATGGCTATAACAAAAAGGGGAATAGCCTATGGGTGTGCAGAGAGGGAAACCAGACCCTCTCTGGAAGCTACAAGAGGCCTGAGAGAAGCACTATTCAGAGGAACAACCCTGAGGGACACAGAGGGGATCAATGCTGCTCCCTTTATAAAAAAGGAAGCAAGGGCCATATAAGATATGAAATGATATTTTATTTGTATCACGCTCATACACAAGTGTTTCAGAGCTCGACAAGGCAAGGGAGGGGAACAGGGGAGAATACAACAATAATCTAACTAGGCGCAGTGACATTGAGAAAGCACAAGTGCATGGGAAAGGGAAACAGGAAAAGTGCATGGAAGGGGGAGGGTGGAGAGTGCAGAGACAGAGGAGACCAGATAAATAATAATAAGTAAAAATAAATAGATAATAGAGTCAATAAACAGTGGTAGTGCAGCCAGCAAGTGGCAAGTGCTGTGTTTACGGCAGCAGACTGGGTAAATCTGATAAGTGCAGAAAAGGAAGAAAATGGGGTGGGGACTGTATGGGTACAGATACAGTCCCCAGAGCAAGGGGTGTGGAGGAAGCAGTGCAGGAGGGTGGTGGGTGAGCAGGTACCTGGGCCCAGGGGACAGACGGTGGCAAGGTGCACTGTGCCAAGAGAGAGCAGATCAGCAGGGGAGAGGGGGAGCAAAGGCAGAAGCAAAGAGGAAGATCTTGAAGTGCTTCCGGAACTGGAGATTGTTCTCCTCAAGTTTTAGAGTAGCAGGGAGGCTATTCAAGAGGGAGGCCCCAGCCGAAGACAGAGATCTACCCCTAGCTCGTCTCTTTGAAAAACAACTGACCCTGAAGGAGTTAGAAGTAGAGGAGCGAAGAGCTTGAAAGGGAAGGTATTTGGGGAGGGATAGCTGAAGGTATTTTGGACCCAGGCCCCAGAAAGCCTTGTGGACAATGCAGAGGGTTTTGAATTTAATCCTTGCATCCACTGGGAGCCAATGGAGAGATTTTAGAGCTGGAGAGATACGATCCCAGGGCTTGAGGCCAAGGGCAAGTCTCGTAGTTCTGTTCTGGATTAGTTGCAGAGGGCGAAGAATAGAGGCAGGTAGATTTAGAAAGAGGCTGTTGCAATAGTTCAACCTAGAGATAACCAGAGCTCGGGAGACAGTGAGCTTCTGGGGGAAGGAGAGGAAAGGAAGAGTACCTCTGAGGAGTTTGACTTTTTAGAGACCTCAGAGATGTGTCAGAGAAGGAAATTGTGGAGTCAAAGATGACCCTAAAGTTCTTAGCCTCGCAGGTGGGGGTAGGAGGAGGGCCAAGGGAGGCGGGCCAGAGAGTGAGGGGAAAGGATGGTGAAGGTGTACTGATGAGGAGGATCTCTGTCTTGGTGGCGTTCAGACAAAGATCATTGGCGGCACACCAATCTTGAATGGCAGTTAGGCAATCAGAGATGAGAGAGGGAGAGGAGGTGGTCAAGGGCAGCCTGAAAATGAGTTGAATGTCATCAGCGTCACACTGGACATTTGAGCAGGAAATAGCAATGCAGTGGGTGAGAGTTGCCAGGTTTGGTATTGGTTGAAAAGCCAGGGCGAGAGGTTAGACCCCTGGGGAACACCACAGGTAGAGAGGAAGATAGATGATAGGAAGGACCCAAGTTGGACCTGGGAGGGTCGATCAGAGATGAATGAGGTCAGCCAGGCCAGAGCCTGATCAGTGATACCCAGGTTATCACTGAGACGGTTGAGCAGGATGGTATGGTTGACTGTGCTGAAGGCAGAAGAGAGATCGTGTAGGATGAGGACAGAGGGAATGTTAGAGTCAAGGTTGGAGAGCAGATCTTCATGGATGTTCAGGAGAGCAGTTTCCGTGCTTCTGGCAGCTCTGAAGCCAGACTGGTGGCCATGGAGATAGCCAACAGAATTGGAATGAAGGTTAAGCTGAGAGATGGCCAGCTTTTCCAGGTGTTTGCCCATAAAGGGAGTAATGGAAATTGGGTGATAGTTAGCCGGACAGGAAGGATCAGCTGTGGGTTTCTTGAGAAGAGGATGCACAAGGGAGTGCTTCAGAGGGGAGGGGAATGATCCTGAGGCAAAGGAGTGGTTGCAAAAATTGTCCAGGGCCGGAGCGAAGGTGTCAATGTGGTCCTTGATGGTTTTAGAGAAACAGGGATGAACCTGTTTTGAAGAGGCTTTCATAGATTGAACTTGTCTAGAAACCTCATCAGGGGAGGAAAGGACGAGAAGGAGGGTGGGGGCTGGTTAAAGGGGGGTCAGAAAGCACAGACTCAGAGGGAATAGGAGGGGCAGGTGAGGAGAGGGTGGACAGGATATCCTGGGTTTTTGAGATATAGTGAGAGGCAAGGGCATTGCAGAGAGCCTGGGAGGCAGGAGGAGGGGTAGAGACTGCAGCATGGTTGGCAAGCTCCTTGCAGATTTTAAAGAGTTCGGCTGAGTTGTTAGATGACGCAGAGACACAGGCTTGAATGTGGACTCTCTTCTTGGTGTGGACAGAGAGTCGCTATTGCCTTTTGAGCAGGCGACAGAACAGTTTGTCAGAGGATGAGCAAGAAGCCCTCCATTTCCTCTCAGCCGCCCTACTCTTCCATTTTAGTGTAGCTAGGTCAGAGTCATACCAGGAATGGCACTAGGCTTTGGACTTCAAGTTTCCTAGCAATGTACATTTTGTAATCATAATTTCCAAACCTATTATAAGCCTGCAGTGAGATGCCCAAACTCCCTTTCTTAACATGTGGGGATAGCTGGTCAATAGGGATGGGGTTGGTCTGACCACTACCCAATATGTCTGCCCAAAGGAGGATGAGTCTGTTTCCCATAGGCCTGCTAACTTCCAAAAACATATGGCAGACACCAGGCCCGCAGTAGGACAGAAGATAGGGGCAGCACATAGAACAAAGTTGCAGAATACATTTTTCACCAGGCAGGAAGGGCAATACTTAAGGGTTGACCACATAGGTGCATATTATAATTGTGATCAGAAGGAAGAAACCGTGACTACACAATTGTAATCAGCCAAGCAATAAGAACAGAGGTGAATGAGGTCAGCCAGGCCAGAGCCTGATCAGTGATACCCAGGTTATCACTGAGACGGTTGAGCAGGATGGTATGGTTGACTGTGTTGAAGGCAGAAGAGAGATCGTGTAGGATGAGGACAGAGGGAATGTTAGAGTCAAGGTTGGAGAGCAGATCTTCATGGATGCTTAGGAGAGCAGTTTCCGTGCTTCTGAAGCCAGACTGGTGGCCATGGAGATAGCCAACAGAATTGGAATGAAGGTTAAGCTGAGAGATGGACAGCTTTTCCAGGTGTTTGCCCATAAAGGGAGTAATGGAAATTGGGTGATAGTTAGCCGGACAGGAAGGATCAGCTGTGGGTTTCTTGAGAAGAGGATGCACAGGGGAGTGCTTCAGAGGGGAGGGGAATGATCCTGAGGCAAAGGAGTGGTTTCAAAAATCGTCCAGGGCCGGAGTGAGGGTGTCAATGTGGTCCTTGATGGTTTTAGAGAAACAGGGATGAACCTGTTTTGACGAGGCTTTCATAGATCGGATTTGTCTAGAAACCTCATCAGGGGAGGAAAGGATGAGAAGGAGGGTGGGGGTTGGTTAAAGGGGGGTCAGCAAGCACAGACTCAGAAGGAATAGGAGGGGCAGGGAGGAGAGGGTGGACAGGATATCCTGGGTTTTTTAGATATAGTGAGAGGCAAGGGCATTGCAGAGAGCCTGGGAGGCAGGAGGAGGGGTAGAGACTGCAGCATGGTTGGCAAGCTCCTTGCAGATTTTAAAGAGTTCGGCCGAGTTGTTAGATGACGCAGAGACACAGGCTTGAATGTGGACTCTCTTCTTGGTGTGGACAGAGAGTCGCTTATTCCTTTTGAGCAGGCGACAGAACAGTTTGTCAGAGGATGAGCAAGAAGCCCTCCATTTCCTCTCAGCCGCCCTACACTTCCATTTTAGTGTAGCTAGGTCGGAGTCATACCAGGAATGGCACTTGGCTTTGGACTTCAAGCGGATCCTCATGACAGGGGCAAGAGCATGATGAGTATCAGAAATAGAAGATTAGAGAAGGGACAAGGCTGTGTCTGGGTGTGAGTCAGCCATTGGGGTAAAAGGGTAGAGAAGGGGCCAGCAAAAGCCTCATCTGACACACGCTTAATAGGTCAGATGTCCGAGAAGATAGGTGGCAGTGTTGGGGTGGGCTTGGCTAGGGGGGAAGAGAGTGAGAGATGAGAGGAGATAAGGTAGTTGTCACTCCAGGAGAGAGGAGTGGTCAGAGGGCTTGAGAGTGGGAGGCCAGAGGATATCAAGAAAGACATCAAGTGTGTGTTCTGCAGAGTGTGTAGGGCCAGATTCAAAGATAGAGAGAGAGAGGGAATCGCAGAGGTCGCGAAAGAGCAGAGATGAGGGACAAAGAGAATCCAGGTGGATGTTGAGGTCACCAAGGAGGAGGAGTTGAGTGGTAGAGGTCAGGAGGGAGCAGGAGCGGTCAGCCCACTCAGAGAGAAAAGAGGTGATTTGACCAGGGGGCCAGTAGAGAGTAGCAACAGTAAGAGAGTGACTAGGAGAGATTGAGAGCCTGCAGACAAGGCATTCGAAAGAGGAGTAGATCTGAGTGGGAATGATAGTGGCAGGAATCTACTCAGGAAAGATCAGGGCTAGACCCCGTCCAGGCCGAGTGGATCTGGGTGCGGAGATGATCTTGTAGCCATCAGGGAGGAGAGTGTCAAAGCTCTTCACAGAGCTGGCCGCAAACCATGTCTCCGTAAGACCAAGGACATCAAGGTCCAGTTCTTCAAGGAGGTGGCAGATGTCAGAGGAGTGTCTGACAGCAGAGCAAGTGTTGAGAGTGGCAAGATGAAGAAGGTTGCCGGCCTTAAAGACCTTTCAGGGGATGGGGGGTACAAATCATAGGTACGCCCGGTGGAATTGTGGAGGTAGCCTGAAGAGGGGCAGAGGAGGGAAGAGTAGGCAAGGTAGCCAAGGAATGAGAGGAGGGGACAGCCGGAGAAGAAAGGAAGTTGATGAGGCGAGGGAACCGCCTATCGAAGAGGAGGAGATTGGCCTGAGGATGTTGGACCATGACGGCGCCATTTAGGAAGACATTAAGGATGACTCTGGAGGAGTAGAAAGAAGCCATGAGGACTTCCCAACAGGTGCCACCATTTATGGGGGAGGAGGAGACAGGACAGAGCTCAGAGATCTTATGGGTGGGCCATAGATCCAGCAAAGGAACACCAAAGAGAATGTCGGTGAGGGTCTGCCTGGAAGAGGTGCTGGTATAGGTATCAGCGATAGGGAGACCAGGGTTGGAGGCCAAGATATCCTTTTAAAATGTCTTCTTTCCAGACTTAGTGAGAAGGAAAGGATAGTTGATAGAGATGCAGTTGGAATAGATGGAAGAAACAGAAAGCACTATGAGTGTAAAGAGAGGAGGCAGAGGGAGGAGTAAGCAGGTACAGCGGTATAGAACAGTCACTGGGATAGCAGGTTACAATCAATGGCCAAAGTTAGATACAGAATACACCCAAGTTTGACTTTCAAGTAAAATGCTAATTACACCCAAGTTACATCCAAGTTTGACTTACAAGTTAAATGCAAAGTACACCCAAGATTGACTTTGAAGTTAAATGCAAAGTACACCCAAATTTGGCTTTCAAGTTAAATGCAAAATACACCCAAGTTTGACTTTCAAGTTAAATGCAAAGTACACCCAAGTTTGACTTTCAAGTTAAATGCAAAGTACACCAAAGTTTGACTTTCAAGTTAAATGAGGCCCAGGTAGTTAAGAAATTGTTAAGGAAAGATAGTACATGGCCCCACATTCACAATTCAATTCCTTATACAGTCTACTATCCTAATATGTACTTCTCTTCCTCTGCTTTCAATCTTATAGAATATCACATAATTACATTTTTGGCCCAAGCTGTTCTATGAAATTCATGGACATGACACGTACACTTTGAGATGTACTCTCTCATTTGTCATGGTCATGAAATGATCCCTTAAACTATCCTCATTTGAGGAATCATTTCTTAATTATGTCTGCCTGTTTGTAATAACTCTCATATTTAGTGAAGCTCCTTTTCAGTCTCTCAAATTGTCCATATGCAACGCTCTGCCTCTAATTTTTGCGATGCTGGCTTCCTTAATGTGATATTGTATTTTTGTATGTGGACTTCCAGTATAGATGGTAAATAAATTAGCATAATCCTCACAGATCAGGGATCATCAATTTCACTTTCATTACAGGTTACACACAACTTCAAGAGCCCTGTTCATTCAATCAACTCTCACAATTTGGAGGGTTAGTGCACTACCGTGGCAAATAATGACATCACCTGGGTACATACACATAGATTTTTTGTATAAAGTCATTCATCTTCAACTGATTTGCATCACTGAGCCTAAATGCCCTGCCCATTACTGTTCCATTAATTTTTTGTTAAATAGTACCTTAGTATGAAAATTCATTCCACCAAATATAGAGGTCCACTATGTCTACTACTGCTGCTTTTCTGAGGAATGTAGGTATGCAGTGCATCTATATCCAGTGTAACCAGTGGATTGGTTATATTCCATACCGTACACCACATTGCTTATTGATTTTGACTCTAACAAAATGGTTGTGTTTGTGTCGCCAAACTTTGAAAGAACCATTCTACATACTAAAACAAGGCTGCACCTTGATACGATTGGTAATCTGCATCGTTTTGGGGGTCCTTGTGCACTTTCAAGAGTGCATAATAAGAAGGGTGATGTAGGTTAATCATATTAATATATTGGCATTTGTTATTAGAAATACACCAATCATCTAAGCTCTCATAGTTTCTGCATAAAAGAGGGCCTTCATTTTAATTCTTTGTTCTACACTTGTTGGTTTCTACTCAGGGGTGGACTGGGAACCAAAAGGGGCGCTGGAAATATGAGAACATTTAGAAATAAAATAGGTTACCACACAAAAGAGGACCAGGGTGCAGAGGCCTACTGAGTTCCATATAGGCCGGTCCAACCCTGTTTCTACGGTGCCGAATAATGTTAATTAATGGAAATACTATTTTATCCTATTGATCATAATCCGAAATAGTGATACTGCCTCCCCTTATCTGCCAGTCTTGTGATCAGGGAAGGTTTCTTCTTCCGATCTTGATGTGAACAGTGGCTTTCTTTTGTAAGGTCTATATGTTGGTTCCTTATGACTGTTATTAAGTCCTACTGCAATAACATTTTCAAAAGTGAGTATCTCTAGGCAGATGACATTTCCTCCAAGAGTGACAATTGATGGGTTCTTCATCCCAGTTTTGTCCAGTTATATCCATCAGAGCATAGATTTGATGTTGATGATGATGTCGCAAAAAATATTTTTTCAATCTAATCTTATGTCTTTAGAGCAATTCTAACATTGCTTTTCACCCCATGCCAGCATAAAGCATCTAGCCCCTGTAGACTGGTCAAACCTTTATAGTCATCATGTTGGCTATACTCCAGTAAACCTATACTAACAGTAAACTCCTCTTACTATTTGAAACTAGCATATCACAGAAAGTGCCTAGTCATGCCTATGCTACACCTTGCTATAGCCCTTACCATAATCTGCCTTACGAGTACATATTTATCCTCCCTAGCTACCACTAGAATTAGCCCTTTACTGCCTTCCACCATAGGACTTAACCCGACTCAAAGAACGTCATGCATCCGTGTCTCGATGGCTTTAAGTCTACCTTTAATTGGACCTTATACCACCTACAAGTTTCTTACCTCTGTTAGGCAGGATTATATGCAGTACCCTTTGGGAACACCACACACAATTAGGACTACAAGTGAAAGTACAAATTCACCTTTGGTACAAGCCTGTACTACACAGTAAAGTGGTAGCGATGGCTGAGCAGCCAGACTTATCTCAAGAGTAAGTGAACAGTATCAATAGTTACACAATTACTATGATTCAAACAAACACTGACTCAAGGTTTCTGAGTAAAAGAATATACGTTTTTTTACACATCAGTTATATAACATTTCACTAGAGCAAAGCATTGAAAAATCACACTCTTAATACACTACACCACACCCAATAGATTCTGGACATGTTAGGCTCAAAATGAAGTGTGAGTAAAATGGCACTCCAGTAATTCAAAAAGGGAAGCAAAGAAAAGTTGTTCAAAATTTAGCAGTACCAACAAGTAATAGGCAGGGCAATCTAGAAAAATGAACTACAGTGAAGAAATCAATTCAATAGGCCTGGGCCAATGTTAATGGGTCAAAGCCTTTTGCCTACCTAACTTCTCAAGATCTTCCTCTTTGCCTCTGCCTTTGCGCCCCTTCTCGCCCGTTGATCTGTTTCTTCTCATGGCATTGTGCACCTGGCCACCCTCTGTTCTTTTGGGCCCAGGTATCTGCTCACCCTGCCACCCTCCTGCCCTGCCTCCCGGCCACCATCTGCACCAGAGTTCTGTATCTGTACCCATACAGTCCCCCTCCCACGTTTCTTCTGCACTTATCAGATGTACCTTTCTGACTAACTTTCACCTGCCACTTGCTGGCTGCACTACCATGGTTTAAAGCCCTTATTTATTATTTATTCTATTTAATATTTATTTATGTTTCCTTTCCTATGCTTTGCACTTTCCAAACTCCCCCCACCCCCTGTACTTCTCCCCCATTTTCCTTTCCCTTTCACTTGCACTTTCTTAAATGTCACTGGGCCTAGTAAGATTGCTGTTTTCGGTTTTTTCTTTGTTCCCCTCCCTTTCTGCCTGGTCGCGCTCTGAAACACTTGTGTACGAGCGCGATATAAATAAAATATCACTTCATTTCATTTGCATCACACCTTCCCTAAGGCCTCACCAAGACACATAAACACCATTATCCTACATTCCATCTACTACCAACTTTAGGAATCTTCGACTAGGCTCCAGATTCCCACTGCTTTACACTGATCCCATTTTCAAACGTACTACCATGGTAGCCAACTCCTCAAAGAAGTCTGTATCCTCTGCTCCTGCACTCAAATAGAGCACCCAACAATCTAAATGCCATTTGGACATCTCCCTATCCTCAATGAAATGTGCCCTTATCAATGCCAAATCATTGACAGCCCATGCATTTGATATTGCTGATTACAAAACATCACATGACATTGACTTTATAGCCATCACAGAAACTTTCGCATGAGGACCATCTCTTGCCCTTGCTATCCCCGGCAAATATTCCATAATCCGGCATGAGCGATATTCAGACGGATGCAAAGGCGGGAGTATCGCCTTTATTTGTAAAACCTCACTTGGATTAAGAATCATTGCCAACCAAACTATGCCTTCCGCAGAACTATTATCCATCAAACTACCTACCTCGCCATCACATACTATTACCAGCAACCTAATCTATCGACCCCCAGGCCCGACTACTACATTCAAAGATGATATCTCACTCCTCCTATTGACTAACACTAAAACCAAATCCCAAGTTATCCTTTTCAGCGATCTCAACCTGAGCTTTCAGGACCACAAAGACCCAAAGGCATGCACCATTGCCAACACTATCATTGAACTAGGATTCTTACACTGTATAACTGAACCAACACATAACAAAAGTAGTACCTTAGATTGGTTAGCTGACCTTAACCGCAACAATAATATCCAGTCCAACACACCCTGTGCATGGTCAGACCATCATCTAATCTCTTTCACCATAAAAGAAGGTAGTCAGCCCAATCAACAGAACCAGACTCCACCTATGAATACCAGAAACAAACATAACATAACTATGGAGAAACTATTGCCCCTGCTCTAGACAATTATAAACTCCACTACGACACTCTCAGATCCCACGACTCTCTGGAAAAGTATCACCTCAATAGCCAACAAAGACAATTTCTCACTAGCCTCTCTTAATTATAAAGAGGCCATTGTCGAAGCCAAAAGAGACAATTATAAGGACCACATCACCAGGGCCAAATTCAGCACCAAGGAACTCTTCAATATCCTGAAAGAATTAGAATCTCCTGCCCCAATACCAGATACATGCACCAAAGATATTTCATGGATTATTAATATTCAGAATGCTCTACAAGATAAAATGACTATGCTTCAAAGTAAAATTAAAACCAAAAAATGTTATATCTCCAATGCCTCCTCTATGCCCACCCCTACTACTCTAGGCAGGACTACCCACAACCAATTCAACGTTCTCCCCCCTCTCTATCAAAGAGGTTGAGGTCATCATCACAAAACTAAAACCCTCTAATTGCCAGGGAGATATCTGTCCTGCTTCTATCATCAAAGAGGCTGCAAAGTAACTTGCCCCCTTCATCACATCCTTTATTAATGCCTCATTAAAATCCAGTATTGTACCTAACAACCTAAAAGGTGCTTGGGTACTTCCATTCCTAAAAAAACCTTCTCTAGATCCAAACAATCCTTCTAATTATAGACCTATAACTACAGTACCTTTTCTGTTGAAAATTTTGGACCTAGCACCTTATCTGCAGATCCAACACCACCTTGAATCTAACAATCTTCTTGGTATCCGACAATCAGGATTTAGACGCAGACATGGGACTGAAACAGCGCTGATTGACCTTAAGACTCAAATTCAGGCCCTTAAAGAGAAAGGTAAATTGGCCCTGCTTCTCCTACTCGACCTGTCAGCAGCGTTCGACTTGGTGAACCATAAAGTCCTTTGCAACCACCTAACATCTGCTGCGTATTTCTTGGATGAAGCTAACGCTTGGATCCAGTCCTTCCTCAATAATAGATCCATGAGGGTCTTTGCACCATCAACATCTGCAGAACCAACACCGATCACATGTGGTGTCCTTCAAGATTCCTGCATGTCACTGACACTATATAACGTGTTTACTAAGCCACTGTTTGATGACCTTGACTAGTTGTGTGTCACATATACCAATTATGCTGATGACACCCAAATACTCAACCCTATTAATGGTGACTATGCCACAGACAGCAAAATACTTATTGACATCTACCTCATTATACAAGCTTGGAGGGCTAAGCATTGACTCTGTCTTAACGATGATAAGACAGACTTGCTCCTTCTAGGTTCACCTGTTAACCTGAACAAACTTGATGAACAGTTCACCTCCTTCAACATCGACAAAAACACAATCAAAATCTCCAAGGAAGTAAAAGCCTTAGGCATATACATCGACTTGGCTCTCTCATTAACAAGACAAACTAAGCTATTGCCTCTTCCTCTGCCTACACATGTAAATGAATCACTGCTTGCAGACCATTCATAACTCCGGCAAATTGAATCACTATAGCAAGAGCCTTAGTCCTTTCCAAACTTGACCATTGTAATGCACTATATCTAGGCACCACACAACGGAAAATAAATAAGATGTGAATTATTCAAAATAACGCCATTAGGGCAGCTCTAAATATCTTGAGATCACAACATATCTCTGAAACCAGATACAACCTGAACTGGCTTGCCATCAAGCAAAGAATCACACTCAAAACACTGTATCTTACCCACAAGTGTCTTTCCAATCCGGCACCTAAATACTTGTCCAACAGCTTCATACGTAACATACCAACCCGTCCAACCAGAAGTGCTCAGACTCATTGCATCAAGATCCCCTGGTTCAAGCGACAAAGAAAAGGCAGGATTAATTTCCCGGTCTTAGAAGCTAAAAGTTGGAACTCGCTCCCCATAACACTAAGAGCCGAACCTTCCTACCGTTTATTTAGGAAGAATGTCAAGCTATGGTTACATTAGCAAGAACACATCAAATCTTCATAACACTGCCCACCGGTACAGTTATATTCGGGCACTGTAACTATTATTTGCATAGCTCTCCACTCAACTTAACTATTTTAATTATGCTAATTTTGAAGCCAAGTTCACACTGACATTCCCACTGTACCACTCTTTTGCATCTGTTAAATGTAATTGTTTATATGTAACCTTCATTGTTCCTGTGAACATTTTTCTTTTTTTTCCTTTATATATGTAATTTTTGTTTTTTTAAGATGAGTGCCTGAATTATGTAACCTGTAAATTTAACGTCCAGATAAGGCTCTACAAATAAATAAACTAAACTAAACTACGTGGTTTTACGTAGACATTTTTTAATATGAATTTCTGTATCCTGATGACATATATCAGTGGTTGGTTTGAGCTGAAGCCCTTTCTTAATTCATCTTAACGTAAATTCATCCAAGTGATTAAACATCAGTATTATATACTTGTATGCTTTCCTCATATTTTGAAGACTCTGCGCGTGCCTTCATTTGGGTATGCATCAGACTAGAACAACTATTCTCTCTACTGGGTTGATCCCTCGCCTAAAAACGACCTTTGGTTGTGGTTGAGTTATTGCTCCCCACTCTGGTGTTGCTCGTTGCTAAGTCATGCTCCAGAAAACATAAACCGTTTTCTGTTCTTGTGTCTCTAGCTATTATTACCCCTGCAGTTCCTTTGGTTGAACCCAGTGTTCGGAGTCAAATGCTTAGCTGAATAGTGATCAATCAATCATTTCTTAAATTTCACATCAGCACATCAGCCTGACAGGAGTGAGTGCATGCTGAATTTGGTTCAACATGGCTGCTCTGCAGGAGCATACCTCAGATTCTCTTGCTGAATTCCAGTCTCCAGTGACTGACTCTGATTCTCACACACGAAAGACAGACGACAGGACCCCGTGACTCCCCTCAACACACACACACATCAGACAACATGACACAACCTGCCCTCCAGGTTAACAGAATATTGAAACTCGGAGGGTTCAGTAAAGCACTACGGTTCAATTACACGTCTCGTTAAACCCAAACCTCATATCTCCCTTGCTAAGCAACTCACACAGACAACCACACACACAGAAGCTTGTAATGCCTGCCAATACTATTTATTTATTGTGCATTTGTAAGGTGCTTATACAACAAGCTATTGTGTTTCAAAGCGCCCACGGGGCAGAGGGGGAAGGGATCTTGGGAACAACAGGCAAATAGAGAAACAAACTGATGGAGAGGAGAGGCTTGTGAGCATTCAGAACGTGAAAGTGTAGAGAGAGGGGGAAGGGGAAAGGGAACGGGATAAGTACTTGGCAGACAAATGCCAGCGGTCGCATCTGTAGTTGTATATTTCCCACATCCATGCAAGTAGGGACCCTGGTGTTCCGGTGCTCTGACGCAGTCAATCTTGGACTCTCCTCTCTGAATCTAACAGACACTGACATGTCATCGCCACCACCTTCACTGAACGTTACCAACACTCAGCAATCAGGGGCTTACAGCCTGCAGTCCTGAACTCTGCCGCCACACATACCCCACTATACACCAACCCTTCTTTTTTTGTAAAGTCATGCATAAAATGGCTGCCAACATGGCTGAGAAATGCTATACAAGACAACTTCACATGACATCACACACTCGCAAACAAGCACACACTCTCTCTCTCTCTCTCTCTTTGCTGTGCTCATCCAACATCTTCAGGTCTGATGGAGACCCTTTCTTTTGCTCAGTCACGTATGCACTCAGGCACCATAAACTGCCCACGCCCCCCTATACCTGCACTTATTTAGCTGTGACACGGGCTGTGCTCGTTTGCAAATATTAGAACGTTTATATTAGACATCTTCATATCATATTTTTTAAATAGTTAATGATATCAGGTTAATCCCTATTCAGGGAGTGGGATGAATAGGGCGCAGTGGATATGCATCTGGTACAAAAGTGGATCACACTGATACAGTACCAACAGGGGTGTTGGTAGGTCTGGGGAAAGATCTGGGGCTACTCTAATGACCGGACTGGCGGGACTCGGGGCTAGCCAGCCTTTTGGTTGCAACCCGTGAGCTTCTATCCAGGGCTACAACCAAAAGACCCGGGGCTATAGCCCCCTCAGCCCTCCCCTAGCAACGCCCCTGCCATGTACTGTGAAGACCAGAAGGGCGAGTGCTGACCCTTCTGTACATTGCATGGCAAACGGGGTGAGAACCTAGGCACCCATTTGGGGGTCCCACTGCAGATTTCCAACTCCCAAGCATGCAGTATTTACTACATTTTTTATTCATTGGAAATCTGCATGCGTTAAATACCCTATGGACCATAATAAGAAAGGAGGGCAGGAAAAGCATAAATACCCCATGTTTTTCCGTTACCTCCAGAGTCACAGTGAGGGATGTACAGGGGATTGGACAGCATCCTGAACCTTGAAGACTGTAGAACAGCAGCACATGATCAATGGGCAGTGCAACAGGTCCGATTCAGCGACTCCCGTTTCATTTTGGCCTTGTTATATTGATTGCAGTCGAGGTGTTTATATTGTTGCTTGTGCATGGTGCTGGCAAGATGGCGGTCTGATCTGATCTGACACATGCTTAAGGCAGACCTTTCTTTTCTGACGCTGACACTGGTCCTCAGACCGTGTTCAGCTGTGATTGATCTCGCTAGAGATAGTGTGCATAGTCCACACAAAATGTGAATGGCCACACACTGCATTTGTGAGTCTAGTGTGTGTGTCGGGCAATTGCATGACTAAGAGCTGCTGTTTGTGACTCAGACAAAAGCAATGAGCCATCGCCTGAGCGCAGACATGTATTCTTTCTTTTTATTGCGCCTGCTGGACTAACAGGCAGCGTCAGGACTGCACAGCAACTCGCCAACTCCAGGAGCAGCGTGGCGAGCAGGGTCTGGCTGTCCCTTTCAGTGGCTCTACCTGTCTTGCTGACCTCTTATACCCTGTTGAGAGCTGCAACCTGTCTGGGGGTTCACTTGCAGAGGGACTTCTGCAATTCGGGCTTTGGTGAGAAATGATGACATCACAGTGTCTGGCACATTCAGCGTGCTCTCACAGTGTACTGCCACTGAGATGACTGGCAGCATGTGCAAGCACAACAAGCAGTGACAAAGTCCACAGTTCTGTTTTTATTTGTGTGGGGACGGGATGGGTATTTGCCAGGCCCTACCTGGTCATGAGATGGCAACACCTGGAACATGTGGGCATGTGGTAGCAGTGCCTGGCAATATGACTAATGCATATAGACAAGGCAAAACTGATGGCTTTGTAAGTGCTTGTTTTTAACAGGACTTCAGTGCAAGGAGCAGATATAAATGAAGTGGCTGAAGGCACTCGTGGCTTTAATTAAACCAATAGCACTTTCACAGCTGCAGGTGAGCAGTTGAAAATGTAACATTTATGACTGGATAGATATAAAACTACCAGGTGAAAGTGTGGTGTTGCTGCTTAATTGAGCGAGCTCAAAGCAGAGTCATCTTTAGCACCTTTTAATAGAACATCTTTCTTAAGCGAAGCAAGATATGTATGTAATATTTCCAAACCCCATCTATATCAACCAAATTTCAAATGATTTTCTTTAACCTAATGTCCTCCCAATAATAGCAGAACCGCACTTTACTCATTTATATTTGTCGTCATTTAAATTTAAGAGAACGATCAATACTATTTTATTAAAATGTATTCCCATTCATAAATTCCAAAGGTAATGCCAAAGCGGCTTTGACATATAAGAGAGAGGGAGATTATCTGTATGCATAGTCCTATGTCCATAAGTATCAGCAATGCCCGCCTAACATTTCATTTCTCAAACGTATGCGTGCTATTTGTAAAGGTGTGATTATGTAAAAACAAATCACATACAAAAAACCATAGATAACAATCACCATGGGATGATGCCCTTCCTTAAAAGAGCTGTTTAGGGTTGTGACATGCATCGCACTCTTCCCTTTTGATTATCTATTGGCAAATGTAAATATAATAAGATTCTGGTTCCAATCAACTCTGATGATCTCTTATTGTTGTAGGGCGTGTTGATCATCTGGTTACCTAGAAACCTACATTTTGGTTCTCACCATAGTTCGTCTGGCATTAAGGAGTGATGGGCGTGTCTATACATTCAAAGGAGTTACTTCCTTTTTCAGAAGTTGCTTAGGATGCACATTTCTGTTCTCAATAGGGTGTGTGGTTCATAACCAACAGTTCTAACATATGTAGAACTTTGTTTCTAAAAATGTTATTCATTTTGTCTTTTGCTGTTCTGTTTCCCCTCCCTGTATCCTGTGAATATGACTGCTATTGGGTTATTTGAACTTTGTTACATTTTCAATTTTATGTTTGTGATATTCAATATGATTTTGTACTCGCATATCCCATTACACGTCGAACATTTTGTAATTTATTACATAATTACTTTGAATGATGTTGTCAGCCTTGAAAACGACGCTCAAGTCGAAACACATGTCAGCTGGCCCTACAATAATAAATAAATTATCATAGTTGATTGGAACCAGAATCTTATTATATTTACATTTGCCAATAAATCATTAAAAGGGAAGAGCGTGATGCATGTCACAACCCTAAACAGTTGTTCTAATTATTACGTGTTGGCGGTTATGCCTTTTTTGTGAACTGTGCACTGCAGCGCAGTCTCGTTCAAAGATTATCGCGTGGGCAAAAGCGCACAGCACAGACCTTGACTCGCAATCCTTTTATTTCTTCCTTAAAAGAGGTATGTCTAAAAACATTCGGGGCACAAAATGGACAAGATGAAAGCAAGTACGGTACATTGGCCCATTGGCCTGCTATCCAACAGTCGAAAATCAAGACTACACTTTAAAATCTAGCGTACAACATGGACACTATTTAGTAAAGCTGCCAGCCACAAAGATTGACGTTTTTGTCGCCAGTGCTTCAATTGAAAGAACCATATATTTAAAATATTTACGTATGGCTGCATTTATTTAGGATCATTTAATCTGTAATCAGGTAGAGGGAGAAATGCATGGTTGCCTGTTATGAAATAAATAACTTTTACACGTGTGGGCAAATTGGGATCATAAGTGGAAACGCTCCCTTTTTGTGTATGATAGATATATTATATACATTGGCCTGATTCAATAAGCCAAGAAAGAGTGTAAATTGTCTGACTTCAAAAGAAAAGGTGTGTCTCTTCTGCCTGTGTAACTTCTGCTGATTCCCCAGCAGTACTTTACAATGGAGGGCATAAGAGAAACACAAGAGCGTATTCCTTGGCTGAAGTTACGCCATGAGCGCAAATTACTCCCTCGCAAATTGAAAAACGCTGAATAGAATCATCCAAAAATCATCCAACTGGGAAAAATAATCAAAAAATTGCACGCACACCCCTATTCAATACCAGTAAGGAACTGAAGACCCTTCTCTTGCTGGGAACATGTTGTGGCACGGTGACCTCTCGATTGAACTTCACCATCCACCTTCCTCCCCTTGTACCCCCCGCCCTTCCCTCCTATTGTGAACGATGTGTTCAGTATCATTAAGCTATAGCACGATAATGCACTTGGAACGCATGCTTTTCACCAGGTTTCAGTGATTTTGAAGTCAATTGTCAAACACAGGAAGTGCTGGACATTGTGGTTTTCACTGACTTGTTAGACAGGATGTACTGAAAGACAGACATTTTCTTAAGATCTTAAGAGACTCTAGAATTTACATTGGCATCATGGAGTGGTGACATACATCTGAAGAGACCTGCAAGTCAGATATAGACCCTGGCCAGGCAAACACACAAGCCTGCAAGACTGCTGCCACATCCCTGTGTCCACTGTCCACATCATGCGGGTGGACAGCTGTGGGTGCAAATCGAGTAAGGACATAGGTCGTGTCAGCAGAATAAAGAAACAAATTGTAAAGAAAACCGGCACAAAAACAGAGGAAAGATCCCACAGGTTCTAAGTCACAGATCAAGCAAACAAAAATCTACTGGAAAAATATGATAATTTTATTTAAATTACATCATTTAAAAAAATACATATTAAACCTTGTTATGAGCTCATATCTAATATAAGCATATTATTTGTAAAGATAAAGTGCATAGTCAAACAAAGTGCTTATATAAAAACAAGACTGTCAATCCAATCAGAACTAACACAACGCTCCCGAACTATCTGGGCACCAGTAGGATGAAGGGGATCACCCGAGTGGGGGCCAGAGGTTACGGATGCATTAACAAAAATACTTAATGAGCTTAAAAGGAATCACAAATATATAATCAAACAGTGATAATTTCCTTAAGAGCTAGTAAAGGGGTGCCGTACGTCGACTACTAAACTGTCATAACCCGATATGCAACAATAGGTCTGGCATTGATGGAAATTAGTAGTTTCGATGGTATGGAGCAAGGTTGATGCCCATCTTCTTCAGCACGGCGCACTCCCGTTAGGATAGTTGCCACTTAGAATTTTTATATATATACTGTATATAAGGCAATGGTGCAATTGACTATGGAGATTGTGCAAGCAGGATCCATAGTCTCACCTAAAATTACATCAAGAAAGGAGACAGAAAAACAATAAAGCAAAACCATAAGTAATTGCATAAAAAACAGAAAAAAGCGAAGGTGATCTGTGAGTAAAGAACTGGGGGCCCCCCTCCAAATAAATATGTCCGGAAAAGGCCTTTACACTTGCAAATGGGAGAAAAAAGGCTTTGCAATTTAATTAATAAATTACCATTTTCTCAACCAAAGGCCGGTCCCATCTTCCTGAGGGTAAGTCTTAGGAGTAAATATGGGCCATGCCTGGACCAGATCTCTATGAGGTAGATCTGTAAAAGCAAGTACAGGAGCATGTTAAAATTTAACAGGGACAACCAAGCCCTAGTAACCATTCCAAAAGGCAAGAGCACAAACAGATAACGGCAGTCATTCCCACGGGTAAAAATTAGAACAATGAAACATGAATAAGAAATTAGTCCATCAATCGGACAGGTCAAAAGGCATGTAGGTCGACTCAGAGAATAGTACTCACCTGAGTATTGGTGAGCAAGAGTGAAGTCTCAGACCAAATGGTCAGGTGCAATCAATGATCGAAAGTTGCACATCCTCCAAAATGCGCCTTAACGCGGCGGAATAATGTCTATCACACTTTAGTGAAAATGGCTGAAATAATGCAAGAAACAATTTTGAGGGCTTTGTAATGGCCCTTTGACGATATATGGTAAACGTAGCAAGGCATGCGTCATAGGGCATATGTAATCAGTGCATAGACTAGCGAAGTAATGTCCCATATAACCGAAGCCTATGTAACATATTCAACGCTTAGTGTGATTAGTAAAAATCGCCAACCGCCAAGACTGGAATAAAATTATTGCGCGGCAAAAGCCGTGAAAGGCAGTTAATTGCTTTACATGACCGGAAGCGTATCAAAAGTGCCTTGGCTGATTAAATTCCAGTTAGGCGGAAGTAAGCGCTGGATGGCATAGTGCTTTCACATAAACAGGAAACCCGGTCTTTCCTGGAAATGTATGTCATTATCATAGCGGCCTGACTTGTCATAAACGCCAACCTAGACTGGAGCGGCTGCAGGCTAAAACAAATAACAGTAGCTTAGCAACCACAGGGGAATGCCGGCGTGCGCCAGGGAAGCTTGGAGGAGCTACAAAACGTTTCGCGCCCGACTTACCTTAAAACGCAGTCCTCTGGATAGGTCCAACAGCGAAGGGAAACAGAACAAATCTACCGCGGCACCGGCGTGTGTGTTATTAATACACAATCTGACGTATCGTTGCATCCTATGTCACGTGTTGGAATTAAAGCGCTAAAACGCTGGACTAGTTTCGCCGTCGCGGAAGCCATGATACCGCCATATTTCTGGAAATGAGCAAATCTGTCCTAGGCCAAGTGGCTCCAAAAACCGCTAGAGGTCATTGGTGCAAGAAAGCTCTCCTGTCTGAAGGTGTAGTAATTAGAAAAGGAGATGAGGAGGCAGAGTATTGCACCTATCAAGGAGTCAAACAGAAGAAAAAAAGAAACAAATGTTGGTACAAAACAGTCTGAAAAATGAGTCTAAAAAATGATGGCGAGCTGTAAAGTACAACTTTTTTGTAGATTGTGAAAGCTGCCATCTGAAATAGAGCTTGGAATGTACCTCTGCTAGGCCGTGAGGACCCAGGGGCCACTGGCGACACTGATGTGGGATAGCTCTCACGTCTATGTTGTATGGAGTGATATAGATGTGGCGGCATATCGCAGCCCGAACACCAAGAGGTCAAAGCATACAAAAAAAAACCAGCGATGAAAAAACCTTTACATAAGGGACCAAAATAAACTAAAGGACCTAAAGGTGAGGTATAAATGGACAGAGTGTATTTAGTGCTAAATCTCGACTAGCTGTAAACCTCACCCACAGAATGTTCAAAATCTAGGATCTACAGATGATCTAGATAGGTCCATAAGGGATCGATGACCATTCTTCCTGAGTGTTCAGACCCACTAAATGGATTTGGGTGTTGTAAATCCACCAGTGTTCTCTGGGGGCAAGTCTGTTAGCAGAGGCATAAGGATCAGTGCCTCTTACGTGTTCCAAAGACCACCAGCGTAAATCATCACAGCTATGATTGTGTTCTATAAAGTGAGCCACAAGAGGAGATGAAAGGTTGCAAGTATGTATCCTAGACTTGTTTAGAAATTCTGAGTTTTACAGGTCTGGACCTCTTGCCTTTGCCTTTGTGGGTGCAAATCGTACAGATCTCAATTTGCAGGCCATGCCTGAGAGCAATATTATGTAACACCGCACTGGCGACTATTATGTTGCATTAGGACAGAGGGTTGCATGGCAGCACTCCCCCTGAATGGAGAGCCACATGAATCGTGACTTGAGTGTCCCAAATGCATGCTTTATAGGATTCCTGGTGTGTACACACATATTTGCTGTGTTGTAATGATGTTGGCCTCTGGGTTCGTGAATTGGTGAGTACGTTTCGCTTCAAGAGGTAGCCACTGTTACCTGCGGATGAGGGAGGTATCACGTGATGTATGATGGAATATGTTCATGTAGATATATGTAGATGATTGTGTATCAGTACTTACGAAGCAATCATGTGTCTCTGTCATTTTTCTGCCTCAAATTGTTGTGCCATGTCATTGTGCCGGTGGATGCAGCTATGGGGCCATATTAAAGCAACTTTGCACCAGTGCAAGTTCAATATTGCACGGTATTAGCCCCAGTGCAAAAACACTGGGGTCACTATAGAAAACCTTTTTTACCATGGAAAGTACAATTTTGCATTGGATTAGCACTAGGGCAAAAAATCCACTAATGCAAAAACTATATACTTTCAATGCATTTTTGCACCAGGCCAAACTTTGCCTTAACACCTTGCAAAATTGCCCTTGGCTTGGTGCACAGTTTCTGAAATCTGGACCCTGGTTTGTTGATCAAGGGAAGTTGTCATTAACATTCATGATGATGTTGGATGAATCTCACAGGCAGTACAATCACAGAAAGCCAGCATCTCTTGTTCCCGTACAGGTGCTGTGTAGTTCATGAGGGATATAAGTGTCGCATCAGTGCAATCAATTGCAACACTCACCCCAGGGAAGCCATCAATGTTGTAAAATGCCCTCACTATTCCTGCACTGGTGTGTGCATCATGGTGCATGGCTCGATCTTGCCTGACAAATTCAAGGATCACGTTAAGGTCCTGGTGTAGGGCCTGTGACTGTGAAGAGTGGGGGATCCCCAGTGTGATGCCAGTAGTTCTCTGAAATGAGCCAGTTGCAAAATGATGCATGCCCCCATAGCTTCACTAGTGGTGGGAAGGGATGCCCTTGCATTGCAGCTGAAGTGGGACTCTCCTCCCACTGTACAATCATCACCAGTAATACCTGCAGTGGACAATCGTACCTCAGTACGACTTCTGCATCTGGCGGGTCAAATAGGAAAGTTTTCCCCCTATAAATCCATTCTCTCTTCCTGTTTCGCCTTCTCATCAGACGTTGCAGCAGCTTGCAGGCCACTCAATGAGACATTTTGGGAAGTAGTGCCTTCTTCACTTTGCTCCCCTTCTATACTGTATTGTTAGTACTGATTGGGTTGACCAGCGTATCTTGTGTTAGTAAATAAATCATTTGCTCGCCTTTTATTCCCACTTGTTCCGCTCCTCCATGTTATCATTGGAGCAGTGATCTTTTGGTAGGCACTCCCCTTTTGCATACTTAATTGGATTGACTACATGATTTACACCTAGTTTCTGCTAGCTGTGCCCTCTTTTTGTGCATCTTTTTTGCACCAGCGCATCTGTGACATGTGCAATTCTGTGACTCGTGCACATATATTTCTTTTACACTTGGACATTTGTTGAACATCCTAGGTTTCGGCCAAGAACACGTTTAGAGAATCTACCCCACTGTCTGTAGGGCCACATTACGAAATATCTCCACATAATTTGTTAAGGGTAAAACCCATTATCCAAAGGGTTCTTGTAAACTTGTCTTGTCTATTATAGCTCATATTGACAGATTTGCTTTCACACCTACTGATACTGCATCAAAACCCACAGAAATGGCACCTCATGTTTATTCACAAGCAGTGGCGTATTTAGGCATTTCGCTGTGTTAGGCCCAACGAAGTGTATTCACCCACCCTGCTCAACATTACTCCATCTCTGCCAGATTCTGCGTCTTCACCAGATTCTTCCCCCACAACAGACAGTCCATCTTTGGCAAACTAGCGCTGCCTCACATACGTTTTTGAACTCTCTACTTAAGGCCATACATGCTCCCACTCTCTCAAAGCATGATACCATTACTTCCAATTACGAGATAATGCCCCCAATTTCCAACAATTGTTGTCTCTGTGAGGTTTCGGCATTAAGCTCACGCAGGAGGCGCAGACTGAGATACCCTCTAACATCAGTGGTACTCCCGATAGGGACACTGACTTGTTTTCTGGGGATATCATTGCTGAAAACCACTCAGAAAGTAATTGTGGTTCTACATTGTTTTGTACGATTCCCATTGCGACATATTCTTTAGGTGAACAGAGACCTAAAATTAGCTTTCATCATACACTGCAGTCGTCGTTGGATTATGAGAAAAACACTGCTCCTGAGCATTGGAAGCATTCCAAGGCCACAATCATTAATGAACAGCTTCTTTGATTTTAGGGTGTGGCTGGAATCCATGATAATTTGGTTAGGAAATGTAATTTGTCCAAAACAGAAAAATGCTGTCAAACAGAGCTCCAAGTATTACCGGTGGTATACCCAGCCACTGATAAAATAAATAGTTCTTGTCAAATGGACCTTCCATGCAGGTAAGTGGATAATCACTCACAAACAACCATATTGGATATGTAAGCCGTTTGAATTTTATTTTAGCAACATCTCCACTTAAAGTAACATCATCTTCTTTTCCCATTATAAGAAGTGGGAGTTCACAGAACTCTAATCTTTTATCTTCTAGTGTTGCCGACAAGGTTGAGACATTTCCGGTGGGCACGCCAGGATCTATGGATATCAGACCCAAACAAGATCATCTTCAGAATTTGTGATTATGAAAGTATCTCATGACAATGCCTGAGGATGACTCTATTAGAGACTGAGTTATTAGGAACTTTATAATAACTAATATGGAAAATCTGTGTGAGAGAGAACCTAGAGAAGCTTTACGAAACAAAGTACTGGCATTGCTTTGCTCAAGAACTAGTCCTGGGGTCGTTAGAAGCTTTGATTTGAAATGCTTGCGCAGAATAGAACTTGATGATTGGTGATCCTAGAAGAACAGGGATTGTATTCTGGTGGGATGTGGAATCAGCAACCTTCCAAGTTTTTTAAATACTAAATATGTGTAAATACCTGCCCATGGGTTCCTTGATTCTAAGACTTGTAGTCGGATATTTAAATTGTCATTGCTGAAAGATATTTATTTTCAATTGGGTGTATAAACGGTTCCCTCCTCTTAATGCTTTTTTCTTATGTATTTCTTTCTTTCTTAATTTTTTGTTGGTATATTTCTAAGTTTTGTTTTTGTAGGGTTCTGAGGCCTATGGGTGTGTAGCGCTTTAAAAGAATTAAATAAATTAAAACATTTCAAAAACAACGCCGAAACAACGCTGCTTCCCCACCATCTAGTTCCAATTTGGCTCCATAACAACATGAAGACATTTTTAAGGCTAATGGGATTAGACAGATATTGCTTCCACTCTAATTAATTCAAGCCTGTTATCTTCTATGTTATGTTAGAGGGGTTTTTCAGATACATACTGGCCAAGATTTGGAGAAGGCAGTGTGTTCTACAGTTCTGTGCATTAGAGGTACTTGTTGGGGCCAATTGCCTACTTTCATGTAGAATCTTTTAGAGGAAGTGATCGGAACATAAACTGTCTGCCAAGTGGACACAAGTGAGGGAGGCTTGGAACAAGGAATTTTGGTGTCAATACTGTCATCTGGTTTCTCCTAAGTTGCCTGCTGTCACCTCATGAGAAGCACCAAGACTTGCCTGTAATATAAATGTTTCGGGCAACATAACTACATTTCTACATGTAGTCTTGTCAAATGATAAAGTTTAAATATGAAATACATACAGATAGTACAGGTGCAACATAAAACATGTTGATTACAAAGAACTAAACTTCCTTCTCATGGTGACAGCTCTGGTGTTAGTAGGAGGCCTAAATGAGAGAAGGCAAGTTACCATCTGCTGCAGCCCATGCACCTCCCATGCCTGAGGCTGGAAAGACATTAAAAGATCATAAAATCACAAGTGAAATGTGTAAACTCTGCCTGGACATAAACACCTCAGTGGAGTAAAGACAGGTAGAGAAGGTTCTTGGCTGAGCATTCTCATGGTGGAGTAATGGATAAGGGCGACCCTGAACATTAATGGGTGGGAAGAAACAGCATTGTTGTAAACTCCTTAGAGTTGCTTAGACTGTACAATCTATAGGAGCATTTTGAGAGTTTTGGGCTATACACAGATTGCATACTGTTGTTTGTGGTAGGGTTTCACAGTAACAGTCCTAAATTGTTTCTAAAATCGAATTCAAGTAAAGATTACTTAGAAACGTAACTGTCATGCATTGTTTGGCATACTTTGCATTTGTTCTCCTGTTAGTACTGAGTGTGCAGCAGAAGGTCATCAAAGATACATGATAAACCAACAGGGATGCCTTTTGCCTGCTGGGCAGCTTCTGTAAATAAGGGTGAACGGATATCTGGGTGACACCAAAGACCTTTCTTCCTTACAGCTGTGAAACAGTGTGTACCTTTGACACACATATTTATTTCTCTTTAACCATTTTATGGCTTTGGCTATCATTTCAGAGGCTTCTTGGTCCATTGCACACTTAGATTTAATCTTCTCCATTTTAACTTCTGATGATCTATTTCATGCTTGCACCTTCTGAGCGGCCGCAGACCTCCGAAATGTGGGATCAGAGAGGGAAAGTAGTGCTTGCTTCTGAACATCATCGAGTAGGCAGGACCCAGGGGCATGTGCAAAGGATGGTACCCTGGAAAGGGACAGAAGCCGCTTGTAGAAGGAGCTGGGGATGGGAAGGGCGTGAGTGTGCTGGAGGTCTTCTGAAAGAATTCCTCCACTGCTGCGTCTTCCGATGGAGTAGTTGTTTGTTGAAGGATTGTGCAGCTACTGCCTGTGCTGCACCTGTTCTGTGGGATAGAATCTTGCACTGCTCCTGCCGGCACTGTAGATATTCTATGGGAGGGAATCTTGTACTGATAATAGATACACTCAGTACGCATGTGATGCTGGACCTGGCCGGATGAAGCTGCTCAGACATATGCTGCTAGAATAAAGCCATATAAGGTTATACGTTGGTGTATGATGGCTACATATAGGCTTAGAGCGCTGGGCTTGGGTATGCAAGACTGAACCTTGGCCTCTGGCATGCAGTAGTGGGACATGTGCATGGAAGAATTCACATGGGTCTGTATTGTGTGTTTCTGTAATACAGTAGTGACACATGGGCATGCAAGACTGAACCTGGGCATATAGGGGTGTTTTTGCCCTATGCTGTCTGGGCATATTAAGTTGTCCTCAGAGTATATGCTGGGAGTGTGGGACATTATTAATTAAGGGTTGTTACTGAAAGCTTTGAGTTGATATTTGTGGACCAAGTAGCATTCGATTACTCATTCTGTAGTACCACTTAAGTTGCCATCTTTTGCCTCTCGAAATTGACGTCTGGGTGTTTGCTGCTCTACCCATGTGTAACTCCTTCAGCAGCGCCATTCAAAATGGTAACTGTATCCGCCTCACCACGATAACAGCTTTTGATGATCATTTCATATGGTTTAACAAATTCCCTCAGCAACCGTTGCAAATGCCATAAGAACCACCTCTGCAAAACTGCCAATTCCCACATCATCAAAAGCATTGTCACACCTTGAGGTGGAAGGGCCACTGAGTACTGAACCTGCATCCTGCCATTTCACCATTGTGGCAGAGCAGCACCACTCCCACAATGGCAGAATCCCAGGAAGCATCCATTCAGCATGGATAAGAATGACATCTCACACACCCAGGTGAAGAGCAAAATGGAGTTAGGTTTAAAGGTATGCCCAGGTGTGTGTGTGTGTGTGTGTGTGGCATGTGTGTGTTTTCGTGTGTGTGAGTCTATACCCAGGTGTGTCAATGTTCCACAGGATGAGTAGCATTACATGTAGAGCCCACAGGGATTACACTGTGTAAATATTTACTACTGTCCAGATTAGAAATACATCTAAGCTTGAGCCATTTATTATATGTTTATTATTTGCATGCATTACTTTTTTATTGATTCTTTTTTTTTGCACGGTTGTCTTTTATGCATTCCATGTCCGCCTCTGTTTCAAGATAGTTCCTAATTTTGAATCATTCCTTTCTTTTCACTTTTCTGTTCTTTTAACTTTGTTGCTATTTTACTTTTATTTCTCTCTGTCCTTGCCTCCTGCGCTCGCTGTCTTCCTAACCACCGCCCTTCTTGGCATTTCCCTTGGATACGTGTCATAGGCGTGGTGTGTTCTTATTTTATAGGAGCGTCCACGCAATATTTCCTGCTGGAACAGGTTAACTCTGTGTGCCCCTCCCTGAGAATCTTATATAATTGGCATCAGCCACAATATATTCTCACCCAACGCTGGCCTGGATACAGAAGCTGCCGCAGCACTGAGGATCCAGGATTGAACGGCTGAGCTGGAAGGCACTGGATTGGAGACACAGAGAGCTTTATTCTGAGCAGGTCTGTATATACTTGCCACATGCAATCTGTTCTTTCTCGGGCTCTATCATAGGATAATTGCCCACAAAATCAGTGCAGCATTTGAAGCAAATTGGAGACTCCTCACATAATTTCCAGGCCAGCACACTCGGTAAGGCCTGCTCAAACCACTGGCCTCTGCAGACAGCTTCAATTTCACTTTCTCACCTTACTACTGTCAAACCTTATACCTCTTCCTATCTCTCTCGCCCTCACTCTTTCTCTGCCTAAAACAGGTACATTGCACCCATTCGTCAATAATGGCAGTCTGCAGACTCAACTTCTCACCACAAGGGACGTATTAAATACTATGGGAGACATGAGCATTTGGTTCAGAGAAAGTGCTGACTGACATTTGAAAATTGCTCTTTCTTTCTTAGTTTGTTGTTTGGCAGGCTGAAAGCCGCCTCAACCCTCCCTCTAACTCGCTCATGTGTTGTTCTCAGTGACCGGTTGAGGGTTTTGCTTGTCAGGGCACCAACAGCGCTTGTCAGTTAATCGGGGCAGGGGCTTACATCTCGGGTTGTCTCTCCAGCCGTCTCCCCATCTCTTGCACAAGCAGCAAACTCCTTTTAAGCAGTGCACGTGCACATTTACCCGGCGGAAAAGCAACCCCATTTCATCTTTTATTGAAACTTTTGACAGAGGTGGCTATTCATGATGAGATGCGCAGAAGAAAAGGTAAAAAGTGGAATGTGTGAGAATGTGTGGAGGGTGCAGCATTCCTGCGCCTGAAAGGGGTGCTGCAGTTAAAGGAATAGAAGCATTCTGGCAGTGAAGTGAAGGGGGCTGGGGCAGGGTATAGGATGGGACAGTCTAGTAAAATAGCATTCTCATCTTTGCAGCATCCCTGGAGCCTTACTGATATGAGAAGAAAGCATGGAAACACCCGGTATACACTATGTATCTCATTTTAGGCCCGTGATTCCGGAGATAGAGAGGGGCTGCCATGGCTTGCTGTATTCACATGCTGTGAACCTTTCCCAGAGGAAGATACTTGGAGCTATCACACCACACCTACAAACAGCTCTTTACACTGCAGAAGAGGAAGAATGTGGCGAGAGAATCTGTCTTTCCGGGAAGGAGGAGCAGGGAAGGGACGGGAAGGGCTTGCTGGCTAACCATGGTGCTCGGAACATGGGGTTGTGTCTTACAACACAGCCTGCGTTCCAAGCATCCTGATTGGGCAGCACCCCACCTCAGGATGCTAATAGGTCATTAGCACTCAAACGGACCTAGATACCAGCAGTGGTGTTGGTGGTAGGTAGCAAAACAAAAGAGTTGCTAGCTAGAATCTTTAGCATTAATCTTAACTTCTGGAATTGCTCCGGGCGTCCCTCCAGACCATCGTTCTATACCTGCCAAGTCATTACAAAAGGGAAAAGTCTTATAAAAATCAGGCCTGGTTCCACCCCAAAAGAAGCAGTCCCGCCTGAACTGCTTGGTCACATCTTGGTCAGAGGAAAATTGCCTATTATTTCTATGCTGGACTGCCTGTGTGGGTGGGACCAGACTGATATGCAAGTGGAAAATTCTCCTCTGTGAAAGGTACAGTGCGTTAAAACGTGGTTTTAGACCTGAGTGGGCACCTTCCCACAGAACAGGTTATTTGGATGTTTTTGTTCTTGGTAGAGGACCCCCAGACCTCTTTGTGCTGCTTACCTAGCACCACCCTCTTGGGATGGTATTACGGACAATCCAAATTATGTTTACCTAGCACTCCATGATAAGGACTCAAGGAAGTCTGAGTGCAGCATACCTAGCTCCAGCACCCCTTATTTAGGACAGTAGGCTAGTTTGGGGACAGTTATAATGCGGTTTACCCAGCAACACAAGCAGGACAGCCCACAAATGCTGTTGACGTAGAACCACCAGGGCTGGTATCTAATATTATAAGAATGCTATTTACCCAGAGCCTGCAGTGCTGGTATCCTGTACAGACTGAATGCTGTTTATCAAGAGTCACAATCAGGGCTGGTAGGCACTACAGTGCTAGTCCTTTCTGGAGCATGGAATGTTCCGAATTAACAGCAGGCACCTCATACATCTTGTCTTTCTTAGAAGTCACAACAGTTCGACCCTGAACTTTGGCTTTACTAAGATTCACAACAAACCTCTCCCGGACCTTCCCTTGCTCAGGATTCATAACAAGTCTCTCCTGGACCATGACTTTCTCAGGTTTGACACTGGGTCCTACTTTGAAGTTGCCTCTTCAGGTAGGTCTCTTTAATAGAACATGGGTCCCTTGGATTTCCAGCACCAATTTCAGCAAGTGCAGAGTTCATAGTGGTTTAGATTGCTATTTCTCCCTTCTTCATCAAGGTCCTTGTCAGTCAGCTGTTATTTCTAGGCTTGTAAATAGCATGGTGGAAGAGAGTTCACCTTTTCTCTGGCTACTATGGGCTGAAGATCATGAAGACATTCTTGTTGTCACTTGCCAGCTGCTTCCTGGTTAGTGATTAGCAGATAGAGGACGCTGTCACTAGCTGGGGAATTTGTGGTGTTGCTCGCGACCTGTTTCTCTTGGTCTCCCTTAAGGGGAACCTGAGTGCACAATTGAGACAGACCTTGACTCAAGGAAAGAAGTGAACCTTTGGACCCTTTGCTTACTGTTCTTTTAAGCTCGGTGTGGGTGGGACCAGCGCCTACGTTAGGGGAGAAAATCTCCACAGCGTCGACATTGACTGTATTCAGCATTGAGATGACAGATCTTCCTGAACCAGAGATAATAGGGGGTCACAGGATCTGGGTGTCAGGATGGTGGGCTGTAGGCCCACATTATGTTGGTGTCTTGATGTGATTTCTGTCTAGACATGGTTTAAACCACAGCAGTTTCTTGGAGTTATCACTATGCCATATGGGTCATTAAAATGTATCAGAATGTGACCAATTCACTTATGGCAATTTTGAGTGGTATGGCTGAACAATAGTACATGTGAGAATCAAGCCAGGTGACAACAAAACCGTCTTAATTATGGTACAAGGGGTTAGGTAAATCCCTCTATGCGCTATGTGTTGAACTACAAATAGTAAGGCTTTTCCTAAGCACAATAGTGCCTGTGGAGAACATGTGCTGGTGAGATAGTTCTGTGAGTTGAGCGCTCACTGCTGCAATCTATGTATGATCTGCAAGTCGTAGGTTTAAATACCGACAGGGGCATCTCAGTCTTTCATCCTTTCCAGGTCGATAAATGAGTTCCAACTTTGGTTGGGATGATTATGATGTATGTAAATATGTTATATGTACAGCGCTATTTAAATAACAAAACATCATCATCAAAGTAAAGCGAGGTTCCATTTGAGGTGTCTTAAAACCTTCATTGGTTGTAATTTCAATAGAGAATTCTTGAAATTAAGCTAATAAATCCTACCTCTTCCTGAGATACCACATCCTACAAAGAAAAGTTTCAAAAGGATGACGAATGAAAAGGTCCAACACCTGATTATCATAAGTACTTAGCCTCTTGGCTACTCTAACCTAAAAAAGCAAATGTTTCAAAAGTGTGGCAAAAATCAAAACCTTCTTTTTAAAATGTATCGCTATTCTAATGCATTACAAATCAAGTAATCTTCTGGGAAGGTTCTTGTTACATTAATTTACAGACTGCAGTCTCTCTCTGGCCTCTCTACTTTCATCTTATATCACAAGTCCTCTCCTAAGGATTCTAACTTCTAGTTTCAAGCACTTCACACCCTTTCACATTTCACAGTTTTCACAACAGGTCTTTGGCAAAGATCTTGCCTTACATAAGGAATTGCAACATGTTGTTTCTGGAGCCTGGAATTCTCTGGATCCACTATAGGTCCCTCCTGGGTCCTAGTTTTCTCAGAATTTACAGCAGGTTTGGACTTCTCAGTATTCTAGGAATCAACATTAAAATTTGATAAGCAGTAGCTAAAACCAGCTCCCAGGTGTCGGGCATCATCCTGTAGGCAGGAGCTACCACAGGGGTACCAATAGCTACCAGGAGAGGCTACTTTAACTTTTTTCCCCATTATTTCTTCCTTATTAACCTTCTCAAATACTGAAAGTTATTGTCACATATACATGTTTCTAAGGCATCCTTTGGCTGTATGCGCCAAAAGTAGCGCCTGGTAGTTGTTCATTTCTAGCTAACCAGGCTCTCCTCTGCTTTTTCTCAGGATTCACAAAAGGTCCCTCCTAGACCTTGGCTTTCTCTGGATTCAGAGCAGTGCATGGTATTATGGACAATCCAAATGATGTTTACCTAGCACTCCATGATCAGGACTCAAGGAAAGTCTGAGTGCAGTGTACCTAGCTCCAGCACCCCTTATTTGGGACAGTACAAATGCACTTTACACAGCACCCCAGGACTTGTTTCAGGAACAGTCTGAATGCTGTTTAGCAAGCACCAATGCTAAGGCTGGCTTCCACAAGCTGTTTAGATTGCACCAAAACCAGGGCTGATATCCGGGACAGCCCAAATTCTGATTACCTAGCAGTCATTGGCTGATATAAGGGACAGTGTATATTTGCTGGTTGCCTGAGATGCCCAGGGCTAGTTTCGGGACTCCTGGATGTTGGCTTTCTAACGATTCACAACATGTCCCAATGGGTTGTGATAAATGGCACTGACTATCTTAGATGCCAGCTGTAGTAGCATCTAAGATAAACAGCACTTGAGATAAACAGCACCTGACTATCTTAGATTGCAGCTCTGGTGGTGATGCTAGGTAAACATCATTCAAAATGTCCTTGATAACAGCTCTGGAGTACTAGGTAAAATACATCTGCACTGTACCAAAAACAAGCTTTAGAGCTTTCACTACATACAATGTTCACAATGTCCCTGTTAGCATTCCTGGTGTTGATGCTAGATAAATACTATTCACACTCTTCAAGAAACTGGCCTTTGTGGTGGCAGGTGAACAGCACACATACTGTCTTTGATAGTAGAAAAAAGGATGCTAGGTAAACAGAACCTGAAAGTCCTGGATACCAGCCCTCGTGTTGATGTCAGATAAACAGTATTTTGAAATTTCTCAATACACGCCTTGTTTTTGGTGCTAGTAATCAACATTTGGACAGTCCTTGATTCCAGCCCTAGGGGGATTGGTGTCAGATGAACAGAATTTCTACTATCCTGGAAACCAGCTATGATGATGATGATGGTAAACAACACTAAGACTCTCCCTGCTATCTGCCAATGGGGTGCTAATTTGGACTCTCTCAGATACTAGCATTGGTGGTGGAAGTTGATAAACAGCATTCACACTGTCCTTGAAACCAGTGCTGGGGTTGTTAAGTAAACAATATTCTGACTGTCCCACTTACCAGCCCTGATAGTGGTGCTTGGTAAACAACAATCAGAGTGTCCATTTTACTAGTGCATGCGGTGCTAAATAAACTGCAGTGGAAATGTTCGGGATAAAAGCTTTTGTGGCGATGCCAGGTGAACATCCTGCATACTGTCCCTGACACTATCCCTGGGGGTGATAGGTGACTGACACAGTGAATATCCCTGCTACCAACACTGGTGGTGGGGCTATGTACACAATACTTAGAGCATCCCAGATACCAGCTCTGTTGGTGATGGTAGGTAAATAGCATTGTGGATGTCGCAGATGGGGGTGCCAGGTAAAGAGAACTTACTTTGTTCTTGAAACCAACCCTTGGGATCCTAGGTAAATCACATTTGATCTGTCTGGGTATCAGCTCTTGTTTGTGTGCTAGGTAAACAGCATTTCAATGGTGCTGAATACCAAACCCTGATGTTTGTACTTAGTAAACAGCACTTGGACTGTTCCTGATACCAGCCGATGCGGTGGTAGGTAAACATCATTCCCACCTTCCCTTCTAACTGTCCTGGTGGCTGTGCTAGGTAAACAGCATTGGCCCTGTCCAACTTACCAGAATTCATGTTCTTGTTAGCTAAAGTGCTCTTGGACTGTTCATGATGCTAGCCCATGGGGTGCTATGTAAAAGGCACTCAGATGTTCCTGGATACACGTTCTGGTGATAGGCAAGCAATATTTAGACTGTCCTTGATACCTGAACTGGAGGTACTAGATACACAGCTTCCACAATGTCCATGATACCAGCTCGGGTGTGTGCTATGGGCTTTCTTTCAGATTATCTTGGCTTCCAGCTCTGTCGATGGTGCGAGGTAAAAGCATTGTGACTTTGCCAGATGACAGCTCAGAAGTTGCCAGGTAAAAAGTAAATATACCTGTGAAGGGAATGTTATGTAAACAGCATTTGGGCAGGCCGAAATTCCAGCCCCTGGTCCCGATGCAAGGAAAACACTGCTTGAACTGTAGTATTCAGACTTTACCGGATACATGACATGGAAGTGCTAGGTAAACAGCATTGAGACTGTCCCCAATACATGCCTTTTGGGGATGTTATGCAGCCATCACTCTGATGGCCCCTTGCAACAGCCTTGGTGTTGGTGCTAGTTAAGCAACACATGGGCAGTCCACGATTCCAGCCCATGGTTTGCTGGTTAAATAGCACTCAGACTTTCCCTGATACCAGCCCTGGGGGTGCTAGGTAAACAGCATTCAAACTTGTCTTGAAACAATCCCTGGTGGTGGTACTAGGTAAATAATCGTTGGACTGTCCCAAATACCAACCTTGTTGTTGGTGCTAGGTAAGCAACATTGGGCCTGTCCTAGATACTAACCCTGGTGGTTGTGTTAATTTGATGCTATGTTATGATATGTGATTGGGATTTATTCCACGCTCTGCTGCCACTTGCTTGGTCTCTAGGTGCTCACATAGTTTAGAAGGAATGGGGGTTGACTTAGGTTTGTACATAGAGAGGGAAAATGCAAGGTAGCTTTGCTGTTGCATTGATGCATACAGAATGGAAGTACCGTTATGTCTCTGTGCTTTGTATACGTTTCTAGTCTATGTCCAGAGGAGAGAGGCATTTGTATCTGAATGGGTGCCTGGTGTGCCTGTAGGGCTTGAATGCATTTCATGGAACTGTGGTGTAAGTTGGTTGTAGAGGTGGAGGATTTTGATGTTTGGTGTCTGCTGGAGGGTATTACATTGACATTTGCGGATGTCTTCATTGATTTGCATATTGTGTGTTGGAATAATTTGAGCATGTTGGCTTGGGGAGCAGCCAGAAACATTGGTCGGGAGGTTGTTGAAGGGTGCAGACATTCTTGAAGATACATATGGCAGATCATAACATTACATAGTTGAGTTGTCCTTTGATTGGGTTAGGTGATTTTAGTTATGCACTAAAGTGCATCCAGGTTGCATAATAGACAGATAGGTTAATGTATCCTTACTAAGTATGTGCCAAAGTCAGGTGAGCCTTTCCCATGCCCAAGAGTCAGATCCGAATATCTTATGTTAGTGGTGCACAACTAATTTAGAGCAAACTGTTTTATTTCATAGCTCAGCCGAATAGCCATTTTCATAGTGTACTTTATATAGTGAGGGTTTAACTTTTAAAGCTCTGGAAGTCAGTGAATTAAAAGGAATATTGTCACCTAACTTACTTGAGTCCTCCATTTCTACACCTTTTTTGTGGTCATTAAAGAAACTATGGGTGATTTGCAAACAGCCAGCAAAAGGTAGTACTATTGTGCCTACTGTGTAAGTGGAAGTTTGCTGGTTGTCTTGACTAAGATGCCAAATATTTGTGACTGGTGTCATATCTCGTGGTTCCAACCCACACAGCGCCTTATCATACTGGGAATCAAAGATAAAGGCCACATTATTGCAACTTTGTTCGATCTAAGCACTAAGGCAAAGTATGCCATAGGTCAAAAAGCTATCTTCTCAATACATTTTTGCACTAAGGCAAAGTTTGCCATAGTGCTAAGATAGGACAGTATTAAAACAGGGGCAAGCTTTGCCCGGGTACAAAAATGCATTGTAAGGATAGGTTTTTGCCATAGGCTAACTTTACCCTAGTGCTAAAGCGGATCAAAATGGCATTTGCACTGATGCAAAGATTCAGTAAATGTTTTCTGAGCATTACCTACGCACATGTTAATTAAACCAAACTGCCTACCTAACACCGGACGCATGCTACGCTGGTATCTGGGTAGCACTGAGTGCTGTGGCCACACTAGCAGACGGAACCTAACTATCCTGCAATGTCCTGAGTGGCTTGGAGTCTCCAATTAGGGTAAAGGAACATTCCAAGGAACTGAACATGTGCCTAGTTGCTAATGATTTTGAGTGGCACAAGAGTTCATGTAGGACTTTGTGTGGTACAATCAATCCTCCTTTAGATGGCTTGATACCAGCAGAATTGAGTTAAATGTCCTCTTTTCTGCAGTTATAAGATGGCATCATTGGGGACACAAGCACCACTGCCAGTGCACAAAAAGAAAAATAGACATAGAGAGTTCTTTTGAAAGACTGGGTGGCTCAGCTGTGAAGCAATGTCAATGCCTACAGGGTGAAGGATGCAACAGCTGATGACAGATCTGTTAGGACATATTTTTTAATTACTTGCATACCCAAATGCAGAACATGGGAGCACACACTGGAAACTACTGAACACCGCCCCATTAACAATAGGGTGGTTACGCGTCTTTGTTAAACATGGACTCAGCGACTGTAAACAAACCCTCATTAATTTTATAATATATAAGCTGATATGCCTTCCGTCCCTTTCCTGGGATTTTACTTTTTTATAGGTACTATTTGTTAGAAATAGCTTAAAGTAGCTTAACGCTTTTTGGAAAGGCTCCATGACAAAGGTGAAAAGGAAACTTCACTACATTTTTCAATTATTTCTCATTTTAAAAATGTTTTCTCATAAAGACTACACAACACAATTTATTGTTCTTAAAAAGTAATTCTGAAACATATAAATGTACGTGAGAACAACATGGAGATTTCTGAGCAGCAGGTTGGGTGACATGATGCTGACGGTTCCAACTATGGACCTAAAGTTCAATGCAAAAGTACATGTTCATTGTAAGAATTTTTTGAAGAGTGTATGTTTAGATATCTGGATAGCATGGCTAAGCAATGCTTAGTGGAGATGGGTCTGGATAGGGTCTCAGAGACGTGGCTGGATTTTAACCTGAGAAGGATCGAAGGGAAACTCATCCGCCTTGATGCAGGAGAGTCCCTCGATCATTTGGCTGGCCTCCACAAGTTTGAGTTCTATGCCCGCCAGGCTCTCACACTTGGCCTCCAAAATCCTACCTGACTAAGCTGCGCCTTCCAAGGCTGATCAGATTTATTTTGACAATTTGTCTACAATCTTTGCCCGTCTTTGAAAACACAGTGGCATGGGTGTGCGTACCTAGAGCTGAAAGACTGTGTAGATTATGTGGCAAGCAATTGAAAACTACATGCCACATTTTGACCAAGTGTGGGGCTCTGATTTCAGAGTACAACAAGGCCTATAGCGAAGTGCGTTTTTACACTTCAGACCAATTTTGGGCTACAATTTTTGGCACGGAATCCTTGATAACAGTAGCCTCAGCCTATGGTCTTTGGCAGCGGGCGGCCAAGAAACTGGCCTTGGTCCCCGTAAGCTGCTGATTAGGTCTATGTTTGCTGTTATTGTGGTGAGATTGCTGACAAGTTATATCCTGCCCAGTTTGCAAGTCTTAATGACACGTGATATGTCTTTTAATTATTTACATAATGTTTGTTCATGATAAATTATGACATTTGGTAGAAAGCTTGATTTTAATGTTTAATTATGTAACAGTGTAACATGGTTTTAAATGCAGCCAAAGGCACTTAATACAAAAACAAAAACAAAAAATAGAAAATAAGGAACAATGCTTCGCCAAGCCACAAACACATTCTGACTGGTGCTGAAATTCGGCGAACAGGCGGGGGTGTCCAAATGGCATAGGAACAATGATCTCCACAAGTCACACCACAAACACATTTTAACTTTTATTTATATAGATTTGTTCGAAGTTGAGCAATATCTATGATGGATTGATGGACGTAAAAGTCATAAAAATAGATTTGCGCCTTGCATGTGTACTTTAAATGTTATGAAATTGTTGTCTCCAGTCCGAAGAACAATGTATTTGTGCTGTTGCACTTCTAAACACAGGCTCCTGGGTACGTTTTATAGAGTGGTATGCTGCACCCAGAAGCCTCAAGAACATTTCCAAGCTCAGACAGTGCTAATTAATTTAGCATGTTCAATCGTTTATGTAAATTTCATAGTTTTACATTTTCAAATGAGATGAAAAGTTTTACTCCAAATGCCGAGGAACCCATTGTTTAATTACTGCAAACTGGTGAACTTGAGCCCTAAATGGTGACTGGCTATTGCATGTGCATTCTACTTAGAGATGCCTTTCAATACTTTCAATTTGCATTCAAGTTTCCATATCTTTACAGACAGTGATGCATCCCATTAATAGCTCGAAAGACTGGGTAGGGTGTGCTTTTGGTTCTCCTTTATTGGAGATGTCTAGTTGAGGATAGACGTCCCCCTCCTCCCTTCCTCTTGGGATCAGAACTGAAGTGACAGTGATAGGAGGCCTGGTAAATTCACAACTGGACTACTCTAATAGTCGTCTAGCCGGGGTTCCTGTAAAACAAATGCATTGGCTGCAGAAGGCGCAAAATGCAGCGTTTTGACTGGTGTTTGGAGTAAATCTTCTTCTATTTCTGGGTTTCATCGATCCACCCACTGGCAAGCCATGGAGGACAGAATCAAGTTTAAGATTGGGTGTATAATATGATATGTATGATAATCAAATGTTTGAATAATCTAGCCCCTCATATTTAGTAGATACATTAAGCCCCTACCAAGAAACACGGGCCCTTAAATCAGGGAAAAAGTTACTACTGACCATTCCTCTGTCTTCCTCTATGTCCAGAGGAGATCACAGATTTTCTGTATTTGGACCTAAACTCTGGAACAGCCTTCCACTGGAGTTTAGGAAAGTAGAGTAATTTGCCAATTTCTGAAAAAAGTTAAAAACCTATCTGTTTAAATTGTTAGTTTGTTTGTTTGTTTATTTGTATAGTGCACAAAATCCTTAGGTATCTGGGTGCTTAAACTTAAAAGATTAGTTTCAGTGCTTCGGGTTACGGAAAAGGAAGCACAATAGGTGAGTTACAACAACGTGGAGCGTGCAAAGGTAAAACATACGCAAAGTGCAAACGAGAAGTACAAGTGATCAACTCCATTGAGCCTGACACCATGCATGGGGCGGCAGCAACATGAAGATGCAAAGTCAAGTCAGTGGGCATATACATGGTGCCTACCCAATGTTGCAGGGCGGCAGCAGCACACAGATGCGAGATTCAGCAATAGGCAAATACATGGTACCTACCCCATGTTGCAGGGTGGCAGCAGCACACAGATCCGAAAGTCAAATCATTGGGCAAATACATGGTGCTTACCCGGTGTTGCAGGGCGGCAGCAGCACACAGATGCGAAAGTCAAACCAATGGGCAAATACATGGTGCCTAGCCCATGTTGCAGGGCGGCAGCAGCACACGGTTGCGAGAGTCCAGCAATAGGCAAATGCATGGTGCCTACCCCATGTTGTGGGGTGGCAGCAGCACACAGATGTGAAAGTCAAATCAATGGGCAAATACATCGTGCCTACCCCATATTTCAGGGAGGCAGCAGCACACAGATGTGAGAGTCCAACAATAGGCAAATACATGGTGCCTACCCCATGTTGCAGGGCGGCAGCAGCACACAGCTGCGAAAGTCCAGCAATAGGCAAATACATGGTGCCTACCCCATGTTACAGGTTGGCAGCAGCAAACAGATGCGAATGTCCAGCAAATAGGCAAATACATGGTGCCTAGCCCATGTGGTGGGGCGGCAGCAGCACAGAGATATGAAAGTCAAATCAATGGGTAAGTACATGGTGCCTAACCCATGTTGCAGAGCGGCAGCAGCACACGTATGCAAGAGTCCAGCAATAGACAAATACATGGTGCCGACCCCATGTTGCAGGGCAGCAGCAGCAGCACACAGATGCGAACGTCCAGCAATAGGCAAATACATTGTGGCTACCCCATTTTACAGGGTGGCGGCAGCACACAGATGTGAAAGTCAAATCAAAGGGAAAATACATGGAGCTTATCCCATTATGCAGGGTGGCAGCAGCACACAGATGCAAGGGTCCAGCAAAAGAAAAATACATGGTGCCGATCCCATGTTGCAGGGCAGCAGCAGCACACAGATAAGAAAGTCCAGCAATAGGCAAATACATCGTGCCTACCCCATTTTACAGGGTGGCGGCAGCACACAGATGCAAAAGTTCAGCAAATAGGAAAATACATGGTGCCTACCCCATGTTGCAGGGCAGCAGCATCACACAGATGTGAAAGTCAAATCAAAGGGAAAATACATGGTGCCTACCCCATGTTGCGGGGCAGCAGCAGCACACAGATGTTAATGTTAATGTTAAAGGACATTTGTACCGCGCACTATCACCACCGGAGTGGTCGCCTGGCAGATGCAAAAGTCAAGTGAATGGGAAAATACATGGTGCCTGCCTACCCCATATTGCAGGGCGGCAGCAACATGCACGTGCAGAAAAATTAAAAAGGGCACTATTGGGCTAGAAAGAGTAACATCGCGGGCGACCAAAGGAGAGGGGGGTGGGGCCGCATTCTGCATCAAAAGCGACCAGGAGGGGCACACTCTGCATCACAGATGACCAGGGGGGTCACACTCTGCATCACAGGCGACCAGAGGGAGGGGGTAGGGGCACACTCTGCATCACAGGTGACCAGGGGGAGGGGTAGGGGCCCACTCTGCATCACAGGCGACCAGGGTGGGGGGTAGGGGAAAACTCTGCATCACAGGCGACCAGGGTGGGGGGTAGGAGCACACTGCATCAAAGGCAACCGGGGGTAGGGGCACACTCTGTAACACAGGCGACCAGGGTGGGGGGTAGGGGCACACTCTGTATCACAGGTGACCAGGAGGGCACACTCTGCATCACAGGTGACCATGGGGAGGGGTAGGGGCACACTCTGCATCACAGGCAACCAGGGTGGAGGGTAGGGGCACACTGCATTACAGGCGACTGGGCGGGCAGGGGCACAATGCATCACAGGCAACCAGGGTGGGGGGTAGGAGAACACTCTGCATATCACAGGCGACTAGATGGAGGGCTAGGGGCACACTCTACATCACAAGCGATTAGGGGGAGGGGCACAATCTGCATCACAGGCGACCAGGGGAGGGGTGGGGGCAAACTCTGCATCACAGGCGTCCAGGGGGAGGGGTAGGGGCACACTCTGCATCACAGGTGACCAAGGGGAGGGCTAGGGGCACACTCTGCATCACAGGCGACCGGGGGGGTCTAGAGACACACTCTGCATCACAGGCGAACAGGGGAGGGCTAGAAGCACACTCTGCATCAGAGGCGACCAGGGGGAGGGATAGGGGGCACACTCTGCATCACAGGCGACCAGGGTAGGAGGTAGGGGCACACTCTGCCTCACAGGCGACCAAGGGAGGGCTAGGGGCACACACTGCATCACAAGCAACCGAGGGAGGGCTAGGGGAACACTGCATCACAGGCAATCGGGGGAGGGCTAGGAGCACACTCTGCATCACAGGTGACCAGGGGAGGGATAGGGGTATACTCTGCACCACAGGCAACCAGGGGGAGGGGGTAGGGGCACACTCTGCATCACAGGTGACCAGGGGGAGGGGGAGGGGTCCACTCTGCATCACAGGCAACCAGGGTGGGGGGTAGGGGGACACTCTGCATCACAGGTGACCAGGGTGGGGGGTAGGTGCACACTCTGCATCACAGGCGACCAGGGGGGCACACTCTGCATCACAGGTGACCAGGGGGAGGGCTACGGGCACACTCTGCATCACAGGCGACCAGGGGGAGGGCTAGGGGCACACTCTACATCACAGGCAACTAGGGGGAGGTGCACAATGTGAATCACAGGTGACCAGGGGGAGGGGTGGGGGCACACTCTGCATCACAGGCGACCAGGGAGAGAGCTAGAAGCACACTCTGCATCACAGGCGACCAGGGTGGGGGGTAGGGGCACATTCTGCATCACAGTCAACCAGGGGAGCGCTAGGGGGCACACTCTGCATCACAGTTGACCAGGGGGAGGGCTAGGGGTACACTCTGCATCACAGGCGACTGGGGGGGGGCAGCATACTTGAAGCAGACAGGGAACAGACAGAGCCTTCCTCATGGGCCTTAGTTGGTGTACCAGCTCGCGCCTCCCCGTTTCCCTGATAGTGCTATGAGAGCCCAGGCAGCCAATGGGAGGGAGGGAGTGCAGACCAGGCAAGGAGCCTACTCAAACAAAGAAATAATCCACATCTTGGAAAGGCACGTTAACTGTGTGACAAAGTGTGCTCACACTAAAGAAGGAGCAAAGAAACCCACAGTTTGGTTTGAAATAGCAAAAGGATTCCTCCCAGGCAGCTCATGGGCCCCAAGAGCAGCGAATTTCAATTTTTAGGCAAAATGAAAATAAACACGCAACAGCATGAAAAATGCAGCACAATGCAGGTCTTACCCTGCCAAAGCGTGTGACTCACTGTGGGATGTTGCAGCAGGTGAGGGGCTGCCGAGCCATTGGCAGCGTAGGAGGTTCAGCAGGCAAGGGAAGATGGGCTCTGTCTTATGACTACTTAGCAAAGTTTCCAGATCCGGTGTAACTTTGTTGATTCAATTTTATAACAGCTACACCCAGATACGATTTGGTTGGTCCCAGCAGCGCAATATATAACTCTCATTCAATTAATCTAGTTGAAATGCTTTGTCAATAAAGTTAATACTATCTGTAAAAATCCGGCTTTATTACATGAGTAGGTCTCCGACTATAGCTGCTTCCTGCATTGTCATGCAACCTGAGTACATCCATTCACAGGGCCTCATTACGACTCTGGCAGTAGATGTGCCTGTAAAACCAGCATGGCTATCGTGGAGTGGTTTTTTTTTCGGCACCCGGGAATGGACAATTACCAGGGCATTACACCCCCGGCAGACCCTGTAATTGCCCATTCCTGGGCGCCGGAAAATATTAGTCCCCATTCCCATTTGGGTCCCATTGGACTACCATCAAGGTCTGCGGGTGGGTGCCGTTCCGCCCGCCAGGTCAGACCTGGAGGGTGGGAAGGCTCCCACCCGCAGAACTCGTAGCTTGCCGGTCCGGACACAACTGTACGTGCAAGCTTACAGGTACCATTGTTTCTGGACTGGCAACCTTGTAATAATGCCCACAGATTCCATTTCCAGGCACATTTTCCAACAGCACAATGTAAATTTACAGGAAACGGAGATCATGAGCAATTCATAGTCAAGGTACTGGCTGATGTCAACATCAAAGAAAGCAACATGAGAGTTAGTTAACAGCACGGCAAATCTTTTAATTTCAAGCATGCCCGAATCTGATAATTGGAACCTGAGGGGGTCTGTCAGAAACTCACATGTAAATGAAGAAAAATATGACTCTCTGTGGTGTGCAGGCAGTGGCTACTGCTCGGGACTGGGAGCAGGGATGTCAATTCACCAAAATGCCAGGGGTAGTGGACTTGACATCACACACCCAATTACATCACAGGAAGTGATGTCATAGGAACTGTGACCCAAATGACATCACATGAAATAACATCACATGACATTTAACCTTGACAATATCACCTGAAGTGACTGACTGGTGTCTAAAGCAGATAGATCTTTTAAGATACCAACCACACTTTAAGTAAGGTGCTGCATTGATATGCCATGGAGGGTGTCAACGTATGACAGGGGTAGACCCAGTAGCACCAACATTGCCCATGGGCACTGGCATGCATATGCCACTACAGCCTCGTATGTTCATTTACTGATTTCTTTTACCGATATAGCAGCCTGTCAGGCCTAGGAATCGTATGCCAAGTAAAGATACATGTGCAGCCTCTATTTGTCCATACTGCAGTCTTAAGGCTGTTATAACCTTACAGCCTAGGCACATTCAAAATATGTAGGTTACATTCTTATATAGCCAGTTGCTTCTTTCATATGTTAAGTGCATCCTGAAATGTCCAGTAATGCCTCACAATGTCAGTTAATGCCTAATACACCTGGCATGTAAACCATATGTAAGGAAGAGCCATAAACGTCTCCTAGTTTCTGATAGTCTCTGTATAACAATGTTTCTCGCTCTCTCTTGTACTTGAGTTTAATACACTATTCTTTAGTAAACTCCGGATATGTCCTCCATGAGCTTTTATGATTCTTATAAAACACTTCTGGGTTTGGTGCCCTCTTTAAGGTATGCTGCTTACTGCTTATTTTACGACAAACACTCACACTTCTGTCTTCATTATAACTCTTTCACAGTCTCTCAATTCATCGTTGGATACTTTGTATGGGACTTGATCCCCTGTTAAATTCCCCTACTCTTGGGCTCTCTTGGTTTTGCTTTTTTACTATCTCTCTTGATAGTCTTTTATCATATTCCTTAGCAGCCGTGCTTAGGCTTTATTTTAACCATTCTTTGTCTATTTCTTCATAAGAGGTTTTCCCTTCCTTCCCCGGTGATTGTTTTCAGTTTCTTTTTATTCTTTTCACAGGGTTATTTTCTACTTGCTTTATGAGCCTTTCCAATTGGCAATCAATCATCTTTATTCCGTGTATCTCATCTTTATAACTGGGATGAGTTGTACTCTTCATATGCTCTCAGCAATAAAATAACTTTACTCCATGTATCTATAGTCTTTTTGACTGGGACGAGTTGTACTCTTCATATGTTATTGCCCCTGCAGCCGCCCGCTTTTTCCGTGCTACCTGGTACCTTCGTCTACCTCGGGGAAAGTTGCGGGGTTCAGACACGCTCGGGTATTCTTCGCTGTTGTCAGTTCTCCCATTCTGGACTTACAGTGGCATCTTGTTCTCGGCTTCCTTTCAGGTGGCAGTCATCTATGGACGTGGGCGATGGGGAGCTTCTCAGGCTCCCAGCTCTATTGGTTTCGGTATTGTTCTGCAGGTGTCTCACTCACCACAAGGCACTTGTGATCAATCCACCAGCAGCTTCTGGATACTCCTTGCTTCTCAGACAGCAGTTTCCCCATTACCATTCTCGCGGCCTCCAGGAGTCTCAGCCTAGTGTTCATGGGCAGTTCGAAAATCGTGAGTTCTGCTCCGCCTCTCCAAGGCACGATCACGTCAGGGCAGTGGTCAAAGTGCACAAAAAGAAGTAGTGGAACTATGTTCACTGTTGGCCTGCCCCGACTCCCCACAAACCCCATTGCCATGCCCCCTTCTGAGGTGCAACCCAAACCCCCAAATAAACACACCTGCCATTTAAGGGAATGTTGAGTGCAGGACACTGAGGTGCAAGTTTCAAATTTTTCCTACACTTTTATTTTAAAACTAAACCATTCGGGTTCGGGTTATTTTAAAATAAAAGTATGGCAACAGTAAAACATTTTGTTAAGAAGTAGAGGAGCACCGCTCCCAACCGCTCTAGGTACTCACATAGTTTCGAAGGAATGGGGGTTGACTTAGGTTTGAACATAGAGAGGGAAAATGCAAGGTAACTTTGCTGTTGCATTGATGCATACAGAATGGAAGTTCCGTTAGCTCTGTGTTTGCATACGTTTCTAGTCTATGTCCAGAGAAGGGAAGCTATTCTATCTGAATGGGTGCCTGGTGTGCCTGTAGGGCTAGGATGCATTTAATGGAAATGTGATGTAAGTTGGTTGTAGAGGTGGAGTATTTTGATTTTTGGTGTCTGTTGGGAAGGTATTCAATTGACATTTGTCGATGACTTAATTGATTTGCATATTGTGTTTTGGAATAATTTGAGCATGTTGGCTTGGGGAGCCGTCAGAAACCTTGGTCGGGAGTTTGTTGAGGGGTGCAGACAATCTTGAAGCTGCATGTAGCAGGGCATAAAATTACAGTTGAGTTGTCCTTTGATTGGGTTAGGTGATTTTAGTTATGCACTAAAGAGCATCCAGGATGCATAATTGACAGATAGGTTAAGATATCCTTACTGAGAATCTGTCAAAGTCAGGTGAGCCTTCCCTATGCCCGAGAGTCAGATCTGACTACCTTATGTTTATGGTGCAACTTTGCCCTAGTGCTAATACGAATCAAAGTGGCATTTTCACTGGTGCAAAGTTTCAGTAAATTATTTCTGAGCATTACCTAGGCATATTTGAATTAAACCAAACTGCCTACTTAATACTGGAGGAATGCTACGCTCGTATCTATGGCTACACTAGCAAAGGGCACCTAACTATCTTGAAACGTCTTGAGTGGCTTGGAGTGTCCAATCAGGGTAAAGGAACATTCCAAGGAACTGAACATGTGCCTAGTTGCTAATGATTTGGATTGACACAAGAGTTGATGTAGTGGTACAATCAATCCTCCTTTAGATGGCTTGATGCCAGCAGCATTGAGGCAAATAAACTCTCTTCTGCGGTTATAGGATGGTGTTGTTGGGGACACAAGCACCACTGCCAGTGCACGTAACAGTGAAATACACATAGAGAGATCTTATGAAAGTCTGGGTGGCTCAGGTGCCAGCTGTGAAGCAATGTCAATGCCTACAGGGTGAAGGACGCAAGAGCCGATGACAGATCTGTTAGGACATATTTTTTAATTACTTGCATACCCAAATGCAGACCGTGGGAGCACACCCTGGAAACTACTGAACACCGCCCCATTAACAGTAGGGTGGTTACGCGTCTTTGTTACACATGGACTCAGCGACCGTAAGCAAACCCTAATTAATTTTATAATTTACAAGGTGATATGACCAGCGTTTCCTGGGAATTTCTTTTCTTATAGGTACTGTTTGTTAGAAATACCTTAAAGTAGCTTTACGCTTTTCGGAAAGGCTCCATAAGAAAGGTGAAAAGGAAAATTCAGAAAATGTTTACATCATTTCTCATTTTAGAAATGTTTTCTCTTAAAGACTACAGAACAGAATTTATTGTTCTTAAAAAGTCATTCTGAAACATATAAAAGTATGTGAGAACAACATGGAGATTTCTGAGCAGCAGGTTGGGTGACATGATGCTGACGGCGCCACCAACAATGGACCTAACGTTCAATGCAAAAGTACATGTTAATTATAAGAATTTTTCTAAGCATATATGGTATATAGATCTGGATAGCATGGCTAAGCAATGCTTAGTGGAGATGGGTCTGGATAGGGTCCCAGAGACTGGATTTTAACCTGAGAAGGATCGAAGTGAAACTCATTCGCCTCAATGCAGTAGAGTCCCTCGATCATTTGGCTGGCCTCTGCAAGTTTGAGACCTATGCCTGCCAGGCTTTCATATTTGGCCTTCCAAAATCTTACCTGACAAAGCTGCGCCTTCCAAGGCTGATAAGATTTATTTTGGCAATTTGCTTACAAACTCTCCCCGACTTTGAAAACACGGGGGCATGGGTGGGCGTACCTAGAGCTGAAAGACTATGTAGATTATGTGGCAAGCAACTGGGAACTATGTGCCACATTTTGACCCAGTGTGGGCTCTGATTTCAGAGTACAAGGCCTATAACGAAGTGCGTTTTTATACTTCTGCTGCTCCCAGCTCTATTGGTTGCGGCATAGTTCTGCAGGTGTCTCACCCACCACAAGGCACTTGTGGTGACACCACTGGCAGCTTCTGGATACTCCTTGTTTCTCAGACAGCAGTTACCCCATTACCATTCTCGCCGGCTTCCAGGAGTCTCAGCCTAGTGTTCATGGGCAGTTCGAAAATCGTGAGTTCTACTCCGCCTTTCTAAGGCGCGATCACATCAGGGCAGTGGTCAAAGTGCACGAAAAGAACTAGTGGAACTATGTTCCCTGTTGGCCTACCCCGGCTCCCCACATATCCCATCACCCCGCCCCATCCTGAGGTGCAAGCCAAACCCCCAAACAAACGCAGCTGCTGTTTAAGGAAATGTTGAGTGCAGGACAATGAAGTGCGAGTTTCAACTTCTTCCTACACTTTTATTTTAAAACTAAACCATTCGGGTACGGGTTCTTTTAAAAGTAAAAGTATGGCAACAGTAAAACATTTAGTAAAAAAGTAAAGGAGCACCGCTTCCAACCGCTCTAGCTGCTCACATAGTTTAGAAGGAATGGGGGTTGACTAAGGTTTGTACATAGAGAGGGAAAATGCAGTGTAACTTTGCTGTTGCATTGATGCGTACAGAATGAAAGTACTGTTAGCTTTGTGTTTGCATATGTTTCTAGCTTATGGGCCACATTCCAGGTGCAGCAGTAAGGGGTTAATGGTGCCGGTAAGGTTGCTAGTGCCGTTAACCCCTTACCGCCACATTCCGAGGTCCCTTAGCGGGAGCCGCTACGGGACCATGGAGCTAATAATGGGCCTGTTATTAACGGGCTCGTTATTAGCTCCCTCCCCATTCCCATTGAGCCTTATGGGGGCTCGAATAGGAATGGGGATGGGTATTTTGAATGAGGAATTACCGGGTCCCCCAAGGTTGGAATGGTCCAGTAATTCCGCATTCAATGAACCCGGACCAGGACCGATTTTGGAGGCAGCCATGGCGCTAATAGCACCATGGCTACCTCCAAACTCGTAATGAGGCCCTATGTCCAGAGAAGAGAGGCATTTGTATCTGAATGGGAGCCTGGTGTGCCTGTAGGGCTAGGATGCATTTCATGGAAATGTGGTGTAAATTGGTTGTAGAGGTGGAGTATTTTGACGTTTGGTGTCTGTTGGGAGGGTATTCAATTGACATTTGTCGATGACTTAATTGATTTGCATATTGTGTGTTGGAATAATTTGAGCATGTTGGCTTGGGGAGCTGTCAGAAATATTGGTCGGGTGGTTCTTGAGGGGTGCAGACTATCTTGAAGCTACATATAGCAGATCATAACATTACAGAGTTGAGTTGTACTTTGATTCGCTTAGGTGATTTTAGTTATGCACTAAAAGCATCCAGGATGCATAATTGACTGATAGGTTAAGATATCCTTACTGAGAATCTGTCAAAGTCAGGTGAGCCTTCCATATGCCCAAGAGTCAGATCTGACTACCTTATGTTTATGGTGCACAGCTAATTTAGAGTAAACTATTTTAGTAAATAGCTCAGCCAAATATCCATTTTCTAAGTATACTTTATATAGTAAGGGCTTAACCTTTAAAGTGCTGGACGTCAGTGACTTAAAAGGAATTTTTTCACCTTACTCACTTGAGTCCTCCATTTCTACACCTTTTTTATGTTCATTAAATAAACTATGGGTGATTTGCAAAATTCAGAAAACGGTAGTACTATTCTGCTTACTTTGTAAGTGGACGTTTGCTGCTTGTCTAGACTAAGCTGCCAAATAGTTGTGACTAGTGTCACATCATGTGATTCAAACCAACACAGCACGTGTTATCATACTGGGAATCAAAACTAAAGGCCGCATTATTGCAACTTTGTTTGATATTAGCACTAGGGCAAAGCTTGCCATAGTTCAAAAACCTATTTTCTCAATACATTTTTGCACTAGGGCAAGGTTTGCCCTAGTGCTAAAATGGAACAGCATCAATACTGGGGCAAGCTTTGCCCAGTTGCAAAAATGCCTTGTAAGAATAGGCTTTTGACATAGGCTAACTTTGCCCTAGCGCTAATACGGATCAAAGTGGCATTTTCACTCGGGCAAAGTTTCAGTAAATGCTTTCTGAGCATTACCTTGGAATATGTGAATTAAACCAAACTGCCTACCTAACACCGGAGGCATGCTACGCTGCTATCTGGGTAGCACTGAGTGCTATGGCCACACTAGCAGACGGAACCTAACTATCCTGCAATGTCCTGAGTGGCTTGGAGTCTCCAATTAGGGTAAAGGAACATTCCAAGGAACTGAACATGTGCCTAGTTGCTAATGATTTGGATTGACACAAGACTTGATGTAGTGGTACAATCAATCCTCCTTTAGATGGCTTGATGCCAGCAGCATTGAGGCAAATAAACTCTCTTCTGTGGTTATAGGATGGTGTTGTTGGGGACACAAGCACCACTGCCAGTGCACGTAACAGTGAAATACACATAGAGAGATCTTATGAAAGTCTGGGTGGCTCAGGTGCCAGCTGTGAAGCAATGTCAATGCCTACAGGGTGAAGGACGCAAGAGCCGATGACAGATCTGTTAGGACATATTTTTTAATTACTTGCATACCCAAATGCAGACCGTGGGAGCACACCCTGGAAACTACTGAACACCGCCCCATTAACAATAGGGTGGTTACGCGTCTTTGTTACACATGGACTCAGCGACCGTAAGCAAACCCTAATTAATTTTATAATTTACAAGGTGATATGACCGGCGTTTCCTGGGAATTTCTTTTCTTATAGGTACTGTTTGTTAGAAATACCTTAAAGTAGCTTTACGCTTTTCGGAAAGGCTCCATAAGAAAGGTGAAAAGGAAAATTCAGAAAATGTTTACATCATTTCTCATTTTAGAAATGTTTTCTCTTAAAGACTACATACCAGAATTTATTGTTCTTAAAAAGTCATTCTGAAACATATAAAAGTACGTGAGAACAACATGGAGATTTCTGAGCAGCAGGTTGGGTGACATGATGCTGACGGTGCCACCAACAATGGACCTAACGTTCAATGCAAAAGTACATGTTAATTATAAGAATTTTTCGAAGCATGTATGGTATACAGATCTGGATAGCATGGCTAAGCAATGCTTAGTGGAGTTGGGTCTGGATAGGGTCCCAGAGAGGTGGCTGGATTTTAACCTGAGAAGGATCAAAGTGAAACTCATCCGCCTCGATGCAGGAGAGTCCCTCGATCATTTGGCTGGCCTCCGCAAGTTTGAGTCCTATGCCCGCCAGGCTTTCATACTTGGCCTTCCAAAATCTTACCTGACAAAGCTGCGCCTTCCAAGGCTGATAAGATTTATTTTGCCAATTTGCTTACAAACTCTCCCCGACTTTGAAAACACGGGGGCATGGGTGGGCGTACCTAGAGCTGAAAGACTATGTAGATTATGTGGCAAGCAACTGGGAACTATGTGCCACATTTTGACCCAGTGTGGGCTCTGATTTCAGAGTACAAGGCCTATAACGAAGTGCGTTTTTACACTTCTGCTGCTCCCAGCTCTATTGGTTGCGGCATAGTTCTGCAGGTGTCTCACCCACCACAAGGCACTTTTGGTCACACCACTGGCAGCTTCTAGATACTCCTTGCTTCTCAGACAGCACTTACCCCATTACCATTCTCGCCGGCTTCCAGGAGTCTCAGCCTAGTGTTAATGGGCAGTTCGAAAATCGTGAGTTCTACTCCGCCTTTCTGAGGCGCGATCACATCAGGGCAGTGTTCAAAGTGCACGAAAAGAAGTAGTGGAACTATGTTCCCTGTTGGCCTACCCCGGCTCCCCACATATCCCATCACCACACCCCATCCTGAGGTGCAAGCCAAACCCCCAAACAAACGCAGCTGCTGTTTATGGAAATGTTGAGTGCAGGACAATGAAGTGCGAGTTTCAACTTCTTCCTACACTTTTATTTTAAAACTAAACCATTCGGGTACGGGTTCTTTTAAAAATAAAAGTATGGCAACAGTAAAACATTTTGTAAAAAAGTAAAGGAGCACCGCTTCCAACCGTTCTAGCTGCTCACATAGTTTAGAAGGAATGGGGGTTGACTAAGGTTTGCACATAGAGCGGGAAAATGCAGTGTAACTTTGCTGTTGCATTGATGCGTACAGAATGAAAGTACTGTTAGCTTTGTGTTTGCATATGTTTCTAGCTTATGGGCCTCATTCTGAGTGCAGCAGTAAGGGGTTAATGGTGCCGGTAAGGTTGCTAGTGCCGTTAACCCCTTACCACCACATTCCGAGGTCCCTTAGCGGGAGCCGCTACAGGACCATGGAGCTAATAATGGGCCTGTTATTAACAGGCTCGTTATTAGCTCCCTCCCCATTCCCATTGAGCCCTATGGGGGCTCGAATAGGAATGGGGATGGGTATTTTGAATGAGGAATTACCGGGTCCTCCAAGGTTGGAATGGTCCAGTAATTCCGCATTCAATGAACCCGGACCAGGACCGATTTTGGAGGCAGCCATGGCGCTAATAGCACCATGGCTACCTCCAAACTCGTAATGAGGCCCTATGTCCAGAGAAGAGAGGCATTTGTATCTGAATGGGAGCCTGGTGTGCCTGTAGGGCTAGGATGCATTTCATGGAAATGTGGTGTAAATTGGTTGTAGAGGTGGAGTATTTTGATGTTTGGTGTCTGTTGGGAGGGTATTCAATTGACATTTGTCAATGACTTAATTGATTTGCATATTGTGTGTTGGAATAATTGGAGCATGTTGGCTTGGGGAGCTGTCAGAAACATTGGTCGGGTGGTTCTTGAGGGGTGCAGACAATCTTGAAGCTACATATAGCAGGTCATAACATTACAGAGTTGAGTTGTACTTTGATTCGCTTAGGTGATTTTAGTTATGCACTAAAAGCATCCAGGATGCATAATTGACTGATAGGTTAAGATATCCTTACTGAGAATCTGTCAAAGTCAGGTGAGCCTTCCCTATGCCCGAGAGTCAGCTCTGACTACCTTATGTTTATGGTGCACAGCTAATTTAGAGTAAACTATTTTAGCAAGTAGCTCAGCCAAATATCCATTTTCTAAGTATACTTTATATAGTAAGGGCTTAACCTTTAAAGTGCTGGACGTCAGTGACTTAAAAGGAATATTTTCATCTTACTCACTTGAGTCCTCCATTTCTACACCTTTTTTGTGTTCATTAAATAAACTATGGGTGATTTGCAAAAAGTCAGAAAAAGGTAGTACTATTGTGCTTACTTTGTAAGTGGACGTTTGCTGCTTGTCTAGACTAAGCTGCCAAATAGTTGTGACTAGTGTCGCATCATGTGGTTCAAACCAACACAGCACGTGTTATACTGGGAATCAAAACTAAAGGCTGCATTATTGCAACTTTGTCTGATATTAGCACTAGGGCAAAGCTTGCCATAGGTCAAAAACCTATTTTCTCAATACATTTTTGCACTAGGGCAAGGTTTGCCCTAGTGCTAAAATGGAACAGCATCAATACTGGGGCAAGCTTTGCCCAGTTGCAAAAATGCCTTGTAAGAATAGGCTTTTGACATAGGCTAACTTTGCCCTAGTGCTAATACAGATCAAAGTGGCATTTTCACTGGTGCAAAGTTTCAGTAAATGCTTTCTGAGCATTACCTTGGAATATATGAATTAAACCAAACTGCCTACCTAACACCGGAGGCATGCTACGCTGCTATCTGGGTAGCACTGAGTGCTATGGCCACACTAGCAGAGGGAACCTAACTATCCTGCAATGTCCTGAGTGGCTTGGAGTGCCCAATTAGGGTAAAGGAACATTCCAAGGAACTGAACATGTGCCTAGTTGCTAATGATTTGGATTGACACAAGAGTTGATGTAGTGGTACAGTCAATCCTCCTTTAGATGGCTTGATGCCAGCAGCATTGAGGCAAATAAACTCTCTTCTGCGGTTATAGGATGGTGTTGTTGGGGACACAAGCACCACTGCCAGTGCACGTAACAGTGAAATACACATAGAGAGATCTTATGAAAGTCTGGGTGGCACAGGTGCCAGCTGTGAAGCAATGTCAATGCCTACAGGGTGAAGGACGCAAGAGCCGATGACAGATCTGTTAGGACATATTTTTTAATTACTTGCATACCCAAATGCAGACCGTGGGAGCACACCCTCGAAACTACTGAACACCGCCCCATTAACAATAGGGTAGTTACGCGTCTTTGTTACACATGGACTCAGCGACCGTAAGCAAACCCTAATTCATTTTATAATTTACAAGGTGATATGCCTGGCGTTTCCTGGGAATTTCTTTTCTTATAGGTACTGTTTGTTAGAAATACCTTAAAGTAGCTTTACGCTTTTCGGAAAGGCTCCATAAGAAAGGTGAAAAGGAAAATTCAGAAAATGTTTACATTATTTCTCATTTTAGAAATGTTTTCTCTTAAAGACTACAGAACAGAATTTATTGTTCTTAAAAAGTCATTCTGAAACATATAAAAGTACGTGAGAACAACATGGAGATTTCTGAGCAGCAGGTTGGGTGACATGATGCTGACGGTGCCACCAACAATGGACCTAACGTTCAATGCAAAAGTACATGTTAATTATAAGAATTTTTCGAAGCATGTATGGTATACAGATCTGGATAGCATGGCTAAGCAATGCTTAGTGGATATGGGTCTGGATAGGGTCCCAGACACGTGGCTGGATTTTAACCTGAGAAGGATCAAAGTGAAACTCATCCGCCTCGATGCAGGAGAGTCCCTCGATCATTTGGCTGGCCTCCGCAAGTTTGAGTCCTATGCCTGCCAGGCTTTCATACTTGGCCTTCCAAAATCTTACCTGACAAAGCTGCGCCTTCCAAGTCTGATAAGATTTATTTTGGCAATTTGCTTACAAACTCTCCCCGACTTTGAAAACACGGGGGCATGGGTGGGTGTACCTAGAGCTGAAAGACTATGTAGATTATGTGGCAAGCAACTGGGAACTATGTGCCACATTTTGACCCAGTGTGGGCTCTGATTTCAGAGTACAAGGCCTATAGCGAAGTGCGTTTTTACACTTCTGCTGCTCCCAGCTCTATTGGTTGCAGCATAGTTCTGCAGGTGTCTCACCCACCACAAGGCACTTCTGGTCACACCACTGGCAGCTTCTGGATACTCCTTGTTTCTCAGACAGCAGTTACCCCATTACCATTCTCACGGCCTCCAGGAGTCTCAGCCTAGTGTTCATGGGCAGTTCGAAAATCGTGAGTTCTGCTCCACCTCTTCAAGGCACGATCACATCAGGGCAGTGTTCGAAGTGCACGAAAAGAAGTAGTGGAACTATGTATCCTGTTGGCCTGCCACGACTCCCCACAAACCCCATCGCCATGCCCCCCTTTGAGGTGCAAGCCAAACCCCCAAACAAACACACCTGCTATTTAAGGGAATGTTCAGTGCAGGACACTGAGGTGCAAGTTTCAACTTCTTCCTACACTTTTCTTTTCAAACGAAACCATTCCAGTACGGGTTCTTTTTAAAATAAATTTATAGGAACAGTAAAACCTTTTTGTTAAAATGTTAAAAAGTAGAGGAGCACCACTCCTAACCGCTCCCACCCACTTAGACCACTGTGCCAGGTGCTTCCCCTCTGTACCATAAACTCTCCTTCTCCTCCTTACTACACTCATCTCAGTTAAATACACGTAATGTCTTGAAGAGACATTGGCCTCATTACATTTTTGCCAGTATCCTGGCGGTAGTACTGCCAGGAAACCAGCAAATGGTATTACCGTTATTGGCACCTGATTTGTTGGCAGATTACAAGTGCCGGCAATGGTAAGTAATTTTTCCAAGGGAGGAAAGCCTGTATAACCGGCACCGGTAATAGTGGTGTTGGTAATAACGGCCTCAAAGTGGGTCGCTTCCCCTTGGGGACAAGGTAAATGCTTTCTACCTAGTGCCACAACTGGGACTGGTAACCAGGACAGTCCAAATGCTGTTTACCTAGCAGCGCTTTGCCTGGTACTAGGCACAGTCTGAGTGTTGTCTACCTAGCACCAAAAGCAGGGCTTGTATCTGGAACAGTTTGAATGTTGATTACATAGCATACGCAGGGCTTTTACCAGTGATGGTCCAAATGCTGTTTCCCTAACACAACCGCCATGGTTGGTTGCCGATACAAGCTGAATCTTGTTAACTTAACATCTGACTGGCTGGTATCAGGGACAGTGCAGGGGATGTTTACCTTCCCGCATCCTAGAGCTGGTATCCGAGACTGTCCAAATGTTGTTTACCTAGCACAAACACCAAAACTGGTATCAGGGACAGTACACATGCTGTTTACTAAGCCCCCCAAAAGCTGCTATCTGGACCAATATGAATGCTATTTACCTGCCACCACCCAGGCTAACACAGTCAATTGGAAATATGTTTACCTAGCAGCACCACAGGACAGGACAGGAATCCAGGACATTCTGAATACTGTTTACCTAGCACTACAGCGCAAGTAACAGGGAACTTCTGAATGTTGTACACTAGCACCAACCTCAACGATGTTATCCGCAACAGTCTGAATGCAGTTTATTTTCAACCGTTTTGCTGGTATATCAGACAGTCTGAGTTCTGTTTAGCTAGCCTCACTCTCAGGGCTGACATATGGGACGGACCAAATACTGATTAGCTAGCTCCACCGTCGATGGCATCAGGGAAATCCTGCTTACCTAGGACCTACAGCAGGGCTCATATCTGGGACAGTCCAAGTGCTGATTACTTACCAACATCACCAACGACTGATTTTCAAGACTGTCAAAGTGCTGTTTACATCAGGGACAGTCTGAATGCTGTTTGCCTGCCACCACCAGCAGGACTGTTATCCAGGTCAGTCTGAATGTTTATAATAATAATCATTCCCACTCCACTCCAACCCTTATATCATTCTATAAAGATCCATAAATCAGTTTGATAACTTTTAATGAACGTCACCCCCTTCCTTTCCTCTAACAGAAACCTATATAATTGCAAGGTATCAACATCCCCCTATAGACATCAATAGAGACCTAAAACAAATATTGTAGCCAAACGTTTTCACCCCAACATCAATCAACATACATCGTCACCGGTAAAATCTGATGAGTTGAATTCCCAACTTCATACTGTATCCTATCACAACAAATTCGCCATACGAAATACACATATCCACCATCTGAGATAATCCATCTGCTCTGTAAACAAATATCCAGCATCATTTAATCTTGCCCCTGCAAGCCCAGAGATCTTGCTATTTCTTATATCAGACGCTCACAACCTGTGATACCACCACCACAATTGAGCAAAGCAAACCCCCGAGAATAGTGACACTTTTTAATATGGTGACTCTTCTGCTTCTCCCAATAAACATGCAGTGGCTTTATAAATAGTCTGTCTGGTGTGCTCCTATTAATTTCAGTTCTTAGTGGATTCACCTTATTGAACTAATTAATGCACAATGAGCACCATCTAATAGGTGAGATTTGAGGCTGGGCTACAAATAACTACTTTTGGGAATGTTGCTTCCGGGCTGCCTGCCATGGAGCAGTGCTATTTCATTACTACTGAGTGCAGGTGGCTGGATTACTTTCTCACTTGTTGCCACTATGTTTATAGGTAAACAGTTGTAAACCTGTCACTTATACCAACCATGTGAGTGCAACGTAAACAGGAAATGGATGGTCGCAGATATCAGCTCTGAGAGCAGTGCTAGGTATGCAGCATTCTGACTCTCCATTATATGTAGACAGCACTTGGACTGTCTGAATTTGAGTGCTGTCCCTGATATCATCCAATGGGTTGAGAAAAACAGAACTTGACTATCTTAAAATGACAAATGTATGTTGTTTTCATTATGTTCTAAACTGGAAACACTGGATGGGTTTTGGTCGGAAATGTGCCTCTCATAGTTTACAGTGTATATACATGCACAGAACCATAATGCGTAAGGTATAGAGGAAGTTAGTGAATACAACATTGTTAACATGAGGGAAATGGCACATGTATGCTTTTCTGCAATGTACCTAAATATGATTGATGCATAGAGATCGCTCACTCATTTACCCTTGAGAAAAAGCAATGTATGAGCATTTACATGTCATCCCGGCAGAGCAGACCAGTTCCAACGGTGTGCTTGTGATGCATTATCAGGTATCTCCCAACAGAGTTAGGAGTTTCTTTGTGGAACTACGTTACCCAACATCTGAGTGTTGGCAACTCCTTCCGACTAACCGTACCCAAACTAAGGTCGTTGTGAAAATCTCTTCACGGCAGCACACTCATGTCGTATATATGCTAAGCTGCTCCCCTAGCAATGTTATGCCTATCAGATCACGGAAACGGCTTAGAGCCTAATGTCCCCTCCTTCCTGCCTTTTCTCCTTCATTTGCATATTATTGTATGACACATGCTCATGCCTGCTTACTGCACGTGCCATTACATTTCAGGAACACTAGCAGCTCATCTTGTCGAGCCTGCAGACATAATCAACTTCACCAGCTAGTATTCAACATCTAGCTACCTTGAAATTGGGGTTACCTCTCCTACCCTTATCATTAGGTACTGACTTGTGCTCATGATTATACTTTTCTGAATAAGACATGTCTGAGCAAAAGTAGTAATTTTCTGTTATTCACAAAGGCATATACCTGAAACATTTGTGTAAAATTGTGTATTTCTAGAGCCCGCCCTGACGAAGGACACACTGTCCGAAATGCATCGGCAAGGGCCTCTCCACAGCAAAATGAAAAAGGGAAAATAAAAAAGATTTTTTCTCCACAAGATGACTTGTCTCTTACAGTGAATGTATGATCTATACTACAATAGCATTCTGTAGTAGTCATAATATGCAGTAGTGTTTACTACACCCTTTGGTATCCCCAGGTCTGGTGACATTTCACCAGACATCTGCTTTGCTTCTTGTTTCACGTGGTGATGTAGTGTACATCAGGTTACTAGAGGACGCCTTTAAGCTTTTTATGTACTAACGATAGACTTATCAAGGAGTTATGGCACACCCCGACCCTTCTCTCTTGGCTTTGACTATCTTACATGCCAGCTCTGGTGGTGATGCTAGGTAAACATCATTCAGACTGTCCCTGATAACAGCTCTGGAGTACTAGGTAAAATACAGATGGACTGTGCCATAAACAAGCCTTAGAGTTTTCACTACAAGAACATTTTCACAATGTCCCTGAAATCATTCCTGGTGTTGATGCTAGATAAATACAATTAGCATTCTTCAAGAAACTAGCCTTTGCAGCGCCAGGGGAACAGCACACATACTGTGTTTGATAGCAGAAAAAGGGATGCTAGGTAAACAGAACCTGGAAAGTCCTGGATACCAGATAAATTGTATTTGGACATTCTCAATACAAACCTTGGTTGTGGTGCTTGTGAACAGCATTTGGACAGTCCTTGATTCCAGCCTTAGTGGGTTTGGTGTCCGATTAACAGAATTTTGACTGCCCTCAATACCAGCCTTGAGGGTAATAGGAAAACAGCATTCCCTCTGTCCTGGAAACCAGCTATGATGATGGTGATAGGTGAACAGTACTAGGGCTCTCCCTGTTACCTGCCCACAGGGTGCTAGGTGAACATAATTTGGACTGTGGCAGATACTAGCGTTGGTGGTGGTTTTCGTTAAACAGCTTTCGCACTTCCCTTGAAACCAGTGCTGAGGTTGTTAAGTAAACACTATTGTGACTGTCCCAATTAACAGCCCTGGTGGTGGTGCTTGGTAAACAACACTCAGACTATCCATGCTAATGGGGTGCTAAGTAAAGTGCATTTGAACTGTTCTGGATACATGTTTTTGTGGTGGTGCCAGGTAAACAGCATTAAACCGTCTGTGACACGATCCCTGGAGGTGAAAGGTAACTGGCATGGTGACTATCCCTGATACCAACACCAGTGGAGCGGCTAGGTAAACCGAATTCAGAGTGTCCTGGATACTATCTCTGATGGTGATGTTAGGTAAATAGCCGTCTGCCTGCCCCAGATGCCAGCACTGGAGGTGCCAGCTAAAAAATAACTCACTTTGTTCATGAATCCAACCCTTGGGATCCAAGGTAAATCACATTTGGTCTCTCGCGGATACAAGCTCTTGTTTTTGTGCTAGGTAAACAGCATTTGGACGGTGCTGAATACCAAACCATGATGTTTGTACTTAATACACAGCACTTGTACTTCTCCTGAGACCAGCCGATGTGGTGGTACGTAAACAGCATTCACACTTTCCCTTGTAACAGTCTTGTTGGATGTGCTAGGTAAACAGCATTTGGACGGTGCTGAATACCAAACCCTGATGTTTGTACTTAATACACAGCACTTGTACTTCTCTTGACACCAGCCGATGTGGTGGTTCGTAAACAGCATTCACACTTTCCCTTGTAACAGTCTTGTTGGATGTGCTAGGTAAACAGCATTTGACCTGTCCAACATACCAGAATTCATGTTCTTGGTAGGTAAAGTGCTCTTGGACTGTCTATGATGCCAGCCCATGGGGTGCTATGTACAAAGCCCTCAGACGTTCTTGGATACAAGTTCTGGTGTTGGTGATAGGTAATCAATATTTAGACTGTCCCGGAAACCTGAACTGGAGTTATTGGATACACAGCTTTTACACTGTGATAGCGGAACTCCGTGATAATTGGTGAGTCCTGACTGCTCGCACCTCGCAGTGCAGGAAGAGAGATACAGAGCAGGGTAGTGTGCAGTGTGCATATACGAGGCAGCAATGTGTTGAGGTTCGTGGGCCTGTGGTGCAAGGGTGTGGCCGAGTTCTGGCTATTACTGGAGTCGGTCTGTCTCGGGCCATCTATGTAGTTATTTATTTGTCTTTCTTTGGTGGATGGGAAGAGGGGCTTTTGTGATCCCTAACTTTGTGACTACATTCACTCTCACGCACCAAAATGCCTGCTACAAGAGCGGGTATGCATACCAGTACACAGAGATCAGTAGATGCGTGTTATGTTCCCCAAACATCCATTTACCTTGGGGCTATTGAGGCTCCTAAACATGCTAGCATTATAGCGGGCTCTCCACCTCAGCCTTCACAGGAGCAGGCAGACTCTGCTTTAACGCTGGGTGAACTCTGTATGATGGACATTCTGGCTAGAAGCACCCAACGAAGACAGCATTTAAAAAATGAAAGAAGGAAATTAACGAGTGGTGAACCTTGTCAATGAACCGACTTCTTGACCACTAGCCAGGTTGGGAAAAAAGCTTGTAAGACTATGACGGAACAACAAAGCAACATCGTTGGATCCCCTGAGATCTCGCAACTTAATCATCCAAGTCAGCCTAAAGTGGGTACCGCTGAACTTCAACTAGGGATAACTGACCATTTAATTTCAACAGTGTAGAATGCAATGCAGTGCCCTTCCAAAGGCATGCATAAGGTCATCACTGAAGCCCTTGCCAATTCTAATCTGGGTAAAAGGGAACAAATGCAACTAATAATGGCAGACTCTTATGGAGAGAATTATCTGTGCATTGGTTAAATGCATGAAGGTTATGGATTTGTATGCATGATTTGATTTTTATTTGATTTGATTTTTATATTTATAAAGCACGTAACCACATAGAGAGCCTGGCAGAGAACTGCATCTGGGCGCAGATGGAGATTTGGTAAAGTAGACATAGATTACCTGCTTTAGGGTAGCACAGAGATGATCTGAACAGACACGTTATCTATTGCTTCCTGAAGTTGGCTAGGTAATTCATTTTACATAACAGTTGTGGAAGCGAATTCCAGGCACGGGGGCCCACAGAAGAGAACCGTTTGTCTCCCCAAGTAGTTTTTCTAGGTGGGTGAATTAGCAATAAACCTTGTCACGTGGATCGTAAAGTATGAGTGGGACAATGGGTTATAATCTTAGATGACACGTAGGTTGGGGCGAAACCATGAATGCACTTAAAAACAAGACATAACATCTTGAACTCTATCCAATGCTCTACTGGCAGACAATGAAGACCTCTCTGGAACTCTGAAATCAATGTTTTCTGTGGCAGTGAAAAAATCATTCGTACTGCTGAGTGCTGGGCCACCTGAAGGCGTTGAAGTTGATATTTCAGTATGCCCGATAAAAGGGCATTGTAGTAGTCCAGTTTGGTGCTTCTAGGGGTTCCTACCACATTGGGACGATCCTTCTCAGAAATGAGTTGAAGTAAATGTTTAAGAAGTTTCAATTGAAAGTAGAAGGACTTGAACCTGTAGATTACAGCATCAAACTGGACTGCCAGATGCAGCTTAGATGTTTTACTGAATGGGTGTATTTCGTTGCAATTCCAAACAAGGTTGGACAGGGAACATTGGCCAATTTATTGTTAGGACCAAAAACAATAATCTAGGATTTAGAAGGGTTTAATGGTAGTTTATTTTCCAGCATCCAGAGCTGGATCTTTTCTGTGCACTTGAGAACTCGCTCCACTGCCTCCAAGGGTTTCTTTAACTGAACATACATCTGTGTATTATCTGCATTTGAACGATACAGCAAATCAAATTGGGCTAAGATGTTAATCAGTGAGCGGATCTGCACATTGGATAGTAGAGGCAGCAGAGACGACCCCTCTGGCACTCTGCAGGTGACCGGCAGTGCTTCAGAGAGGTAAGGACCAGCCTTAACCTGTTGAGATCAATTGGTCAAAAGCGAATTGAAACATTTATTGAACTCTTCAGATACATATGCCACGGATGACAATCTGGATTTAAGCATGGCAAGGCCAACTGTGCTGAAGGTTTCTGACAAGTCAAGCATGACAAGCATGCTGATGTCACCCTCGTTGGCAGTGTCGAGGAGGTCATACCAGACAGCCAATAGGGCTGTCTCTGTGCCATGACCTGGCCTAAATCCTGACTGGTAAGTATCCAGAATGTTGTTTTCTTCCAGGAAACCTGGCAACTGTGTGGTCCCAATGTTCTCCAGGATTTTAGGTGGCCTTAAAAGACCCGCAATAGGATAATAATTCAATAGTATTTTATGATCCAATGTGTTTTTTTAACAGTGGAGTAAGATATTATTTTTTTTGTTCCACAGGTACACTGCCTTGAATTAGCGAGGCATTCACCAATGTATGTCTGGGTTTACTGAGAGCATGTGCATGTTGTTTGGCCAAATAGGCCGGAATAGAGTAATTGCTGCGATTAGTGGGTTTGAGGTTGGCAATCAATTTCTCAATGCTTTCTTCTGTCACCAATGAGAAGGTGAACTTGCAGGCCTTGCAAATTGTTAAAAATCCTGCTAGAACTGCAGGGCAAGTTTCTTAATTTACATACTCAACCTAAGAGAAATGCAGTCGCCCCATGGTGACGGATGACAACATGTTTAACGGTGCATTCTGTAAAATAGTGCACGTCACCATAAGCACACTTCATATTTGGTGCAATATTGCCACTCAAATGCCAGCCATGCACATTGAAACATGTATTTGCCACTTACTGCAAACAAAGTTTGTTTGCAGTAAATGGTGTATACAAGTTTCAAACATCCCTATACTTGCTATCAAGGTCGAGTACCATGCAAAGGGTACTCCCCCTTCAAAAAAATCTCCTCGCCAATGCGAGTGGGCTAGTAGATTTTGCAAGCCCTGACTCAGATACAGGCGCTTTACTGTCTATCACGTGATCAGTGACAGCCTCAATATGAGGGATTACTGTCAAGACTTGATAGTCGTGTAGATTAGAAAGACCTCCGTCCCCAAGTACCACAAAGGGAGATATATAACGACTCTCTGTGCAATCTTTGAGACCACAGGTGGCAGGTACTGGAACGCTGGAAACCTCAGGCTGCTGTAAGGCAAACAAGTAATTACTTAGGATACTAATACAAGGAGAACAAGAAAGCAAGACCTGGTATGAAACAATACAAAATGGCTTACCAAGGTGTGGGAGAAGAGTGGCTGGAATGGAACCAGGGACTCTGCCAGGTGTGAGTACCGTGGTGGGTGTTGGCAGTACCCTCAGTGTAAGGTGGGGGGCGACATCAGAGAGGTGTAGTTGACATCCATCCCCAGACAAGAATGGCCTAACAATGGAAGTCCCTGCAGGTGCGTGATGCTGACACAGAGAATGTGGAAGCTTAAAGCACCATAGTAAATGGAGGTAACAGAAGCAATCCGTGGGACAAATCCGTGGTCAGGTAATTCCAGAGAAGACAGGAAGAGCACGAGCAACAAATCCAAGGGTAAGGGCAAAGGTAGTCCAAAATACGAAGTCTGTGGTCCGAGGCAACAGGTGAGTGGTTCAGAAGGCAAAATTCCGATGGATAAGGTAAAAGGCAGTCCGTAATACGTAGTCCGTGATTCAATAAACCGGTAAGTGATTTTCAATGTAGAACACCAAAACAGTGCTCGAAAACAGCTGTGAAGCACTGAAGGGCGTGAGACAAGGCTATTTAACTTGTTGCCATGGGGACTATGTCACGTGAGCGGGCCTTGCGTGTCATGTGATATGTAGTCGAACGTGGATGCCTAGCAACGGAATGCCTTGTCTGGCCCGAACATAGAAGCCATGGCAGTTGCCAGTGAAGAAAAGGGCGCAAACGCCCTGCAGGATGCAGACTTGTCTTTCCCATTTTGTAACAGCCCCCAGTCCGTGAATGAGACAAACGGACACCTGACTGCTGCCGCCATGAACAGGAATCAGAGCTAGTGGAGGATGTGAGTGAATGAGGAACAAGAGTGTTCCGAGGCAGGGAGTGCATGACAATTACAGCCTGAGCATCAATGTTAAATCTAATCTGGTCCATTTTGACCCCAAAAAAAGCATTGAAATCAATGGCCATATTTAGAGATTTCGGTATGCTAGCATTTATGCAGATAGGATTAGAGAAATTTCTGATGACCATGAACAAGGCTTTTGATTTGTTGTCTGCATGGTTAATCTGTTTTGGAAGGCATATGGATTTAGCCAATAAAATGTCTTCCTTGTAAGTATTTAATGCAAGTTTAGCCTTAATGTAGTCTGCGACAGCTCTGGTACTGAGCCTTTTTTCTCAGTTTTCCGATATAAACCCTTGAGATTTTTTAATTTTTCACAATATCATTGGTTTTTCTTTTTTCGTTGTTTTAATCCCCTTAAAATGAGCGGTGATGTCACAGTTAACTTGTAACTGTCGCATCAAGTTCATTTATAAAGCTGTACAAGAAGTTTCCATTTGTGCCGCTTGTAAATTGTGCAAATGCTCGTTGTCCGAGATGTGATTGAGATCTTTTTTTCAGCAATTGTAGTTACCATCATTCTACCAGAAGTGCGGTTCTTGGCCATGGTAAAACGTACCATGAAATGGTCTCACCAGCTAACTGTCTCATCATCTAGGTGGTCTAAGCATGGGCCTGTGGACTGTATAGTGTCCATACAATGCCCACGTCTATATGGTAATAGATTAGAAAGAATACAAAGATTATGTGATTCAAGGATATCTTTCAGATGTCTGCAGTCAACATCATCACACTCAATGCACCAGATGTTTGAATATCCTAAAATGATTAGCTTTGAGTAGCAGAGTGTTTCTGTCCCCAAATAGGCACCCATAGTGTCTAGAAAGAGACTAGCTGATCCTGGGGGTCTGTAGCATAATATTACTTGACAAGAGTCATTATTAGTGAACGCACATGTCCATACCAGTACCTGAGATGTTGTATCCCATTTTAGAGTATGAACATTCTGAAGTTACAGAGTATTTTTATACAGAATAGCAACCCGTCCACCCCCTATCCCATTGTTGAGCACGTGCTTTTGCTTGTACTTGGAGAGCATTCGGCTGTGGGTGTTGAGCCATACTCTATAGCGTTGGGCAACTGGGGGTATCTGTGTAACTGGGATCACCTGTTGTGGGAGGTGCTGCAATATGTTTTGGACACTTGGGGAAATGGGAATTGCATTTGTTGGGGTTGCATATGTGACTGTGTAGAGGAGCAGGTGGACACATTATCCCTAACTCCCGCGCCCTCACCGCCATCATTCTGGAACAGAATGAGAAGGGCCCTATATGTGACTCCATGTGTTATGCCTACACCACATCGATAAACGAGAGACAATATGCACTCAGACAAGCATACCGAATTAATCCTCACACCGAAGGAGTGTTAGGATGTCGTGTGGACAGATGTCAGCATGCACCACTCAATATCATGAAGTGCTGAGTGAAATGGGACGTGGGCACAGTAATGTCATAAAGAAGCTATACAAGGACATACTGAAACGATATGAAAATACTGAAGGAGTAGCATTGTAACTAAAGTGATAAGAGAAACATGTACAAAATGATAAAGTAATCATATGTACTGAGAAGAATGAAGTAACTTGTTGACCAATAAGTGTAAATACACAGCAACACAAGGTAGATGAGACACATAGAAGCTTGCTTTAGAGGATAATATAACGTGGCAAGGACAGCCATGATAGGAAAATGTATGCTGGCTTGTGCAAAAACTAACTTTTGCTACCTCAGGAACAGACCAGGGCTGCAGAGCCAGGAGATTTTGGAGAATTAGCTTTGTGTGCAAAACAGCGATGAGTCTATGTTGACCTCGGATTAAGGATGCTATTTCAAGGAATAGCTGTAGAGCCCAAAGCGAAAGATATGGATAAATCATGGGTGTGAGACATATTTCTCTTAGATTAAAGAAGAAGAAAACATTTGCAAGAGCCGAATTATTGGACAATTAACAATGAATAAGGCTCCTATAAAATGAAGTGAGCAAGTCGCTAGAGACCAAGAGGAGCAATGATACCCAGCATAACATCAAATAGCAGTAAATAGGAGGTCAAAAAGGACACATTTGCGGTCTCCTCACATGTGATCCAGAAGTTGAAAACGAGGGCTATTCATTAAGCTGTGCGTGGAGTTAGTGGTGTGCTTACACTCCCTTGAATGCCCCAGAAGAGAGAGCAAGCTATAAGGTCAACTACAAACAAGAAACTCTGGCTCATGGCCAGACTGATGAGTGATGATGCACTAATTGGGAAAGTGGGGAGTAATCTGACGTGACTCAAGCACCTGGGGTTCGTTTGGCTTATGTGCTGCTAGCCGAGCCGAAAGGCCATGGTTGGGTGAGAATTCCAAATAATCATTGGCTCTATGGGGCAACCTGCTATACCATGTTGCATAGACCAATACATTGCCATTTGGCCGGCTATAATCAGTATTATATGTATTTATAGGTAGTTCAAGTTGTGTCTCACAGATAAGAGACAGCCATTAAAGGGTTTATAGTCATAATGTCGAAAAAAAAATGTCGACAGACAAAAATGTCGAAAAAAAAATGTCGAAAATAATAATGTCGACATCCTATACTTATAATGTAAAAAGTCATTTTTTCGAAAAAAAAATGTCGACTTTTTTTTTTGACATTATGACTATAAACCCTTAAAACTATCAACACCTCACCCAACACCCCCCTGCCACCCCCCCCACACCCCCCAACCACCCTTTCACCCCTCATACTCAACACATACCAATTATTTATTTATTTATTTATTTATTCAATAAATAAATAACCTAAAAAAGGATCATTTACTATGGGGGGGTCCCCCCCAACCCCCCCTCACCCAACACCCCCCTGCCGCCCCCCCACACCCCCCCCCAACCACCCTTTCACCCCTCATACTCAACACATACCAATTATTTATTTATTTATTTATTTATTTATTTATTCAATAATTAAATAAATAAAAATTGTATTTACTATGGGGGGGTCCCCCCCCAACCCCCCCTCACCCAACACCCCCCTGCCACCCCCCCACACCCCCCCAACCACCCCTCATACTCAACACATCATATATATATTTATTTATTTATGCATACACTAAATTAATGTCGAAAAAATATCGAATAATGTCGACATTTTTGTTTGTCGACATTATTGTTTTTCGACATTAATTTGTCGACATTTTGACTGTCGACATTATTGATGTCGACATTATGACTGCACACCCCATTAAAGTACTAACCCATATGTATTCTACAAGTAGATATGTTCACCTAACCAATCCCTCCCATTGATCGGTTTTACAGTTTGCCACGTAGGATGACAACATGGATGACACATATTGGGGTATAAAACCTTGGTGTAATCAGGTTTGTGTGTAAGTGTGCTTGCCATTGTATGCCAGTTGACCCTACTTTCTTAAACTGAGAATAAAGTAGCACTTTGCCATATTCTTTGAGTCAGTCTGGTTATTTGGTCTGAGATCTTTATTGGCAATCCCATCTAGCACAAGAGACGTGTCAAGGTGCTAGAGCACAGCTGTGTGGAATATGTTACATTTTTGTATGCAGGGATACCTCCAGGGCCATGTTGTCCTTGATTTTGCTCCTAAAGTCTTGTACAAAGTGTCCCATTCTCCAACAAAAAAAGCACAGTCCTCCGAACTTTGGTCTTGCTCTCCCATTTCCAAAACCAGTCCCCCCCCTCTCTGAAAGCCACCCCTTGCTTGTGGAATGTACGCCCCTGTGGAAGGTTCCCATACTTGTGGTGCTTGTGGAGGATGCCATACTTGCTGAGGATAGCCTGCCTGTGGAAGATACCAACACCTCTCCCCCTACCGCTCTTAGATGTACTCAACTGCCCTTCTGAGATGCTTTTAATTACTGCGCCTTCCATGCAAAATGTTGCCAATTTCTTTTGCATTGGCTTCACTTCTGCCTTTTGTGCTTGGACAATTTTGCTTCTCCTCCTATCCTGTTTTGCTCTGTAATGGTGTAATTTATGTGTTTGTACAGGCATCCTTTTGTCTCTATTCATACCACTTTCTCTAGTTCTGCCTGTATTGCTTCAGGGAGATTTCTGCCTAGTACGTGGTAAAAGAAGGGGATATTTCTATCCCATGCTAGTTGTATTTTTAACCTCCACAACTCAAGTATCAGCTGAATGTACTGTGCGGGGTCCTCATCTAGTCTCATATTTGCACTAGTATAGACTGCATGTCTGAGGTATCTGGGCACATTTCTGTTACTAATTTCCATAAGTGTACTCAGCAGTTAGGCAAATGTTACTCCATCACTTCCTGCCTTTTCGCAAATGGCATCTTCTTGTTCACTCAATAACTGTAATGCTCACCTGGTATCCACGGGGATGTCACTCAGCCTGTTCTGACCTCTTACGACCTCAAACCCTTCCCTGGAGACTACTCGACTGGTCCTGAAACACAGGATTGGTAGAGTTTAACTCCCTATTGTCTCTGTGTGCTTGAACCCCTTCTTCCCCGGGGTCCAACCCTTCCCTTTGATCCACAGCTCACCTTGTTTTCTTGAAAAGTGTACTCGCCATCTTGCTTTCAGTGCAGGGGCGCGTTGATTGATGCGGGCTCATTGCTGCCTAGTTACTTCACTGGCAAGAGTCCGACAGGTAAGTATAATGAGTCTTTTGAACAGTTCTCTAACTTCATTCCTTTCCTTTCTTAGATGATGGCCGGCGTCCAGGGATGGTAAATTGCTGCTGAGATGAGTAGCGCTGAAGGTGAGTGAGAGCGCGATGCGCGATGCGACCCTTTCGTATTTGTATTGAACTGAGTTCTTTTTCTGTGTCTTTTAGGTGCCACAACGTTTTCAGCGTGGATGCCGGTTATGAAGAAGAAATGCAGTGAGTAAGCGCGGTATGCAGCGCCTCTAGATGTTTCCACACTAACCTGCAGTGTCTTTTCCCTCTTGCAGATGGATGAGAAGTTCCGGAGACAGAGCTCCCCCAGAGCGGCTCGGATTCAGGTAAGCGTTTGAAGCTCGTACAGTCTTTAAAAATAAGCAAAGATTTGCTGAATGCTTACTAATGCCTTTTTTCTGTTCTTTTCCCTTTTCCTTAGCAAGCGGCGTGCCGGGATGGGAATGACACCACCAAAGATGCCCGCAGAACAGAAGGAGCGATGAATGATGGGCAGAAGCACCGCAAGGTAAGGCTGTTCCTAACGGTGTTCTTCTTGTTGCAGGAGCTGAGCGCAGAATAAAGATGCAGGCCTACTGGAGACCGATCCGAACACGGTGAGTGTCACGCTGTGTCAGGCCACTTCGGGGGAGACCGAGGTCCAGGGCGATCGCTCTCCCTTCTCCTTCCTGGCGGATCTACCCGCGCTTTCGCGTCTGGGGAGCCGCCAGGAGGAGAGCTTCAGGAACCGCTGTTGGTGGGCTACGGTGCATGCGCGGGAGACCACTGTCTCGGTTCCGCGCATGCGCCGTAGATCGGGCCTGTACATCGGGAAGGGCTTGCCTTCCAAGCCTCGTTTTGAGTACGCCGGCGCTCGGAGGTGAAACGGCTTGCGTTTCAGGCCTCGCGGGCGCCGGCGGCCCATAAAAGGAAGCCGCAACAGAAGCTAATCGCGTCTCAACGCGGAAGCTTCGTTCGTGTTGCTCGCTCCTGGTTTCCTGTGATTCCAGCTTCCCGTTACCTTGCCTTGTCCTCTGCCTGCCTGGACACCCTTCCCTGCCTGGGTATCCTGTCCTACTTGCCCTGCCTACAGCCTGCCTGGGTATCCTGTTCTACTTGCCCTGCCTACAGCCTTCCTGGGTATCCTGTCCTACTTGCCCTGCCTACAGCCTGCCTGGGTATCCTGTCCTACTTGCCCTGCCTACAGCCTGCCTGGGTATCCTGTCCTACTTGCCCTGCCTTCAGCCTTCCTGGGTACCCTGTTCTACTTAGGGCCCTGTTGCTTGCTTACCCTTTTGTCTGCTTGGGGGTCCAGTTAGCTCTAGGTCTTTTGGGTCCCTCTGGTTCTAATTTCAGTTCCTTGGTTCCTTGTTCTTGCCCTGCGTCTCCCGGGTTCAAGGGTCCCCCTCTGATTTCCCCTGGGACCTTTAGCTCGTTCCCAATCTGGTTCCCCTTTTTCCAGTCTGACTCCGCCTGGTGCTTGGTGTTCCATCTTCATACCAGCTATCCGAAGTTAGCCTGCAGCTTGGTGCATCGACCTTCAACTTGGACCTCGCCTTGTTTCAACTCTTCAGACTGACCGTTGCCTCTCCTGTCTGTGCTTGCACAGTCCCATCGTCACGTTAATCGGGAGAGTGCTTTCCGTGGCGCTGGGAGTCTGCCCATCCTCCACCCTGTGCCATTTGGGTGGTGGAGAGGCGGGTTCCCCGAGTCACACACTCATCATTCAGAAGACTGCAGTCTGGCGGCCCCAACAAGATCCACATCAAGGAAAACAGGTACGCAATCTTCACGAACATCTCAGCTTGACAGATTGAGACGCCTGCCTTCAGACCTTGAGATGGAAGATTCGCAAGAAGTGTGGAATGAGTTACAAGCACTCAGGGCAGAGATGATCGCCTTACGCCAGGAGAACCAGACCCTACGCCAAATGATAACCCAAGGGGTTCCAAGTACCTCACAGGTGGAAGGATCTTTGGCACACACAACGCCAATCAAGTTCGATGGAGACCCACGACGGGTAGCAGAATTCTGTAATCATTGTCGAATCCATTTTCTTTTTAGATCAACACATTTCAATAACGACAAGGCCAAGATCGGTTATATCTTGGGTAATTTGACGGGCAATGCTCTGGCCTGGGCAACTCCGTTTGTGGTTACCAATAGCCCAATTCTGAACGACTTTGCAGCTTTCGAAAAAGCATTTCTTGAGGTCTTTCAGACCCCCAACCTGGCCTCCGCTGCGCAGAACCAGTTGATGGATCTAAAACAGGGGAACGTCGACGTAATAACATACATCAGTCGATTCCGTCTACTGGCAACCGATTCCCAATGGCTAGAAATCACACAAAAGACACTGTTTCGCCGTGGGCTAAGAGAGGAGTTTAAGGATGAGTTACTCCATATACCCGAACCCGAGACTATTCAACTTCTAATTGAGCAGGTGCTCCGAATTGATCAGAGACTGGCAGAACGGAAGGCAGAGAGACGTCGGTTCGAGAGGGGCAGTTCCAGGACAACCAGTTTACCTGCCGGATCCTTCGGGTCTACTGAATCTGGACCAGAGCCTATGCAACTAGGGGCTATGAGGGGTCATTTATCAGAGGAAGAGAGAAGACGGAGAAGAACTTTACGCCTATGTCTCTATTGTGGAGCTGCTGGGCATTTCCTGGGTACGTGCCCTCTACGGTCTCAGAAGAAAAAGGCGGAAAACTAGTGGACCTGTCGTGTGTTGGGAAGGCAGCGACAGGTTCCTCTCTCTCTTCAGTCCTTTCCGCGTTCTGTTCGGTTCTACATCCCATGCAACCTGCGGTACTACAGACTCTGATGATTCGAATCAAGCTACCCGGCAGAAGTTTGGAGGTGTTTGCTCTGCTGGATAGCGGGGCTTCCGGTAATTATATAGATGAAACATTTGCTTCTGTGAATCGGATTCCACTCCTGTCCAGAGCCACTGCTCTGTCCGTGCAAGTCATCGACGGAAATCCTTTGTCCTCTGGCCCTGTCCGACAATCCACAGTGGGTCTATCTCTTCGGATCGCCAACCATCTTGAAGAACTCGCTTTGGACGTCATAAAGTCCCCCACCTACAAGGTGGTTTTGGGTTTACCTTGGCTACAATACCATAACCCGGTAATTGATTGGAGAAAGCACACTCTGACCTTTTCCTCTGTTGTTTGCGCTCAGAAATGCTGTGTGTCTACGCCAACTCGGGCTCCATCGACCCCCTTGAATCCTAACGGAAATGGGGTCCGTGTGTGTTCTGTCTCTCATGTTCCTCAGGACTATGCCGAGTTCGAGCACGTGTTCTCTGAACCGGGCGATATACCTCTACCACCGCATCGCCCGTTTGATTGTTCAATCGAGTTGTTACCTGACTGCGTGGTACCTCATGGGAAGCTATACGTTTTAACACGGGAGGAGAAACAAGTGCTACGGGATTACTTGTCGGATTGCTTACGAAAAGGGTACATCGTTCCGTCTAAGTCTCCTGCGGGGTTTCCCTTATTTTTTGTGAAGAAGAAAGAAGGTACCTTGAGACCTTGTGTTGATTATCGTGAACTTAACGAAATAACAGCTAAAGACCGGTATCCACTCCCTTTGATACGCACTATCCTGGATACTTTACATACTGCCCGGATCTTCACTAAACTAGATTTACGTGGAGCGTACCATCTGGTACGTATCAAGAACGGGGACGAATGGAAAACGGCTTTCAAGACATCATTTGGGCATTTCGAGTATAAAGTCATGCCATTCGGTCTGTGCAACGCCCCAGCCGTCTTTCAACGATTAATGGACAACATCTTTAGTGATATCATTGGTTTGTCGGTCTGGATATATCTGGACGATATCTTGGTTTTTTCCAGATCCATGGAAGAACATGTAGAACACGTTCGTGAGGTCCTTCGACGTTTATCTTCCAATCACCTATTCGCAAAGGCTGAGAAATGCAGATTTCACTTGTCCAGCATTGAGTTCTTGGGATTTGTGATCAATCAGGATGGGATAGAGATGGACCCCAAGAAATTACAAGCCATACAGGAGTGGAATCAACCCCATGACGTAAAATCTCTACAACGCTTTTTGGGATTCGCAAATTTTTACAGGCGCTTTATACCACTGTTCTCTCAAATCTCAGCGCCCCTTACCCGTCTGACCAGCACTAAGATCGCTTTCAAGTGGGATTCTCTCGCTTCCCAGGCATTCGACACCTTGAAGTCGGCCTTTATGGTCGCCCCCATTCTGCGCCATCTTCAGGATGATCTACCTTACATCGTAGAAGCGGACGCATCGAACTTTGCTGTGGGTGCAGTACTTCTGCAGAAAGATCCAGAAACCTCCGTTGAACATCCGGTGGCCTACTTCTCGCGCAAGCTGAGTCCCAGTGAAAGGAACTATGCCGTTATCGAGTTAGAACTGTTGGCTATAAAAACCGCGTTCGAGGAATGGAGGCATCATCTACTTGGAGCCCGTTTTTCGGTGGAAGTACGTACCGATCATCGCAACTTGCAGTATCTACGCTCCTTGCAATGCCGAACACCCCGACAGGCTAGGTGGGCCTTCTTTTTCTCCCTTTTTGTATTTCACGTCACTTACATTCCGGGAACAGCTAATCTGAAAGCGGATGCTCTCTCACGATCCCTGGAGAAAGGGGAAGAAACGCCTAGTTTGGATCAGCCTCTGCTTTCCCCCCAACATTTCTTATTGGCTTTGTCCTCTCACCTACAAGCCATCGCTGACGCCACCTGGACGGATCCTGAAAGACCGGCCCTTCTTCGGCGCAAGTCCGTATCGGAACATGATGGACTCCTGTTTTTCCGGAAGAGGCTTTACATTCCCGAGGGTTCGGTTCGTGAAGGCATATTACATGGGTTTCATGATTCTCCCATTGGTGGGCATCGAGGGGTGAGAGCTACATGTGAACTGATATCTCGACAATTCTGGTGGCCTAGGTGGGCTACCGAGGTTAAGGGATTCATCGAGAGTTGTCCCGTCTGTGCTCAATGTAAAGTCCCAAGGAGACGACCTCTGGGATTACTGGTACCCACTGAATTGGCACCATACCCGTGGCATACTATCGCCACTGATTTCGTGGTTGAACTACCTCCCTCTGACGGGTACACTTGCATCATGGTCGTGGTCGACAGTTTCACTAAATATGCCCACTTCATTCCATTCCACAAGATCCCTACGGCTGCTCAGATGGCTTCCGTCTTTCTCCACAAAATCTATCGATTACATGGTCTTCCAGAAAAGATAATCTCGGATCGTGGTTCTCAATACCTTTCTGCCTTTTGGAACAAGGTGTGTAATCATCTGGGTATACGTAGAGCGTTGAGTTCTGGTTATCATCCACAGACCAACGGTCTTACTGAAAGGACTAATCAGACCTTGGGGGAGTACCTCCGTTGTTTTTCCAACGCCACTCAGTCCAACTGGAAGGCATGCTTGGATCTCGCTGAAGTATCCTACAACAACACTATTCATGCTTCCATTGGAATCAGTCCGTTCTTTTGCTCTACTGGTCAACATCCCAAATTGGTGCCGTTCCATCCTGTACCCACCAGTACCGTTCCATCTGCTGATGCCTTGGTCTCTAATATTCAACGACAACAAGAATTGGCATATGATATCCTGAAGAGAGCTAAGGAACGGATGAATGCCAAGGCTGACAGGAAAAGGAGTTTGGAACCAGATTTACAAGTAGGGAATAAGGTGTGGCTGTCCTCCAAGAATCTGCCTCTGCGCAATTTACCGGTTAAACTGGCTCCCCGGTACTTTGGTCCGTTCACGATAACCGAACGGCTATCCTCTGTGGCCTTCCGTCTTCAGTTGCCTCCCTCTTGGCATGTACACCCTGTTTTCCATGTCTCCCTTTTGAAACCCTATGTAGCAGATCCCTATGGTCGGTCCTGTCCTCGCCCTGCCTCTGTCTTAGTCCAAGGGGTCCCAGAATTTGAGGTACAAGAGATTTGCGATGCCCTCTATCATAGGGGGGTGCTCCATTTCTTGGTGGATTGGAAGGGGTATCCGGCTTGTGATCGCACTTGGGAGCCTCATCAGCATGTGCATGCCCCCCGCTTGGTGCGGAAGTTCTATGATCGGTTTCCTTGGAAACCCGGGGCTCCGGGTCTCCCTGGGAGGGGACATAGTGTCAGGCCACTTCGGGGGAGACCGAGGTCCAGGGCGATCGCTCTCCCTTCTCCTTCCTGGCGGATCTACCCGCGCTTTCGCGTCTGGGGAGCCGCCAGGAGGAGAGCTTCAGGAACCGCTGTTGGTGGGCTACGGCGCATGCGCGGGAGACCACTGTCTCGGTTCCGCGCATGCGCCGTAGATCGGGCCTGTACATCGGGAAGGGCTTGCCTTCCAAGCCTCGTTTTGAGTCCGCCGGCGCTCGGAGGTGAAACGGCTTGCGTTTCAGGCCTCGCGGGCGCCGGCGGCCCATAAAAGGAAGCCGCAACAGAAGCTAATCGCGTCTCAACGCGGAAGCTTCGTTCGTGTTGCTCGCTCCTGGTTTCCTGTGATTCCAGCTTCCCGTTACCTTGCCTTGTCCTCTGCCTGCCTGGACACCCTTCACTGCCTGGGTATCCTGTCCTACTTGCCCTGCCTACAGCCTGCCTGGGTATCCTGTCCTACTTGCCCTGCCTACAGCCTGCCTGGGTATCCTGTCCTACTTGCCCTGCCTACAGCCTGCCTGGGTATCCTGTCCTACTTGCCCTGCCTACAGCCTGCCTGGGTATCCTGTCCTACTTGCCCTGCCTTCAGCCTTCCTGGGTACCCTGTTCTACTTAGGGCCCTGTTGCTTGCTTACCCTTTTGTCTGCTTGGGGGTCCAGTTAGCTCTAGGTCTTTTGGGTCCCTCTGGTTCTAATTTCAGTTCCTTGGTTCCTTGTTCTTGCCCTGCGTCTCCCGGGTTCAAGGGTCCCCCTCTGATTTCCCCTGGGACCTTTAGCTTGTTCCCAATCTGGTTCCCCTTTTTCCAGTCTGACTCCGCCTGGTGCTTGGTGTTCCATCTTCATACCAGCTATCCGAAGTTAGCCTGCAGCTTGGTGCATCGACCTTCAACTTGGACCTCGCCTTGTTTCAACTCTTCAGACTGACCGTTGCCTCTCCTGTCTGTGCTTGCACAGTCCCATCGTCACGTTAATCGGGAGAGTGCTTTCCGTGGCGCTGGGAGTCTGCCCATCCTCCACCCTGTGCCATTTGGGTGGTGGAGAGGCGGGTTCCCCGAGTCACACACTCATCATTCAGAAGACTGCAGTCTGGCGGCCCCAACAAGATCCACATCAAGGAAAACAGGTACGCAATCTTCACGAACATCTCAGCTTGACACGCTGCAGGTGCAGAAAACACAAAGCATGTTTCTCAGCCTGGGCGTGGCTTAAATAGTCTCTGGGTATCCCAAGTGTCTCTGGGCTGAACCACACCCAAAAGACTAGAGTGCACATGCAGTTCTGGGAACCAAAATATGTGGGGGCATCCATCTTGTCCCCATCAATGCACTACAAGTCCAATCCCCAATGTTATCCTATGGGAGTGAGTGAGTCTGGTGCCACAAGCGCCAAGTCTGACTCCAAGTGGGTCTTTGGAGGGATGGAGTGGCCCTTGAGGGCCATTCAGGTGATTGTGGCCTGGCTCCAGCCTCACATCTTGGAGGGCTGGGGACATGAGGGGCAGGAATCATGACAATAACGAGGTGAACAAACTTTGCATGTTCCCTACAGCTAGGGTAATCTGAAACTGAGTCCCCTGAATTATAAGTTGCCCATTCTCCTCTTCGTTCTTGCTGCTTACGACTGCTATTTTGGTGTGCCTCTCCGACCAAGATGGTATTCTATCTCTGCCCTCCCTGGGCCTTAATACTCTACTTCTATTGTCCCAAAACAACCTCTCCCCTGTATCTTCCATTACACTCCACCATCATCTCTTTCTTTCTGCCTGTACCCCACCACACACTGATGCACTACCACTTACTCTATGGTCAGAAGGTCTTTGACACATTTACTGTCAATTTTAAACATAATCATTCCTCATGACCACTTGTCTGCTGCTACCTCTGCGCACCGCCCCTCGTCCTGCTCCTGTGATGCTCTGACAAGCTCCTCTTCTGCTTCTTTTAATGTTTCATCTATTTGCCTTTATGCTTGCTTCCCTATTTCTGAAAGTACTGGATTTTTAACAGTGTTCTGTGTTTTATTGCAAACAGTGTCTGGTGATGTTTTTCAAATCGCCCCTGCCGGTTTCCTTCTCGGCCCTTTTTTATCATCACCTGCAGGTGCATAATGGGATTTGTATATCTTGCAGCGGCCTGCAGAGCAAAGCACCCATAAGGGGGCAAGCTGGAAGGCATTGTAATTTCCTTATAAATTGTATATGTCTCGTTATTAGGAGCGTTCTCCACTTCTTCAAACATTTTCCACAATTCTGACACAATTTGTCAACTCTTCAGTTTTTTCCCTTTGTGTGTAGATACTAAATATGTATACATGTGTTCTAAAACATCATTTACATGCGTGGGCCAGGATTTTAATATTTTTCCTGATGTTCTCTCTAGCCACTTTGCTTGGTATTTTTCATATTTTATTCCTATACTGCAGAGTCCTTCATATATGTGTTGCAACAGTGTGTCCATAATGTCAATACATTCTACCCCTCCCTACTCAAAATCCACCAACATTGTTTCAGCAGTGTCATATTCTCCAAACCTCTACGTCCCAACAATAAATACATTTACAAAAACCCAATTTGTCCCAACAAACCTCAATTTGCAAAAAATACAGTATGTTCAACCAATCCTTCTTCCCATCAACAAACCAATTAATAATAAATCCAATAATGAATGGGTTTTCCATTTCTTCTCAAAAACATTCACACACAATCATCAGACCTCGAACCATAATACTCCAACAAAATGTCAACACTATTATTTGCAACAATATCTTCTTCCAGCCCCTCGCATAAAGGGACAGAGGGATCCCTTTCTACTTCTACACAGCCCTGTCCTTCCCCTTATAAGAGGAGATCCCACATCAATTAAAAATTCTATTCCACTTATGATGCCATCTTTCCCTACAACAGAGGAGGTCCCTTCAATGTCTAATAAAAACCCACATACAATACAATACTGCACAGTGCCATCTTTTCCCCAACAGAGGAGTTCCCTTCCAACTTCATCTACTTACCAATTAAACAACAACACTAAACCAAAAACACCCACAATACTGAGTTTTCATGCAAGAGTGCACTCGTGTAATATGGGAACTTCGAGTCCCCTTGATGCAGAGTCTCTCCTCTGAACTGCCTGCACTACCCAGATCGGCGGTCAGATCTAAGGGATCAGGCAGACTTTCGGGCAACTTGGTGCCTGCTCACTGACTCAGTTGTGCACACACAAACTGGTCTCTGCAGGCCAGCACCACTCCCCCAAGGGGTGTGGCAGGGAGAGCCTAGCTCTTCAGGGGTACTGCAGATCTTGCTGGGGCTCCCAAATTTAAGGGTGCAGTCCCACAAACTAATCCAAGAAAAGAACACAAAAACAATAAATAATGGAGTGCACAGCTTGCAAGGAAAAACAACCTGCAAAAATCTCACCACGCCGATTCCGGGCTACAATATTGAAGGAGGAAAATCGCAGAATTATAATATTCTACAAATGTAACATTGATTACAGCTCTAATATTTTTCATTGGCTATTCTTCATTGAACGCTAAAGACCACTATACATTAACCCATCTGATTGGAGTATTACTTTCAATGAAACATTTGAAATACCACTACTCAAACATGACATAATCTAACAGTCAGCAAAAATTGTGGCGTTGCCATTGGTTGCCACTCTTCGAAATACAGTTGACAAAATAGCTCTGTCCTGTTGGGGCAATGACCCTTGAGACAGTTAAGACAATAGCATCCCACTGAGATGGACCAATGGTATTTTGCGTTGAAATCAGTGAGGTCCAAACTTTGTTGCACCCCCTGGAAAAACACAATCCCTTCCCCATTATCGGCCCTTTGGCCTTCCTCCCCTTGCACCTGCAACTCCCATCTCGAGACATGCTGCCCACTCTGGATGCCCCATTTCAGGCCCCTGAGACATTTTCTCCCTTGCACCAATTAGCTTAACATTGTTTGGCACCTTCTTGCATCCTGGCCATGGCTATTTGGAGCTTTCTGCCATCAGCAAACTAAATTAAACCAAATGTCCATAGCTCAGAAATGCGGCCTTGCACACTAGAATGGCAAAAAACTGCAGCCCTTAGCAGTGGCAGCCTTATTGTTCAATACAACAACTGACAACTACACCTACTAAAGCTCAATCTACACAATCCGAATGAACTCAAACTATTCAACTATATTTAATAATATAAGTATTGTGAAAAGAATGTATGGAGATGTTTCGCTGCACGTACGTTTTTCTATCTGTGCATGTTCTTTTCTGTGTAGCAGATAGCCTGAAAGCTCCCTGAAGTGTGACCAAGCTACATATACCCGGACTACATTGTCCCACCCTGAAAAACACGTGACCCCAACATCACTACCTGAGGTCTGATACCTGTCTAAAGAGGTTTTCTTAGCCTATACTGGCGCACACCTCTAGGATGTTGGACTTGCATATTTACAGCGTTCTGGAAAATAAGGGGGAACTCCTCCACCATTTTGATTAATGCATGCCAGTCCTGAAAATGTCATAGACCTGAGCAGAAGAAGGTATGGAAAACTTATGCGGCGGGGCTTCGTCCATATTTGGGTGATACACAGCAAATCAGCATCGTTGGAAATAATTATCAAGTTAAAGGTTCAGTGGAGTGGCAATAGCAGCTCTCTTCTTGATTGAATAACGCATAAGAGGGTCACTGGAGGAAAAAGGCAAGGAGAGGGATGATACGCGACAGCATTGTGTTCTTATGACAACCACATGATGAACAGGTAAATACGCAGAGTTTTACAGCACTAACAAATGCTACTCTAACTCTGTTCCTGTACACTCAGCTCCAGGTTTTGCAGGTTGACAATTTTGGTAGGGAAGATCTACACTTTTTGAGCCATTGAATAAAATGCTAGATGCCAACAGTCACCTAGAGGCTCTCATTGGAGTCCCTGAAATATGCCTGGCATATGCCCCTGGATCTGAATACGCAGTAAGATTATTCTCATTTTCTCCCCTCATTTTAGCCAGTAACACAAGTTTCTTTTGGGATGAGACAACCTCTTATAAATAATACCTGGTGTTAACAGTTGGGCTCTGTGAAGCACATCATAGGGCTAGATGCATATCTCTTTTCACAGCAACATGGAGTAACACGGAAGGTCAAAGGCAGTTGTAGTGTAGCGATTCCGAGACACTACCCTCGGGAGTTTGGTCAGTTGCTGGTGTCATGCTGATCTCCTTGGTTGGATACTGCCAGTGGTTCCCTCTATTCATGTCTGCTGGGCTTGATCTCAAGAGGTAGGGGGGTCCTTAGCCAGCATAAGAGCAGCTGTGTGGAGTGGCGAAGGGGTTGAGGCAGTGTCCATTTGCTACAGAACAATTCTGTAGAAAGCTCTGAGGTTTGTGCTTCCGTTATCCAATGAGTGAGCAATTATCATAAGCCTCAGTCAGCTGCCAGGGCAGATTATAGTCAGCACACCTAGAGCTATCATTAGCCTCTGTGGATGCCAGTGAAGACAGGTGTATAGTCAATGCGTTTCCCTCTAATTTAGGACCACCAGTAGAGGGGTTGTGGGATCCCCCTGTTTCGTTCCAAAAACATAAAACCTGGCACAACCAAGATGGCATTTCACATGGGGAGGCCTAAATCAGTCCACCGGCCATGAGGTCATAGGAAATCCCCTTTGTGACAGCCCAGCAAATGTGGATTCCAGTGGCAAACCTACATAAGAGTTCCCTTGTTCTGGTACAGTTACAGTGCTTCAGTATGCAGACATTGGCATGACTATTTCAGCTGTATTATACCTCTCCTTCTTCTCTCCAACAGACGGGCAGCCACAGCAAAGCTACCACCACTTGCCTTGCGGAATACAATGGACATCAGGATTTTGATAACCTTCATGGCATCTTTTCTATTCCTGGGGTGTTACTCCCCTGCTGAGGCTTGTAAATGCATTCAAAGACACCCACAGACGGTTTTCTGCAATTCAGATGCTGGTGAGTTTGCACAAGAAAATGTTTCAATTTGACATGAGATGGTTGTCTAAGCAATGGTGCCAAAGTTAAAAAGAAATGTTCAGGGTGATTTTGCGCGAAGCCTTTTTCTTTTCTTTTTTTACAAATTACTGAAGTGTGTAAGCAGGAGGCCCAAGGTTAGTAGACTGAATTCCCAAGTTGATTTGATACAAAAATCATGAGTCTAAGTTCTTAACGTATACACACATTGGCCTTGGGGAGTACCTTTGTTCCACTCTGCAGATATTACCTCTAGATACGCAGATATTCTGAAATCTATTCAATGGACAATATTATTTCACATACCCTTTTTTGCATATGGGGGATAATAATCTCTTCGGAAGTTTGGGGCCTCAGCGGGCAGTTAGACTGCAACAAGAGGTGAACACAGCAATATAAAGAGTCTGACCTGACAGCTTTTGATATTGCAAGGCCTGGTCTGACCTTCCCTGCCTGCAAGAAGTCAAGTCTGAGTGGGTTCTCTGACAACACTTCCCTCTGAGAACTTCTGTATGATAAACGCATCGCTGCAAGTCCCTGTTTGCACGGGTGTTAAGGCTGGCGAATTGACTGTGTTTGAGATGGTTGTAGTGTAAGTAAACTTATGTGAAGGTTGTGAACTGGCATAATGTTTGTACAGTTGGAAGCACGATTTCTCTAACAGACAGATCAAATTGGGTCCCTGCACTTGCATTGTTAATTGTAGCCCCAGCACAGGTGGAGTGATAACATTTTCACAAGGGTTAGACCTGGAGCTAACACCAGCACTATTGTGTTCACCTTGACACTAGTGGAAATCCTTTCATGACTCCAGTGCTAAATCTAGCACAACTCTGTCTGTTGCCCTGGCTATGTATACCCACCATTTCTAGGTTGCCATAGAAGTAGTCCCAGATTCAGGATGGATTCAACAGAGAACACGATATACAAAATTAGTTCAATGCCTTTATTAATTCTCTGTAAAGAGAGGTTGAAGCAATACCTAAAGAGGTTGGGTGGCCCAACACAAATAGCGGGAATTCTCAGATGGTAGTGTCAAAGTGGAGTAATACATACATTTCCAATTTCTATTCAAATCCCCAAACAGTTACGGGGAATCCAGACCAAGGTATGCATCCTGCATTGCCCTCACAATCTCAGGTTTGTTTTAAGTGTCCAAGCATATTTCTAAACTAGGCTTTGGCAGATGGCTCAGAAGATGGTGCTTCCTTGCGGCATGTACTACTGATGCACAAGCCTTCTGATTGCCCCTCTTGCCACAGGGTCTCCAAGAACATCCAGATGACTACCCTTGTACTAGCAGCCTTTTTGAGTGTGAGTATCCCCCACTTGGAAGTTCTTAAGGATGCAGTAATTATAAGAAGCCTCATTGTTCAAGTTGAGAAAATAAACGGATGCCATCTGTACAAGCATGTTGAGATCCTGACTCTGGGCTCTTCTGAACAATGGCCCAGTTTTTCTCTAATCCCATCAGCCACCTGTGAAGGCAAGTAATTAGTCGATCAGCAAAATCTAGGCTCAGTTGCACTGCAGATTCCACTCCAGTTTCAGTTTTAGAGATGCCTGCCTGGCTTGCCTTTCCCTGCCCATAGCCTGGGAGTTCTTCAGTTGGGGCCCTGCTTAAGCTAGCTTTCCAGAGCTGAAAAGTGGTTTGGCATACAGCGGCCTACTGAGGTTTCTGTGGTGTCTGCCTGAACAGCCATAGTGATGACATGGAGTCCACTGTCAGTTATGACATTTTCGGGGGAGCCCACCTGAAAAGAAGTTACCTTTCTTCTCACAAGACCACCCAATCACAGGGTTTAAAGTGTTCTGGGTTGCCTCTCCTGTCCTGTCGGGGCCTAGGCAGAACTGGACTGAGTGTTTCCATTTCTGAATCCACACACAATTACAGAATTGATCTGACAAGCTGTCAGATGTTCCAGCCACATCTAAATGGCGAGCAGGTTTGTCAGGAACCGAGTCTGGTTGGAGACTCCTGGGACCCGGGTGACCAACCAACTCTTGGCTGTTCCCTTCCCCAGAATTCTTGGGCTCCTTGTCTTTGAACTGGTCAGGGCTTTTGTCTTTCACCAGTCCCTAGGTTTATAATAGGACAGCGTTTTCTCTCTGTGCCTTTTCCCCTTTTAGGAGTAATTCATGACCTCTGCCCCGGAACCTGCTCCACTGTCGGACTGAACAGACTTGCCAGAGTGGGACAATTCCACTGTTCTGGGCAATAGTCAACATGAACTGAGACAAATTCTACAGCTCTACCAGGCACTTCAGGTCTCAAAAGTCCCTGTCCGCCATCTCAGCTATGTCCTCTATGCCTGTAGGCAACCCTGAGATCACTGAATCCCATGATAACCCCTCTTTGGCTTCTGAGACCTCTCTCGCAAGAGTAGAAGCCTCAGGGGACTTCCGGTTTGGATTGGGAACTACAGGTCATACGGGTCTCTCACATTCTCCAGCAGGGGAAACCTCCTGTTTGTTTCACAATCCAGGGATTTGACTCTGTGCCTGCATCTTTTGTTCGATTGGTTCAGATCTTCCACTCTTTAGCTGTTCCATGGTTGGGGAAGCCTCAGGGCTGCAGCCCTCACGTGCCTTTTCCCATGCTGCTCCAGAGACTGCTATGACTATCTCTTGGTCAGGAAGGCTATTATTCAACAGAAACTCTACTGGAATGTAGTTCTTGATTGCAGCACGTGCAATGAGGTTTCACTCCTCTACCTGAGCCCTGCAGTTTCCAAGAAACAGTACTTCAGATTATCAAACCTTCTTGCCTGCAGGATTGGTTTTGAGCTTTGTGTGCACTGCCCTGCCTTCAGAAATCGGCTGACAGCTATAACACTAGCAGCAGTGCCACTCAAGGTAGGAGACCTTTCCAAATTTCTCGAGTCATTGTCCACTAATATGTGAGTCTTGGTGGGAACTGGGGCACCCTCAAAGGATCTGGTACTGTTCCAACTCAGAGTGAGGGAATCTTGGCCTAGTGGGAGTTCATCTATTAAGTTACTCTAACTGACTGCATCCTCCTGCTCGAGGGGAACATTAGTCCAAAAAACATGTTTAGGTTTCTCCATGCAGGCAGTACCCCCTTCCTATGCCTCGAATATCCACACTAGCAACAACCCATGGTTGTGGAGGGCTTGGGGGCCTCAGTGCTAGAGCACGCTGTGTTCTGGTGGGAGGTGACCTACCACAGGTCTTGGTTTCTCCTTTGGATTTTTAGGAAACTTTCTTTGAAGGATGGTCATAAGCTTTGTCTTTTCCCTTCTTATGCTTATTATAATCAGATGCCTTTGATTTGGGTTTACACACGTTATCCTTTTTGTTTCTTTGAGTGCTGACGTTCTTTTGTTGGCTCCATGGGCTTGGTGTCACTCACATCCCCTAAACATTGGTGTAACTGAATCTCACACTTTCCAGGGATATTCTCACAAGCGTCCAAATTAGATGTCCCCTGAGTTGTGTGCATTTTGTTACCTCTGGCCCATCCAGACCATGACTCTAAGGGATGATGTGCACACACCTCAAAAGGTTAAATCCCCACCTCTGATGGTTAGACTACGTCCTTGGACATGTTGCACCAAAGCTGTCCTTCGGTGCGACCACCTTAGAATCATCCTTCCCCACTGGAAGTCTGGTGAGTTTTGCACACAAATGAAATTTCCCCATCACCCAATAATTTTCTGAGGTTCCTCAGCAGTTCAGTCTTCCTGACCTTACTGCCATGTGGGAGACACAATCTCTCACAGAGTGGGTACAGGCAGCCTGTTTCCAGGTTGTGCAATTTATCCATCGTAAGACACATTGTAGCAATTAAAAATGCCTTGGCAGTGAAATTAATGTTAAATGTACACCCTTATTTTGGCTGACTAGGCTGTTGGCACAGTCTGTTCCAAATCCCAACCGCTGTCACCAATGTGACTTCTGCCCAGCAGGAGTAAAAAGATGAGCAGTGTCTAAAGCGCTGTCTCAGCCCCCACACATTAAGAGCCAACACAATCATAAAGGCAAAACTGCCACAGTTAAGAGATATACCTCCTTTGAGTTTTGTGGTAACGTGGTCCAAGAGAATGCTATGCTCTCAAGAATGTAGTTCAGCAGCAACCCAAACAGCAAAGTATAACAATCCAAAATAAAGGCATGTCCAATCAAGATTATATAAAAATATATACTTTATTCAAACACACCATATACAATAATAACAATAATAACTAACTATAAAACACTGTAAAAACACATGCATGTAGAAGGGAGACATAATATAAAAAGATAGAATACATGCAGCACTGTGGTTAATGAGACAGGGAGAGATGAGTCCTGTACTTGTGCCCCCAAATCCGGTGTTGGCTGACACACAACTGTGGGAGTCCTTCAACATGGTCTGGCCCTGGGTACTGCTGTCGCTAGCAGAGAGGCAGGTCTTGCTCCAGCAGCAGGTCACTTCTCAGGTTGCTTTGAGTCCTTTTCCTGGGACTCAGGGACATGATGGGTCCTTCTACTCAGGCTCCCAAACATGTGGGAGACTGGCACACAACTGCAAAAGTCCTTCAACACAGTGGGATCTAGGGTGACATTGTGGCTGGCAACGATTCAGGTCTTGTTCTTGAAGCAGGTTCACCCCAAATGGTCCTTGGGGAGGGGGAGAAGACACATCTCGCCTCAGCAGTGGAACACATGCCTTCACCTCACAACTGGAGGATTCTGAATAGGCTGGTCTCCCCGCATGGTCCAAATGAAACGTTCTTCAAAGGTGGGAGTCCAAACGATGGTTCAAAGATTAGTAAAGAAGTTCTGTGAGACCCTTTCCTTTAAAGGTTAAAGCCCACAGGTGATTGGACTAAAGCTAGCCTGCCTTTGTGGTCTTATCCCTGATCTTAAAAGAAGTGGATGTTGCCATTCTGACATTACACCTGAAGTGCTTTGCTCTAGAGGAAGTGGAGGGGACAGCCAGGAAAGAGGCAGAGAGAAAAAAGATGATTGAAAATTTCCTCAACTCTGCACAGCTCTCCCGTTTACACTAACCCTGACTCCTTCCCTTCTGACTAGGATCAAAGGCCTTTAGAAATGCAGCGCCCTGGTGTGAGGCTTCTCCCTTTCAGTGGGTGTGCTCAGAACATTTACCTGTTGTGCAGCTATCTCTGGGTGAGGGTGCTACCCACCCTCACAAAGAGATAAATAGGAAGACATGGCCATTCAGGGTCATGTCCTATCCCTATGGCAGGATCAGCCTGTCTGGCCAGAATGCACATCACCTTCACAGCTGGGCTGGCTCACAGGAGCTGGCACATGTGTGATATAAAATTGGATGTGGCTGCAATGATTATAAGAAACAGCATTAACTATTAGTAGCACCTGGGGTGGATGCGGCAGCTGGTCGTGTAGCTCTGTACCTGGGCTTAATCTAATGACCCTACCCTGGGTTCAGAGCAAGATGTGCATTGCTCACACCCGCACTGCCATCTGCCTATCCACTCCCCACATGCCCTACTCTACCCGCCTCCTGCCCACTTCTCCCTCTCCTCCCACATACCTGCAAAGGGAAGTCTTTGATTTTCATGACAGCGATGTTCGGTGTTTGCTTGAAGAATGGTTCGCGGAGAGCATGTGACCCATTCTTTCAAATAAATACATTGCTATCAGCATCGCTGTTTTTAAATCTGGGGTGCTAATAGCAATAATCACTGGGCTCATGGGCTTCAGTGGCCCGTAATGACACCAGAGCCTGGCGTTAAGGCCCTAACTTTATAAAGCCTGTGGGCCCACTGTTTATTGCTGTTATGCTTATAGATTCTGACATGTATGTAGAGATTGGCTAAACCGTTTACTCAGCAAGTGGAGGCTAGCCATATCTGCTACTGGGTATATGCTTGCTGGTGAGCGCAGTTTTTGGGCATGAGGAGACAACTCATACCAGTTGCAGTCCATGTGGAGAATGCCATATGTATTGCTTGGTTTGTGGGGTCTGGATATGACTGATATGGACAGGTGTAAACTATTCCTACTGTTTATTAGGCATGCAGAAGCTGGTAGTATCCTTTACTGGGCATGTGGAGACTGTCCATACCTGTTACTAGCTATGTGTAATATCTGCGTAAGTTGGGAATTTAGGAAACCCACTATGCACACCTGGTGGATAATCTCTAAATCTAATCATTAACTCTTGCTGCTTGTGCAGCGGTTGCACATTGGGAAATCTCTGACCTTTTCTGAGATGGTGCTTCAGCGTCTGATGGAAGATGTTCTTTCTTGGAGGTCTGGCTTCTTTCTCTAATCTCTGTTGTCTCAATAAAGGGGCTCTTCTGACCTCTGCTTTGACTCCACTTTTTAGTGAATCACGTACACCATGCTTGTGAGCATATTTTTGACCGCCTCCAATAATCCCTTCCCCTGCAGTACGTGAGCTCTTGCCTCTTGGACACAAGTTGTCTCTTGCAAATCCCTCCATGTCTCTTGCAAATCCCTCCATGTCTCTTTAATGACCCTCCTTAGAGTAAATGCCAGAACCCTGCTGCGGGTGCTTTCTGCGGTACCCCTAGTAATTGGTATTGACCCTACCCTCCACACCTAGTTCCTCTGGGCTGTATCCACAGCCACCACTCCATCCTTTCATCTGTGTTCTCTGAATCCGTGGATTAGTGCCTCATTTTCCTTCTTGTTTGATGGGAGCTTGATAGCAAAGGTGCAATAATACCTGGAGAGCACCAGATATCTTGCCCATTTATTTGGCTCTTTGTTCCACAGCGGGTGGGTATTGCCAGACAAACCAATGCTCATTTCTAGTGCTAAAGAAGGGCAGAGTTTTTATGGTCTGCTGCCACAACTGCCAGTTCTGCATTCACTTTAAAATGCACCTTTTTACGTTATCCCCAAATCTCTTTTACAGAAATACTGAGATTTGCTTATGAAGTTGTCTTTAAAATCTTTCATGTTATAAAAGGTTGCTTCCACTCCATACAGTATGCATCCCTCCTGGTATATTAGACCGTAATGCTGCTACATATATAGTATAGTGGCCGTTAATGTCATCAAGTATCCTTGCCTGCGACATCACGTCTGATGAGATCAAAGAAAAATCGAATTCGGGAACACGAATGTCTTTTGCTGTACAGGGCCCCACTAATCCCAAAACAGATCCTTCAGATTTATCTAAAGAGTTAGTGCCCTCCATGTAAACCAGTCCAACAGGGCCGTCACGAGGAGGGTGCAGGAGGGGCAGACTGCCCCAGGCCTAGTGGACAAAGGCAGAATGAAATGCATTGGAAATGTTCTTGGGCACGGTTGGTGACTTGCAACTATTGGGTTTTTCGATGTGCTACCATACAAAATCAATTGCAAACTGTCTGGCATTCTACCCAATTTTTTAAAGAAAGTGTCCTTTGTTTGGATTGGGCTCCTCCACTGTGCTCTGTCGATCCCGCATAATTGGCAGAAACATTTAAGCCTCTTCAGTTCAAAAATTCACCAGTCTCCACTGTACATTATCTGTCTTTCACTGTGTATGATGTGTTATTTAATGCGCACACAGTGACAGAGCACTTCTTAATGCTGGTGTCACGCACCACATGCCATCATGGCATCATATATATATGTATTTATACAATACAAAAGTTGGTCTTTCATAAACATTTCATCAGTAGAGAAATCCGCTGGGCCAGTGCAAAAAATCGTAAGGGGGCCTCACCAAATGTTTTGCCCCAGGCCTCACTACATCAAAGAAAAATCGTATTCGGCGACACACATGTCTTTTGCTGTACAGGGCACCCAAATCCTAAAACATATCCTGCAGATTATAATGTAAAAGGTCAGTGCCCTCCATGCATAACCGTCCTACAGTTTTGGTATATTTTTGTGCTGAGCATCTTTTAAATGTCATTTGCCACCATGCTAGTCCTCAATTGTTTTCCGTTTTTTCTTCTCTCTTTTGTTGTTATTGTGATTGTGGTATAAAACAATATGGAACTGCACGCACCACACACTACTTGTGGTGAGCCACGATGTGTAAAGTATGCAGCAAAGCCATTCTGTAAAGTTGGCCACAATGCACAATGCTGGTGGACCGAATAGTGAATAAGACACAGAGAACTCGCCAATCAGAGCAGCTTCCGCCTCAATTTTGATTTCTCCTCTTCTGTAACTGATAGACATTTATTTAGCTCTATGTATTTGGCTCTAATGTTCTGTTTTTTTCTTTTATCTGACAGTTCTTAAAATAGAATTCCTGTCAAGTGGAACACAATACTCGGAGAAAGGATACAACATCAAGGTCTCTGAGGTAATGCATTACCTTCTCTCCTGCACATCACTTGTAGCTTGTGTGCTGAACACTTCCATGGGTTTGTCTGCTGGTTCCAATTGGAGGGTTAGCAAAGTAAAGCCATTATCACATTTCTAAACTATGCAGCTCTCTTCACAGTGCCAGGGCAGGGGAAGGGTTGTCGTGGGGAATTTTGAAACAAACCAGGCTCATTTTGAAAATCCCTGTACATTACGCAGAGGGGACCTGTTAAGATCAAAGTCCCTTCAGCATAATTTACACCATTTACACGTTGCAGTTAAAAATGAAAGTGTAAAATGGAGGCAAAATCACCTTTGCAACTCCTTTTTAAACTCTGCCATGCACACTTTTCAGCATGGCAGGCAGAATTTACAATGCTTTCCTATGAAATGGTCTGGTGTAAATAGAAGATGGATTCCACAAGAACGTACAGCATCATACTGAGGTAAATACTGGAGTAGTTGTATGGCAGAGAGGAAGGGGAAGCGGAATCATAAATTACAATCTGATTAAAATTGAAAACCAGGAGTAATGTAAAATAAGTGCATTTATTTTTTGTTAATACTCGATAAACACGAATCCCAGATAGACTAACCAGACCATGCTCCTATACTGGTATTTTAGTACGTTGGAAGTTGCTTTGACTTATTAAGAGAGTTTGTCTTACTTAAGCTTTCAGCAGTAATAGAATGTAACATATTGCTTCATTAGGCTGGGAATATAATGGAATTCTCAGATGTTAGGGTGGAAAAATAACACCCTCTTTAATTCTGCACTATATTGGAATATGAAAAAAGGGTGGGACCAATCCAGGGTTATGGCTAAAGCTTCAATGAAATTATGATTAATCCCCAGCTGTGAGCTGCACAGCTGGGGATTAATGGTGACTGGACACGAGGCTACACAAAAAGATTAAACAATAGGTTGTGCTAATCCCTTAACTCTTTGTTATGACCTGCGTCAACATTGGGATATAAACTGCTGCTTTTCTATCCCAATGTGTACACAGGTCATAACAAACCTGCATTATTGATAGGTAAACTTCCATCAGTTTGTGACTGTTACGTGGCAATCAGTCAGTTGATTTCTGATTATGCACTGATGATTACCTAGTTGTCGAAACACATGTAGGCTGTTGTTATGTGGGACATCAAACAATAAACTGTACCTCAACTTATGCAACAATCATACTGATGTTTCATGGAATTTCTTTCAATTTGAATTTTGAAATAGCGTTGAGCACCAAGTCAAGGGATTAACACAACCTACTATATTGGAATACTAGCCTAAGTACCTGGCTTCACCTGGGATGTCCATTATCAGATTTTATTTCATAGTCCACCGAAAAAGATTAACACATTTTATTGTTTGCCACAAATGTAAAATGCAATAAATGTTAATTTCACTGATTAATTGAACACCAAATTTTCATTTATCTCTGATTTAAATTCTCACATGAATATCATGTTTGTATGCTTACTCTGATTATTTGCAGTGTTGTAAGCAGTAGAGGCCATTGTCGCTGCTAAACACACCAAAAAATTAGAAAGCTAAAAAAACGCAACACCAGTTCAGCGAGACAGCGTGATGATGAGCACTTTATACAAATGATCTGTAGATGGCGCGCGAAAAACCACAAAACGTAATGCTGAAAAACCAAAAAAAGTTATTTATTCCATGAATGGGATGACCTAGCGAGCTAGAAATAGTGGCATTAATTCAGCAATGAAATAAAGAATATTCCATGCAAAATTCATGATGTTAGACCACACTGTTCATGAGGAGTTACATCCCCAAGATCAACACCACATACAAAATCATAAAATGACTTTGTTTTATATATACAGGTGCCACTATAGATCAGAGTTAACAGTTCCGGCATAAAAGGTGTGTTCATGCGGCAATATCCCCTCTCGGCAGGGGCATCTGTGTGGGTTGAGTGGGACACATGACTAGAGTCCAAAATACTTCTTGGTTTAAAGGCAGGCATGCCCCGTGGTTCACCTCTTGAGTACCTTAAACCCCCCACCACCCTTGACCAGCACAAGCTCCTCCACTGAAGCTGCATTTCCCTTCATCTAAATCTGCACTGCCTAAACCCAACTCAGGGATTTTGTTCTTTCCTTAACCTGACCAAACTCGCACCCCATGCACATTCCCACTCCCTGACTTAGTATTACAAATGCCACTAGAAGCAAGTCCTGAGCAGAGGTACAGTGCTAACGAGGGGAGTGAGCATTGAAGCGCTGCTGTTATTGAAATGCGGGTTCCCTTGCACTGTTGCATCTTTGCTGTTTCATTCATGTGTTAACCCGGAACCTTTGTTTTGACCAGTGGTCCACACTGCCTGATACCTTCCTGCACCCAATAGCGTGCAATCTTCAAAGTTTACGGCACCTGCTCAAGTTCTTCAGGCTCTGTGTAACAAGCAAAGAAAGACAGTCTTTCCGTTGGACACAGTCCCTGCTCAGGCCTCCAGCACCATCAGGGTCTTGCCATCAGCACTGCAGGCAGGCATATGTGGGCTTGATGAAACACTGCTGCTGCTCACTTCATGATTGCAGCTTGCAATTTTGCGCTAGTTGTGAAAGAGGTTGTTTTAAATCAATCGTTCACCTGGTGCATAGAACAAAGGCAGTGGCGACCTTCCACTCTAACAAATGTGCCGCCACAGTATATAGACCAAGAAATGCATAATATAGAAAGGACAGAATTGCGAATGGAGTCAATACAAGTCAATCAGAACCTATGGAGCAAGGGATTGGCCAAGTAATTTAGCAAAGAGGAACCATATACATTCCGAGCACACCAATATGACATGCTCAGCAATTGGAAAGGAGAACATTTTATAGATGGAACTGCCTCAACAAGCCCATCCTGGAAAGGGATTACCCATTTCTGATGCTTGGCAAACAATCCTATGCCCACATAAGCAAGGCACAAACCATTTAATATGTGCCGTGGGTTAATTTTTGTGACTATTGTACTAGGATTGTAGGGTTGTAGGTTTATTTTGAAAAAGAAAATGTATGATTTCACTTTCAAGCCACGTTCGTTGTGGCGTGTAGGTCAATAGGCCCATGGCCGAACCAAAAACACAAAATGCTGGTGTGGGGCAGTTTTTTTGGTGACAATGGGCCACTTTCTTGGCCAATGTGGGCAAGTTTGATGAGTTACTTCACTATGCGGCTAATAGTTTTGACCAGAGTGCACAATTTGCATCACATTTTATCAAAAAACTCCCCCTTCGGTACTATTCAAATAGTGTCACAGAAGGAATGAATAGCCATTTGCAACTGTGGGCCACTTTTTCATTGTTGCTGAGACAATTTTATGGCCCAGTGCGACCAAGCTAAGGGCAAACATGAGCAAGCATAAAGACCAAGTAATCAAACATACTTATTTAAGATTCAACCTTACATTTGATTTTACAACCAAACCCTACAGCTACACCGCATGCCAGGCCTCCACTTTTATTTTACAGTACTGGAGGTTTTGCAATGCGCCAACTTGCAGTACAATTCTCTTTGCAGCATGAGTGAAGTCGTGGAAAAGTGTAGGGTATGCAGGGAGGGAAAACAAAGTTGCAATGGAAATCGGTCATAATGCAAGTGGACAAGAATAATTCCTGAGTACAAAAACAGCTTCATAAACATTTACAAAGGAGGGATAAACTCTCAAACACTGAAAATGCCTCCCCAGATTCACAGATTATGAGAGACTATCCTGCTACAAAAGCACATATATGATCCACCATGCTGCTGTCACTAGCGAAGGAAATAGCTCAGACACTTGCAAAGGCAACCTTCTCTTTGTCTGTCATTGCATCTTTTGTGGTTGGGTTCAGCCCTGAAATCCGCTGGCAGGTTAAGTCCTAGGTTGCAGTTCCACTGGCAGGTTAACCAAAATAACTGAGGAAGAGCCAACAGGAAGTATAATGCCACAGTGGACTGGGTAACAGAAACGTCGACTTCGTATTCATTCCTTTTGATAGGTAGAATGTCAACTGGTTGAGGGTGGCTCATCTAGGATTTATCCTCGGTTGGTGTCTGTGTATGTTGGTGCTCATGCACTTAGGTCTGGCATTCTGGAATGCTTTATGGAGAGTGCAAAGAGACTTCTCTCTATTCACTCAGACGTTCTGAATGCTCACAAGGCCTAGTAGGACTGCCTCTCTCATCCATTGTTATATTTGCCTTTCATTCCCATGCCCCCTCCCTGTTGCCCTGTGGGCACTTTGAAACATACATTACTTGATGTATACGCGCCTTACAAATGCACAATAAATAAATAAATTAGGGGTGATTCTTCAGAAAATGTGCAACAATCATAATCATTCTTCTGTTCATCATTAAAGTTGTTATACTTGAGTCCACATACTTTGAGCTGTTTGGGATACCGCCATATTTAGAGGCATCTACATATGAAGTATTTTTTTTAATCATGTGTAGTGATATGTTTTTGTTCTACATGGTCAATTTGTGAGGTAAATGAAAGTTGGTATTCAAAAATAATTCTTTGGTTCTTGGCTTTCCTGAAGGCAGGGAAAGAGGTACCTCAAGTTGGCAGCCATAAAAATGGGAGGGTCCTTGGATCTTGTGGTCCAAAACACTTGTCTAAAGGAAGTCTGAGATAGGACCATTATCCAATTCCAATTAATATAAATCCACTGGGCTCTGGAAACATTAGCATTTATTTGAAAGGTGGTAGTGACTGCTCCATGAGGTCTGGTAACAATTTAACATGCTTGTTTAACAGGCATGAGGAAATAATAGAGCCATGTGGGCCTTTACATGATAAAACGGGTCGGACGGCTTATTGATGAGAAGCCCCCAATTTTTACTTGAGTAGCTCTGTATGTCTGTATGTGGGTGGTTTTTTATCCAGTTAAGGACACTGCCCTGGAGACCCATGCCAAGTCTGAGTCTCTCTGTGAGATGAGCATGGAAGACAGTAGCAGAACCTGTAGAAAAGTCCAGCAAGATCATTGCCACCTATCAATTTTGTAATCATGCTCGAACTTCCCAAAATGTGCTGAGCAGGACACTCAAGCCCTTCTGGATGTATTTCCACTGGTAGGTACACCAAAAGAGGACTGAGGCACAGCCAACAGGATGGGCAATGGCACAGACAAGGTAACAGAAAGAAGAAGCCATTAATAGGGTACCACTGCTAGCTAGAGCCAAATAGACTGCAGCAAAACCACAGGTGATGTAGCATCTTTGGGTTGGACTGACTCTAGGAGGAGTTTGACAGTGAATTTGACCATGGGAGTCTTGGTGGGGCTGACCCTGGATTGAGTAAGAACCTACATAAAATGAAGCCAAAAACTGGGTGCACAAATAAATAAAAAAGGAACAGAAAATAAAACTTTAACTTACAGAATTCAAGTTTAATTCATGTGGTGATTCCAGTGTTTGATCTCCCATCTCCTGGTCCTGGTGTGCCCTCCTTCCATAGTCTTCAGAGATAAAATGTTTATCTATTTTTATGAAAGTAAACTTTTTCACTTGTGTGGGCTTGAGGGGTCAAACATCAACAGATATACATTCTTCCACTGGTAACCAGCGGAGTCCTCTCCTGGCTTCCAATACATTCTCCCTCCTACCTCACCCCTCAATTATGCAAACTGCGCTGTTCTGAATCATTTGCAGCTATGAGATCTCATGCTTACTGATTCCTTGAAGTACACTACTGCAATAGTCCAGTTTAGCATTAATTATTACTCTGGCTATCACAGTTCAGCACCTGTAAAACAAGAAAGGTCATAGCTGTCTGAACAGTTTGAGATAGTAGGTGGATGTGGAGACTATATTGTGTGCTTACGCTTTCATGTTCTATTCAAGAATAACTTTTTTAAGCACTGAAATGTTGCACACAGCCATGGGAAAGCTGTTATATTCAGCACCTAGTTTAGTTAATCTTTTGGCTGTTCCTGCTAGCATCAGCTTAGTTTTTGAGTCAGTCAGGGCCGTATGGTTGGTAATCATCCAGGGTGTAAACTTGGTTGAAGAGTTTGGTGTCCTTCTCTAAATCACCCGAAATGGGGAGCAGGAAGTTGGAACTACACTGTAGCTTGTACAAAGTATCCCCCTCTCATCCAACAGTGCAAACAATAGCATGGTGAAGATATTATGCAGTGTGGGCGATAAACAGGATCCCTGCGGAACACCATAGGGTAGTTTGACCACATGAGCTACTGTTGTACTAATGAATACCCTAGCTAATCGGTCGGATAGAAAGGACTCTAACTAATTTGCTGATGACAATGTGAAGTCAGCTGAGTGTATTAACCTTTCAACCAGAATAGCATGGTCAACCAGATTGAATGCAGCTGATAGGTCCAGTAACATTAACAATACAATACTGCCCTGATCCATTGCTTGCATTATATTTGCCTTTAAATCTAACAACGCTGTCTCTCGCCCATGTGCCTGACTGACACCAGACTGCCACATGCCCAAGATGCTATTGTGCATGAGATGTTCCTGAATCTGCAAATATGCAGCTCAATCTAGAATTTTTAACAGAAAAGGCACATTAGTAATAGGCCAATAATAAGTCACAATACTGGGGCCAGAGGTGGCTTTTTTAACATGGTATCATTCATGCCTGTTCTATCATGGAAGGCACCTCACCCTCAGCAAAGGAACTGTTAATAAACTTGGTGATGATTGGTATCAATGCCAGCATGCAGGCTTTCACCATGATCGCTGGACAGTCATCTAGTTTACAAGTAGTTAGTTTAAGCTGTGATGCAATACTAGTTATCTCAGTTTCTGACACTGGTCCGAACGTGAACGCTCCTAGTGAGTTGCCTGAAAAGAGACCTTTACTGACTTCAGAAATGTTTACCTTCAAAGTAATCAGCCTGATATCCACTGCTTCTAGAACATGGTTGACGCAGTGTGGGACTGCAGTGCATGTTGAAGTATCCTGGGTCGCAGGTAAGCCAGTGATGATGTAGGAATCAGGCTAGACCCAGGTCTGTATAAAAGGACGTTTCTTCATTGCTTCTTAGCTACAGCATAGGTAGAAGGTAGGAGAACAGGGTAGATGCATCCTTCAAGTATCATCTCTTGCTCTCTAGTCCCAAACAGTCATTTCAGGAACCGTGGGCACACCCAGGTTTCACCTACCTCACAGCATTCTATACAGCCTGTGATCTCATGAACTCATCACACTCACAGTCAAGTACATAAATCACTACACATGTGAAACAGCATCAACTCTGATTTTTCCAGCAAGAATCAATGAAGCCAAAAAGCCATCACAAGTCTGGGTTTCCCACACAGGACTTGGGAAGCAAATCTACTGCCAACATTACAGCAAGGTTGTCATTGAAGAGACACATTTTTGCGCATTGTTTCTAATATTTTGTTACATGCTCAAAAGCCTCAGGAGCTGTGTGCAGGCATATCAAGGGTGGAGTAAGCTGTAAGCATGCCTTAAGAACCAGCTGGCAAATATAGTGTTCCAAGAGGGCATTTAAAAAGCTGTGTATTTGAAAGACTGTGATGCTGCATGGTAGTGTTGTTAATGTGTCCATTGCCTGTAGTAGAGAGGTAGGAGACTGACCTGTCACCTTTTCCATTTGCCAAACATGTGCATGATGCTATCTCATGTTGATCCACAGGCAAAGGCCCCCACATTTGTCATTATCTTCCCTTGCATAATGTTTATTTGAAGATATGGCAGGTGGCAATATGTTGTTACTGCTTTCCAGCTGTGAAATAACTTAGCTCAGCAGGCTTTCTTTGAGAGCTGAGACAGGCCCTAACCTTGTCTCTTCCATCTTGTGGTCTAATTAGTGATCTTTGCTGTGTGCGATTTCTGATTATGACGGGGTTTTAGATGTGACTGTCTGCAAACATGAACAACCACCATCATGTGTGTCTTCTGACTGCCTTGTCACATTGAATCACGAGGAGGTTCTGAATCTTGCTTACTGTGCACAGTTGAACTTGATAATGCTATGGCTGCATCAATGCCTGCACTTTCTTGCACTGCCTTGTTGTCTTCCTCGCTATCTTTGGTATCATCAAAGAAGAGGTATCCAAATTTAATCTAGAATTATGGTGCACAGTATAATGCTGCCCTAGTCCACATTGTCATCTGATTCCAGTGAAATCAGAGCTGGAGAATGTACATGGGTCCTCTTTTGTTCTTCGTCTTTGGATTGTTCTCTTTCTTCCAGAAGTGCTCTCCTATGCCTTATATGGTGGGCGCTCCACTTTCTCATCCTGAACTTCCTCCTCAATTGCTGATTGCAAGTGTGACAATGGTGTATGCATGATGGTATTTCTTGCCAATGCTTCTGATTCACTTGAGGCAGATGCCAATGTTCTTCGTGCATGTGTTGATCAGTGTGGCTGGCGCACAGACCCATGCACTATCTGGGCTTCTCCAATGCATTCTGTTACTGTTGTAGCAGGAAGAAAACAGCAAACATATTCATTCCTACCACAGTCCTTACTCTTTCCCCTATCATGTATGTGTACTGCAGCAGATGAAGATATTCTATCTATAAAACTCCACTTTAGTTAAAATAGGCAGACTGCAAAACAACTTTGTCATGTTCAACTCCTCTACTTATAAAATTAATGCATGACTAAGATTTTTTTGAAGTGCTCTCCACCACCTATACAATTAACATATGCCTAAGAATGCTTTGGCATAATGTATTCCCAAATACAAAAATGGCATGCTCCTATTAACTATTTGCCATGTGCTCCTCTACATATAAACTGACATTTAACTAAGAATACTGTGATGTGCTTTTTTCCCACCTACCAACATGATGTGTTCCTAAGAATGCTTTGGCATGCTCTCTTCCCATCCACAAAGATGTCTGTGCATAAGAATGTTTTAGCATGCTCTCCTCCACTTATAAAATGAATGTGTTTCTAAGAATTATTCACAAATAATGACTCTCAGTAAGTTAGTATCTGAACAGAGTATGCAATCAGAAATCTACATATTTTATAGTGTTGTGAGTTATTCTTATTGTGGCATCTTGCCAAATGTTTAGTTCTGATAGAGCGTACATATGTTTCAAGCTCTTCCTCAGGGCCCACATAGACAAATGTTTAAAGAATGAATTTTAGATGTATTCACATTCTTGCATGTGAACCTATATAGTTGAAATGCCTGTTTGGCAATAAGCAAATTGGTTTATGTACATGTGTGTACAATCTCCAACAGTTAGCTCAACCTAAAGATAGAGGCACATGAATGAAATGGCAATAATATGCAAGAGAAAACAAATCTTTAAAAATAAAAGATAATCAGAACAGTTAGTTTAACATAACGATAGATATACATAATTCAAATCATAATAACATGCAAAAGATTTTTTTTTTTTAAACAATGGATAATCATGCATGTTCAATGAAGTTGTCATTGAAAAAATAAGTAGAAAAACACGACACAAGGTTGTGGAATGGGAGAAAGGGAAATTATTAGATAGACAGAGAATTAAACCTGGAAAAATAGTTCATTTAATTATTGTATATTGCCTGTTACAGTTGTGCTGTTATGAAACATTAGATCTTCCATTTGATAAAGGATTATTTTACAAGGCAGTTGTAAGCCAGCAAAAAGTCAACAAAATAGACCACTGTGCACTCTATCAAGTAATAGTCTCTGTGCATATATAGGTGTGTCCTGACGATAAAGGAGCTATACTACTGAAGTGACGTGTTCCACTTGGTTGACCGATTGAGCTAAAAGTGAGTGAGTAGTGCCTCAGAACCGTGTTATATAGTTAATGCCTAAGCATTCTCAAAGCTGTGCGAAGTAAATAATCCTTGTTGCTGCTCAATTAATGTAACTGGTTGTTTCCTTCTTGTTCTGTTCGGTGCAGTGCTTCTGTATTAAATATACAATAAAGGTTACTTTTTTCAATCAAGTGTATGTCATCGAATGAATGTATGTAGTCATCGATTTGTACAGAATTAACCTGGTTCAATGATTTTACTGGGCACTCTAAAGGGTGCTTTTATCAGGATGATTAGTCAAATTCAAATTGTTCGGTTGATCGAAATCTTAAGGGTTTCCCCTGTAGAATAATTGATATACACAAGTTAGGTTTTGTTTCTTATAAAGGAGATTTAGGTGATTCTATATTAGAATGAGCTAATTCAAATGCTGAGCTCCGCTTACCATATGCCTTCAGAGTGGACAGTGCTTAACAGCCACTGTAGTGTTCTAGCGCACACGCCATGTTGTGCAAGTAATAAATGTGCATATTCAAAATGGAACATGGTGCGGCGCACCGCCGTCTAATAGGTAGTGTTCTATAGGCCCATTTTGTAATATATGCATGGACATTGGATTGTATTAAGTAGTACAGTCATCATTTGTATAATCCACGAAATATGCCAAAAAAGCATTCCATTCTTGTTTAGATAGACTTTTTTTGAGGCAGAATACCAGGGATATCAAAACCAGTTCAAATGTGTCTCTGATATATTCACTCAAAATCTGGTCGAAGAGGAAAATATTGCAGTGTTTTTAAAAAAAAATCTTGTGGATAGTATTCTTGTGGGCTCAGTGCTTAGTGACAAACACTAAAAGCTTGTTGTTATTGGCATTGTGTTCAGCTTTTGGGGTTAGCAATTTTAATCTATCTGACTTCCTTGCCTTCTCGATGGCCTCATAGATATTTTTACCTTGGTATTCTCTCTTTTTGAATCCATCACCTATCATGGTTTCTTCTTTTTCTAAGTCTTCTATGGCACTACAAAATTTCCTGGCTCTGTGAATATCACCTATAGGCATATTCACTATTGTACTTCGTTAATGACCACTCGCTGCATGAAGGATGGAATTGACCTCTGTGGACCTCCTAAATGTTGTATTGAAGATGTTCATATATAAGAAGTGTATCTTGTCCCTACTGTAGGTACAGGGTAGTTTGATTTTTAAAGGGTTGCCACACAAAGTGTTTCCAAGGATACTTTTCAAGCTCCCTTCTGAAATGCAAAAATGGAATGCACCTAAGAATGTTTTGGCTTTCTCTCCTCCACCTAAAAAAATGCAAAACTAACATGGCTATGCGCTGGTTGTTCTCATCTAAAAAAACTATATGTGCCTAAGAATGTTTTTGAATGCTCACCTACACCTATAAAATGATTTGTGACTAAGAATGCTTTGGTGTGCTCCCATTCGCCTATGAAATTAATGTCTGATTAAGAATTATTTGGTTTGCTTCCTCTTCACCTATAAAAAGATATGTTACTAAGAAAGGTTTGGAGTGCTCTCCTCCACCTATAGAAAAATCTATGACTGAGAATTCTCTCTTCTCAACTACAAAACAATATGTGCCTAAGAATGTTTTGGCTTTCCCCTTTCCTCCTATGAAATGACATGCAACTAAAAATGCTTTGCCGTGGTCTCTTCCACCTACTAAAATGAAGTGTGTACAAGAATGTTTTTTCTTACACCGCCTCAGCCTATAAAATCACACATAACTATGAACGGTTTGGCATGCTATCTTCCCACGTGCAAAAAGTATGTGTGCCTAAGAATGATTTGGCCTTCTCTCTTCATCACCTATAACATGAGTGTGTGAGTAAGAATGCCTTGGTGTGCTTTCTCCTTAGCCTATACATTGTAACTAAGAATGCTCTGACATGCTGTCTCCCGCCTACAAAATTATATGAGCCAAAGACTGTCTTGGTGTGCTTTCCTAATGATTTGTGAACAAAACACCTATAAAATAAACATATGACTAAGCATGCTGTGTGTGCTCTCTCACTACTTACTCAAATGTAGTGTGACCGCCATTGCTTTGGCGTGTTCTGCTACACCTATGATATGATTTGAAACTAAGAATGTTTAAGTGTGCAATTCTATTAAGTGATTTCTGCATAGAATGTCTTGGCGTGACCCACTCTGTCTATAAAATGAATGTAGGACTGAGAATGCTTTGGTATGATCTCTTCCCACTTACATAAATGGTGTGGGCCTAAGAATGTTTTTGTGCGCTCTCCTCTGCCACAAAATAAAATGTGACCCAGAGTATTTTGGTGTGCTCTCTGCCCACCTACAAAAATAAAGATTGAATACAAATTATTTTGGCATGCTGTCTCCCAATGGCAAAATTATGCCTCTTCAGCAGCAAAAAATATGCTTCAATACCCAATACCCCCCAAAATCTAGCTGTGCCATATTTTTGACTTCAAACTACTGACTGAAACTTCAAGCCTTCATTACCCCCCTTGACTAGACACATTCCCTTTGCTATCTAGTGCTCTATGGATTTTCTCCTATTTCTTCAAACGCGGCTGTTGGCTGCCCTTCATATGCTCCTCTAGAGATGTGAGGTAGGGACTGATCAAACTTGTGGAAAAGCCCAAAAAGTTGGAGTTGCTTGAAGTCTCTCAAATCTGGGGGGGTTGTCCTTACTTCAAACTGGCGCATATATACTTACTACTTTGGGGTAAGGCCTCAATAATTGTGTCTGTCATAACTAATAAAGAGACCTTAGCGCTCCTAAGGTCCAAGAAATGTCATTGATCATTATGGAGAAGGAGTCCCTTTCTAGTTTACTGAATGCTGCCATAGCTAGCCATAAGACAGAGGTGCGACTGAAGATCAGTACCACAGCAAAAAGAGCTTGCAGCTCCTTGGTCTTCTGTTTTTATCACAAGCATCTCTTTGGGGTTCTCAAAATGCATGAAAAAGGTCTGTCGACATTGCAAGAGGTGGGAACAGAGGAGGTATGTTCAAGAAGCGGAACTAAACATTACTGTTAAATGTCACTCTGAATGGGCTTTTAGGTACATATATATTTATATAATGTCAAATTCTTCAAATCGACAATTTGAAATGTACTTTACATTAGCACCAAGCGTGGCAATTTTAGCCCTTCAGTAAGATCGGAGTGCATGCTTTTTCTCGTGGTAAAAGCACATGTTGCAAGCTGGCTGTTTATCTCTCTCTCTTCACCTCCCCTGCCTCCATCCTCCCCTGTCACCACCTTCATTCTTCCCTGTGGAATACTCCTCCCATAGCTCATTTTTCTCTGGCCTCCTCCCACCGAACCCATAATTATCTACTATGTATTCTTAACTGATGTGTTTTTCCCACCTTATGCCTGCACTGAAGTTCCTGCTTGTTTCTGAATGAGCTCTCTCTTCAATGTACATTGTGGGCAACACTGTGTGTAGATTGTTTTCTTTTTGGGGGTACCCCCTTACACCAACCCGTTCCCCAAAAACAGAAGCAATTGCACAAGGGTTCTACCGAACTTTTAAGTGCTCTACCTACCCGTGTTAAAGGACTTTGCGTCACTCAGGTCTATGAACTCTGGCAGTGGGCTACTACTGCTTGGTGCAACCCACCCTGGACATCACTGTTTACAAATACTATGCATTAAAAAAATGCACAGAAAAACATTGCACGTGGTAATGCCGGTGAGCTGTTTCAATGCACATCTTTCCCAAGTGTCTTTTTCTGTTCAATGAAGTGTCTGTGGCCCTGATGAAAGAGGGGAGAGTAGGATTTGAGTTTGTCCACATGCTTCTTCGGCAGCTGAACAGCCAAAATCGAATTTAATGTTAGAAGGCTTACTAACATGCCAAGTCATTGTTCATGTCTTGTGTTAGGTATGGAAAGGCTCTGAGAATTTTAAAACCATTACCTTCGTCAGTACAATGGCTGGGACCTCCTGTGAACTTTCCATTCCTTCCGACAATCAAGAGTACATTATCGCAGGTAAGCATTCTCTGGCGATGGATCAGTCCAATTCAAAGTTACTGTTGTATTTTTGTAAACAAATGTGCCTCCACTTTCCCTTCTCAGTTCCTCAACCAAAAAATATTTGTATACATAATATCAATGGGGCTGTTTTTAATTTCTCTTTCTGATAACTATATGTCACATTCCATTAAATAGTGTCATGGTAGGTCACACAATCCATTCAGACATTATCAAACAAAAGAACCTTCTTTAATCTTTATTGAGGCATTGCAGCCCAGAAGGGAGCGCAATAACAGATTAAATAGGCCTTCAAATGAGCTATGAGTCTGAGGAGAAGCTAATGCTGAATAATGAGAGTAAGGGTTGATAACACCTGTGACATGGTATGATATGATAAGTCATTTATAATGCGCCTGTACATAAGTGTTTCCAGGCGCTGTTATGGAGAATTCTCATAAATGTGCCAATTCCCTCTACCTTAGAGCCCTCCAGCTCTTTTGCTAAACTTTGGGACTTTGAACATTTCATTTTCAATGTGTCTTCAGTGTTTTACTCTTGTGTTATTTGATTATGGACTTTTAAACAACTCCATAGGCATCATCTTTTTTATTTGTGTTACACAGCACCTTCAGTGCAGTGACACAGAGATGTCTTTTAGACTTCCCAAAGGTTTAAATGCCTTCTCTGGGATGAACTACTGTTCCCCAGAGAATTTAAAGTTAAATTGACTTTATTAGTCTTTTAAATTCCTAGACCCAGAACACACTATCTTCCTATAAAGTGCTGGAGGGGTTGCTTAGCATCCCCTGTGTCTAAACACTCATGTAACTGTCCCAAGCTGCCCTTTTCCATTGAAATGGCTGGTGGCAGTGGTTTTATAACGAACCACCATGATTTTTCCCGCCATGAACACTGGTAGCAAAAAATCGGGGCAGCCATGTTTTTCAATATGGCGCCCAATACCCCTCTGTAAAAATATACTCTGGTCATCTTTTTTTGCCGTTTATTTGTGGAAAGGTCCTTCTGGTGTTCAACTCTTCGCTCCAAACCAGGTTTGGTCCCTTTGTTCGTGAGCCTTTGGCGTGCTTCAGGACTGAATTCTGACTATGGCGCCTGAGTGTCTGGGGTGGACAGGAAGTGAGGGAGGTCCCCGAAACTCCTTGTGCTTGGTCTCCTATGAGACCCAAATGCACTCTGATGTGATTGGCTGGCTGAGTGACAGCTAGGCTGGAATGAAAGGGAGAGAACTGTTTAAAAGGCAAGTCTCCAGGACTGGAAGGCAGAGTCGACCACTGGAACGAAAGAACCAAAGACGAGCTGGAAGAGGACAGCTGCTGCAACCACTGGACCGTTGGGTTGCCTGGTGAAGCCCTACTGCAACACCGGATTGCCAGATCTCCATTCAACAGAGAAGCTCCTTCAAGGACGGCATCTTACTTTGGTGGTGGGACCAATGAGCTCAGAAAACACCTGGACACCATTCTCTAGGCTGGTTAAGGTTAACCAAGGAGAGGGAAACCAGTTTTGTGTTTTGAGGCAACAGCTACTTGAGCTGAAGTGACTCCATTTTGTTTGCTCCGAGGATGATTCCGTGCAATGCAGGAGTCCCCGGACGTCCTCCCTCTTGTCCCCACAACTAAGGCTCGGGAACAGCGAGATCTGCAGGAACGTCTTCAGCTACATCTTTGTGCTTCACCTTAAGGTACTGTGCCATCCGGTTGAAAGATCCTAACTCTCGCAGTGAAAGTTTGTGACATTTTCCCAACTTGCAGGCCTGATCAGCTTGTGACCCAGCATATTTCTCTTTTTCGCATAAACTACTTCTGCAAACTTTTACAAAGACTTCTCCATCTGTACCAGAACTGTGTTGTCCTATCCAAGAACACTAGACTATTGACTTTGGCCTGGCCTATTGAATTGAACTGACCCACCTGGTACACTGTGCCTTTGCATTGCCTAACAGAAGTGTTTTCTAACTTTTTTGTACCAACTTTTGCCTTCTATCCCCATTGAAAGTCATTGAAGTGCTATTTGGCTCCTTTTTCAGGGGAGCTCAAACTGTCTTTTTAACTTAAAGTTTGTGTAGTATATTGGTGTTTAATATTAAGTTGCTTTCTACTAGTGAATGTTTTCCAAATGATTGTGTAAATAAATGTTTATAGTTTTTTTTTTTTACAGCTCAAGTAAGTCACCTGGGGTGGCTGGTTCTAAGTAAGTGCAAGGAGGCAGAGGACTGTAGCGTTGCAGAGTGCGCGGCAGCCCCAGAGGCAGTGCATGGGGCTACTGGTCATGAAGGAGCCTGGTCCTCATAAGGTTCAGAGGGAGGTCAGGTAACCAGTTAGTGCAGAAGACAAGAACATCAGCACGGGAGAGAGAGGAAGAAAGCTGAAGCGAAAAGGAAGGCCTTGAGTTGCTTCTGGAACATGAGGTGGTCCTGCTCAAGTGTGAGAGAGGCTGGGAGGCTGTTCCAGAGGGAGGCACCAGTCGAGGAGAGAAATCTACCTCCCACTCTCAGCCTGGAGAAGCGTCTGACCCTAAGAGAGTTGGAGGTGGATGAGCAGAGGGCTCGAGAAGGAAAGTGCTTAGGAAGAGATAGTTGGATGTAGTGTGGTCCTCAGCCCCAGAAAGCCTTGTGGACAATACAGAGGGTCTTGAATTTGATCCTTGCAGCCACTGGGAGCCCATGGAGAGGTTTCAGGGCTGTAGAGATACAATCCCTTGGCTTGAGACCAAGGACAAGTCTTGCAATCCTGTTGTGGATTAGTTGCAGAGGACGAAGCGTAGAGGCATGCAGATTTAGAAAGAGGCTGTTGCAGTAGTCCAGCCTATAGAGAACCAGGGATCTGGAGACAGTTAGCCTCTGAGGAAGTGAGAAAAAGAAGAGTACCTTTGAGGAGGTGCAGCTGGTAATGGGACTTCTTAGAGACGTCTGTGATGTGAGGATAGGAGGAGAGGGTAGAGTCGAAGATGACTCCAAGGTATTTTGACTTGCAGGGAAGCACGGGTAGAGGGCCCAAGGAGGGTGGCCAGAGTGAAAGAGGGAAAGAGGGACCAGGGGTCCCAATGAGAAGGATCTCAGTCTTACTGGCATTCAGGCAGAGATCTTTAGAGGCACACCATTCCTGAATCGCGGATAAACATTCAGGAATGAGCGAGAGAGGAGAGCTAGAAGATAGAGATGAGATGGGTCAGAGGTGCCAAGTAAATGTTGAAGAGCCAGGGTGAGAGGTTAGAGCCCTGGGGAACACCACATGTGGAGAGAGACGTGGTGGAGAGAAAGGACCCCAGTCAGACCTGGGAGGGTCGATCCGAGAGGAAGGAGGTCAACCTGGCTAGGGCCTGATCCGTGTTGCCCAGGTTGTCACAGCAATGATTGCTCAGAATGGTGTGGTTGACCATGTTGAATGCTTAGGAAAGATCAAGGAGGATGAGGACAGAAGGAAGATTAGAGTCGAGATTTGAGAGCAGGTCTTCACGGGTGTTCAGGAGAGCAGTTTCCGTGCTTCTGGCTGCTCTAAAGCCACACTGATGGTCATGGAGACAACCAACAGATTCAATATGGAGAGTATGCTGGGAGATGTCCAGCTTTTCCAAGAGTTTGCCCAGGAAAGGAGTGATAGAGATCGGACAGTAGTTTGCTGGAGAGGAAGGATCAGCAGAAGGCATCTTCAGGGGGGGTGGACAAGGTTGTGCTTTAGGGGCTCGGGAAAGTTCCCCTGGCAAAAGAGTGATTGCTGACAATGGGCAATGCTGAAGCCAGGGTGCGATGTGGTCCTTGATCGTTCAGGAGGAGCAGGGGAGCACCTGCTTGGATGACACTTTCATATATCGGACTTGTCTAGAAACATTGTCAGGAATGAACACAGGGAAAGAGGAGAACGGAGGAGGAGAGGGAGAGGCGGGTGGAGAGGGGCTGAGAAAGGTAGAGGGAGAGGAAGAGGAGGAAGAGGACAGGATGTCCTGAGTTTTAGTGGGAAGTGAGAAACCAGTGCCTGTTAGGCAGAAACATGTGCAGTACCCTTTGGGAACACCACATACAATTAAGACTACAAGAACAAGTACAAATTCACCTTTGGTACAAGATTGTACTAAACAGTAAAGCGATGGCTGAGCAAGCAGACTTTCTCAAGAATAAAGTGAGCAGTATCAATAGTTATACAAAGGACACCAATTACTGACAAACACTGACTCAAGGTTTCTGAGTAAAAGAATATACATTTATTTATACATCAGTTGTAAAACAATTCACTAAGTAAAGCAGCAGCAGAAAAATCACACTCTTAATATACCACACAACACCTGATGAATTCAGGACAATTTAAGCTCAAAATGAAGTTTGAGCAAAATGGCACTCCAACAATTTAAAAGGGATGGAAAAACAAGGTTATACAGAATTAAGCAGCACCAACAACTAAGTAGGCAGGGCAATCTAGAAATGGCTTGCTACAATGGTGATTCAAATCAATAGGCCCGGGCCAATGTGGATGGTTCAGAATCTTTGCAGAGGATCACACAGTTCAGAATAGTTCATGGCTAAGTCTTTGCCAAGAGTTTGAAATGAAGTTGGTCGAAGGAAAAGTTATTTAAAAGAGTAGAGAAGGACAAGCCCTCGGATTGGCAAAAGATTTCAAACACTTTCACCGCGGTCGGACTTTACGAACAACCGGGTTAGAACAGTAGCTTAAATGGAGAAGAAGGCTGTAGCTGAGGCAGAAGTTCCTGGCAGGTCCTGCAGGCTAACGGTTCCTGAAGTGACTGTCGGACGGACACAAAGTAGGAACACTGGAGGGTCCTGTACTGCGCAGGGAAGAAACCAGCAGCAGAGCAAAGCAACAAATAAAAGGTGCGCTTAAAACCCAAACAGGGTCCGGTTCTCCTGGCTATCCGGTTCACTGCAGCTGTGTACAGCAAATTCGGCCAGGGGTGGGAAGCCTTGCTTGGTGTTTGGCGAAGTGGTTGGTCCCACCAGCTCAAGGGAAGACGATTCCTTGCAGATCTTCTCTGTCATCAAAGTTTGGGGATTCCGACCCGCAGCAGAGCTTCACCGGGAGGTTCAGTCATGGTAGTGGTCCTCTTCTTTCAGCTTCTCTTCGGTTCTCTCAATCCAGTGGTGACTCTGCATTCCTATTCCCAGAGACCTGCTTTTTATGCAGTTTTGCCCCATTCACACAGCCTGGCTGTCAATCACACAGCAGGGTGGCTGTTCTGGCGGGACAGTCACCACAGCCAATCATACAGAGTGCAAACCCCTCTCTCACATCCTGTCCCCCTCAGACATTCAATCGCTTAAGGAGGACTTCTTTGTAGAAGTCTGCCAACGGTCGGCGAACAAAGGAACCAAGCCTATTTTGGCGCGCAGAGTAAAACACGAGAAAGACTTTTACAAAACAAAATGGTGAATAAACCGAGCCGGGACTGTATAAAAGTAAATATGGTCCAAGTTCGACGCTACTAAAATAGCGTAAAACAATACCAAGGCTATTTAAAATAACCCCGGTAGTAGAAATAGGGTAGATACCACTGTCTGCAGCCAAATCTTAATGAAAAGGGAACAAAACAATGTTCCATGAGAAACAGACACAAAGGGAGAACTAGTAATCCTTTCCAGAACTATATGTAAGGGTATCCAGTTAAATTTTTGAAAACACATTTTTGAAATGCCATTTTTCTGAACCAAAAATGGCGGGAAAAAAAATTCGGAATGTTTTTATTTTATTTTATATGTTTTATTTTTGTTTCGTTAGTAAAAAAAAAATGTCTATAAAAAAAAACAGGGCTTTGGGGGGCAACCCCCCCCCATTAAAAAAATAAATAAATAAAAAAACCATTCAATTTTTTTTTCTTCAGCATTTTGGAGTCGAAAAAATGGCATTTCGAAAATGTGACGTTCGAAAATGTCACTATAAACCATATGTAAAATAGTTTGTACTGGGTCTGTGGATTTAAAAGGACTAATACAGTCAATGGCAGCTTTCCAGGTTCTGGGGGACAGTAGTCAGCCCCAGAAAATGGAGTTTAAAGTGGGAAGTCTGTAACACACAGTAAAGAGATGATGCCTATGGAGTAGGTGAGGCACCACAGTCTATGACACAAAAATATTAACCACACAAAGCAAAACACATGTAAGAGTGGGAAAAAAAAGGCTCACACTCTTACCAGGTGAAAAAAAATCCTAGAAATCCAACAAAGGTGTTGAGGGGCTCAGTGGGTAAGGGAAATTAGGCATTCTGGAGAATTCTCCCTAACACTCGCCCCCTCAGACTAAGGGACAGGAGGATCTAATCCCCACCAGGATAGATCTCCTGTTACAAGTCGGTTAAATGGCCTGCTGAGTACACCAGCAACCTTTTGTAACCCTTGCTAGGACGGTTTTCATTTGTAGACTATATGACCTACAAACCTGTTGTGGTACATCTCTCTTTTGTAATGTATAGGGGATCTTCCTTAACAGTCCCTCAGAAGTTGTAACAACCTCTGAACATACAATAGGCTTTTTCAAGGGGTACTTAGAAAGGAATTCCTTAGATCTAGAGGAGCCTACATGGTTCTTCACCTCTCTCTCAAGAGAAGGTTGGGTCTCAGGTATCTTGGTTGGAGGGGCTGTGGCCAAGCAAGGTACATGCTTCCTATTCCTCTGAGATCTGGCCTTACCTATTTTAGAAGTTTCCCTCATAAAATTAGGATTTATACTTGAGTCTTCAGTAGAAGCTCCAATAGTCTTAAGGGGTTTAGCCTTAGACTTATTTTTCCTGGTTTTCCACCAGCTTTGAGCATTACTAGTTCTCACAGGCCTAGAGTGGGGTCCAATTTGTCTATCCACCTCTTCCTCAGAAGCAGGGGCAGTCAAAGACTTTACAATTGAATGGCCAATGATGGAGCTTGGTTGGGGCTCCCATTTCCCTACTATACTAGCCTCAGATTTGCCTGGGTTAGAGGTCAACTTACTAACACCAGGGCTTGAAGCGGGGTTCTCTGTAGAGGTTCCCACAGGCTCAGAGTGGTCTCCTAAGGTTGCCTCTCTAGCCAATTTGATTTAGTTCTGTTTTCTCACACCTGGAGTCCTGGGTGTACTGGATATTACTCCTAGAGTTTTTAGATCATTCCCAACAGGACTCTTCCAGGCACCTCATTCTGGACACTGACAGGGATCCTCACTGTCATATTATTACACTGAATGAGAGCTTGTAGAATTGGACCCAACTGGACAGAGCCTCCAGAAAATTTAGTGGGACCTTTGGGTGCCTGAGCAAAAACCTCAGGCTTCAAAAAGCTTTCATCCGCCACTGTTCTGCTGACGCCAGTGTCTCTCCTGGCAGAAGTATCCTGGCCATTGACAAGAACACTGTCCACATAATACCCTCTAGAGTTTTCTGGAATGGAGTTGTACACATCCATATTCTGTTTCTTACCCAGACCCATGGACTCTAAGGATACTGTTGCCTAAAGACTCAAGGGTGCTTCAGCAAATAGTTCAAAGTGGGCACTAGCCATTGTACTTCTTCCTCTGGGGAGAAGGCTAATGAGGCAGTGCTGATCCCTGCAGGTTTTACCTTGAACCTGGGATCTCCTTTAATATGGCCAGTTGACCCACAAACGTAGCATTCACCAAAGGCTCTCTGGAATGGAGGTTTCTGCTGACCTCCCTCTGTTTGTGCACCAGAGGATTCACTAGCCGTATTTGGTTTCCCATGTGGCTTACCCTGGTTATGTTTGGGAGCCTCTTCTGGATGGGAGGTATTAGAGTTCTCCTTGTTGTCCTTCTTTGGCTGCTTTCCCTCATCCTTCTTCTGAGTTGCTCCATAATCCTTGTGAGTAGCCCTGTTGGCAAACCACAAGTCAGCAGCCTTAGCTAACGTCTTGGGATCTATCTCCTTATAATCAGCTGTCTGAGCTCAGGAGAGCAGGCATCATAAATTGACTCCAACATAACAAGTTTTCTCATACCTTCATAAGTGTTTACTCTGTAACCCTTAACCCAACCATCTAAGTTTTTCAAACATTCACATACCCATGTAGCCCATCATGCTTTTTGAGGGCCCTCAACCTCTTTAGGTACTGTGAAGGGGTCTTCCCAAATCTAGCAATTAAAGCTAGCTTCACACACTCATAATCCATCCTATCCACCTCCCCCAACTCCATCACAACATCAGATGCAACAGTGGGTAGCCTAGAGAAGCGCCAAGGAAGCAACTGATTCCCTGTAATGTCTTGAATCCCATGGTTATATTCAAACATTGCCAACCAATCCAAAATATCAAGCTTAGCCTCATACATACCAACAATTTATTTAGGCGTACGGGTCTCTTAGGACTGGAAGACCTAGAAGACTCTGGGAGAGAAGCATTTTCAATAGACAACATTTTCATTTCTAAGGCATGATTCAACTCCATTTCTCTAAGTTTCAGTTCTTGATGCTTTTGTTCAGTTTGAGCATTAATACGTTTACATTCCAATTCAAGCCTCATCTTTTGTAGAGCAATGAATTCAGGACTGAGTGTAGGACGAGATGGGGTCCCGTGGTCCCGTGGTCAAAGGTTGAGGTTGCTGAGCAGGTAGAGAAGTAAGGCATCCATTGTGGGACACATCTGCCTCACCTAACTCATCCATAATAACAGACACATTATCATCCTCATAATTTTCCACATTTGCTGGAGAGGCAGGTATTTCAGACCCACTCCCCAGACTTTGTTTCTCTAACAACCTTTCAATTAATTCTGACTTTTTGCCTTTCACAGAGAGATTCCTTTCTCCACACAGATGTTTCAGATAATCCACAGAGTAAGTAAGGAGGGTCTCCTGACTGTAGCTTTCCATATCAGAAGTGATTAAAATAGCCTTTTAGTGATGTTTAGCCTTGTGGTTAGTTGATCCAAGGTAATAGCAGCGCTCTAAGTGTAATTATTGTACTTTATCTTCACTACTGTACACCAGTGTTAGGTAGAATCATATACGGTACCCTTTGGGAACCCCACATACAATTAAGACTACAGGTGCAAGTACAAATTCACCTTTGGTACAAGTCTGTACTGCACAGTAAAATGGTACCGATGGCTGAGCAGCCAGACTTATCTAAAGAGTAAAGTGAGCAGTAGTAATAGTTACACAAAGGACAGCAATTACTATGGTTCAAAAAATACTGACTGAGTAAAAGAATATACATTTATTTACACATCAGTTACAAAACAATTCACTAAGTAAAGCAGCAGAAAAATCACACTCTTAATATACTACACAACACCTGATGAATTCTGGACAAGTTAAGCTCAAAATGAAGTGTGAGCAAAATGGCACTCCAGCAATTTAAAAGGGAGGGAAAAACAAGGTTATACAGATTAAAGGAGCACCAACAAGTAAGTATGCAGGGCAATCTAGAAAATGCTTGCTTCAATGAGGATTCACATCAATAGGCCGGGCCAATGTTAATGGTTTAGAGTCTTTGCAGAGGATCACACAGTTCAGAGTAGTTCGTGGTTAAGTCTTTGCCAAGAGTTTGAAATGAAGTTGGTCGAAGGAAAAGTTATTTAAAAGAGTAGAGAAGGACAAGCCCTCGGATTGGCAAAACATTTCAAACACTTTCACAGCAGTCGGACGGTACGAACAACCGGGTTAGATCTAGGGCTGTACTGAATATCATATTTAGTATTCAGCCTAATATTGATTAGTTTGTAGCCGAATATGAAGCCGAATAGTTGCTTTATTTAATAAATCATGTTCTAAACTTCAAAAAATACACTTACTAAAAAAACAAATAAAGCACCATTTTAAATGCATTCTATACTTTTATTTCTCTTCATTCTAATTAATGTAGCATCTTTATTTAAAGTATAAAAGCCAGAAATAAAGCTGATTTCACCAAAATGAAGGGACCAAATGTACAGAAGATTATTGCATATTCTGTGCCAGTTAAAGTAGGAGGCTTCACAAATGCAAAATGACTGCTATTGTGAATCAGATGCATTCCAGTTGCAAAGTCAATGTGGTCGAGTTTCGAAACTTCTTTGCAGCTCACATAGAAATGTATAAAATGGTTAATGTCGGCTCATGCAGGACAAACGTCAAGAGGAAATCTGAAATGCGTGAACTACATCTCACAACTATTCACCCCACTCAAACAAATGCTGCTCATTTTCACTTATCCTAGCCACTCTTTCTCATCAATACACAAACATATGCAACTTATAATTTCCTGATAAATTATCAGATAATGTTAAACTCAGGACTCAAGTCCTAAAAAAAGAAAATGGGGGACTATGACGTACGCAATAGGAAGCAACATGACAGGAACTGAAAGTATCTATGCACATTTCCTTCAGTTTGTTTTTTCCAACTGAAAAAAGTGCACATTGCATGTAAACATTCACCAAAAGAAAAGATGTTCCTGTATTTTTGCAGTCTAAGTATAAAAGATGAGCACCTTTTTTGTCTAAGAATCTGAAACAAAACATGCCCTAAAGAGCAGATTACAATATAAGATATTTTTCAGCTGTGTGATAGCAATTTGTCTAGTCTAATACTATTCAGTTTGCAAACTGAAGTCTATATTTGCCTTTCTGTGTTCATGTGGCATTGCATTGAAATGAGAATGTCAAAGTATTCGGCAAGAGCCGAATAGCTATAAACTATTCGGCCGGAGCTGTATAAATTATTTTCAGCTGGAATTCAGCCAAATACTTACTCTAAGACGAAATTCGGTACACCCCTAGTTAGAACAGTACCTTAAATGGAGAAGAAGGCTGTAGTTGAGGCAGAAGTTCCTGGCAGGTCCTGCAGGCTCACGGCTCCTGAAGCGATTGTCGGACTGACACGAGTTAGGAAGACTGGAGGGTCCTGCACTGCCCAGGGAAGAAACCAGCAGCAGAGCAAAGCAACGAATAAAAGGTGTGCGCCTTAAAACCCAAACAGGGTCCGGTCCTGTAAACATTCGCCAAAAGAAAAGATGTTCCTGTATTGTTGCAGTCTAAGTATAAAAGATGAGCACCTTTTTTGTCTAAGAATCTGAAACAAAACATGCCCTAAAGAGCAGATTACAATATAAGATATTTTTCAGCTGTGTGATAGCAAATTGTCTAGTCTAATTTTATTCAGTTTTGCAAACTGAAGTCTTATTTTTGCAAACTGAAGTCTTTATTTGCCTTTCTGAGTTCATGTTGCATTGCATTGAAATGAGAATGTCAAAGTATTCGGCAAGAGCCGAATAGCTATAAACTATTCGGCCGGAGCTGTATAGATTTTTTTCAGCTGGAATTCAGCCAAATACTTACTCTAAGCCGAAGTTCGGTACACCCCTAGTTAGAACAGTACTTTAAATGGAGAAGAAGGCTGTAGCTGAGGCAGAAGTTCCTGGCAGGTCCTGCAAGCTCACGGCTCCTGAAGCGACTGTCGGACTGACACGAACTAGGAAGACAGGAGGGTCTTGCACTGCCCCGGGAAGAAACCAGCAGCAGAGCAAAGCAACGAATAAAAGGTGCACTCCTTAAAACCCAAACAGGGTCCGGTCCTCCTGGCTATCCAGTTCACTGCAGCAGTGCACAGCAAATTCGAACAGGGGAGGGAGGCCTTGCTTGGCGTTTGGCGAACCGGTTGGTCCCACCAGCTCAAGGGAAGAAGATTCTGTGCAGATCTTCTCTGTCGTCGAAGTTTGGGGATTCGGACCCGCAGCAGGGCTTCACCAGGAGGTTCAGTCATGGCAGTGGTCCTCTTCTTTCAGCTTCTCTTCGTTCTCTCGATCCAGTGACGACTCTGCCTTCCTAGTCCCAGAGACCTGCTTTTTATGCAGTTTTCCCTCCTTCCCACAGCCTGGCTGTCAATCACACAGCAGGGTGGCTATCCTGGCGGGACAGTCACCACAGTTAATCATACAGAGTGCGACATGGGTCTCCTAGGAGACCCTGTGCCGGGAGTCTTAAACCCCTCCCTCACATCCTATCCCCCTAAGACATTCAAACACCTAAGGAGGGCTTCTGTGCAGAAGCCCGCCAAAGGACGGTGAACAAAGGAACCAAACCTGGTTTGGCGCACAGAGTAAAACACGAGAAAGACCTTTACAAAAAGAAATGGTGAATAAACCCAGCCAGATCGAAATAAAAGTAAATAGGGTCTAGCGGATTTAAGTTTGAGGCTACCAACTTAGCCTAAAGCAGTACCAAGGCTATTTAAATAAACCGCGGTAGGAAAAATATGGTAGATACCACTGCCACCAGCCAAATCTTAAAGAAAGGGGAACAAAATAATGTTCCATGAGAGACAGACAAAAAGGGATAACTATTAAGCCTTTCCAGAACTCTATGTAAGATAGTTTGTACTGGGTCTGTGAATTTAAAAAAACAAATAAAGTCAATGGCAACTTTATATGTTCAGGGAGACAGTAGTCAGTCCCAGAAAATGGAGTTTGAAGTGGGAAGTCTGAAAAAGACAACCCTGTGTCACTGCACTGAGGGTGCTGTGTATTGCACAGTAAAAATATGATGCCTATGGAGTAGGTGAAGCTCTACAGTCTATGAACACACAAATGTTAAACACACACAGCAAAACACATGTAAGAGTGGGAAAGAAGGCTCACACTCTTACCAGGTGAAAAAAATAAATCCTATAAATCCAGCAAAGCTCCTGTGGGACTCAGTAGGTAAGATAAATTAGCCATTCTGGACAATTCTCCCTAACAGTGCCATGAAGAGGGCCTGGGAGGGAACAGGAAAGGTGGAGGATGCAGCAGGATTGGCCAGCTCCTTGCAGATTTTGAAGAGTTTGGCTGTGTTGTTTGAGGGTGCAGAGATGCGTGCTTGGATGTAGGCTCTCTTCTTGGACAGGACAGACAGTGTCACGGTGCATGCTCCCAAAACCTCGAAACTGGTGAGCCCATCCCGGACTTTGGCTTCCTTGGGGACTTCCCAGGCCCCAGCTAGGCTCGCCAGGCTCATGGTAGGTGCTAAATACATGGGCCATATACTTGGCTCTGAGAGGCTGAGCCATTAGTACAGGGTGTGGCTTGGGACTACTTTACCTGGAGACAGGATATGGTTAAGGGGGACTATTTTCCTGGGACTACTTGCAAGGCTATTTAAAACGCACCCAGCAAACTGAACACGCTTTGCGTTATTCTGCACTCCTGCAGCCTAACGCTCACCGTGTCAGCTCAGCTCTTACTTCCCTTCTGCCACGCCAGTCCCGAGTCTTCTTTCCATCGACACCTGGGAAAAGAGAAGAACAGGAGTTACAAAAGCATTGAAGGCCTTACCTGCAGAACATCCTGATCTCGCCTTCTGCTTACCCATGGACTGCCTCATCAATAGAAGAGCAGAACTGAAGGTACCCTCCTGGGTAGCTACTCACCTGAAAGCGGCCACTTCTAGAAACTCCATCGAGCAGTTCTTCATCATTCCAGCATCGCGCCGCAACTCAACCCGTCGTGCGGCTCTTCCATCATCTTCCTGGAACTGCGCCGCACCTGCCGAACAGAACAGACAAAGCAGGTTAGTCGCACACAGCAAGGAAAGCTAAATACAGCGAACAATTAGCGCGCCCCGCACAGCGCTATACTTACCAGCTGGAATCCTGCTCATCATCGTCAGGAGAGTCATCCATCATCCGAAAGCCGCTTAAAGCCGCACCTGAAAGACAAGAACGAACATTAGATATTTCGGGCAAAGACTTAAGACAGCTATTTCAAGGAGTTATTGGAATAGAGACTTACCTGCTTACGCCGGCCTTTCCACTTCAGCAATCTCCATCGGATCAGTGAGTAACTAGATCCTGGAAAGACTGTGAAACCGCGCCCCTGCCAGAATGTGCAGGACGGAGAGCTCGCCCATTAAAAAACCAAGGTGAGCCAGAGGAAGAGAAGGGAAAATCGGAAGGAGGGGAAAACCAAAACCAGCTCCATTCAATTGGCTAAAATCTTGTTTCGACTTGCAGACGAACATCTCCTGCGGCAAGAACGAAGGGAAGACACAAGCTAGCAGCCTCCGTTAAGCAGAGCAACACCAGTGCAGACATCATCCTTTGAACACGAGCACGCCCCCTTGGAGACCAGGTGAGCATGACAGACAGTCAGTGTAGCCTTTGGAGCAGGTGACAGGTCAGTTTGTCAAAGGAAGCACCTTATGCCCTCCACTTCCTCTTGGCCACCCTGGACTTGCTGGGGTTAGAAACTAGTTTGGAGTAAGTTGTTTGTACCTTGCAGTGAGCATTATCCTGGTTGAATGGTGACTATGGCAGACACTGAGCATTCATGAGGAAAATTGGGAGAGTAAACATCAAGCTTTACAATGTTGTCTATGGCCTTTTGATGAAGCCTTGCTTACAATAGCCCCCAATTCCAAATGTTACATTTAAGATTTAAGCCCTCACCAGGAGGCTAAGCTGGGCCGGAATGGCCGTGGAGCCCTTGTTAACACCTGAAAGCAGCAAGGGAATCTAGCAAGGTTTATTGGCCCATAATGCCTGGTAAGGGACAACAGGTCTATAATGCTACCCATGCCACTATTTAAAGTACACAGTATATATGTTACTAGTCCCTCAGTCAATTCCCTGAGACCACCAAAGCGGTTTAAGTACATAAATTGGCCTGGCCCATTGCATGGAATTGGCGTCATATTTGCACCTCACTACCATAAGCATTGGAATGCGGGGGTATGAACTATCTTTGGGTTCTAGAAACCATTCAATGGGCAATACCTTAGACATAATGATGAGTTACCCAGGCCGTAGGGGATGGTAACGGCCTACGGCCTGAGTTAAACTTTTAGGGTTTACGTCCTAGAGTGCTTATAGGCATTTATTTCTTGGACAAAACAGGCTGTGACAAGCATGCAAACCATTCTTTTAATCAAATACTAATCTAATATGGAGACCCACTTCCAATCCAATGGTGGCTGTTGGACTTGGAGGAGTGTCGCAGCACAACCTGATTGGCTGAGGCGCGCACCCCCACCATCCCCCCCCCCCGACATGGGATGCTAATATTTCTTATAAACTGTGGATTGTCAAATGAGAACATTAGTGAACATTGCAATGGTTTGATGTTGGTGATTATTGATGAGGCAGGAATGGATAAAGAGCATTGAAATTGTTTTTTTTGCTCGATTCTAAATCTAATTTAAAGCTAAATCATCTGATTGACATGTACTTGGCTTTGAAAATGAGGAGGGATAAAGGATGGGATTCGTGGGAGTAGAGGGAAAGGCAAGATTTGATAGCCAAGATTTGGAGGTGTGCATCTTGGAAACAGTATTGATCTGTGTTTGTGTGAGAAACTAAGTGAGCTGAGTCGGGACACCCGGTGTTTGTTTTTTTAACCCTGGGGAGTTCCCAGGAGTTATGCTCTGATGCATACAAATGAATTTCATTGTGTGACTATGAGTAGGTGTATCTTGCTTGGGTTTGACTAAAGATAAAGAGTGCTGATTATACAAAGGGGAAATTATATTAATATTCAATGATTCTGTTCCTTCTGAACTTGTCGGTTCCCCCTGTTCTACTGTCTGTTTATAAAAGCACATCTCTTCCGGTAAGGTGGGGGTCAGGTCTTTGGCCTTCTTTAAATCAAATAGGAGAGTCAGACAGGGTTGTCCATTAGTGCCTTTACTATTTATAATATTGCTGGCAGAATTTGAGTCATGTCTGGTTGGTCATCAACATGCAGCACCTCTCAATGGTACAAATGATTGCTCTTTGCTGTATGCTGATCACAACATTTCGATGGACTTAACTCTGAAAGGCCTACAGAAAAGTCTTTTTGCTGCAAAGGCTTGTTTTAAATCTCTAAAGCCTGAATTGAATTTAGTGAAAACCAAAGTAAAAGGACAAAATCCTCATTTAAATGGTCTATAGAGTCTATAGAGGCAACAACACACTTTACATATTTAGGTCTTATTTTTTCACAGAACGGACCCTGGGTAGCACATACATTGAGAGTCAAGAATCTTTTAATTCTAAGGATAGGGGACTTCTAAAATATTATTACAAATGTGGTGCTCAAGTTCTCATGAAATGCATAGAGGTACTCAATGCTAAAATATATTTGGTTGCCTTTCACTGATCTGAAGTATGAGGATACTTGGGCCCAGACCACCTGTGAATGACCCAAAATCGGACCCTAAGATCAATTCTGGGCACGGCGAACTGAATTCCGATGTGTGCAATTAGGCTGGAGTTAGGAATCCCCGGATGGCATCCCTTGCTGCAGCTCTTCCGCTTAGATATTTAGTTAAAAATCGGTTGTTGAGTACATAAAACACAATGTTAAAAATGCACTTTGTGAACTCAATAAAGGGGATTCATAAAATGCTGTCCTTGGTGGGCTCATATTTTGACTCTATGTGCACGATAGGACCTTCCCAACCCCATGATGTTGTTAAAGGATGATTGGCTTTTGCAAATAATCTTAGCACCTTAAAGCATTGGTAACAATAAAATATCACCTCATCTCTGAAGACTCTCTCATCTCAATATTCTACCCGAGTTTAAGATCTGCCTTAATTCATATGTGACTACATGTTCTTCGAACTGGTGACAAAGCCTTGTGCCGAACTCGATCCAAGGATGATAAGATCTGTCAGTGTGAAATTGGAGGAATTGACGATCTACCACACTTTTTATTGGAAAAGTATTTTTAAAGACTTGTAACTCAAACAAAACAGGAAGTTATAACGACAATTCAAGCAGCTCATGATTTACTGATTAACTACGATGTGGCATGTTTTATTGATGCAACGATGCATCAAAGATTTGGTTAGTGATTTTGAATCTACAAGGTTTCATGTAATGTGTCTTTTTAACTATATGTATTAAAATACAATACAAAAGTATTTAAACATTTTAATGGCGGAAGCCGAATAAAGTGTATTGTTGTTGTTTCTTTGATCCCGTTTCATTGTGCTGGGAGGATAGCTCCGGGGGAACACGGTTTTCCTGCCAGCAAGAGGCCGGACTCTGGCATGAAGAGCAATAATAGAATGGTCAGGTGATGCAGTGGTGGGAGGGTTCCAGATGCTCGTAGACCTATGGTATTGAGTGTGGTCATCATTATTGGGCTATTGTATAAGTGGTGTTTTGGGCTGACTCTGCTGATGGGAACATTTCGAGTGAGCTGCTGTCACTGCATAAGTGAGGCAGGTACTGTTTAAAATTCTCCGGGCTCCTAACTTAAGTGACAGTCTTTAACTTGGGTTCTTAAAGTAGCCCTGACCTGAGTGAAATGTTATGTTAGTGGCCACACATACACTGTTTGGGGTAAACAATTCAAGTTGCAATCGACTGGTCATGAAATGATCTAAGTGCAGACAGCACACCATTCCTTACTCACCTTCCAATTGCTACTGGCAAGTGTGAATGTATAGGTATACAATTACTCTATGTAGTAGAGTAGAATATGAGGAAGTGGTTATATGCAAATACAGTGCTGTATTTATTTGTATTTATAAAGCACTAACCTGACCGAACAGAGAAAGCCTTCAGGGAAGAGGTTTAAAGCAATGATATAGTACAATATTTACAAAGACAACTGAGAAAATATAATCCGGATGGAAGTCAACATGCTGCAGATGTCAAAGTGAAAATCAGCATGGTTTAAATATCAAACGATGCAAACCAGCGGGATGTAAATGTCACAGTGTAAAAAAACAGGGTGTGAATTTCACAGGGCACAACTCAACAGGGTGAAAATATCACATTGCAAGTGCAGATATCACAACAGCTGTTTGCTAGCAGCCTCGGAAAACACTTTAAAATATCGATTGCCAAGAGTGTTTTCTTTTTGGAAATGTTTCCTTGTTGCTAGATATTGCCATCATATGTCAGGTATTAACATCATAGGTCAGATATTGACATATACACATCATGGGCCTCATTACGACCCTGGCGCTAATGGGTTAATGGCGCTGTAAAAGGCTGCAGTGGCGTTAACCCATTAGCGCCTTCCTACGAGGTCCCTTTGCGGGACCCGACCTGAACGGCTGGTCTAGACCAGCCGTTAAAGTAGGGACCCGCAAAGGGACCTTGGTGCTAAGTACGGTACCGCAATTTGCGGTACCGTACTTAACACCTTCCACAGTCCCATTGAGCCCTATGGGGCAAAAATGGGAATGGGGAAGGGCCAATGTTCAATGGGGAATTACCGCCCCGCCAACCTTGGAATGTGGTGGTAATTCCCCATTGAACATTGGCGGACTCGTTACGATACCGGCACCAACCATGGTGCTAATAGCGCCATGGTTTATCGCCAGTATCGTAATGAGGGCCCATGTGCCACTTACCAATCTCATCTAGTCGTGTGGACATCTTCAAACTCCAATTTGTCAGCATCAGGTTCTTTGCTGTGGTGATTTTCTTTTTCAGCATTTCTAGAGTTTTAGGACACAGTAACAAAAATATTTTTCTGTAGAGGGCCATGGTATTCCATTCCACAGTTTGTTTCAGGGATGTCAGGCCTAATTTGCATCGCACTACTGGAATTGGTGTGCAGGAAGGGCCCTCGAGCTGCGACCAGATACTTGGACTCTCCGCACCATATGTTAGGGTGGGTAGCACCTTTGATTTATAAAACCGGACTACTGGTATGATAGAAAAACGTCCACATTTTCGATTAACTGCACAAGCCTGGATAGCCATGTTTTTCGCTTTTGCTTGAAGATGTGTCACCATAGGTGCCTCAGTTTTGGTGTCGCTGAGCCGCACGCCCAAGTACTTGAAAGATGAAACTTGGTCGATGCGCTTGCTGTCTAAGAACCATGAGAAGGTGTTTTTCCCCTGATTTGAATTTCCAAGGCTTAGAATTTAGGTTTTTACTTTATTTATCTCCAGGCCGCTAGTTTTGATTTTTCCACTTTATGAATCCAGTTGACGTTGCAGTCCCACCGGGGTCTGGTCAATCAGGACTACATCATCTGCATACAGAAGACGTAAAATAGTATCCCCACCTATTTTAGGTGGAAAAAATCTTGTGTTTCCTTCCGTTTTGGTCATGTCTGCTAAAAAGAAGCAAAATAAGGCTGAAGTCATCGAGCATCCCTGTTTTACTCCTTTCGTTGTGATGATTTCCTTAGACAACAGGCCAGCATTGTTCAGCCTCAGTCTCAATGTTGTGTTTTGGTGCATGGCCTTGATCGGATCTAATATGGCCGGTGGGCAGTTTTTATCTTCTAGTTTGGTCCAAATCCTCTGGCACTCAATACGATCAAAAGCTTGTACCAAATCCACGAAATCCATAAAGATATTAGATTTTCCTTTATGTGCTCGCGCCTTCAATGTATTCAATAGTAGAATGTTGACTCCTGTTCCAAGGCCCTTGACAAACCCCATCTGTAATGGATCATTACATCCGTTTTGTGCACTCCATTTCTGAAGGTGATCCAGGAGTATTGCACCGTAGAGTTTTCCAATCACGTTGAGGAGGTCAATAGTTTTTTGAATCCTCACAATCTCCCTTTTTATTAATGGGGACAACTATCACCCTCCTCCATGAACCAGGTAATTGGTGGGATAAAGTGACTTGGGTTAGAAGTGCAAAGATAAAACTCGCCCACTCTTCAACGTTTTCCTTCAACATGGGGTTTTCAGGCCATCTGGCCCTGGTGCTCGCGAACCATTTATCTTCAAGATGCATCTTTGGATGTCATCGATGTTGTTTTCATAGGCCCAAGGTTTGAGATGTTGCACATATGAGATGTTTGGGAAGACGTCTGGTTCGGCGAGATACAGTTAAAGTATTTCATCCAATCGTCTTCACTTATTAGATTTGTTTGATCATTAGTCGATTCTAGGCACATCGATTTTTATCAAGGGCCAAAAGCTTCTAGGATATTTAGATGCAGGAGTCTTAAGAATTGCTTCAGAGACAGCCTGATACATTAAGCGTCTTTGAGAGTATAGCCAGTTCTTGTATTTTGTTTTCTCACCAAGAAAGATTTCTTTATCTTTTGATGGCAGCAAGTTGTTTGCCCTTCGTTGAAGTTTTCTAACCACCCTTCTTCTCAGGACTAGCTGTTTGTTGAAAATATGGCGATGACTTGTAGATGATGTTCCTGGCATTTTTCCATTTATTCAGTATGGTTCTAGAAGCGGAGTATAATCAACAAATGTCCCACCTTTGTTGAAATCTCTTGAACGTTTTTTTATGTTGTTTAGAATTTTCAACCAGGAACCACCATTACATACCTCCAGTGGCTCACACATTTTTGGGCGTATTTTGGAGGTTTGGAACGACCACTCCAGAAGTAGTAGGTGATGGTCGCTATTAGATGTTTTGATAACTTTGAAAGTGTTTACCAGTGGTAAAAAAATTCCTTGAGATGAACATATAGTCGATTACTGACAAGTGGTCCATGCTATCCCATGTCGAAGTTGGCGGTATATTGCCTTGTGTGTTTCCATTCAACATGTGAATGTCTTTCCCGTCCAGCAGCATACTCCACAATTCTCACCTGGTTTGACCACCCTTCCGGGGTGATTTTTCTACACCAGAAGGATGGTTAACCAGTCCTGGTGTGTTTGAGGTTGGTGCATATCACAACATATTGTGTTTGTTGGATTAAATAAGCATTATCGATTAAAGTTGCAATATGGTCGATGAAAATCTTGTCTCTGATAAGCATGGAGTTCCAATAAACATTAATCAATACCATCTTAGATGAAGATTTTTTTACTAGTTCTCAGCGCCCTCGTCCCAGCTAATAAGAACTTCTTGAGACAGGGAGCTGGACGAGATAGTTTCTGATAAAGTTAAAGGGCCACCAGATCTAACAGCTGTTAAAAGGCCGGCCGACGGACATCCGTGTGTTCCCTTTGATGCCGGGATCGACAAGATTTCAAAACCGTCCATGATAGGGGTCTGCCATAACCATGTCTCTTGGAGACAGACCAAATCAAAAACTCCAAGGTTGACATCACTGGGTTTGGTGAGATGGTTGAAGCCCCTCGTGTTCCAAGAGTCTAGTTTCAGACGGGTCGAGCCATGATTTAAGTTGCCTCCCTCTAGAATTTGGTTTAATACATTGTTTGTTCAAGGGAGTGGCTACAGGTTGTTCTGAGAGGTCAATGCTCTCGATATCTATGACCAATCTTGCACTTTATTTCTCCCCTCATTTGTCTTTGGAGCTGTCATCAGATTATTGACATGATGCAAGATAGGTTCTGATTTAGTATTTTTCCTATGTTTTAATCCCAGTCCCACTGGTTCCCTTCCCAATTTTAACAGGTCTTTCTTAATCTGCCATGCCCCTGTTGCCCACAAGTGCGCGTATGGGCTGAGAGGCACGGCCTGGACGGGCCGGGTAAGATTGAAGTTGGCTGTCAGGTAAGCGTTCGTCTGTTTGCGTTTCTGTGTGTATGTTGTAGGGTAGTGTTTGTAGTGTGGAGGGCATGGGAAGATGTGTGTGTGTGTTTATATGTGTGGAGTTGATCGGCAGGGATGGTTATGAGGGAGAAGGGGCAGGATTAAAGGGGGCACTTCGGGGTGGAACCCCCTGATTTCAGGGGCAAGGGCAGGTGGGGGAGTGGGTGAAAAGAGATATATTTAGAATATTAGAGGCCGCACCAAATCGGACAAAAAAAAGTGTCTTTTTTTAATACAGCCTTTAATATTTCAGAATATCACATACAACCAAGTTGCTAAATATTCTTACTAAATGACAAGTAATTGACGTCATTGATGCAACCAGCTTGTATTGCAATTAGTGACATTATGTGCCATTATTCACACCAAATGCCAGGTATTGCCATAACGTAATACTATGAGATATCAGGTTACAAGAACTCTGAAGAGGGCTGGATGAGTATTCCACCCTTTCTCCAACCACAGAAGCCGAATAGGACATAACCTCTCACGTTGGTTGCCACGGGTGGATGAATTAGACTGAGCAGGTCACCCTGAGGCAGCCAAAGGGGATGGGGAAATGGTTAAGGAGAGATTCTGGATAGGAAGAGGGTTTTAAGGGAACCAGACAGAGGTTTAGGAAACATGAGTGGATGTGTATGAGGGTTTTTTTGGAACCTAGCTTCTTGCATATGCAAACGATTCAAACTGTAATTCCTCGTTTTACTGTCTGAGTTGTACTACAAGTAAGCACTCATTGCAGCACATATATTAGTCACACATACCCTGTTGCATGATCACCAAAATGTAAGCTCATCAACTTAGGCTGCATAAGTAGACAACATGTAAGCACATGTAGCGTAAGCGTAAAGCTCAGCAATTCAGCTAAGCAAGCAGTTCTTCTGTGGTAATCAATACATGTGACAAACTCAAGTTGCCCCCAACATAACTGCCCCGACTTGTGCCTTCAAAAAGACTGCCAGGGCGTGCCAGTGCCTGCGCCAAAACCTGCAGTCAAGTCGTGCTGTTCAGGCTGCCTGTTGGAGGGAGAGTGAGCCCAGGAAGCTGCCGGGATTAAGCCACCCCCCCCAACATCACCAACACAACCCGTGCCTTCAAAAAGACTCCCAGGACAATCCAGCGTCCATGCCAAAGCTTGTGCTTGAGTCGCGCTGTTCAGGCTGTTCAGATGTGAAGAGCGAGGTGCGAAAGACATCCAAGGATACAAATGAGGTATTTGTCGGAATGGTGCCTAGAGTTATTGAGCAGTTCCTGAACCTGTCGCTGTGTTGATGTATCTTTGGTGCTTGAATGATTAACGCTTATTTTACACATCAAAAGATTGTGCAATGGGTAAATGTAAAAGGGCAAAAGGTCCCAATTGCCCAGACACCTACAGAGGGTCTTGTAGAGTGGGCTCACCTCCCAAGCCTCAAAGGGGGTGGCTGCCCACTGGAGAGAGGGGGCACATCTCGATTCATCACATAACCTTCCCCTTAAGGGAGTGGCTTCCCCTCCTCTGTGAAGAAGATACAGACTATCATTAACTAGGGATGGTTGACATTTCTCATTCCTGACACTTTGAAGAGCCGCTTCAGAGGATTGAACTCTTTTGGATATGGTCTTGTGCCATTCCAGATGGTGATTCTTTGATTTCAGTCAAGGTTTACCAGGACAACTGTGGGGAATAGTCTTTTGAGGTACTCTGATTTGAGGGTGAATTTAGGAGCTCTGAGAAAGTTGAGAAGTCGCTACCAATAATGTATGGCATAAGTATGGCAGTTTGTTTACTACGTGAGTCAATAAGGGCTTTAGCCCAGACTCCATTAACTTGAAGATAAACATTACTCTGGAAATGTTTTGGTGCACAATAGCAGACCTCAGTCTTGTCTGGATTATCCTCTAATTCCCTCTCTTCCTTGTTCCACTGTTCTGCCGCTATCCACCCTTTAGCCATAAGCTCCTCGGGGACATTTTTGGGACAGAACCAGGCAAGATGCCCTTTTTATCCACAGGAGAAGCAGATGAGAGAAACTGCAAAGGGTGATTTTCCTAATCATGTCTCCTCTTTAGGGGGTGATCTGGGTTTCATTATCAGCATGGATGGGCTTCTTTTAGTGACTTCCTCCTTGCTTAGGGCTTCTTGAGGATACATTCTTTTGAGCCTGTGGTGTTTTTCAGCAGGTACGAATCTGGGAGGTGGTTTAAAGTCTCATCTTGCTTCTATGGCTTTGGTAGTATTTTGTAGATATTTGGCACCCTAGGAATGGGCCCGTGTAATCTGGATAGTAGTTTCAAGGGAGGGTTGAGGATGTTGTAATATTCCTCACTGGAGAGAATGGATAGGGCACTCATGAATTGCTCTAAGGCAAGGGCTTCTATGACTTCCCATATGGTCCTTCTTCCAAGCCACTGGGTAAGAAAAAATGTTATCAGCCTGCTAGCTCCATGGGGCTTTCGCTCTGAGGTAGTTGAAGATTACAAGATTTCAGCCAGTAACAAACCCCGGTCTACGCTACCCGATCTGACAGGGCCCTTTGTATTTCGGATAAAAAGGTTGTCCCTTGGGGATGTACATTTTGGTACGAAGCTTGTATTTCTCCCTTCAATAGAGGTTCCGTATAACAGACCTTTATATTTGTATCCCAATTAAACTGGGCTGCTATCCATTCAACATTTATAAAGAAGGACCTCCTATCTTCCCCCTCGTGATAGGGTTGGAGTACACCATGAGGTTCTACCCGGTGGGTGGGGCTGGTTCTTAGTTGGTTGAGACTCTCTTGGAGACGTTGATCTACCTGGGACTCGTGGCCTAGGATTGGCCCAAGGAGGCCTTTGAACATGCTCATTTAATCTCCTGGGGGTCTCTGGGATGAGAAAACCCCTGACAGGGTATTTCATTCTTCTTCCTCCTCATCAGAGTGTTGTGGGAGTCTTGAAGTGACTGCTGTAGATTCTAAGTTTTCTAAACTGGTATATTTGGGTTTCACTATGAGTGATGGGTTTATACCCCAATGACCTATGGGTGAGACTTTGTCAATGTGCGTTGCCATGCAAATAGTACCTGCGTCTGACTCTGCCGGGTCATCAACATCCCACCTCTAACACCATGCATGGTGATTCGAAAGAAGGGGTTGTACACATATTTTCTCCACAGGAAAAGCAGATGGGAGAAGCGCAAAGGGCTGATCTTACCCTATTGCTACAGGGATTTACCCTACCTAACCAAACAAACTGAGGTGCTTGTCTGTCGTCAGGCAGTCCAAATATAAAAATGTCGCCTGTCCAAAAATCTAATATATATGACCCTACCACTAATACTAATAACTTCAGTTGCCAAAGGAATGTCTCTCTCCTGGCTGTATCCCTTCAGCTGTCTGTCTCAAGGCTATACTTTAAGGTTCTCTTGCTTCATAAATATAACATATATGAAATTGTCATCCTTTAGAAAAAAGTTTGTTGCGATGATCTCTTCTGCTTCTCAGTGACTTATTTGCGAGCTTCTGTAGCTCCTAACAACTGCTCATAGGTTTGGTATTCCAAATGATGTGATGCTTATTAGTATTCTCAGTACTTTCCTTAATGGTTTCTTGAGACAGTCATTTATAGTCTTTCCTCTGCGTTTGAGTATTTCACTCCCTTTCCACTCGACCCTTCTGGGTGAGTGACCACCACTCCTGGATCCTCTCTACTAGGCTCTTTCTCTGAGCCCTTGGCGCAATATGTAATCTTGACTCACAGTACTTTTCAAAGTCTCTCATTAAGGGATTCCCCCACTCTTCAACAGTTAACTTTGGCAACTTCTTGCATCCTTCCCAGAATACTGTTCCCGCTTTCCTTAAAGCATCATGCTTAATATGCTCATTCACATTCTTTGGTATCTTGTGATATATGTACTTCTGCTTTTTCAATATCGTAGTTTTCACAACTTTCTTCACTTAAGGTAAATCCCCCCAGCAGCCTTTCCCCTCCTCCATTCCATCTCGGTACCTTGTGCTTCCATGGTCACGCCACCACGTCGGACGGTCCTCCAAGCTCCGTCCTGACAGAGGCTTTTCTGCTGTTCAGTTTGCCGGGTTTCGGAGTCTCACTCTGGCATTCGCTGTTTGTTTGGTTGCTTTGGGCTCCACGCTTCCACTCTGCTCCTCCCCTCCAAGGCGTAGCTATGACATAGGGCTGCCTCAATGTATGGCCCTTTCGCCTCTTCTCCAATTCACTCGTCCTTCTTACATATCAGTTCGCTCTTAAAGGGATATTCCCTTTTCCTTCAGGCATCGTGGTTGATCCAGCATTGCCTGGAGCCAAACAAAATGACGGCACTTTATGTATTGCTGGTGGTAGTCCCATATATGCAGATAAGGTGGCTTGCGTAGGGAGTGCCTTGTGGGAATGATAATCCTTGTCCCCTAAGGGGGAGTCAATCACAATGAGGTCCCACTTACCCAGACCCCAAGGAAGATTGCTGCAGAGTGGGGTCACCTCCCTAATCTCAAAGGGGGTTGCTCCCCTTGTGGAAAAGGGGAGAATACTCTTGATTCATCATACCTCCCTGTTGAACCTCATGATAATACAAAGGGTGATGGTAACCCTTCCCTTTTACAACAACTAGCAAAGGAGAGCATCAAATCACCTGCCACTCAAGCAGGAAATCCACCCATAGCCCCATGTATTATCAATGAAGCCATTCAAACAAGCCACTTTCTTCCATTTTGCTAGATTTAGGGGATGCACAATTAATTAATTGGAAGAAGGGGACTGTCACCTCAAATTTGAGGGATAAAAATAGAGTCCCTCTGACTAAGGGACATGATAAACTTCATATACAGTTGTTAACATACATATGTTGACAATTAGCGCAGTTAAGGATCAATTTTATTAATTTTTGTATTGTAATAAATTAGAAGAATTTGTAGAATTGTGTAAACTGCTGAACGATGCAAAATATGAAATTGGAGTAATGAATGAAAAGCTTAGCAATCTAAAATAGACATGCATACCAAATAATGTTGCTATACATTCAAAAGGGATGTGTGACCCTCCCCCTAAGGTGCTTTTTGACGCAATTAAACAAGAAATAGAGAAACATATTCAAAATCACACTTGTCCACCAACTGATTTGAACAGGGGGAAAGGCCTCTTGTATTGAGCACATGACACCTGCTGTCCCACTTATCAGGATATACAAGCGCTGAAAGTATCCCTGTTTATACACCTTTTAATATATGGAGTAAGGGAGGAGCCAAGGAGGAGTCAAGCAAGAGAGCTGCCTAGCTGTGAAGCTGAACGCTATGGCACGAAACTCAGCTGATTTTCTCTGTTTGAATGCAACTGACTTTGAGTCACACATGCAGTGTTCGGAGCGTGTGATCAGGAAGTTGCTGAAATGACGGGCTCCAGGAATGCTGGCTTCATGAAAATTGGATGTGGTGGCTGCCTGCAGTATGTGAGGCCATGACGGCAGAGGAGGCACTGGGTTTTCGTTTGTGTGGAAGACGCAGGAGTCCACCGGTGTGCATCAGTGTTGCTCTCCTGTGAGGAAGCTGGTAAAAGGGAGCTGTGTGTATGTCTGTAATGAGCTTGGGAGAGTGGGTACGGGGTGCAAGGTCAGCAGGGAGATTGTGTGCACTCCAGCAGTGAGCAGTGCAAGACAAAGCGACGTCCAGCGACGCCGGGTCCCGAGCCCACTCGGCCAGCGGGAAAGAGACTCATTTGCCAGCGGGACCTCATGGCTGCAGCATTGCTCAGATGACATTTTGAGCTTCTAGCCTTACGGATTATGAACTTACAGTCGGTTGACTTTGGAGCATAGAGGTCACAGTATTCGACACGATTGGTAGCTCCACCCTGTGTGCAAGCGAAACAGGGGTTTTTTCAGACATGTGGTGGGCAGTTGGCCCATTTCAAGTGAGACCACTGAAAAGGAGCTTTCTACCCTGTGCACATGCAATTCTAGTCGCACCATTGTGGGAGCCCATTGATAAGCGGCCCTGCTCCCACACCAAAGGGCCCTGGTGACTAAATTGGAGTTCAGTGGCAGATTGTGTGTGGCTTTAGGAGTTCTAGTGAGAAGTGGCAGCAGAGGCTCCTCATGGTGCACTGCTGCCTGAAGGCAGACTGTTGGAACCAGAGGAGCCAGTTCATCAGCTACAGTGTTGGATGGGAAGTGCGACTGTGCTATCTGCCCAGCCATACCCTCCCAGGGGGGTCTGAGACTCCCCTTAGTCTTTCCATCCTGGTAAGTGCGCTGTGCCTGCACTGTGAGGCCCTGTGGGTCAGATTGGTGTGTAATTGTGGTTTTCTTGCTGTTACTAGTGAGCTGTTTGAGGAGTGGCAACAGAGGGTCCCTATCATGTGCTGTGTCTGGGTGCCTGGAGGCATAGTGATCTTCGTGTTGGGGGGCACCTGGCACGCTCCTCCAGGATCCCTGTGTGTGGTGGCCCTGCTATTCAGCAGACCTCTGGGTTACGGTGCATTGTTAAAATCGAATGGGATTTTGACCTACCCGGCGCCACATCATTCGTGCCGCTGGTCCATTCAAAGGACCCCTCTACAAACTGCCCAGGATTGGTCAGAGGGGGAAAGAGGTCCAATATATAGACACCTGGTGCCACAGGAGCTCCTGATGGTTCTCACCACTTCGGAAAGCGGATGAGGCCCTGCTTCCCCCATGCATCTAATTATTGAGTCTTTCCTTGCATCAAGCTACTCACCCTGTTTTTCAGCGGCCTGGGACATCTTGTGCTTCTGACTTGTCTGCAAACGTCTTGCTGCTAGGCCGCCTGGTGAGTTTGTCATGCATTGTGCATTTTCCATGCATTTCATTTTCTACGTCTCTCTCTGTCTCCCCCCTGCTCCAAGGGCAATACAGACTCTCCATACGCTCTAAGAAGAGGGCTCATATCCAAACCTGCATCTCTGGGGCCTCTAACAACACAGACAAAGTGTTTCAAATCTGAAAGGAATTTGGCAATCCTACTGCAGTCTCCACTTCTCTTCTGCCATCCCTGAACCTCTGTACTTCTATGGCCTCCCATCTTTTAACTAAAACTCATGACATCCTGTCCTCACTCTCCTCCACTACCCATAGCACTGAACGAGGTCTCTAGACAAGTCCTCTCTATGAGAGTATCCTCCAAACACATGCTCCCCTGCTCCTCCAGAACTATCAAGGAAATCAGTCTCCAGTGAAAGTAGTACCATATTATACCTACCTAGGGATGCTGTTTGAGGACAAATTCCAGGTGTAGGGCCATTTAGAGCATGTGGAGGTTAGACTTGCATCAGCTATCTCACAGGCACGCATTATTATGTATAGATACGGGAAATTCTCGGTTATGCCAGCATGGCACTTCTGGAATATGAAGATAATACCATCTTTGATTTATGGCCTAGAAACATTGCATAGTGAATCTCCCTTCCAATTCATAAAGTGGGAAGCCAAATTCTGGCGGCAAGTATTACACCTTCCGCAATGCATACCTGCTGCCTGGCTCAGATATGAATTAGGGCTGGTCTCCCTCCAGGCGCTCTATAATTGGCGAATATGCGCTTTGTTTCGGAAATGTTTGCTTTCAACAGAGTAAAATGTTATGTTGAAGACATTAAGTCATTATATTTTCTCTGTGAATCATCTGTTTGTAAAAACGTGGCTCTTGAAAGTTTATTGCATATTAGCCACAGCAGAAATTTCTCTGAATTTATTAATTAACAATCCAGATAAAACATAATCAAAATTATTCGAGACAGATTGGATTGAAACCAGAGCATTATGCTTATCATACAAAGATGGAGATGAGAATCGCTTCCCACACAAAAAACTTCAAACCCTGCCCCTTTATTTGGTGTGCTCCCCTTCCCATAAATTACATGCTGGCATGTTACGACTGCGTTTTAATTTATGGATTGTTGGGTGTCCTGACCCACGTTTGAGCTATCATGCTGCAACATTTGGTGCTGTGGGCTTAGAAAATCCAAGATGGCCAAAAAGCCCACATGTGCGCCAAAATCCAGGAGAACCACGCAGTTTGTGCACACTAAAATGGTTGCCTAACTTGCCACCCACCAGTGCGAGCAGGATGGGCCGGGGTGCCATGAGTGAAATGTGTGCCAAAGGAAAAACCGCACTTTAAAATCACCTTTTGTTTCTCTGAATGCCAACTCAAAATGCCTATTTTCAAACATTGCAACACATCCAAAAATCTCACTGAACACCAGCGGACATCTGGCAGAATGAAGTATGTGTGCATACTAAATCTGGGAAGATGAAGAGCCCAAAACAATGTTCATAACAAAACTGGCTGAGCTATGCATGTCAGCAGCCTAACTGGAACTGGATTAAAACCACCAAAATTGAAATGTTTAAATTAACTGAGTGACCTACTTTTGAGTGTCACATAGTTTGTAACTGTTAAAATGTCATAGTTTTGAACTTAGAATCAGCATTCTAGCTGCATGTGTAAAAATTGTTAGTTTTATTTGAATGCAGAAAACTGGGTAACTAAAAGTGACATTAGCTGGGGCCTGGCTTGAGGAACTGGATTCTGCCTGACAACTTCCCCCCAATTGGAGTGAAACTGGATCCACAGCAGTTCTCAGGCCTGGCTGCATTCTGAGGGGAGGTTACCCCTCTCTGATTGAATTACCAAGGGACTGCTAGAGACTAAACAAAGGACCCAGGCAGAGGGTTTATTGGGGGGAGGTCATAAATGGCTTCCTCTTGAACAATGGACCTTCCAGGGCCCAGGCAGATGGTTTATTGGGGGACCGTAAAACAGCTTCCTCTTGGCAGAAGCTGGGAGGGGCAGGGTCTCTGAGCTTGGCAGAAACTGGATAAACTGGTTTCTATACCATGTGACCTGAAAAGACACACCCCTGTTGGCCAGAATATGATTCTAAGAAAGATGTATAACTCAAAGTGCGGACTTGTCAAAATTATTTAAATGATACCATAATTTTTGTGATTTTTCGGTGCACGTTTTAAGACGCGTTGGGAATTTGTGTGATGTTCTGGGGCAAAACCCCGCTATTTATTGACACCACAGACTCTGTGTTTAAGCTAGAGAAATGGGAATTTACTGGAGTATGTATGGACAGGCCGTGTATATGTGTATAATTTTTAATGAGAAACCAATATTGCAAAACCAGTTAAAAAACGCAAAATGTTGCCGTTTCTGCATGCAAGCTCTTAGAAACATCAGAGTTTGAACAAAGTATACCTCATGTGATACGTGATGGGTGCATGTAATTTCAAACCACTGTGTATCTATGAAATATGTCTTTAGGTCAAATATAGATTTGTGGGCAAACTGACCAGGGGAGGATCCTCTGACCCATAAAACCTACAGGATCACTCTGACTCACAGTTCCTTCCCCAATCATGGGAGAGGGGAGAATTGGGCCAATGACAAGTAGAAAGGGGCAGGCTTAGCTAGGCCCAGGCACACACCCACTTTCAAAACACATAAAAAGAGACTGCTGGGACAGGTAGAGAGATTCAATTCCATTTGCTGCGGAGCATGCTGACCGACGACTTCACATCCAGAGATCCTACACTTAGACTTCCAAGCTAAACAGAGACTACAGAACTGTGAACCAAGAAGGCCCACTGCAAGCATAAGTATTTGTCAGCAGGCCCAAAATCATTTGCAGACTATTCACAGCTGTTGATTCTGGCCTAAAACCCTGTGCCAGAAAGATCCAGAAGCAGTGCTGTGCCCAGAGAAAGCAGAGCAGTATCCAGAACCAGAGGCCAGAGATCCAGAGTGACCCAGACCGCTGTTAGCAGAACCAGAGAGCTGATCCAGATCACTGTGAAGCGCCGAGACCAGAACCGGAGTCCAGTCCAAAACCTGACCAGATCCGTGGCGAGGCCGATTTCAAAAATATATTGTGAGTACCTAGCAGAACTGTGCAGAACCAATCTCTTAGTTAAAATAATCTAATCCAAACTATTTTAATCTAACCAGAACTGCCTCCTAGAAGTTGTCACTTGTTATTTTGCAAAGCTGTCACCTGTCATTTTCTAGCTGCAAGTTGTAACCTGTCGCTTTGAACTTTTAAAATTTCAAATCCGAAAAACAACCTTTATTTAATCGTCCGTATCTCTGGAACCGTTTGGGCTAGGAACGCGAATTTTGCCGCGATTCGCGATTTGGTTAAAAATCCAGCCACGTGTGAAAACAACTGCTTCCTTGCTTTCCTTTGCCAAAAATTTGTTTAACCTGCTAGTTACTCCTAGATCCTTGCTAAAGTGAGCCTGAACTCATCCCAAGTAGATACCACTCACCCTGAACCTCCTGAAGGGAATTAAAAGCATTTTCAGCATATTTCTCACTGCATTGTCACCATATTCAAAGCATTTTGCCTGTGTTTCAAGCTTCTGTAGTCTAAGCTTGCTGGGGTGAACTGAATTACATTTGATTGCATTTCTAAGAACTGTGTGCTCTCCTCTTCATTTCCTTACATTGCATAAGGGGGGGAGTGGATTGCCAGAGAAAAGTGATTACATTGTTTTGTTGAAATCATATTGAGTATTTTCTGTATTGCATTTTCATTCAACATTGCATCCATCTGAAACTAGATAAAGCATTCTCTACCACCTTATTCTTCTGTTCCTATTCCCAAGCGTGCTACCTCATCCTTTATACTACTCCTGGGTCATCAAATCAGTTTATTAGTAGAACATTATCCATTGTTGTTAACTGCTCATGTTCTGAAGTGTGATATTAATTATTAATTTATTATAAAGTGTGATATATATATATATTGTTTACATTCTCAAATAAACCATTTAAACTTGCAAAACAGAACTACTTCTTGGCTCAGTGGGGTCAGGGGGGGTTCCAAGAGAGGGGTGTTATACAGGGGTAGTCATCCAGAACTCATGAACTGGACATAAAGATATATCAATAAGGGTTTCCATTCAGTATCCCAGACTAGGCATTGACTTAGCTGTAGTGCTGGATTGAATCCTCTTACAGGATTACCAAAGATATTCAAGCTAAACGCAAACTTCTTCCTGCCCTGGATAATATCTGTCGATTTTGCTCAGAGAATGATACTCGAGAAACCCCAGTTCATCTTATCACTGAATGTTGTGCGCTTCGTGCTGTGAGAGAGATTTACTTCGCAAGACATTGCAAATACTTCAGTATTGTAGGTTCACAGGAATGTTGGTCAATCATTTTGGGGTCGTTTAATTTTCCACTTCCAATTGCAACTATTAATTTTCTATCAAGTCTAAAGCTGGAAGTTGTGGAAGAAAATTGATGTCTGATACAAAACATTTGAACTAAGATATGTTGCACAACTTAATTTAAATTTGCTCATATTTGTCATATTACATTAAGTCAGTTATTGAAATGAACTTTATATTGTGTGTAATAACTTCACAAGAACCTAAATTCACTTTATAGTTTTGTTCTTCTAATTCAATAGGATCGACATACTCGATTAACTATGTCATTTGTTACCTTGTCATCTTGAGTTCACATGATTGTTCATTTCCTCCTTTGTTTTTTCTTTTTATTATTATTGTGCACATTGCTTGATTTTATATGTTTTATTTAAACCATGTATTTCATAAATGTTTATATTTGAAAGGTTGATTTTATTCAGCCAATACAAATAAATAAAATAAAAAATAAAAAACTATCAAGGAAATCATTGTCTCACTTGTGCCAGACCTGGACGATTTCTGTAATCACTCCTTTGCCAGTGGCTCTTTCCGACATCCTCTCAAGCCCTCCCATTTTCATCCTCTCCTCAAAAAGCCAGCGGCCGACCCTGCCTGCCCGGATAACTACCAATCATTCCACTTTGACCAATCGGCTCCATGGCACCAGTGGCATCACGGGCCTGCACTGGACTGGTTGACCTCATTCCTCTCTCACTGACCTTGCCAAGTTCAACTGGGCACTTTCTCTCCCCTATCACATTCTCCACCTGTGGCATCCCTCAAGGCTCTATCCTCTTGCTGTGACTCTTCAATTTACCTTACCCCTCTGGCCCATTTGATCTCCTCCTTCTCTCCTCACTTCCACTGTTATGCAGATGAGCTCCCTGTCAAGCTTCCCTGTACCGCCTCTTCTCCCTCCTCTCTCATCTCCAACTGCCTGATTGCTATTCAGGCATGGTGTGCTGCCAGAGATGTCTGCCTTAATGTGAGGCAAAAAACCTTGGTGTCATCTTTGACTCCTCTTTCTCCTTCTCTCATCACATCGCAGACCTTACCAAGAAGGCCCTCTATGAGCTGCACCTCCTCAGAGCCCTTCTCCTTTTCCTCACCTTCCCCCAGAAACTCAATTTCTCCAGTGCTCTGATCTTCTCTAGGCTGGACTACTGCAACAGCCTCTTCCTCAATGTTCCTTCATCCTCCCTTCACCCCCTGCAATTAATCCAGAATAGGACTGTTAGACCTATCCTTGGCCTCAAGCGCAGGGACCACATCTCTCCAGCCCTTAAATACCTACACTGGCTCCAGGTTGCTGCTAGGATCTAGTTCAACACCCTCTGCATTATTCACAAGGCTTTCTTGGACCTGGGACCCCACTGCATCCAATTCTCTCTCCTTAAATACCTCCCAGCTAGAGCCCTTCGGCCTTCTAGCTCCAACTCTTTGCAGATCAGATGCTTCTCTAAGCAGAGAGTGAGGTAGATCTTTCTTATCTGCAGGGACCTCCCTCTGGAATGGTCTCTCTGACCCCTCTCAGGCTTGAGCCGGATCTCCTTCAGTTCCAAAAGCTCCTCAAGACCCTCCTTTTCTCTTCTTCCTTTCCTCGCCCCCTCACCTGCTAACATCCCCATCTGCTGCAGTGACAGGCTGCCTGGTTCCCTCTGAGTTCTACTGGGCACCAGGCCCTCCGCCTGGTTCTCCCCCCTCCTCACACTTAGCATGCGGTCCCCCATGCGCCCCATGCAATCCCTAGCACATGCCCTCTTGGCCTCCCCTTGCCACTCGCCTATCCCTGTTTGCCCACTTCCCCCTTCCTTCAACTCTCCTTTTCATTTGCACTGTCTCCTCTTTACCCTGCAATTCCCTGGCCACCCTAGCACTTCACATTTCGTACACACTTGCACCCGCCTGCCTTGCACTTCGTGTTACTGCACTTGCACGATCCGAATGTCACAAGACCTAGTTGGGTCGTAATTGTTATCTTTCTCCCTTGTCCCCACCCCTTTTTGACTTGTGGCACCTCCGCTACACCATTTGTTTGTATAGGTGCCTTGCAAACACTCAATAAATAAATAAAATAAATACATTGTGATCTGAAAACAGCAACTTAGAATATAGCTGGCCTGGCAAACATCTTGATGAAGAAGACTGGTTTCTTTTGATCAGGATCCTATGTATAATATGTGTCCAAGAAGCATGGGCTTATAGAGCATACTCATTGGAAGGATACTCTAATTATCTGATGCCTGCTATTAGGCTGACGAGTAATATGGGACTGGCTAGACGGCGGTTGGTGGGATTATGCACATGGGTTATGGAAAATCCTAATGGCAAGAATACATCTCTGGAAATAAACTCCCCCGATTTGCAAGGGCTTCTCATAGAGATATCGGATACATCTACAGTCTTAATATGCAATATACATAATAGACCATATGGTTCTGATGGAATGGAGACTCTAAATAATATGAATGTCTGGTGGACAAGTAGGTCAACTCCAGTCATGTTGATACTTTGGGGTATGAACCTACAATTCGAACCTCTGAACTAAATGAAAGCCAGAATATCGCCACTACCAACATTTTCCATGGGAGGCAAAACAAGCCATAGTGAATATATATTCATGGACCTGGCCAGGTGGAAAAAAGGCAACGTCTTTTGAAGTTATAACAAGAAGTATACGTGACCATAAAAAAGTTTGTCATTTATTGTCCAACATATTGGCAACATTCCCACTTAGGAAAATCGTGTTATACACCCTACTAATGATAGGAAGAGGGTAAAATAGGAGGACCCTGATCTAAAACAAAATCTGGCAAAGGTTACCAAGACATTATTCCATTACTGGATACAGTGTTCAATTTGCATTATTTGGATGACCAGATTATTTTAGATTCAGCACCATATTTTTCTAAACCTATGAAAACTGTAGCAGACCTGCAGGTGGCAAGAGACACCTGACATGGTGGGCAATGTAGAGCTGTGAAGGCCAAGTTACTGAGGGCCCTGCAATCCAACACTGCAGGGATAAAAGAAGTTGCAAGGTATAGAAAATACCATAATATTCTCCTTAGTGAGAAGAAAAAAACAAATCGCTTGAGACCTGGGAAGCCCTGACCAAGGCACCCAAAGAAAAAAACTCTAAAGATTTCTGGAGGATAGTTACCGAAGGAAATCGAACCAAGAAGAATTCTATCCGAGCAGTCATCACAGAGAACACATAGCTAGAGCACTTCTCGGCCACTATGTAGAAAATAGAGCAGACTTTCAGCTAGATCACCAGGATGTATTGAACTTGTGTGATTGTTATCTTAATATAGCCCCATTAGAACTAACATTACAGGAAGTATTCATATGCAATCATAAAGAAAGGCCCCCAGTCCACATTCCCTACTGGCAGACCATTATATGAGCGAACAAGGTGTATGGGCTCTATATCTCCAACTTCTTTTCAATGCCTTGTTAAAGACAAATATAAAACACCTACCTGGCATGTAGTAAAGATTGCCACAATTTTCAAAAAAGGGTGGCTTGTACACCCAAAATGTATAGGCCAATCTCACTACTGGATGCCAATAGTAAAGGTTTTGGCAAAAATCTTCAAATCAAACTAGAAGATTGGGTAACAGAAACCAATTCCCTAAGTCATCTGCAGACAGGGTTCACAAAATGGTTGAGCACAATCCCTCCATGATCCTGGACACATACATTAACATCAAGGGTGCCATTAGCCAGCATTCTTTGATCTGCACTATGGCAACCACTCCATAAAAAAGGCCCCTGCCCCATTGCTCAAGGCAATAATAGAGCTACACTAGAGCACAGCAGCAAAAGTAAGATGGGGCCTAGGAGGAGAGAGCACTACCACCTACCCTGTTAGTAAGGGGTTAAACAAGGGTGTATTCTGGCCCCCTCATTTTAAACTTTTTTTGTTGGAGTGTTGAGGGAACTCCCATGTAATACATCGGATGTTCCCACTCTAGGTGGTGATAGAATAGTTTTTTTCGTTTTGGTGATAATGTTGTTGTAACCATATCTCGCAAACTGACAGGGCATGTTAGGCTGACAGACCATTTTGTTAAGTTTTGCAAGGGGCAAGATCTGGAAATGAATGCAAACAAAACAGCAAATATGAGATGTGGCAAACATTATAGCCCCTGCAAAGAACAGATATTATGGTCGATGACAAGAAAATAGAAGCAGTGTCTTGCTTTGATTACCTGGGTGTTAGAATTGCATGAGACAAACTATAGAGGGAACAGACTACCAACGCAAATCTGACATTAGGTAGAAAGTCTAACGGTATGACAAGCTTTTCCAAATCCTTTGGCAAAAAAACGTTTAGGTCCAGAATTAGAAATGTACAGAGCACAGGCCATGGCCGCTTCCATGAATTCTGCAGAATTGTGAGGACATCTAAAGGCCCCAGCCATTGCTGTGTGACAGAAAACTATTTTCTAAAAAGATTACTGTGGGTCTCGAAAAATATGCCTACTATACCGTTACATATGGAACTTGGTGTGACATGCTTCAGCGGCCAGATTGCTTTCAAACCTATATGTATCTGGTCTTGTGAATCATTGTCAAAATTCAGGGCTGGACTAAAAGATATCCTTTCTTACCAGAATGTTCTTTCCTGTAGATGGCTTGGACACATTAACATGAATCTCCATTTTCTCAAACTAGAATATCACTGGTTTTCACCAGAAGTCATTAATGGGAATACCAGACAAACTGTTATCGACGTAGACAGGGACTTTCTAATAGGCCAATATATAACCAAATGTTTGCATTTATCTATGAGATAGATACTTTATCTATGTCTCCCACACTCTGGAACGCCCTGCCTCTGCACATCCAAGACGAACCTGCTTACGCTCTCTTCCGTAAGAAAGCAAAAACCCTACTTTTCAACAAATATATGTAATCTACTGCCTTTCCTACTATATAACTGACTCTCGACCTCTGACACATTGTAACCACCTTTTTGCTATGATGCGTGTAACTTAATGTTCCCTTACCTACGTACTTACCGCTGTAATACCTCCAGGTCTGGGCGCTACCAACAAATACAATAAATAAATAAATAAATAAGATATTTCTCTTTAAAGCTAACCCATTTGATGGAAGATTATCTGTGTCTTTCCGAGAACCCATTCAATAGAGATTTGGTTTCAAAAATGCGCCTAGATATACTAGGATTTGGTTGATTTTTATGAAATAAAATCCAGAAGAAAATGACAATCCCCCCTCCCCCCGCACATGTCACTGCAATTAAATGCATAGGGAGACCCCTTGCAGCCCCCATGATGCCCTTATATTTTGTATTGCCCCCAACCCACCCCATACCCCCACATATCATTTTGAGGATATTCTCACTTTGAAATTCAGCATTTTGTGTTTGGGATTTTCTTTCTTCAGTATTAGTACAATACCAATATACTACCTATAGCCAAAGTCAAAGCCAGGTGGACCAAGAACCTGGCAGATACATGCCCTTTTCGTCCCGCTAAAGTGGAATTCATGCAACATTTTCTCTTTTTATGTCCACAGCACAGTGACATCAGATATAGACATTTGAAAAATTGCCTATTAAATAGAAGTATTCAATGCTTGATTAAAGGAGAAGAATTGTGTGAAAGGGCACATGCAATAAATCTCCTTTTGCTGTTTGTTACTATCTGGATAAGGCCTGGAGGCGAGAAGATCTAGCAATTAACCCTCAACATAGTGAGTCCACTGTAGTTTTTTTAGGTATACATCATGAGTGTAATCATTTTGTTTATATGGAAAATGTAGCATAAATGAAATTTAAAACTAATATTAATTGATGTACCGGAATGTTATCAATTGTAAATGATCAGGATTTGCACTTGTAGTGAGAAAGATGTGCCCATTGTTTTGTGGATGGTTAAGGACATGTATATTAATTGTATGCTTTAATGATTTCATTTTATGCACAGCTGTTTTATATACTTTTATGGTTACATACCAAAATGCATTAATTATGATGATGACGTGTTACAAACAATTCATGGCAGAAGTGCGGTCCTTTGAGCAGTTCATAAGTTGGTCGGTTCGCCTTGTTATGTCTAATTGACTTTAAACACCACCTGTTCCTTTGCAAGCGAGTCGTGGATTTAATAAATGAGGAGTCTTCACTTGAAATAATCTATGACAAGAAATAAACACACACTGTTGTATGGTTCACCGTGCTATTTTTTACCCTTTTAGGTTTGCAGACTGGGGCCAGACTATCAAAGATTTGCACGGGTGCTAAATAGTGAGCAGATGCTTTGATAATACAAAATGGAACAAGCAGATTTTGTCACATCCATATTATCTAAAATCGTTTGCACTAGGGCAAACTTTAATCAGGCTGTTTTTGCACTATATTTTCTGCATAAAATACAACCAAAGGTGTCTACTGCATTTCTTTTCATGTTATACAGCAAACGTAGCAAATAAAATAGCCTGTGCCAATTTCCCCCTGTGAAAACATGCTGAGATAATACCAATTGGGGCTATACATGTTTGCTCCATTCATTATTATCAGAGCAGACAAATTGGTGCTAAATTAATTTGCTCCAGTACAAATCTTTGATGATCTGACCCCTGGTGGTTACTTATCTTTGGGCCAAGGAATACATAGTGCAGATTTCCCGGCTGGTTGCCTTCAGGCGAGGTTTGCATGGTTGGCCCTGAGCGAGTCAGCTAGTGCAAGCAGAGACTCGTTCCATGCCATTTCTTCTTGCACTCCACTGCGTGCTGTGGTGGATATAATGCCAGGAATGGCACTGAGTGGAGAAGCGCACTGGGGCCCCTCTTGCAACAGTGGCAGGCAAACGCCGATGTGCAAACGTTGAACCCATGGAAGAGGCAGGCCAAAGCCATGTGTTTTAGATGCTGGAAGTGTAAAAAATTTGCAAGTGAAGATATTCGTGTCCTGCTCTTGCAGTGATTGTCAATCACCTGCAACTGGGATGGCATAGCATGTCTTTTTATAGAATCACTGGCACACAGATGTGCTGCTGAGTGTTCTGGGTAACGATGTAGTCTTCAGAGCCAATGAACAGCACCTCCAGGACATTTGTTTCCTTTTGTTATGTGCATAAACACACAGGGAGAGAGGCAGCAATTTCCCACTTTCCACTCCCTGGTCCAGCGATCTGATCGTCCCTCAGAGGCCCTTCAGGCTTTACATCATCGACAAACCTTGTGGTATAACCACCTGTCGTATAACTGGGGCCATCCCCAAGCCCAGCTCAGGAACAGCTGTCCAGCTTCATGATCAAGTTGCCTTCAAAATGACCCCTGAGGGTCGAAACGAGTATCGGCGACGCAATTAAAACACTTGTTGAACACCACAACCAGTGATTTATTTCTGAGTTATTACTAAGAGAGAAAACACTCTCATCCTCATTCCTGATACCTAGTGCGAGTTGGAAGGGTTCAAACCGAAAGTGCAACCTACTTCTGCATGTACCCCATGCAACGCCCCCTCCGCCTTGCTTCTGCCCACTGCACAGCTTTCCCTCCACTTGCCGGCCCGCCAGCAGCCTGTCCATACATGCTGGCCACCGGCCTGCCAACTGCACACTGCTCTCTCTCTCTTTGTGGTTTCCCTCTGTGTGAACACTTTGCCATAGTAACGCCACTCTTCAGGGGAGCCAGAGCACAGTGTTTTTTTCTCCACAGTTGTTTTCATAATTCCTTTGCACAGACAGGAGCTAAACTCTTTAGCACCCATAGGTCAGTGCAATGGCATGGATTTGGTGTTTGAACCCTCTCTAATGCTCTGCCTTCACTCTCGACCTTTAAAACAGGCTCCCGGGCACCTATTCCTTGGGATTGTCAAGGCTCTAGGGGAGCCATACCCTTCTTTTATGAGCATAACAGCACTGTGTCCCTGAGTTCTCTTTGCCTCCCAAAGATGTGTGTCCCTACAAAGTGCTGTCTAGGGTAGTGAGAGATGTTTGGCATACCTAATGTCTCCCTGCCATGTCTGCTTTGCTCGAATTAGTTTCAGAGACAGAGATTGATGGACTGAGGAAGATGACAGGCGGGACAGGAAAAAGCCAGAACATGGTGCTCCTCTCTGACAGGATGGTGGGAGGGAGGTGCCCCAGATTTGGTGATCCACCAAGAGTCAGGCATAAGGGACAGGAATCCAGGGAATTGTTCTCCTGTAGGCATCCACATTGGGAGTCTCTTTTTCCTTCTGCTCACCACATCCTGGTGTGAGGATAATGGGAGAAACAGGTTTCGCATTCCTTGGTGCATGGTTTTCACAATGCCCTCTCTTTTCATAAAATCATGGAGCAAGGTTACATGCTGCAAGTTGGTCCCCATGGAAATCAAGACTAATACCAATAGACATCAAGTGTTTATGCAGGATTGCTGAAGCCTGAGAGATACAGTGAATGCACATAGAACAACACAGCCTACATTGTATGTTGCACCTAATAGCCCTCTCTCATTTTACATTAGTCTTCTGTCTAAGCAGGTGTCAGTGAAGCAGTACACAGGAACCAAAAAAAGACACATTCGGAATTCCACCCATTTACTGCTAGGAACAGGCTTCATCCCATAGAGTGGGTCTGTACAGTTCTAACCATTGAAAAAAGTCTTACTCAATGAGTTTTCTCAAAATATTAATATGCATCTTCTCCAATTATGTTCTTATGTTATTACTTCTAGTGAAAACCTATGTCAAGAGCAGCGGAGCGCTTTACACCAGGAGAGTGCCAGTGTCAGGCTCAGCATTTTATACAGCAGCAGAGTACTGTTGGTGGTAGATAAGCAACATGTCGCCCTCCAGAAGGTTTGGCCTACAATTCCCAACAGGCACAGTAAGCATAGTTAGTCGGTTGAAGAGTGTTTTGGGCCAAAACATCTGGAGGGTGACAGGTTGCCTAACCCTGACCTAGTAAATTGAAGAGATTATATAAACATTTCTTGCGAGATAGTGCAATACGTACAGGCTTGATGACTGATGCTAGTTGAATATTTTCCCCTTTGTTTTGATTTGCAGTTTCCAAGAGTGATGATGGTAAGGTGTCTTTGGGCCTATGCAGCTTTGTCAAGCTCCTAAGCGCGATGCCCCCCAAGCAGATTGCAGGAATGCAGAAAGCCTATGCCAAAGGGTGTGGATGTGAGGTGAGTGTGCCTGAAAACACTATGCATTGTTAAAAAGAAAAAAAAAGAGTAATCATGGGAAATGGGAAGTGAACGGGGTAGATGAATTCAGGAGGAATGGGAAGATGGAGAGGAAGAGGGACATGCCTAAGAGCAGGCATGTCAGTGGGAAGGGCAAAAGAAGTGCGTCATGAGAGCTGAACCAGCAGATTAAGCAAATCAAATCCATCCTGAGTAGAATCTTTACTGAAGCTGCTCATTGCTCAGTACAGACTGAATGGGCTCAGTGTGAGGATGGTGGTATTTTCAAAAGCAGGTGGGATGTTAAATGCCTCATGTTGCAGCCGAGATTTGAAGTATTTATCCCATGCAACATATTGGAAACATCTTTTGGAAATACTGCATGTTAAGGGGTAGAAATGAGTCAGACAAACTTCAGGTTTTAGTACAATATTAAAGTCAAATATCAGTACAGTCCTGCCAATCATGTATATTTCCCTATGTTTTCGTGTGTAAAATGCATTTGCTTGCCTGTTTGAGGGATTGAAATGCTTGTGGGACAGTAGTAGTTCACGATGCTGCGGCCCAATGGGTGCCAATTGTGCACAACATGTTTTTACTGAAGACCCTTATTTGTATTCTTGCACAAGGATGATGAGAAGGCAAGCATACCACTGCTCACCTTCTCACACCTTTGCAAGTCCCTCACATCTTTTTGAGGCTACGGAAAATCTTCACTCATGGGCTATAATTTAACCTCCACCCGTTAGATGGATGGAGCTTTTCCATGGGGAACAACGCAAAAACAAGACCCCCAAAGTAAAACAATAAGGGAGGAAGCTTGAGGTAAATAATAGCCTGGTGAATATGGAAAGTCTTGTTATACCTACGACATAGTCACACTTCAGCATAGACAGCAATCTTATTTTTCAGTCGAAGAAAAATTATGAAAATGAATTTCTTTGCAGTTCCTACAGAGCGATGCCTATTTCACTGTGGTAAAACGCTCCTATTTTGTGTCCTTCTATGCGCTAGATCACCACTTGTGCTGTGCCTCCGTGTCCGTCTCTGCGTAGACAGTGCATCCTTGAAGATGGTGACTCCGGGAACCAGCAGCAGAACATGATGTGTGCGCCACATGCAAAGGGCATCTGCAGCTGGAAGACAATATGAAATGTGTGTTAGGAATAACCTCACTCCACAGAGCCGTCAGAAGAATACAACCTCCTTCTCTATCATCCAAAGTGTATCCATTTATCTCCAAAGTAACGTAACCCCTGAGTGGTGGTGCAATCAGACCGAGATTTCCGCTCGGACAGGAAATTACTACGAAGCAACCAAACCTAACTTTACTACCCAAATCTCTTTTTTCAGTACATATTTTCATTGACCATTTTAAAAGATATCAAGCAATTCTTAATGGTAGTCCTCTAAACATCTTTACTGTTCCCATGCAGACCAAGCTTACCATTTGGGAACACAAGTAAATAGAGAAATTAATCAAAACGAGGGCTAAAATGAACAACATGGGCCCAATTCTGAAAAAATCCGGCATCACAAATAGTGCAGTGCATACACTTTCTTTTTATACGTTATGTTATGTGGTCTTATACCATGCACTGCTAGTACATGCGTGGTCTCTTGGTGCTGTGGCAGATCTACAATGGAAGAGGGTTTGAGGGGTTGTTAGTGGGATTGAGAGGGAGAAGAGCAAGGGAGCTTTGATGTGCTGTTGGCAATTTTAGTTTGGAAAAAACTGTCACTGAGCCATGGCGCATTTTTGGTTGGTAGCCGTCATGTGGTGTTGATCTATGGTTGTGGCTGGGTGCTCTGTGTGTGCTTGTGTTTAGTTTCATGGTGCATGTTGTCAGGTTTGAGGTTGTGAGGTTTGCATGTTTTAGGGATTTATATTGTCACCTTATTCAAAAAGGTGACCTGCACGGATCTGTGTTGTTTGGACGTGGAAGGATTGTTCGTGGTGGAATTGACCATAGTTAATTTTCACTGTGAACACAATTTTACTGCAGCCAAACAATCCAATCTATGTCCCCCACACCACTATACATCCCTCCACCCCCCACTTACCTTTTCCACATCCGCTGCCTCTCCTCACCCTGCAGCGTCAGTTCTGTCCTTCTAACGCAGGTCGGATTCGACAGCGCAATGACCCCTTTTCTTTTCTCTTTTTTTCCTCACCCGCCTCCAATCTGCAGGAACCCACATGGCCAAAAATACCGAACATGAGGTGCGGGGGATACCCCCGCAACCCCCACTACCCATGTTTGTTATTTATTACCCAATTTGATTCAATCAAATCTATGGAATGGTAATGGTCAAATTCAGTCAGATGTACCATTCGATAAATATTATTCGATCAAATTGGGTAATAACACCTGCACATCTTGAGGGGATTGTGTGTCACTGCAAATGATGTGCTGATCAGCTGTCTTGCATACATTAGTGTTCTCCCAACACTAATACACAACTTGCTTTCGAGACCCAGTTCGGTGTTGGAAGATCATCTCACAGCGTTCCGCCCTTAAAGTGCCTGTCACTGCAAAATATAAATAAAGTGAAAATATTTCTAGCTATACCACTGTTGTTGCTAATGAGTCTGTTCTTCACATTTTGCCTAGATTAGGTGTCTCAAATTGTTTGAATATGCCCAGGTTGGGACTTTACACATCTTCAGTGTATGTAGCTGAGCTAAGATCTGTTTTCATTAGCATTACCTGATATAAAATTCACTTGATAGATTTCCAATAAACTGCTTCTTGTGAAGGGTGGGATTAGTTGCCCTGTGCCCAGGAAATAAATATGTAGGGATCCCAAATTCTGGTTTCCTAAATTCTCTGTGCGCCAACCAGCAAATCTTGCACCTGATTCTATAGGCATTTCATATTATTGCCTATTTTATGTTGATGTTAAAGATTTTGTGAACTTCTTTGCACTGTGTCTTCATTTAATAAAAATGCTTTCAAATATTGTCTTTCCTGACTTATGTTCTCAAGTCTTCCTTTTATTGGGTATTTATTTCCTTTCAGTTCAATTCTGTGTATGTAATGCATGTTAAGCTACTATAATGTCATTGGCAGTTTTAGTGATATCATGAAAAACTACAAGGTCAAATCCTTAGCGGTTTGTGAATGTCAGCCAATCACTGACATGTTTCAATGGACACCAACACACGTAAACTCTGATATGCATATATTATTTTAGATGTAATACATTCTGTGCTAACTAGTTGGTTGACATTCTTAACTGAGTTGGGTAATGAAAAAAACTGTGGAATAATACATTATATACTTAGGGTATACATTGCACTACTGGCATGTAAGTAATACTTTTCATAGAACAAGGTTTAGTTTATTTTTCTTTTATGAAAACATATTTTGAATCAAACTGTACAGTGTAATAGTCATAGTAATCTAACAATATAATAAAAGGCCAGATGTATGTTTGTCCCTGTATGTTTGTCCAATGCAGTAGCTTCACCTGTTGTCACTGCTAGAGGGAGCTGTGGGCTAAGGGTATGTAATGACCCTACTGTGTCAATGAAAACCTGCACTTTGGCCCACGTACACGGGCCTGTACACTAGTCTGTAATCAAACTAATAGCAGGTATACATCGTCAATTTCTGTCTTTATTACACACCAAAAACATAATGCTGGTATCCAACATAATCACACGCTATAGTCTGAGGCAATGTCTTGCTGTTACTGCACTCATACATTTCCTACACCTTTTTTTTCAGTGATTTGTTTATACTATGCAATATAATACACTCAGTAGCTCATTTTGGTCCTAAGTGTTATTTGACGGCGGGGAGCCGCTACGTTTGCACTGCAAGTTGTGATCCGTCCACCCCCCTCTCCACCATGCAAATGAATTAAAATGTTCTGTGGCATGAATGGAAGGTATTAAAGCCTTACTCAAGGCTTTTACGCCTTCCTTTTACTTTAACGCCACAAACATGAGCTCTGCAGTGTGTAACACTGGTCACTGTGATTTCACCAATCTTTAGTCATTCCCATGGGGTTTCGTAGCCAGCAGTGTAACCATGCTCGAGTGCAGTGTCCATACCTGGTTTCCACTCTGCCCAGATGTTATCGGGGATTCTAGTGTTTCTGCGTTGTCTGTTGAGAGTTTGGGGAAGTCTGTCTCCTTCATGTAATTATCAATTTCTACTTCTTCTTGCGTGGTTTCAGATTTGTAGAGGTGCTCACAGAAGTCGGCAAAGGTCTCGGGAATGCTTTTAGGGGCTGCAGACAAGAGGCCCTGCTCATTTTCTATGGCTGAGACCCAGCGTTCGGCACGTTGCCCTCTCAGCCTTGCTGCCATGAGGGCGTCCGCCTTGTCGTCTTTCTCATAGTGTTTATGTTTTAGAAATTTGAGTTTTCGAGCGACTAGGCCTTCTTCAAGGTGTCAGAGTTCTTCCCTCTTTTGGACTGCCTCGGCTATTCTTTCTTTCCTCTCGCTCTCGTTGGATTGTGCACGTGCATCTAGTTCCGCTATATCCTTCTGGGGTCTGTTTTCTATAAGAGCTCTCTCCCTCTTTTTTGCAGCTCCCTCCCGAATTAAAATGCCTCTCCATGTTGCCTTCCCCACCTCCCAAACCATGTTCTTGGTAACTTCTCCTGTGTTAGCGCAAAGTATTCTGTGATCTCTTTCTCTAGCTGGGTGCGGAACAAAGGATCTTTCCACAATTAATCATTACATCGCCATTTTGAATGTGTATACGGGAGAGCTAGCAGGCTTGTATCAATTGTGACCACATCATGGTCCGACCAAGTAATTGGAGTGATCGCTGATGTGGATACTGCGTCTCTTAACCCTGCTGTAAAATATATTGACAGGCCGATTCATGGAATTAATGTGCGCCAAAAATTCCGGCACAGAGGTGGCAAAACGTGCGAATCGCAGTGCAAGTGCGAAAATCGCATGGAAACCAGCGCACATCGATTCATGGAAGTCCGTGCGCGAGAAAAATATTCGATGTGCGCTGAAAAAGTGCGCGGCGCACGCCGGCGCACAGGTCATCCAACGGCGTGCGCCACGGCCGCTGCGAAATCGCACATAGCGCGGCACACATAACAAAAGTAGGCGTAACACGGGGCGTAACACTCGGAATGGGGAACAACACGTGAAAATATGGGCGTCATGGGGGAAGTACAGGAGGCAAGTGCGCGGAACGCCCACACGCTCGCCTACAACTCGTATTCATGGAATCAAATAGGGCAAACCAGCGCACGGTCAAAGACGCGCACAGGGCCAAACAAGTCCGCCAGAAGAAAGCAGGCGGTAGCGTCCCTGCGCCTGAAATAAATGTGCGCCAAAATGTGCGCTAACAATAAGCACCTATATACTGCTATGAAGAATGACCCATACTGTGGCCCTATAGGACAAATGAGGTGCAAAGGGGTACCGACAAACACGGACACCCGCTGTGTGAAAAATAGCGTGTGCGTGTATTACGGGGTGCGTGGGAAGTTCCACACGCGATTGGCCTGGGTACGTGTATTCCGGGGTGCGCGGGAAGTTCCACACGCGATTTCAGCAGGGTACGTGTATTTCGGTGTGTGCGTGAAGTTCCACACATGATTTCAGCAGGGTACGTGTATTCCAAGGTGCGCGTGAAGTTTCACACGTGAATATGCAGGCTACGTGTATTTCGGTGTATGTGTGAAGTTCCATACGCAATTTCAGCAGGGTACGTGTACTCCGGGTGCGCGGAAAAATTCCACACGCGAATCAAGCAGCCTACGTGTATTTCGGGGGGTGCCGGGGAGTCCTACACGTGAATTGGCTGTGTGGGTCCTCCCAGCTGTTCCCTCTACACCCTCCACGGCCCCTGCAGGTGGCCCACACACACAGGGGACTACCCTGCACCCCTGCACATGTCCCGCAGGCAGCCCATCCACCATGGCCATGCCCCCCAGCCAACCCACATGTCACCTTGCACTACTGCCCACCAACGCATGTCTCCCAGAACCCCCACCCCCCAGCACTGTGGGGCACCCTCCACCAGGCCCCCACTCATGTCTCCCTGCACCCCCACCCCCTGCATCCAGGGGCACCCTCCACCAGGCCCCCACTCATGTCTCCCTGCACCCCCATCCCCGAGCACTGAGGGGCACCCTCCACCAGGCCCCCACTCATGTCCAACTCATGTCCCCCTGCACCCCCACGCCCCAGCACTGTGGGGCACCCTTCACCAGGCCCCCACTCATGTCCAACTCATGCCCCCCTGCACCCCCACCCCCTGCATCCAGGGGCACCCTCCACCAGGCCCCCACTCATATCCCCCTGCACCCCCACCCCCCTGCATCCAGGGGCACCCTCCACCAAGCCCCCGCTCATGTCCCCATGCACCCCCAGCCCCCTGCATCCAGGGGCACCCTCCACCAGGCCCCACCCCTGTCTCCCTGCACCCCCACCCCCCTGCATCCAGGGGCACCCTCCACCAGGCCCCCACTCATGTCTCCCTGCACCACCACCCCCCAGCACTGTGGGGCACCCTCCACCAGGCCCCCACTCATGTCTCCCTGCACCCCCACCCCCCTGTATCCAGGGGCACCCTCCACCAGGCCCCCACTCATGTCTCCCTGCACCCCCACCCCCTGCATCCAGGGGCACCCTCCACCAGGCCCCCACTCATGTCTCCCTGCACCACCACCCCCCAGCACTGTGGGGCACCCTCAACGAGGCCCCACTCATGTCCAACTCATGTATCCCTGCACCCACAACCCCTGCATCCAGGGGCACCCTCCACTAGGCCCCCACTCCTGTCTCCCTGCACCCCCACCCCACAGCACTGTGGGGCACCCTCCACCAGGCCCCACTCCTGTCTCCCTGCACCCTGCACCCCCACCCCCCTGCATCCAGGGGCACCCTCCACCAGGACCCCACTCATGTCCCCCTGCACCCCCACCCCCCTGCATCCAGGGGCACCCTCCACCAGGACCCCACTCATGCCCCCCTGCACCCCCACCCCCCTGCATCCAGGGGCACCCTCCACCAGGCCCCCACTCATGTCCAACTCATGTCCCCCTGCACCCCCACCCCCCTGCATCCAGGGGCACCCTCCACCAGGCCCCCACTCCTGTCTCCCTGCACCCCCACCCACAGCACTGTGGGGCACCCTCCACCAGGCCCCCACTCCTGTCTCCCTGCACCCTGCACCCCCACCCCCCTGCATCCAGGGGCACCCTCCACCAGGACCCCACTCATGTCCCCCTGCACCCCCACCCCCCTGCATCCAGGGGCACCCTCCACCAGGCCCCCACTCATGTCCAACTCATGTCCCCCTGCACTCCCACCCCCTGCATCCAGGGGCACCCTCCACCAGGCCCCCACTCCTGTCTCCCTGCACCCTCACCCCTCTGCCTCCAGGGGCACCCTCCACCAGGCCCCCACTCCTGTCTCCCTGCACCCCCACCCCCCTGCATCCAGGGGCACCCTCCACCAGGCCCCCACTCCTGTCGACCACCCCTCCACCCCCCAGCAGTACGATTTGCCTGGGTACGTGTATTTCAGGGGTGCGCGGGTAGTCTTACATGCGATTTCATCAGGGTACGTGTATTATGGGTCCGCGTGAACTTCCACACGCGATATCAGCAGGGTACGTGTATTACAGGTTTCACGTGAACTTCCACATGCGACTGGGCCTGTGAGAGTGGGGTACGTGTATTCCTGGGGTGGGCGGGAATATTTACTCGCGGCTGGGCCTGGGAGAGCGTGTTACGTGTATTCCTGGGGTGGGCGGGAAGATTTACACGGGCGCCTACAACGCGCCAAAAAAAAAGGTCCAATCCGGAAACACGTACGCCAGCATGAAGCAGGCGCACGTCCCACGCAGCATAAAAGAGTGCGCAAACAACGATCAAGCTCAGACGCCAGGATGAATATACCCTTCCTAGCAGCAGTGGCCGTGGGATACCGCAGGAGGAGGAGGAGGATAGTCAGGGCCAGAATCTTCACACCCAGAACCAGCCTATTTGGAATGCCTAATGACCTGGTGTATGGGAGGTACAGGTTTCCACCACACATGCTACTCGACCTGGTCAGTGAGTGGGAGGATGGCCTCACATCACCCATCCTCTGCTCCCAAGCTCTCAGCCCCCTGGAGAAGGTCCTCAATGTACTGCACTTCTTGGCTACCGGATCATTTCAGCGGACAAGTGCCATAGTGGGGGGGGGTGTCACAGGCCACGCAGTCACGGTGCCACCACCAGGTGTTGGCCATCATCACTGCACGCCCATCAGTCCGCAGGCACATATACTTGCCCAGAACACCTGCAGAAAGTCAGGCTGTCAGCCAGGATTTCTACAAGGTGGCACAATTCCCCAAAGTGCTAGGTGCCATTGATTGCACCCATGTGGCTCTACGTCCCCCCAGTGCATCTGAGCACATTTATAGAAACCACAAGCACTGGCATTCCATCAACGTCCAGGTAGTATGTGATGCCAAGGGAATCATCACCTCAGTATATGCCAACTATCCAGGGTCCACCCACGACAGCTTCATTTACAGGATGTCAACCCTAAACCGGGACATGGAAGCTGGGCGGCATGGCGATGCATGGCTGCTTGGTGAGTATAAATGCCACAGCACACGCATGCATGACAGATACAGAGTAATGTCACTACCCCACTAATGAACCCCATCACCACCTCCCCAGGGGACAGTGCCTACCCTCTGAGCACCCACATGATGACGCCAATTTGGAACCCCATCACGCCTCTCGAGGTAAGATACAACACAGCCCATATTGCAATCCGGGGCATAGTGGAGCGCACATTCGGAGTGCTCAAGTCACGATTTCGCTCCCTTGACCGTTCTGGCGGGCAGCTGTTATACGCTCCCCCAGTAGTGTGCAGGATCATAGTGGCAGCATGTGTCCTGCACAATGTTGCAACACGCCGGGGCCTGGCTGTGGACATGGTGGTGCCCCCACATCGCCAACCACATGCACGCCCGCTGTTCATGGGAGGGGAAAGGGCACGGGGTGAGGCAGCCCATACGCAGCTGGTGGCTAATTACTTCACACAGAAATCACACCCCTGTGGAGGGCACACAGCCCTGGCACATACCATCTGACAATCAATGATGACTCAATCTGACAATTCTGATGAATTAAGGGACAGTCAACTGTCAGAACCATAGCAGCCTGAGATTGTTCATCTGGAAGTGTCACAATGTGTGCATCCCTACCTACACAAACTCTACCAATGCAGTGTCATCAAAAGACACACTTCTATGCAGCAAAAATGAATACCCACTTGCAAAATACAACATGAGAACAGTGCCATGTCACCCAACCCCTCCCCGGCACCGCCACACAACACACCATGGCATGTCATGCATGTGAGAGCAAACAAAATAATCCCCACAACATGACACAAGTGTCACAAACTACAGTGTCCCTAATGGAAACTGGCCACACATGAAATGCTCACAGTAATGCAGGACCAACAACACACATTACAAAATATTTACCAATAATACTAATCACCTGCACAACCTCCAACCTACCATAAACATGACAGTACGGATTTAAAAAATTGGTAGTCTCACTACCTGATGATGCCAGTACTTCGAACACTTCCAACTGTACAGTGTTAGCGCCACGCAAAAGCTTAGGTGCACTGCTTACAACATGGACTCCATTTCCAAAGTAGAACGCCTTCTGAAGACATGAGAAATGGACCTGCAAATTAGGAGGATGAGATTGATGCAGAGGCACATATCAATACACCATGCAGTGTACAATACACCAACAATATGAACTAGGAATGTATACACAGTATTGACTACAGACTGGCCACACATCAAATGGGAGTCCAACGTCACTGTGTAAGTCAATGTCACTTGGGCACACCCTTTACAAGCCCATGGAAATGGGAAGCAGGAGGGGTGTGTGTCACACAAACCCAAGCATCTAACCCAAATTCAGGACAAGCCTGCATGTGCCCAGCCACAATACAGCGTATGCCCACTGGAGCCACACAAGGCAACACACTGTCAAAAAAATCAAAAATCAAAAATCAAAAATCAAAAATGGCCATGTATGGGCAAGGGGGAAGGGTGGGGGAGGCCACCCAAGAGGTCAGAGGACAGGGTGCACACCAAAGCCCACCTGTGTGGATCTTGCAGAAAAAAACCACCTCCATGGGCTCATGGCCTGCACGGCTACCCTATTGTGGGAGAATCGCTGCTGTCGCTCTCCTCACCCTCTGCAGCTGCATGCGCTCATGGCCTGCACGGCTACCCTATTGTGGGAGAATCGCTGCTGTCGCTCTCCTCACCCTCTGCAGCTGCATCAGGAGGTGGTGGCACTATGGGAGGCAGCCCACGCAAAGCCCTAGTCTGGTCCTCCATGGCAGCAAGCATGCGGGTGTGGAAGGTCTGGTTCTGGAGGATAATCGTGCGGAGGTCCCCATGCCCGGACCTCCTCCCTAGTTGCCTGCATCTCAGCTGAGAGCGTACGTGTGAGCCGCTCCAGCTGCTGTTCTGTCCTCGTGTCAGTTGAAGCCTCAAGCTCAACAAGAGTCACCCTGAGCTGAAGGAGTTCCACCCTCAGGGCTTCCCTGTGGCCCTGGGACTCAATAGAAATGGCTTCCCGCAGAGTCTCCAGTGCCGCCCGTCTGTCCCTGTTGGACGCCAACATGTCCTCCCTGTGTGACTGGCAAATGGAGTCTGTTGCCTGCTGTAGTTGTTCCATCAGCCTTTCTTGGGGGACAATGGAAGTGGCCACCCTATCCATGGCCTGAGCCATCATCTCAGATGATGCTGCCTGTTGGTTTGCCATACCGTATATGGATTGCTCCCATGCGGTATTGCCAGGTGGCATACGGCCACCGCGTCGGCGGGCACCACACCTGTCTGGGGCAAGGTGAACTGCGCCTTGCTGTGCCGGCACTGCCTGAGGCTGCAGGACTGCATTCCCCCTCTGATCTGCTGGCCCAGGAACAGGATCAGATGTTGCGGAGTGTGACCCTGCATCCGTAACAACCAAAGGCGAACCTACCAACACTGACATCCCCATTGAGGGTAATACCCCTGGTGCAGGTGGGTTGGACAGTACAGAATCCCTCCCAGAAACACTTACCTGCGACTGCACGTAGGTCTCATCATCCGAATCGACACCTGAATAGAGCTCGGGGGAGGTGCACCCAGAGACACCCATTGAGATGATGGTCTGCAGCAAGTGCGGGTTCTCACCCACCACCACACCACGTCCCTCACTGGTGCACGGTCGGGCCTGAGACCCCTCCTGGGTCTGCACCATCTCCACAACCCCAGCAGTGTCAAGTGCGTCATCCCCTGCAAAGACATGAAAGAAAAGAAATGGGAACAGGCATTAGCACCATGGCACAGATTAGGGCTGAGAAGCAACAGAAACAGTACTTCATTGACATATGTCCCACATGACTATAACCCTCTCATGCATGCACTGTCACTGCGTATGAAGGGGAGGCAAATGGCACACATTGATGACACAAAGATGGAAGACCAACACATTTGCTGCATGCTGGCCAGCAGTGCCATCACACATTGGCCTGTGATTGGCATGTCCAATACACATACATGACACATGCCATCACAAAGATGGCATGTACCATAGCCATGTCACACATGTGACAATAGGACTGAGAAATGCCTAGTGAAAGTGGTGGAATGCAAACAATCAGCCTGAATGAACACAGAATAATAAGCAACTATGTTGTGGCAAGATGACACTTCAAGGGCAACTGGCGTGAGGTTGGGCTGAATGTCTACTGTTGCCAGAAGCGATACTGCAATACCCAAATCCTGGTGCGCCAAATCTATTGGATGAAGAACATGGGTGACTCAAACCACTTAGGCACACACACCCTCACCTGGTACTCAATCAGAAGCCCTCACACACACACCATGCACATGGATGACACACACATGCATGTGCACTCACCGGACAATGCCTCGTAATCTGGCAGGTCTCCCACACCTTGGATCTGTCCCTCCGTGACGTAGGTCCCAGCAACATACTCATGTGGAGTGAGTTCAATGTCCTCTGCTGGAGACCCACCTCCAGTCACTAGAGTTGCGGCTTGACTTGAGGCCAGCTTTTTCTTTGCCCTGCGCTTCAGGTCGTTCCAGCGCTTGTAGCAATCATTAGCTGTGCGCCTCACGAATCCAAGGGCACTTATGATGTCCGCGATGGTCTGCCAGTGTGCCTGACGTTGTGCAGGTGTGGTCTTGCATCCTGCAGCAATCACCATTTCGCTATCATGTGCAGACACATAATCCACAAGTGCATCAAGTTCGGCCTGATTGAAGCTGGGCTTCCTTGGTGGGCCGGACTGTGTAGCCGTGTCTGGGGCATCAGCCTGTACTGGACGAGCACTCTTCCTCTTCCGCTTGGAAGGTGGTGGGGATCCTGAGTGTCCTACGCCGCTTTGGACACTAGGGCCAGGAGCCCCGGTGGACTGTGGACTAGGAGTGTGGGAATGAACACTCACCATGGAACTTGGTGCAGGCATTAGCTGAAGTGTGATGTAGTCAGGGGGAACGTCAGCAGGATGGACTGGGACCGACACTGTCTTGGCTGGGAGACTCAGAGCTGGGGTGGATGGAGACGCAGCTGCCCCTGCAGCCTCCCCACCCTGCCTACTTGGGGCAGCAGATGAAATAGCTGCCCCTGATCCACGTGGCCTGGTGACACCAACGTGCAACACCACACGTGGCCTAGACCTGCTGACCTGGAAGTCAGCCATGGAGTCACCCTGTGCCAGGTCTGGTGCCACAATGGGCTGGTCCAACAAGGGCTGAGCAGGGATGGTGTCAGCCACGTTACCCTCAACCGGGGGGGGGGCATGGGTGTCCCTGACTGGTCACCCACACATGGGGGGCTAGGGGCACCCTGCAAGTCCCGGCCACGTCCCCTACCGTATCCACCACGGCCACCTCTTGAGGCTCGCCCACCTTTGCCACCCTTACTGCATGCTCGCCTCCCAACCATGGCACTGATGTTGTTGTGTGTATGGGAGTTGCAGTAAACTATTATCCTGGGCAATTGGGGGTCAAAGGGGTAGGGTACTAGATGGAATTCATACCCTAATGCTCTAGCAAGGCTGTATGTGACCCCTGGGGGAAGATGACGGGTCACGCAACGCACAGGCACCCCAAAAAAGGGAGATAATGTGCACGCAACCCCTCCTAGACCACGTGCGTGGAAAAATAAACCTGCACTACGCTGTGGCACCCATAAACACAAAAATGAACGTATGCGTGTCACACGCAGCCTAAAATGACATCTGAAGGGGTACGCAACACACGGGGGAAGGACAGATGTTAAACACGTGCGCGACTCACCGTCTGCCTTGAAAAATCGCGTGAAAAATACACGCGTGTGCGCGTTGGCAACACCCCCGCCAAAAGAAGAACTGTACGCTGTCTGAGGAGACAGGACAACAGGAGAAGTGAACGCTGTTTGAGAAAACAGGCCCAGGAAAAAGACAAAAAGAGAAAAAGGTGTCAGAGGTAACAGGGAGTACGAACTTGGAACACCGTGAAGTAAATCGCGTGTGAACCGACAAGAAGTACAGATTTCACCCACTCGCTCTCCACGAAAAGCACGTACAATTAAATGGCGTTCTACACGTACCTTTTAAACATGCCCACATGCCCAGCGTCACTTCCGCGTGTACGCGCTAAGGCCCCATCCTCCAATTACACAAGCTGACACTCTGACGTGCAGTCATTGGACGTGTAACATGCACCCGTGTACAGGGAAATGCCCGCGCATGCACGTCACAGACGCGCATATGCGCTGGTGGCCTTTGGGCCAATGAATTTGCGTACGTGTGCTGATGCGCTTACGCGCCAAGGCCCTTTCCTCGAATTACACGCAGACGTGCTGGATTTTCACGTGCCAAATCACTCCGTATCAAGCTGGCCACGCGTAAGCACACGGAAGACCATGCTCCTGTCCAGAAGGCCTAATTACTGCCCCCCAGAGCCCCGAGCACGCTCCCACCTGCCATCTGCTGCTGCCTGATTGCCTGCTGCCCACGTGCCCTGCCATTTGCTGCCTGCACATCAGCCAGGGGTGCTGTTGCTGTGACCACCCCTGCTGGAACCGAAGACTCCCGACTGGGATTCCATAGCTCCACAGACCAGCCCCAGGACCCAGTTGCCCACCCACTCCTGCCTCTGGGGTTGTCATGTCGGGCACTGCAACATCTGGCACCACTGACAACCCCCGGCCAGAGAGGCAGCAAGTCCTGGAGCAAGTCCTGGAGCAGTATGATGCCCTCTTTGGAAGTTTGCGCGCCGACAAGGAAGGACGGACTCAGATCTGGACGGACATCGTGACTGCCATCAACGCGGAGGGGGTGGCAGTCCGACTATTCCATCATGACAAGAAGCGCTGGGAGGACTTCAGGTCCAGGACCCTCAACAAGGCCCGGCGCCTCTTGAAGGCAGCGGATGCTAAGGGGCGCCGGGGCCACTTGTCGGACGATCAGATGAGGGTCCTGGAACGCATATCCCCAGCGCTCAACGTCCAGGTCCTTGAGAGGCAGACCTATCTGGAGTCGAGCGGTAAGTGTACATGCATCATGATTGTAAGCTGTGCGTGTGGTGATGTGCCAGTAGTGTGCAGGTGGCACATGTGTTTTTATGGGGCCAAGTATGGGGGGGTGTACAGGGCTGTGAGGCTAACACATGCGAGGGCTCTCATGTGTGAGACATGGATGGTGCTTGTGTGTGTAGGCTTGCATGCCAAATGCAGTTGTGTGGGCACACATGTTTGGATGAATGTGTATGTAAGTAGGCATGTTCGTGATGTCACACATGGATGTTGGTTTCAGCTGCATGTATCAGCACTGTGTACATGTGCATGTGTGTGTATTTGAGGGTGCAACAGTGATGCAACATGGAAGCATGTGACAGCGGGATGTGGAAGCCTAATTGGCAGATGTGACATGGATGCCAATCTGAACACTGCAACAGTTGGCAGAGGTGTACACATGCATGCAAGTGTGGTGGTGTGTGTGCATGTGTAGTGCACTCCCTGTGTTGCATGTGATGTCTGGCTCACCTTTGCCTGCTCATGCTGTTGTATGTGTATGGATGGTGCTGGCTGTTGCGATATGGCTGTGGTATGGCTCATGTGTGCGAGTTGAAATGACATGTGTGTTGGCGATTGTGATGCCATGTCTGAGGTTTGCCAATGCCACTCATGTACAACTGTCATGTGTGTATGTGTCCATTGTACAGTGCCCTGATGCCTGTGTTTTATTTCTCCCTGTCTGCAGCGTCAACTGATGAAGAGGGCGGAGAAGGTGCTGTGGAGCACAGCGGCGGGGATCGCACCGCCAGCCGGAGACGCAAGGCCTGGCTCCCCTCCCAGGTTGTCATCTCGTCGGGGAGTGAGGAGTCTGGTGCCGCGTCCCAGGCCGCAGCTGCCGGGGGGAGGTCCAAGAGGCGGAGGTCAGAGTTGGACTCCTCAGCAGCAGAAGGAGCAGCTGGGACCCCACAGGGCCCAACGAGGGAAGATGGCACGGAGTCATCCAGGTTGGTGGGGGGTTTGGTGGAGGAGGAGGCCGTGCAAGCGACAGAGACGGGGTCTGGAGGAGGGGATTCCACTGGTGCTAGTGGTGCAGTGCAGGACCAGGGACAGGAGGCAGCACAGGCCGCCGCGGAGGCGCCTGTGTGCAATCCTGTCCCTGATCCTGTCACTGCATCATCTTGCACCAGCAGGGATGCCTACGTCCAGACCCGTTTTTAGGCAGGGGATGAGCTTACAACAACTGGCCTTCCTCTGCCTGCGGACGTGGCTATCCAGGTACGGGTTGAGCCTGTCCTGACTGGTGTGGCGTTGCGTCAACGGGCCATGCGAGGTGACCTGCAGTCTTTTCCTGAGGAGACTGCACGTCATCTCGAATGGCTCGTTGACCGCGTCGGCCTACTGGGACAGGTCACCCAGGCCGGATTCCTCCGTTTGCTGGAGCTTGTTCTGACCCCCTCCTCAACTGAACACCCTATGCGCCAGTCGTCCTCCGTGACATCTTCCCACCCATTTGTCACATGGGTGCCCTGTGGAGCTGCCTCTGGCGGTGCGGCCAGGCTGGTGGAGGAGACATCCCTGCCACAGTCGGGAGTCGGACGTCCAGCAGGGGTGGCCACATCAACGACTGCACCCCAGCCAGTGGAGGATGTGCAGGCAGCAGGAGCCAGGGCACGGGCACAGCAGCAGCAGCAACGAGGTGGGAGCCATGATGGCTCGGGTTTTTGACATCGGAGGGGCAGGCATCGTCCGGAGGGCAGGTGGACCGAGGACGGAAAGTGTGTTCCGTGTGGCAGCGGTTGGGCCACCCGCCTCCGGGACATTGAGCAGGAGTTTGATGATGCCCTGGCCCGGAACATCCCGGACTGGCCCGCTGCCCTTGTAAATAGTTATGTAGTTCGTGTTAGGTTTCTTTTGCTTTTTTATATTTTTTGGACCTTTTGGACAATGGACCACATTTTTGTATATAGTTTTTTTATTAAGTAGTGTTATTAGATATGTTTCATTCCTTCTGTTGGGATCATGGACCCTGGATTGTTTATCTGTATATAGTTGACTGTTGGATTTTATTTTTTTATTTGAAATTTACCCATGGAGCAATGGTTTTCGGTTTTGATTTTCCATTGGATTTACTTTTTTGAACTGTGACTTTGGATACCTTTCCTTTGGATTATGATTTGTGGTTTTACATTATTTTACGGACATGCTGTTTTTTGTTTTTAATTCCCATTTTCGTTTGTTTATTTTTGATTCCATTTATGTTGCTCATCAAACTTCAATGTGTAGTATCATCTCATTGGTTTCATGCATATCATGATATGGGTTTTGACATTCACTGACACCCATTGTGTGTATGTGAGGGACATGTGTTCATTTACATACTTGCCATTGGGGTTGTATCATGTAATTGGCATTTCTAAGTGGGTGGATGCAATACTTGGGTGGGTGTTTGGCATGTGGAGGCAGACCATAAGGGCCAGGGATCTAGATTCTGATGACGTGTTGGCTAGGGGACATGATTCGGGGCATGTTGGAGGGTGCCCAACAGTGCTGGGGGGTGAGGCTGGGAGGACCCACAAGGCCGATTCACGTGTAGGACTCCCCGGCACCCCCGAAATACACGTAGGCTGCTGGATTCGCGTGTGGAATTTCCCGCGCACCCGGAGTACACGTACCCTGCTGAAATTGCGTGTGAAACTTCACGCGCACCCCGAAATACACGCACCACGGACAATCGCGTGTGAAATTCCCGCACACCCCGAAATACACGTACCCAGGGCAATCGCGTGTGGAACTTCCCACGAACCCCATAATACACGTACCCTGCTGATATCGCGTGTGGAAGTTCACGCGGACCCATAATACATGTACCCTGATGAAATTGCGTGTAAGACTACACGCGCACCCCTGAAATACACGTACCCAGGCAAATCGCACTGCTGGAGGGGTGGCGGGGTGGGAGACAGGAGTGGGGGCCTGGTGGAGTGTGCCCCTGGATGCTGGTGGGTGGGGGTGCAGGGTGACAGGAGTGGGGGCCTGGTGGAGGGTGCCCCTGAATGCTGGGGGGTGGGGTTGCAGGGGGACATGAGTGGGGGCCTGGTGGAGGGTGCCCCTGGATGCAAGGGGGTGGGGTGCAGGGGGACATGAGTGGGGGCCTGGTGGAGGGTGCCCCTGGATGCAGGGGGGTGGGGTGCAGGGGGACATGAGTTGGACATGAGTGGGGCCTGGTGGAGGGTGCCCCTGGATGCTGGGGGGTGGGGGTGCAGGGAGACAGGAGTGGGGGCCTGGTGGAGGGTGCCACTGGATGCAGGGGGGTGGGGGTGCTGGGAGACATGAGTGGGGGCCTGGTGGAGTGTGCCCCTGCACTGCTGGGGGGTGGGGGTGCTGGGAGACATGAATGGGGGCCTGGTGGAGGGTGCCCCTGACTGCTGGGGTGTTGGGGTGCAGGGGGACATGGGTTGGACATGAGTGGGGGCCTGGTGGAGTGCGCCCCTGCACTGCTGGGGGGTGGGGGTGCTGGGAGACATGAGTGGGGGCCTGGTGGAGGGTGCCCCTGACTGCTGGGGTGTGGGGGTGCAGGGGGACATGAGTTTGACATGAGTGGGGGCCTGGTGGAGGGTGCCACTGGATGCAGGGGGGTGGGGGTGCTGGGAGACATGAGTGTGGGCCTGGTGGAGTGTGCCCCTGCACTGCTGGGGGGTGGGGGTGCTGGGAGACATGCGCTGGTGGGCAGTAGTGCAAGGTGACATGTGGGTTGGCTGGGGGGCATGGCCATGGGGAATGGGCTGCCTGCGGGACATGTGCAGGGGTGCAGGGTAGTCCCCTGTGGTGTGGGCCGCCTGCAGGGGCTGTGGAGGGTGTAGAGGGAACAGCTGGGAGGACCCACACGGCGATTCACGTGTAGGACTCCCCGGCACCCTCGAAATACACGTAGGCTGCTAGATTCGCGTGTGGAATTTCCCGCGCACCCGGAGTACACGTACCCTGCTGAAATCGCGTGTGAAACTTCACACGCACCCTGAAATACACGCACCACGGACAATCGCGTGTGGAAATTCCCACGCACCCCGAAATACACGTACCCAGGGCAATCGCGTGTGGAACTTCCCGCGAACCCTGTAATACACGTGCCCTGCTGATATATGCATGTGGAAGTTCACGCGGACCCATAATACACGTACCCTGATGAAATTGTGTGTAAGACTACACGTGCACCCCTGAAATACACATACCCAGGCAAATCGCACTCCTGGGGGGTGGGGGGGTGGTCGACAGGAGTGGGGGCCTGGTGGAGGGTGTCCCTGGATGCTGGGGGGTGGGGGTGCAGGGAGACAGGAGTGGGGGCCTGGTGGAGGGTGCCCCTGGATGCTGCGGGTGGGGGTGCTGGGGTACATGAGATGGACATGAATGGGGCCTGGTGGAGGGTGCCCCTGGATGCTGGGGGGTGGGGTTGCAGGGGGACATGGGTGGGGGCCTGGTGGAGGGTGTCCCTGGATGCAGGGGGGTGGGGGTGCAGGGGGACATGAGTTGGACATTAGTGGGGCCTGGTTGAGGGTGCCCTGCACTGCGGGGGGGTGGGGGTGCTGGGAGACATGAGTGGGGGCCTGGTGGAGGGTGCCCCACAGTGCTGTGGGGTGGGGGTGCAGGGGGACATGAGATGGACATGAGTGGGGGCCTGGTGGAGGGTGCCCCTGGATGCTGGGGGGGTGCAGGGGGACATGATTTGGACATGAGTGGGGCCTGGTTGAGGGTGCCCTGCACTGCTGGGGGGTGGGGTGCTGGGAGACATGAGTGGGGGCCTGGTGGAGGGTGCCCCTGACTGCTGGGGTGTGGGGGTGCAGGGGGACATGAGTTGGACATGAGTGGGGGCCTGGTGGATGATGCCCCTGGATGCTGGGGGGTGGGGGTGCAGGGGGACATGAGTTGGACAAGAGTGGGGCCTGGTGGAGGGTGCCCCTGTATGCTGGGGGGTGGGGGTGCAGGGAGACAGGAGTGGGGGCCTGGTGGAGGGTGCCCCTGGATGCAGGGGGGTGGGGGTGCTGGGAGACATGCATTGGTGGGCAGTAGTGCAAGGTGACATGTGGGTTGGCTGGGGGGCATGGCCATGGTGGATGGGCTGCCTGCGGGACATGTGCAGGGGTGCAGGGTAGTCCCCTGTGGTGTGGGCCGCCTGCAGGGGCCGTGGAGGGTGTAGAGGGAACAGCTGGGAGGACCCACAAGGCCGATTCACGTGTAGGACTCCCCGGCACCCCCGAAATACACGTAGGCTGCTGGATTCGCGTGTGGAATTTCCCGCGCACCCGGAGTACACGTACCTTACTGAAATCGCGTGTGAAACTTCACGCGCACCCCGAAATACACGCACCACGGACAATCGCGTGTGGAAATACCCGCACACCCCGAAATACACGTACCCAGGGGAATCGCGTGTGGAACTTCCCGCGAACCCCGTAATACACGTACCCTGCTGATATTGCGTGTAGAAGTTCATGCGGACCCATAATACATGTACCCTGATGAAATCGCGTGTAAGACTACACGCGCACCCCTGAAATACACGTACCCAGGCAAATCGCACTGCTGGAGGGGTGGGGGGGTGGGAGACAGGAGTGGGGGCCTGGTGGAGTGTGCCCCTGGATGCTGGTGGGTGGGGGTGCAGGGAGACAGGAGTGGGGGCCTGGTGGAGGGTGCCCCTGAATGCTGGGGGGTGGGGTTGGAGGGGGACATGAGTGGGGGCCTGGTGGAGGGTGCCCCTGGATGCAGGGGGGTGGGGTGCAGGGGGACATGAGTGGGGGCCTGGTGGAGGGTGCCCCTGGATGCAGGGGGCTGGGGTGCAGGGGGACATGAGTTGGACATGAGTGGGGCCTGGATGAGGGTGCCCTGCACTGCTGGGGGTTGGGGGTGCTGGGAGACATGAGTGGGGGCCTGGTGGAGGGTGCCCCACAGTGCTGGGGGGTGGGGGTGCAGGGGGACATGAGTTGGACATGAGTGGGGGCCTGGTGGAGGGTGCCCCTGGATGCTGGGGGATGGGGGTGCAGGGGGACATGAGTTGGACAATAGTGGGGCCTGGTGGAGGGTGCCCCTGGATGCTGGGGGGTGGGAGTGCAGGGGGACAGGAGTGGGGGCCTGGTAGAGGGTGCCCCTGGATGCAGGGGGGTGGGGGTGCTGGGAGACATGAGTGGGGGCCTGGTGGAGGGTGCCACTGACTGCTGGGGTGTGGGGGTGCAGGGGGACATGAGTTGGACATGAGTGGGGGCCTTGTGGAGTGTGCCCCTGCACTGCGGGGGTGTGGGGCTGCTGGGAGACATGAGTGGGGGCCTGGTGGAGGGTGCCCCACAGTGCTGGGGGGTGGGAGTGCAGGGGGACATGAGATGGAGATGAGTGGGGGCCTGGTGGAGGGTGCCCCTGGATGCTGGGGGGGATGCACGGGGACATGAGTTGGACATGAGTGGGGCCTGGTTGAGGGTGCCCTGCACTGCGGGGGGTGGGGGTGCTGGGAGACATGAGTGGGTGCCTGGTGGAGGGTGCCCCACAGTGCTGGGGGGTGGGGGTGCAGGGGGACATGAGTTGGACATGAATGGGGGCCTGGTGGAGGGTGCCCCTGGATGCTGGTGGGTGGGGGTGCAGGGGGACATGAGTTGGACATGAGTGGGGCCTGGTGGAGGGTGCCCCTGGATGCTGGGGGGGGGGTGCAGGGAGACAGGAGTGGGGGCCTGGTGGAGGGTGCCCCTGGATGCAGGGGGTGGGGGTGCTGGGAGACATGAGTGGGGGCCTGGTGGAGTGTGCCCCTGCACTGCTGGGGGGTGGGGGTGCTGGGAGACATGAGTGGGGGCCTGGTGGAGGGTGCCCCACAGTGCTGGGGGGTGGGGGTGCTGGGAGACATGAGTGGGGGCCTGGTGGAGGGTGCCCCACAGTGCTGGGGGGTGGGGGTGCAGGGGGACATGAGATGGACATGAGTGGGGCCTGGTTGAGGGTGCCCTGCACTGTGGGGGGTGGGGATGCTGGGAGACATGAGTGGGGGCCTGGTGGAGGGTGCCCCACAGTGCTGGGGGGTGGGGGTGCAGGGGGACATGAGATGGACATGAGTGGGGGCCTGGTGGAGGGTGCCCCTGGATGCTGGGGGAGGTGCAGGGGGACATGAGTTGGACATGAGTGGGGGCCTGGTGGAGGGTGCCCTGCACTGCGGGGGTGCGGGTGCTGGGAGACATGAGTGGGGGCCTGGTGGAGGGTGCCCCACAGTGCTGGGGGGTGGGGGTGCAGGGGGACATGAGATGGACATGAGTGGGGGCCTGGTGGAGGGTGCCCCTGGATGCAGGGGGGTGGGGGTGCAGGGAGACATGAGTTGGACATGAGTGGGGCCTGGTTGAGGGTGCCCTGCACTGTGGGGGGTGGGGATGCTGGGAGACATGAGTGGGGGCCTGTTGGAGGGTGCCCCACAGTGCTGGGGGGTGGGGGTGCAGGGGGACATGAGATGGACATGAGTGGGGGCCTGGTGGAGGGTGCCCCTGGATGCTGGGGGAGGTGCAGGGGGACATGAGTTGGACATGAGTGGGGGCCTGGTGGAGGGTGCCCTGCACTGCGGGGGTGGGGGTGCTGGGAGACATGAGTGGGGGCCTGGTGGAGGGTGCCCCACAGTGCTGGGGGGGGGTTGCAGGGGGACATGAGATGGACATGAGTGGGGGCCTGGTGGAGGGTGCCCCTGGATGCAGGGGGGTGGGGGTGCAGGGAGACATGAGTTGGACATGAGTGGGGCCTGGTTGAGGGTGCCCTGCACTGCAGGGGGGTGGGGGTGCTGGGAGACATGAGTGGGGGCCTGGTGGAGGGTGCCCCACAGTGCTGGGGGGTGAGGGTCCAGGGGGACATGAGATGGACATGAGTGGGGGCCTGGTGGAGGTTGCCCCTGGATGCTGGGGGGGGTGCAGGGGGACATGAGTTGGACATGAGTGGGGGCCTGGTGGAGGGTGCCCTGCACTGCGGGGGGTGGGGGTGCTGGGAGACATGAGTGGGGGCCTGGTGGAGGGTGCCCCACAGTGCTGGGGGGTGGGGTTCAGGGGGACATGAGTTGGACATGTGTGGGGGCCTGCTGGCAGGAGCCCCACAGTGCTGGGGGGTAAGGGTGCTGGGAGACATGCGTTGTTCATCAGTAGTGCAAGGTGACATGTGGCTGGGATGGGGGGCATGCCCATGGTGGATGGGCTGCCTGCGGGACATGAGCAGGGGTGCAGGGTAGTCCCCTGTGGTGTGGGCTGCCTGCAGGGGTCGTGGAGGGTGTGGAGGGAACACCTGGGAGGACCCACACGGCCAATTCACGTGTAGTACTCCCCGCGCACCCCTGAAATACACGTTCCCTGCTGGATTTGCGTGTGATACTTCCCGCTCACCCCTGGAATACCCGTACCCAGGACGATCGCGTGTGGAACTTCCCGCGCACCCATGAAAGACACGTACCCTGCTGAATTTGCGTGTGAAACTTCACGCGCACCCCTGAAATACACGTGCCCTGATGGAATCGCGTGTGAAACTTCCTGTGCACCCCTGAAATACACGTACCCTGCTGAATTTGTGTGTGATACTTCCCGCGCACCCCTGGAATACACGTACCCAGGACAATCGCGTGTGGAACTTCCCGCGCACCCCTGAAATACACGTACCCTGCTGAATTCGCGTGTGAAACTTCCCGCGCACCCCTGAAATACACATACCCTGCTGAATTTGCATGTGAAACTTCCCGCGCACCCCTGGAATACACGTACCCAGGACAATCGCGTGTGGAACTTCCCGCACACCCCTGAAATACACGTGCCCTGATGGAATAGTGTGTGTTACTTCACGCGCACCCCTGATATACACGTACCCAGGACAATCGCGTGTGAAACTTCCCGCAAACCCCTGAAATACACGTTCCCCGCTTGCCGTTTGCTGTTTGGCAGCCCTGTGAACTGGTCCAGGGTTAGCGCAGACATTTGCGATGAATTGGGGATTTTGATGGCTTTTCCTTGCGTGAGGGCGTTCTTGGGGGAGTAACTGGCGCTGCTGTAGGGTCGCTGCGCCACTCTGCACCACGGCTGGTTTAGGAGGCTAAAATCCATGAATACGCTGTGCGATGAAATGGATTTTATCGCAAGCGGCTGGTGCAGTGTATCGCACGGGGACACTGTGCGCCAGCCGCGTGCGCCCCTTTTGTGCAAAATTCTATGAATTACCCTGTGAATCTATTCGTGTGTATGTGGCGTGTGGAGATGAATAAAAAATGTACCCTGACTGATGAGGATGTAGGGAAACCATATAATGTCATAATTTGGGTTACTTCTACACGTCCTCCCTCCGATGGTTCATGAGACATAGGATTACCGGCTTGTCTGTCGAGTGAGGGATCTGCCCACATGTTAGAGTCACCTCCAAGGAAGACCTCGTCCTCCAGCATAATCTTTGGGATCATGTGTTGGAAGAAACCGGGTTGTCCCGTGTTGGGGGCATAAAGGGATGCAAGGGTGAGAGTTGTGTTGTGCAGCCTCTCTACCAAAACAATGGCTCTCCCCCCAACATCTGACCAGGTCTTCTTAGTATCAAGGCCGAGCTCCTTCTTGACCGACTCCTGCCTTGCGCAAAAGGCCTGATCCCCAATATTCAGTGCCAACTTTAGAGTAGAGTATCTTACGTTCTTCTCCCCTTGTGTACCTGGTTTCTTTTAAAAAGAGTATGTCTAAATTGGCTCTCTTGAATTCACGAGAAATCAGTGATCTTTTAGTGGGGGAGTTGAGGCCCTTTACGTTTAGAGTGCCAGCCTTTATAAAACCAGATTTATTTGCCAGACTGTCCGCCATGAGTACTATTGTTGGTTCTTGTTTGTATTATCAAGGACACTATTAGTTGGATATTTACTATGAAGATAGTGTCTATTTATCCACATGTGGTGTTACCTGCCAAGATCACCCCCCTACCCACCCCCTCCGCTTCTCCCCACCCATCCCATATGGCGTCCGATCCAGCTGGGTTACGTCACCAAGTCAGCCTCGGACCACCAGTGAGGACCATACCTTTTGGGTCCATTAACTTAACACTCTCAAAAGAAATAAGCCCCTTCTTACCCTACCACCCTCTACCCACTTCACCCAGTATTCTTCAGTAACCTTACTTTTCAGGATCATTGTCAACAGCAAACAGCATCGGCTTATGCTCAATTATTCAGGGAACGCGCTTAAATACAGGTACAACTATCAGTGGTCTCTGTGAATCGCACCACCTTTTATAGCTTCAGATTTTCTCGGTAAGTTCAATGTTGCATCTCCGAAGAGGCATTAATCTGCCTAAATTTTCTGGAACCAGGAATCTTCTCGGGCCCTGGATTCTCCATTCTCTGTCTCTGTTTCTGTTCTCGTTCGGGACCGACGGCCCTCCTTGTTCACCTAACAAGTCTGCAATACAGCTGTTAATGTCCTTTTCCGTTTTCAACTTGATCGTGGATCCTTCCCATTCAAAGGTCAGCGAGAAAGGATAAACCCAATCGATATTTTATCGTTTTATCCTTCAAGAATTTAGTCAACGGGAGGCATTTTCTTCTCATGGCTAATGTGAGTGAGGAGAGGTCTTGATAGATGGAGATGTTGGCCGTGCCATGTGGATCTGGGCAGAGTTTCTGGCCTTTTGCAAGATCTGGGCTTTGTCTGCATAATTGTGGAATTGGGCCAGTATTGTTCTAGGGCCTCCAGCAGCGCCGACTGCACGATGAAAGCGGTCACGTTTAGGCTTGTCTACCGAATCATCAGCAAATAAGATTTTCAGGATGGTATGTAGGGTTCTATTTAAGTCTGATTCAGTTTCTCCTTCTGTCTGTGGAACACCAAAGACACAAATATTATTATGTCTTTTGCTATTTCCGAGATCATTGACCTTCAGACAGAATTCTTCTTCTCTCAGTTCGATCTCCGCAAGTCTGAAGTCCATTTATGTTTCGAGCGTAGATAAGGAGGTCTGATTGTGTTCCACCTCTTCAAGTCTTTCCTCCATTTTGTTTATCCGGTGTATAATTTTATAGGTCTTTCCAGTTATCACAGCCTGCATGTTCTTCATCTCCGTTAGTAGGTCATCGGACTTGTTCGCAGCAGCTTCGGGTCCCGAGATTGCCATTTTAGGAGTGGGAGGGAGAGCGTTGGAAATTTCGCGTGGTGAGAACTTGTAGGTCGCAAGTTTTTCTTTAGTGTTCATAGGCTAGAGTGCAGATCCATGAGGGCTGCAAAGCTCCGGGATGTCTGATGAGGGACAGCAATGTCCGTTACATTTATTAGCTTCGTCAGAGGGATGAGGGAGGAAAGTAGCTCTCCTACAGGAAGGTTCCGTGGTCAGGGTGTTGCATGAAGGAGGGTGATCAGTGGCAGCGTATGCTTTATCCTTGGTGCCCTGTGCCTCCTTATAACAGTTTTCACGGTTATATTTCTTATGCAATAGCCTTTTTGTTAGTGGAAGGCTGTTGCGCTCCTTCAATTGGGGATCACAGTTTTTGGCATTGTCTCTTGAGATAGATGTGCTTGGGTGTCTCCAGATTGGTTCTAGGACGTTAGATCTTTAGGCACAAGGTAGCCTCTTGGGATGCGGTAGTCGTGTGGTCCGAACGGGGGAGACAGGCCGTTACTGTTAAGACGGATTTCTGAACTCTGTCCTGGCGGCGCAGAAGTTCAGAAGGCCAAACTAATTACTTGGAACAGGGTAACCTCTGGACAAGCCAGACCAATCAGGGTAGCGATCGCGGCGGTCAAGACTAGGTCTCAAGAGGGGTGAGGGTGACTGAAAGCCCGCAATGAGCACACAATGCAAGGACACTTACAAACTACTCCAAACAGGTGTTATATTAAAAATATATACACATTTATTCCAAGGCCTTTAAAACAATGACCGTAGCGAGAAATCACAATACAACTCTAGTAAACCAACACATACCATACCAATACAATATATATACAAATACAAACAAGTCTCAAGCATTAGATGCACGAAATGTGTAGTCCACCTAAAAGGGAAGGAAAACAGGCAGTGCGAAATAATGCTTAAACCCAGTCCGCCTTCAGAGGCACCTAACTAAAAGGAAGTCCAAGCCCTACGAAGAGTGGAGCCTTGTGCTCAAAAGTACCTGCACACGCTGGTGCCAACGGGCAAAAAGGGGAGTCTCTTCGAGGGAATCAGGCAGTTCAGTACAGTGCACAAAGAAAGAAGAACAGAGTTCCGCGACTCAAGCGCAGCCTCCACTGTGGACAGAAGCAGAGCGCGAGTACGGAAAGGCGTGCTGTTTTGACACAGCGGGGAAAAGCTATGGGCTCCTGCAGGAGGGCGACCAGTTCCTAGATATGCTACTCACCGGTCCCCGATGCAAGCAGACCCAGGCTTCTTCGCGTCAGTTTCAGTCGCTGGCAGGTTCAGGAGAGCAGGGGACGTCTCGTCATCGTGTTGAGTCTGCAGCAGCCAGAGTTGAGTTGAAGATGTCCCAAACGAAGTGAACCCGCACAGTTTGTTACCACAGCAGGGCAACGGAGCGGCCGTGTGTATCTCAGTCAAATGTACACTACTCACTCCAGACCTGGGAACGCCAAGTGTACGAATCGTGTGAGAGTGACTGTAACGCTCACCTGATTCCCACGGAGGCGCTGGTCTAGGCAGGAAGGTGTCTGTGACTCGAAAAGTGATGTGCAGGACTCGATTGGCTTCTGGGGCTGAGCCTCTTCGCACTGTGTGTCAAACTCGAAGGGTGAGATTTCTTAGATAGGTGAATGCTGGACTCTCCATCTGCGTCTGGTGCAGGGTGCCGTTGCCAGTTCCTTCACTGGGTGAAACGTAGGCCTCTTGACATCAGAGGATCGCTACCGCCGTTAACTGCACGAGCGGTGAGTTTCCGGACACCTTTTTAGTCCTTATAGTATTTAGGTGCGTGGGCACGTAATATCGAACAGGGCTTGATATGATGCTTTCTCCTATTTGTTTTGCAGGGCTCTTAGAATAGAAGATGGTGTGAAGAGAGCCGAAGCTGGAGCCAGAGCCTTGGAATGAAGCGTTTGGAAATGCGTAAGTAATTGCAAGCGCTCTAATTGTCTCTTTTCTCTTGCAGCTGTGAGTTCGTGCTGAAGAGTTGCTGGAAAACGCCGGAGTATTTGCAGGCGCTCTATTGTGGCGAGCGCGATGGGCGTAAGTAAATACCTATCTAATGTCTTTTCTTTTGTATTTCAGATGCTGGATCGCAGCGTTGAAAACATCCGGAATGCACGGAGTGCCGGTAAGTAATAACTATGCTTTTGTTTCACAGGCAGAGGTGCAGTGCAGCGTGAAGAAATGGTCGCTGCCGATGAATCAGGTGAGGAATGCGCTGCATGTGAAGGTTGCCGTGCTAACCTGTTGTTTCTTGTCTTTACAGGTGCTGCTGAAGACTGGATTCAGGATGGTAAGTATTGTTCTTGCAGGTTCAGGATCGGAAGAAGAGAAACTGGAACAGACTCGGTGAGCGTTCTGCTGCAGATGCAGAATAACGTGAAGCACGTTTCATCAAGCGGGTGTGGTTTAAATAGCCTTGGAGTGATGAGGCGTTTTCCTCCACGGCCCCGCCTAGGTAAGAAAAGAGTTCCTGTTCCAGAAGAGTTCCAGTGTTGTATCCAGGGAGTGGAGCTTGCCCCACCCAGGTAAGAAAGTAGTTCCGGCTTACTGAGGATTCCTATGCAGCTGGTAAGTAAGCAGCATGGTCTGCTGCAGGTAAGTCCACCCAAGCATCTTCATATATATTATGAGCCCGGCGCTTCCAGTGCCGGGACCGATGGCATTGATGAGCCTGGCGCCACCGGCGCCAGGACAAGGTCCAAAAGGTCCCAGTGGGGACCGGCTGGTGCCTAGGATTGAGGTTAGGGGCCTGCTTCCAAGGACGTTGGGCTGGTCCTGGCTCCTTGGAAGCAGTGATCATGACAGTGACAAGGACTAGACATACAACACAACCTGGTGGCGGTTACAGAGCAAGTTAGGCTGGTCAGTCTGCTGGATGGCCCAGAGACGCTTCCGAAGGCTTACTAGCAGGAGATGGTGAAGATGCCGAGAATAGCTGTCCCCGCTATTCCAAGGGTTGAAGTACCAGTACAGGCCTTCTGGTTCGATCGGAGGTAAAAAGGGAGGAGGAGCAGTCCTTCAGCGGGTCACCAGCGATTCCTCGGTTCAGCCTCGTGGTTGCAGGATACTTGGCTCCTGTATTCCTTCGTTCGTGAGAACTCAGGAGATCGACCTGGTAGTGGTGTTTCCAGCCCCCTCTTATCCACGGTTCCCTTTGTGCCAAAACGGAGGGGACCCAATGGGAGATCCGCTCATCAACACTCACACCATACGTGGACCTATCACGGACGACAGTGGTCCCAGGCATTCACACCACCCTAGACTCTCTGGCACCCAGGATGTGTATTGGGACCAGACATCCCAGCCCACATCCTGGAGGCACACACAAGGCCTGTAGAAGCCCGCGAAAGCATCCGTGTTTCGCGGGAAAGTACATGCCCAAATAAGGAAGGCCCCGGGTCGGCTCGACCTGGGGAAGGTGAAGGGAGCAAAACGATCAGCGGACAGGACAAAGGAGCCTCGTGGTCTGGCCATTTTGGGAGCCAGGCCACCATTTTGGGCTAAGCGCGAGAAATGCGCTTAAAATGCCAAAAGGAGCTCAAAACACAAGAAATGATCGCTGCCACCATTCCCGTCCGTGAATCACTTGCACCGATCAGTTACAATCCTAAAAGAGTATCTAGGGCCTGTAGAAGGCTAGAGACCCAAGAGAGCAGTAACTAAGCTTACAGTGCCCTCTTGTGTCATGTTGCACGAAAGCCGCAACATGATAAAAGAAACTACGGAAAACAGCGTTTCCCGGTACTGACTGTTTTAAGGGCATGTTAGTTTCCCCGTAAGAATGGAGCGAAAGCCCAGAGGAGTGCGGCAGAAGGCTGCACTTCTCTGGCAAAGTCGAGATCAAGGTGAAAAACAACAGCAAAAAGTTTAGGGGTTGCCACATGGAAGGAAAATTACCCACAATTACGAAATCTTTCCTAACAGTTACACTTCCAGGTTAGAATCTATTCGAGTAATGCCCTGGTAGATGTTGGCAAGCTGTGGGAGCTTTCTGGCTCTTACTTGTTGTGGTCTTTCGAGGGGACGGGTGCAGTGCCATCCAAACACTTATTGAACTCCTCAATTCCAACACGGTTTGTGTATGGGTCCAGTAGGGCTTCGGAGGCAGAGCGCCTACTTGTGAGACTTGGTTATGCACTTCACGTTGTTTATCACTCCTTGCATGGGTATGAGAGTGTGGGAGTTTCGTTGTGGTCCCCGTCCCGGAGTTGGTATTTATGATCACAGATAGGGACTGGGGTTATTTGAGTGGCAGACAGTCAGTTCTGTCCCGCGTGCGTATCTCTCAGGTGGCGCATGTACATTTTGTAGCAGTATTAAAGAGGGTTTGGGATCCCCATAGACCGGTATTGCTAAACGTTCTCTTTAACCCCAACAGTCGTGCCTGAAAGTGTATTATGGGGCACTTTCTGGAACAGAGGTCATCACATACGTGGTAGTGTGAGTTCATAGGCCACGTTTTCTTGGTCTGTTTGGGTGGGAGCCTGTCTCCTAATCACTGAAATAGTTCTGCTGGGCTATGTTAGGTGGTGTGGTGCACCTTTTCCCATCGCCTCGGTCCCTGAGGGGCTATCACCGAGTGACTCTCTGTGTGATTCTTAGGTGTTATTTGTGGTTCTGTGTGTCGGTGAGGATGCGGCCTGCTCTCCGTAGAGGAGGTCCTCTGGAAAGTTTGCTGCAAAGTTTAGGGGATCGGGTGTTCGCGTGGGCCGTCAGAGGTACGACAAATAAGATTACCGGCTTGCGGTTTACCTTAGTTCATAGCTCATGATGGAGGCCTTATGCGATCTGCTGCTGCGACCTTTGGGAATGCGCCAGCCATCTGGCGTAGTTCCTCTGGCACCTGTCCCCCCAACAGCTCAGTGTGTAATACGGATGGTATGTTCCATTCTGTCAGCAAGGGTGCAGAGACGTGGGAAGAGCCACTTTCCAGCTGTTGAGAGATGTATTATATCGCCACCCACTCCCATGTCAGTACGGGTGGGCCCTCCTTCTCTCCGTCTTCACTTGGGTCAATGCTTGCAGAGCTTTCGCTGGCGTTCAATACGTTGTTGGTGAACGCTCACCTCCGTTCATCGCGGGGCTGCTGCCATTAGTGCATCTTTGACTTCAGGCTAGCAGTGGGGGCAACCACACAATGGTGTTGTTCGCCGTGCAGTGGCTGGCTTCTGGAGTTGGTCTGTGCTGAAGCTGGTGAAGTTTCATGTTGAGAATGCTGGTGAGGATGTTCCAGTTCTTTGATGTTTTCACCAGTTTTCCTTGGCCCACTTCGTCCAGGTTTTTTGTCGAGTGTAGAGGGGACCTTCAGACACCTATGTATTGTATTTTCTTCGGTGGAGGTGTCTAGAAGAGGGGGCTCATGCCACTTCTTGGACCTCTAGGTTGGAGCTCACACCGAGAGGAGGCTCATCCGTGTGCCCCCTGGTGGCCAGTCCACAATTTATCCTTTTTACCCATTATTTTGGTCCCGTGTTAAAACTAACGATGAACACAGACGTGAAACAATGGGAACACAGAGAAAACAACGTGGAAAGTAGTCTACAATTTGCTTCGGAGGATAGTGCTATGGAGTATGTTCAGCTCGAAATGGGCTGCGGAAGCTGACGCTACAATTCGAGGAACAAATAGACGGCATTTAGCGTTGAACCTGGGCGAACCGGGTGGTGGTCTACATGCATCTCGATGCTGGACTGCCCTGGTGCCCGGTGGAAAGACCAGTACACACAAAGGTTGTACTTGCATTTCATTGCAATATGCCACACAGAACAAACAAGTACAAGTAACCTAGCAATAACGGTCGGCTAATGATAAGTTGACTCGTTGGTCTATAAAATCGTTGAAAGTCAAACTTACATTATATTCGGCATTTCCATTCTCTTGGCATAATGCAGACTCCGTTCAGATAAACGATTTTTCATAAACTGAAAATACATGTTCCCTTGAACAGTTTTTGAATGGTGAACTTTATCATATCTCATGTTATTACACCCCTCCCTTAATTCAATTCCTTTCAGAATGGTCGCTTTCTCTTAAAGTCGAAAAACAATTGAACCTTATACTGTGTGCGATGCGTGGGCTTCCTCAGCTCGCAAGCCAAAATTCAAAGCTGGTGACCTTCACTCAGAATTAAGATATATTCTTAGTTTACAATATCTTGTCTCAGCGCATCCATGAGAAAGGGACTTGTGAGGCACAGAAGTAAAAATGTTGGGGGTGTCAGTCCTCGCTGTTCGTGGCGCTGCTGAGGGGTAGGGGAAACTTTGCAATGACAGAATGCGGCCTAGTCCAAAGTTAGAGTCGAGGGTACACAAAATGGAGTCCAAGTGTGTCTAGCAATAGCCCCACCTCTGCTTATGTCAGGGCCTTCTTCCCCAAGGCAGCAGAAGGGCAAAGGAGGCGCCTCCCACGAATGCAAGAGCAGGATGTCACTTTCCTGTATAATGTATAGGGGCCGGAAGCTCAACCGACCCACTCCGTCCTTACATTAGCAACGACCCCCAACACATGCCCCCATGAATATATTGGTCAGAGTGCTTATATTTCTCACCAACATTCCACTTTGATGCGCTGTTTTGCCCACAGTCAGTAGTTCTTGCGTGCTGAGTATCTTATCTAGCCTAGGTCTCATACCTTTTGTGGGACGAGTAGTTTTCAGCTACTTGGGAAACTGCTTGGTAAGGCAACTGCAGAACCACAAAGTTGCTTTCATACTGTTATCCATCTGGCCCTCCCATGATCAGTGAAGGTCCCACAGTAGCTCAATGAAACTGGGAAGTGTGAAAGCACAGCAGTACATTGTATGGCATTCGTAAAAATGGTACTTGTTTTGTTGAAAAGAATTGAGAGAGGATAGATTTCAAAAGACAAATTGGATGCTTTATTTGGACACTTCATAAAAACATTGTTGATAAAAAAAAAAACAGATGGTAATCATTTGTACCGGGAAGTGAACTGTTCCACAAACTCTGCTTTAGGAGGACAGGGCGCGTTGGCAATGTTTTGTGGCAATGTATGTGTCCTCGGAACAAAATTGCGCGCGATTCTGTGAGTATGTATCTCCAAGACAGTCGTAATAAGATCTTTCACAAAATCGAATTCCATTTCCTCACATATTGGCTTGACCACCCATTGTTTGCTTTTTTTGTAAAGGCCATTGTGTAGCGAAGCATCCCAAAGTTTCCTGCAGTCCTCGATTGTTCACGGCCCACATTCTTGTTCTGCGCTAATACCGCTAGTAATATCCTATATTTCATCCCGTCTATGCCGAAATGCAATCTCTTTGGCCTGTACTTTAGGCACATATTGTGGAACATCTCCAAATCTCCTGTGTGACAGAATTCTGTGAGTCCCTTCAGATCTCTTGATAGAGTTTTATCAAATACAATCTTCTCGAGGGCTTTGTGTGGAGGTGAAGATGGAATCAACCACTTCTTCTTCCGTTCCTGCTCCGGCGAAAAAGGGCCATGTGCACATTGGTGGAAATGTTGGTTTTCTGTCCAAGAGTGAACTTTGGAACAGTGGTGCATTAGTGACCGCCATTTTTCTAGAAGAATTTCCACAGACCCATCAAAAGTTTTGGAGCTCTACCAAAGAATGTTGTTGAAAGACTGGGACCACTGTAAAATATTTTCAGAACCTTTCTTTTCCCCTGCAGCTGAGATTTTTTTATTGATGGATTTGGCAACGTGCAATACATAAAATTGATGGTGAATATTTGGAAACTGCTCTCTCATTGTCTTGGCTATTGAAACGTGTCTGTCCATGGCTATGACGTCGATTTGCATTCCCCTCGATTGGAGATCTTCCAGTGATTTTATAAAACCAAGTTTCTTCATGGCCACTGAGGATTTACATTCAGACACCTGCACGACAACCAAACTCACAATATTTTTCGTTTCCATGTCCTGAAACTGGTATGTGCAGTACTTTGCTAAAAATCCGGGACTGTCACATTGCCCATCGCCAGCTAGCCTGAACCGTTTTTCGGAGAATGTACTTTGAATAGACATTTGTTCAATTTTGCAAGCTTCACTAATGGCAGGGAATAGATATCAATGTTGATATGTGTAGTACTGAGTTTTAGAAATGAAATGGAGTCCCACAAATTGACAGAAACTGGACAACTTAATGAAACTAGAGCTACTGAAAAGTAAAGTAGCTGTACATAGTAGATTCCCAGCTGGCACTTTCCCCAGCATCGGTTGAGCGGACCATGAACATTTTCCATGGAGCATTTCACAGGTGGCATGTATTTTGAGGTTACTGCCTTGTGATACATGAGTCACATTCACCAAAGGCTTCCCACATACTTCCCCTCTCATTGAATGCACACATTTCAGAATCATAATAATCTCCATCAAGCTGCTGTCAAATACTATGTATTTGGGCTCCTTTATTAGACTATCATCCTGCATTAATGTTGTTTCTGACTGAACTGTGGTTGACGTATCAGCCAAACTGGACATACTGTAGTCGAGATCTTTGTCTAGTTCCTCGGACAATTGCATTGATGCTTCAGCCTCTGTCATTTCAGCGTCTGTTACTTGAACATGAATGAGAGAAAACATCAATGTCGATTGGTTTGTGGGTGGCCCTTTTTTTGGCGGGTGTCATTTGTGTCAAGTGGTCTGCAACTAATTCAAAAGCATCTTCATTACATTCAGTTTCATCTTCATCTCGTGAAGCAGTCACAGTGTAGCAATGTTCCAACAACACTTTGCTGGCTTCACATTAAATTCATTTTCTGGCCATTGGGCAAACGCATCTCGAGTCCACTTATTGATTTGAACATGATGCACCTCAAATAATAGTTGCTCCATGGTCAAATCAGTTTTGCAAGCTGCATCTCTGATTTCTGTAGCTTTCTGTGTCTGCATAGTTTGTACACCATCGGGCAACTACAAGAAAGGTTGGAAAAAGATGTTCAATGTAAATTCAACATACAGTATTGGACCATTTAAATAAAAAATTTAAAAAAGCATGTTACGAAGGCACCAGCACAAAACACTGTTTAAAAATGAAATTGTTTGTAAATTATCTTTCTTGCTTTTCTGTGAAATCTTCTTCTTTACTGTAACGACAGCACCAGCAAGCTAGTCCACCGACTCGGATCCATGTGCCTCCTCTTCTATATCCTGATCTATTATACATCCCTAGAAAAGAGTATCCATTAAAAATATGTCATTCGTATTAGAAATCAAATTATTCCATCGCACACATGGCTTACACAGATACACTCGTACACCGTGTACGCCATTTAGTCAAAAAATACATTTCGAATTTCACCTGATTGATGGCTAGTTTACTCGATCAAAGATGACTGTGCGAAACACACTGATTGAATTGTTGCACTCAAGCAATTTGCAAAAACTGCTCGTTTATAATAATGTCACTGTCTGTAGATCTACGACCTACTTTATTTAATTCAAGGGAGCTGTCAGTACGCATACCTCTGGCTCTGGATCAACTACGAGGGATGATGTAATTGCAGTCGAAGCTTCAGCATCTCCCTGTAACACAGTACTTGTTTTAGTATGGATGATAAAATTGAAATTGAACACACACAATGTGACGCAGACAATGGTAAATATCAATAAAAAAAACATGAATGAAACGTTGTGTAAACGAACGACACAATATGTAAATATGATCATATTTTCTCAAATTACATGCATAAAACATTTCCGGGACTGATTAGCTAAATAAGACTACCTGATACGCACTCAAAGTTGTTGTTGACTTCAGGCAAGACATCAATGCAGAATCTTGTTCCTTCATATTCAGTGCATAGTCATGGAGTTGTAAAGGGAACATTTAATTTGATTTAGAAATGCTAATCTTAAAAATTGGCATGTAAAGAGACAAATTACTAAAAGATTATGCTTATTTCAAAGTGCCCTATAACATAGTTATCTGTGCCCATAAATCGTTTTCTATGATGCTCCTAAAACCAAGGACAGATGTTTAGCAAAATGGGGTTTAGTTATAAAGCAATACAATCTTGTAAATATGAAAAGTATTATAAGGGACATTTACACCTAAAACACAAATCCGTCCATTTAGTTGCCTGTTCACTACCCCAAGGGCTACAGCTAAAACAAGAACCGTAACTCACCTGAGGCGGCCTGTGCTTGAATAGAGTCGAATTGCATTTGGAAGCAATTTAGGAGACGTTCTGAGTCGATTCCTCTTTGTGTACTTCGATTGGTCGTTAATATTCGTGGCAAAGTGTAGGCTGAAGATGGGGAATCAATCACCCCTTGAGTCCCCCAAGACTTCATGGGCTCAACTTTCAAGCTCTTCCAGCACAAATCCGCAATATCTGACCCATTCTCTTATTAGATCTATATTCCTCGGGAATGCATGCATTGTAGTGCCTTTAGATTTGTTATGGGTCTTGGAACCGCAACCGAAAACCATACATGCAGGCATTGTTGAGAATTCTGTAAAAAAAAAAAGGTAAACATTATTCGAAAATTACTTTGCATGAAAGCGTGAGAAAGATGGAATTATACCATACATTTTTTCTATGCAAGCTATGTTTTGGTCACCGAAGCAAAACCAGTGTAGCATGCCCGGCTGCATTACAGGATAACTTTCATAAACAATTCATTGAAGGGACGAAAATCGTAATGTTACTCGTCCCTTGAATGTACTATCGTGCATGAAAAGGAAACATGCTTATAGACACGGTCTGCGAAGGATGTAATTCGATCCCAATTGTCACTGATGACAATTGATATATATCGATAACATAACAAATTAAAATCAAGTCAATGGCTCTCAGGGGTCAGGGATTGAGTAGAAAGAGGTTTATGGTGCGTAAATGAGCTTGAAAACTACATTTCCCGGTAGGCGTTAGGACAATGTGTAGTTTCATGTGCGTGCCACTCGCCAGCTGCCAGTAATCAGTAAGGCGTGTATAAACGGCCATCCGCCCATGCTCCGGTGCTGATGATTAATGTTGGAGAGCACGGGCGGTGGCGGCGATGCTGGCAGCAGACTGAAGGCGAGTTCTGACAGGCAAAACGGAACGCTGGAGGAGACGTTGGAAGTAAACGTTGGGTAACAGCGTTGAGGAAACTGGTGAAGCTTTTTCCGCTCATGTCTTTCGGGTCCGGGGCAGCCGCAGAAGGTGCCCGGACAGCCAGTTAAGTGTTCATTGAATTTGGTTGATGTGTGAAATGATGCTGCTAGTGCTCAGGTCGGGGCGGTGATTAAGGCGACTATTCCATTTCATTTACGGCTACACATCGTTTGGGTCCGGACGTCCTCAGGAGGCGTCCGGACAAGCAGTTAAGTGCATTCTAGGTTTCCTTTTGGATTAGGATATTGTTTTAGAACCCGGTTGGGTGTTTGTCTACAGACTCTTCCAAAACAGGCACCCATGGGTCAGACCAGCATATGACTGAGTTTATTTCGTGACGGGCTATGCTATGAAAAATAGCTTTTGAAGGTCTGGGGGCACACATACTCACCTCATGTGAATGTGTCCATGCTGTGTAAAGGTATGTTTCATGTTCTGTGCTTTGGATTGCCCTATTAGGGCCATGTGCCTCAGTCCTCATCATGTCCTGCCAATCATATGTGTGTGCCATATGTTTATACAATGTTTTATGTTAAGGGTAGCCAAAACTGGTTCTTGAGGTTGTGCTTTCATTTTAGTAACTAATACTAAATTCCATGTGTTATGTACTGCGTTTGTGAGTTCATGGGAGTTAGGTCATGCTCTACGAGTTAAAGTGTTATGCCAAGATCTAGGGGTATATGGTAGAATTTCAGAGGTATTAAGTCAGGAATTGCTGGGTTAGGCATAAGCTGTGTTTTAGGTTGTTTCCTCCATGTATGTATATGCTTTTTCCCTTCCATCCCTTTGTCATTCCATCCCCTTTCCCTAACTCCGTCTTCCCCCCATCGGCTGCCACGTGGCTTCCTGTCTTGTATACATCAGGCACCCATGCCAACCACGGAGGGAGGGTCGATCTATTCGGCTTCTGTGGTTCGGGAGAGGGGATTGATCTCCTCCTCCTTAAGCATTATTGACAATGGCAATGAGATGAATGAACATAACATTACTGGGTATGTTCATTCAAAAGAGATAGAAATTTAGACATCAAGAAGATATGATTAGGTGACCTGCCCTTACCTTACAAACAGTTAGATTCAACAAGCAGGGTAGTTAGTGGAAGGAGAACAGGGAGATGTTCACAGGTAGCGCGACGACAAGGTAACTCGCAGTGGTCACAGAAGTTCTCAGGTAGCAGTTCACAAGTTGATTTGGAGTGCTCAAAGATTTTCTCATGATAAATATCAAGTGGTTTATAAAGAATTAGAAAAAGGGTGTGTATGTGAATGAATGATGTGTACATGGCGTGGTCTTATGTGGATTGCAGGGATGCGGCCTGCTTCAAGGGATCCTGCCTGCAGACACGGGGTCTGAGGAGGGCATGTGAACATTACCCCTGCGCAAAAGATACCTTTGAAGTGTACATGGTGTTTGGCACCTTGGCCGTTCCCACCCCTGCCAGCACCCTTTGGCAGCGCACATCCACTGGTGCGAACTGACTTTGAAAATGGAGGGGGATGGATGGGCATGAGGCGTACAGACAAGGCCTGGAACACTGCTGAATGGAGACATACTTATGTGGATTGCAGGGGCGTGGCCTGCTTCAGGGGATCCTGCCTGGAGACACAGGTCTGGAATGGCCCCTGTGCGGAAGATACCTTTTAAGTGTACATGGTGTTTGACACCTTGGCTGTTCCCACCCCTGCCAGCCCTCTTTCGCGGCGCACATCCACTGGTGCCAACTGCCTTTGATAATGGAGGGGGTTGGATGGGCCTGAGGCATACAGACAAGGCCCGGAACACTGCTGAATGGAGACACACTTGATTCACTGAAAAACTGAAACAACCATTGATAAAAGTTCTGTTGTGTTTTATTTTTTTTGCTGATTTTGATGACACAAATATACTACACATTATACAGTTCTGGTTTCAGCACAGTGAGGGAAAATCCCCTGTACTGACCGCTGTCACTGGGGAAAGTTTCTCTAATGGCACCAACTACACAGCTGGGTATTACTTGTCGAACGCAGTGTCCAAGCCTCCATGAAGCCACTATGTAAACGAACGATTGCCCACCAGCCTTTACCATCTGTGAAAGAGAAAGATACAAACTGTTTTTAAATGAACAAGATAAGTGTTTTAAACGTTAGTTGCCAATGACACATCTTGTATCCAATGGCATTGTTGCCAGTACAAATGTTACATAGACACTGTACAATATTGAATGACTATGCATTCCATTACATTTGGGACACAAAGAAATATTGTTTTGTGGCTGTACATGAAATAAACATAAGGAGACCACTATGATTTCCCCAAATTGCGAGTGATGTATAGAATTGCAAGACTACATTTGTTTGACATTGATAGATCAAAGTTACGACAATATAGGAGAGAACCATGAAATGGTAGTGGCCTAAGTGACATCACAACTAGAGTACACTTACTCGTTACTTGGATTGCGAGGGTGAACTGTTGCTCGAAGTTTGTGCATAAGCACTATCATAATCCTCAACACGGTCCCTGTGAGGCAGGCTGCCCTGAAGTCTGGCAGCTTGGTAACGTATTGCGGCCGTGTCTCGCCTTCCGATATGTATGAGAAGCATCCAGAGTTTTCTTGGCAGCAGCAGTTCTCCTCCTCGGTTGGCATTAGCGTGCACCGATTGCAGGTACACCAGGTGGAAACGCCGTCCTTGCGACTAGGCTCAGGCTCTTGATCTGTTGAATCATCCACCCAACTGTCATCCGAAGCCCCATTGTTTGCACATTTTCCCTTTTGAGTAATTCTGCCTCAGAATACTCCGGCTCGTACTGGTAGGGCTGTATTGTTGCCATTATGGGGAGAAAAAAAAAAGAATAGTAATGGTACTAGTATCTGTACGCACGGGCTACAAGCAACAAAGGTAGCTGACCAGAGCACAGAAACAAGGCACAGAACACTCAAAAAAAGACAGTGAAAGGAATGGAAAAGCAAATCTGATGTTGAGAAGAGGTCTGTTTATACTTATTGAGGAAAGAGGCGTCCTGCCATTTCCATGGAGACACGTCATCAGCTGAAGCACAGAGAATGTTGACACGAGACGTGCTTTGGTGTTGCAAAATGGCCAGTACGCTTCTAGTGATCTTAGCCTCAGGGGCAAGAGATATGATTTCGTGCCGGCAGGGCAGTCCACCTTGGGCCATGCAGCAACGGATAAGATTATCACAAGATGGCCGCCCCTGCTGCCTGAGTTCGCATGTGTACAAAAGTGTGTACAAAAGACTAAAACTACGGTAAGGTGCATAGGAAATGGTTGCACGATCAATCAACGTAGGCTAAAAACACATGCCCGAACCCTCGGGACACTAATATTTCTGAGAGCACTATTCCTTTAATGCACCAATGGTCAAGCATTTCCTGTTAAGAGGACACACAAAGGAAGGTATTAGGTAGACCATTCTAACAATGACCTTGGATCCAAATGTTGAAGATCGTCTTTTTTCATTTTGGAGCAATGACTTATTTTCAAAACTAAGAGTTACATTACAGGACTGAATGAGTTCTTCTTTTTGAGTTACAATTTTGTTTGGAAGAAATTGTTCTATGCAGTCTGTTTGGGCTGTGTCTGATATTACTTATTTATTGACTTACATCACTGAATGATTCACCCCTTTTCTTATTTTTTTGTAAATATATCAAAATAATCCTGTGATATTATAAGTATGTAGTTCCTCCTTACATTACACAATATTTCATTCGACCATGTCCACTGTTGCTGCCAAATTTGAACTCACCTCTTCTTCATCTCAGAAACTTTCCCATGAATTTGGCAGCATTAATTGTTCACATTATGTAATTTGTGTTCTCTTTCACTGGTTCTCTCAATTTTACATAGCATGGCCGCAAATGTGCCAATGTGCCAATTTGGAACATCAGGAAGTCACCACTTCTAGATCTCAGTAACCACGCATCAATGAACTTCCTTAAAGGGGTAGTTCACTCAAAAATGTTGTTTTTAAAAGGTTATCCATAATAAAAAAGATACATTGGCATGGTTTTAAAAAAAAGTTCATATGGAAAATTATTTTTTATAAGACCTTTAAAGTCTTCATTTTCAAGCACTTGGGCGCAACCATTTTGCAAACTGAATCAGTTTGAGTTGTAAAAGTGAATTATATGCCCCTGCTGCAACAATCAAGCAAAAGCCCCCTACTGGGATTGCTGCTGGAGAGCAGAGCATTTTTCAACATGAAAACATAAAAATGCTTGGCCTTGTGAAAGGATTCAGCATCTTTTCACAGTCTGTATGTTTGTGATTTCTTTGGCACCTTGCCTAGACCGGCAAATGGAAATATTTGCACAGGTTGTGTGTGGAATCTTATATGTAACCACGGTTTTTCACCCAGATTGCAGAATGTTCGTGCCAGCTCTCCCCATTCCAGAGTCTATTCAATTGCTCCGATCTGAAGCTAGAATGGGGTGCACGCCCACTGCATATCCCTCCTCTCCCCCCTCAAAGTGCAGGCACACAGGTGCAAGGTAGGGCCTCGCAGAATGACTGTGCTGGCAGATTCTCAGCTGGTAGGGGCGAGCAGAAAGAGTCACAAGAGCATAAAACTAGATTGCACGTTTTGATCTGCTTACCCACTGTAGACATGCAGTCAGGCAGATGGAGGATTGCAGCGACACAAGAGCGCTTCAGTATTTAACTGCTAAGGATGGGTCCAAGGCTACACAACTTCTTTCACACACCATGTTCTGCTTCATGTGCAATGCCAGCACAAGGTTTGCTTCACTCTCTGCTGTCTAGCATAAGACATGCACGTTTAAGCTTCTTCTACACTTGCGCCCAATGAATCGACAGTGGCAGAGAAAATGCCCCTCTCTCTCGTACTGCTATCCCATAGTAATACACGTACAGTGCAAGCGTACTAATCGCACCCCACCTTTCTCTGGCTTAAATGGAAGTTGAGATGAGGGCCTCTTCCCCAGCCCAATGTGCTTGCATTGTTGTTTTAGTGCACCCGGTATTGATGTGTAGCCAATGCCTGCTCACAGGCACTGCTCCTATGCCGAGCCCAAGCCCTGCTGCGGGCTGTGCGCTGCAAGCACGTTATGCGATGTTCTTCGGATACTAATTGCTTGAAATGTTTAATTAATAACTGCAACATTATGTTCCTGGGTTGGGGCTTGCATGCTTATTGAATGAATGTACAGGAAGTCTGGGAGTTGTAGTCTATTTTCCTTTGCATTTCTTTTTGGCTCTGTCTCAGTGGGTAGCTACTTGTGAGTAGCTGTTACTAGACAGCACAGTGTTGAAGTGTGCAGTCCCCTTACTGAGACAGAACCAAATAGAAATGCAAAGGAAAATAGACTACAACTCCCAGGCTTCCCGATGTGCATGCAGATCACAGGCACCAAGTGAGGTAATTGGAACACACTGATTTGAGGTGGCAAATACACACAAGAGAAGAAGTGACTTGTTTAGGTGAGTGAATGCTGATCTTGAGTTATCCCACAATTGAGATACCTTTAAAAAGAAGTGTGAACAAATAATGGGCCTCATTCTGAGTCGGGCGGTCTGGTAAAAAAGTGCTGGTATTCGTGGATACCAGCACTTTACTGGACCGTCCGACTACGGGTTTGCTGGTGGGGCACCTGGGTTACACCCGGCAAAAAGCTGGAGGTAAGGCAAGCCCCCTACCAGCAAAAAAAGCCCTCATTACCGCCACCGGCATTGCCAGTGGTGGGAATTACAGCATATCCCCTCATGGAGACCAATGGGAATCCATGAATGCAGATTTACACCGTCACGCTGGCACTAGTAATCTGGTGGCAATGCGGCCAGACCGAGTGCCAGTGAAGGTAAGTACCAAATGCTGGTATCCTGGCGGTTGTACCACCAGGATACTGGCATACTCAGAATGAGGCCCAATGTCCTTGTATCCTTTTCCCCCTAGTTTCACCTACCCCTACTTATTGCCAGGCACAAACTAGAAAGTACTTCAAAAACATTGAAATAAGTGAATTTAGGGCTGAGTCCTTATGGTAAACAAAAGTCATGTTTTTACCATTATTTTCATCAATAATCTTCATGATAAACTATACTTTAGTTTATGCCCTCGCTTTGATTTTTCTCTCTAGAGTATTTGAAATCACCATCAAGCCTTCTGCCCCTGATAAAAATCCCACACCAGAAATGAGATTGAAACATGTAGGACCATGTTTCTGTTGATGTTTGGACATGGAATGCAATCATTTGTAGTTTTGTCATGTGTATTATTGTATATTTGTAGAAATATGTTTTGTCATCGATGTCAAAATAGGACCAATAGTTTTTTTAAATTAATGTGCCTGTAGGTTGATGTGCAACATCACACATGTTGTGTAGGGTGATACTGTATTCTTTTTGGAAAAAAAGCTCAATTAGATATTTGTAATTGTGAGGAATATTTTTCAGATTTTCACTGTGTTAGACATTTATTTATTAGACATTTGTATGGCGCCTACACAAAAAATGGTGTTTCAAGGCGCCACAAGACCAAAAAATGTTGGGGGGGGAGATAACAATAACGGTCCTACTAGGCATTGTGACATTCGGATCATGCAAGTGCAGTAACAAGAAGTGCGGGGGTGGTGGGAGTGCCGGTCAGCACGTAATACCTAGTGTTATGGTGGGAGAAGTGTAGGGTAAAGAGGGGGAGAGTGCAAGTGATTGGGGTGTAGGAGGAGGAGAAGAGGGAGACAGCAGCTAAGCGAGTGTTAAGGGGAGGATAGGAGGGCAAGTGCCAGGGATTGCATGGGGTGCAGGGGGTGAGGGTCCCCATGCTAAGAGCGAGGAGGGGGGTGGACTGGGCAGGGGGGTCTGGTGCTCTGTAGATCTGTAGAAGAAAAAATGAGGGTCTTGAAGAGCTTCCGGAACTTAAGGAGATCCGCCTCAAGCCTGAGAGGGGCAGGGAGACCATTCCAGAGGATAAACCCCAACTGTGTGCTTAAAGAAGCGTGTGATCTGCAGAAAGTTGGAGCTACAGGACCGAAGGGCTCTATCGGGAAGGCATTTAGGGAGAGAGAGTTGGATGTAGCAGGGTGCGAGGCCCCAGAAAGCTTTGTGGATGATACAGAGGGTCTTGAACTTGATCCTAGCAGCAACCAGCAGCCAGTGAAGAGATTTTAGGGCTAGAGAGATGCAGTGCCTGGGTTTGAGGCCAAGGATAAGTACTGCAGTACTATTCTGGATTAGTTGAAGGGGGTGAAGGGAGGAGAAAGGGAGAGTGAGGAAGAGGTTGTTGTAGTAGTCCAGCCAAGAGATTACCAGCGCTCTGAAGACATTGAGCTTCTGGAGGACGGGGAGGTGCAGCTGATAGTGGGACTTCTTGGCAAGGTCCACGATGTGAGGAGAGAGGCCAAGAGAGGAGTTAAAGGTGACATCAATGTTATTTACCTCACAAGAGGGTGAGTGGAGGGACCCATAGAGGGCGACCAGAGGGTAGGAGGGAAGGAAGGGGCTGGGGTCCCAATGACTGGCATTAAGGCTGAGATTATTGGCAGCACTCAATGCTTGAATAGCAGTTAGGCAGTCAGGGGTGAGAGAGGAGGAAGAGGAGACAGTAGTAGGAAGCTTGAAGGAGAGCTGCATGTCGTCTGCATAAAACTGGAAGTGAGGCAAGAAGGAAGAGATCAGGTGGGCTAGAGGGGCAAGGTAGATGTTGAAGGGCCACTGCAAGAGGATAGAGCCTTGAGGGACGCTGCAGGTGGAGAGTGTGATAGGGGAGAGAAAAGGGCCCAGTTGAACCTGGGAAGGTCGGTTGGAGAGGAATGAGGTCAACCAGTCCAGTGCCAGGCCCGTGATACCAAGGATGTCACAGAGTCAATTTGTCCGGGTGGCGTGATGGACCATGTCGAAGGCAGAGGAAAGATCCAGGAGGATAAGAACGGATGGAATCGAGATTTGAGAGCAGGTCATCACGTGCGTTCAGTAGAGCAGTTTCCTTGCCTGTGGCTGCTCTGAAGGCAGGATGATGGTCGTGGAGACAACCAACAGATTCAGTGTGTTGGATCAGTTGGGAGATGATCAGCTTCTCCAGGAGTTTGCCCAGTAAGGCGGTAATGGAGACAGGGCAGTAGTGTTGGGGAGAATTCTCAGAAATGTGCTAATTCCTTTCTACCTTAGAGACCCCAAGCTCTTTTTCTGGACTCTAGGACTTTATTTTCTTGCCTGGCGAGAATGAGACCCTTTTTTTCCCACTCTCTCATGTATTTTAATGTGATTTTGAACGGTGTGTTTCTTTTGGTTGTGGAGTCTGACAAACTCCATAGGCATCATCTTTTGCATTGCGTCACACAGTACCTTCAGTGCAGCGACACAGGGAAGTCTTTCAGATTTCCCAAAGCTTTAAATACCTTCTCTTGGATAAACTACTGTTTCCAAGAGCAGTGAAGTGAAATTGACTTTACTTACACTTGCAACTTTCTAGACCCAGCACACACTACCTTACAATCTGGTGCTTGAGGGGTTACTTAGTATCCCCTTTGTCTAGCTTCTCATGTAACATGTTTATGTTACCCTTTCCTCAATAAATGGCTGGTGGCAGTGTTTTACATTTAACTACTGTGGTATGCCTTTACCTCGGCCTGCGTTCACAGCTGCAGTGAAGCACCCAAGGGTGCCATTTTTGTCAAAATGGCCCAGTCATCTTTTTTTGCCATTTCTTGGTGGAAATGTCCTTCTTCAAATTTACTCTGCATGCCAAACCAGGTTTGGTCCCTTTGTTCATTTTGTCTTTGGTGGACACGAGTGAAGCCCCCCTCTGGCTCGAGGGTGTTTGGCGGGGGAAGGAAGCGAGGGAGGTGCCCAAAACCCCCTGTGCTTAATCTTTTAGGAGACAGGAATGTACTCTTAGGTGATTGGGTGGCTGGCTGTCCGGCAAGGACAGCCACCCTGCTGGGTGACTGACAGCTGGGCAGGAATGAATGGGAAAAACCTGCATAAAAGGCAAGGCTTTTTGGCTTGGAAGACAGAGTGTTACACTACGGCAACAAAGGGCTTTCTTACGAAGATCTTCCCGACCATGGAATCCACTTTGGCATCGTTACAAGTTGCCTTGGAAACTGTTCAGATCGCGTAAACGTGCTAGTCAGCTAATCGGACCTGCTTCGCTTACACAGAAGCCACCCCCCCTTGTTCCTTAAAGCTCTCAGCTGCGGGAACTTCGTTGCTGCTAATTGTACGTTACTACGTGCCTTTTCGTAGCCCACCTACTGCACTGTTTACCTTCTTCGGATTACCCTCCGTGAACCTTATTGACTTTGAACTCGCGTTACCAGACCTTGGCTTTGTACTCTGTTCTGCTTACCTGGATTATCCTATGGACTTGTTGCCACAGCCTTTTCTATTTACGCGCAGTTTTCCTTTACTGCCGTAAACCCGCAGGAGTCTCCCCACAGAGCCTACAGTTCTACTGGCTCTGCGGCGTTCCGCTCCCGCTCAAAACTGGACTCCAGCACTCATACAACTTACACTTGCACGAGCGCCTCTGCTTTCCATCTGAGTTCTGGCTCTACGATTAAGACCTGCTGAGATCTGCTTCAGCGCGACGCTTGGGAATTGCTCTAATAGCGTAAATGGTATCCTTATTGGTCCTTTTCTTCCGGTTCTACCTGAAACATTTATTCGGAAGTATAAGTCCCATTCTACCTATTCTGCACATTAAGGATTTGCCTTTGCTCCAACTACCTGATTAACTGTGTTCGCATCCTGAGAGACTGTTTGTTTTTTCTACTGAAGTGCATTTACGAACGCTTTCCAGGACATGCACCAACCCGGCCCTAGTGTGTCCCTCGTGCCGTTCGGGTTGTCCTCCCTATACTAACCTTCCCACTTTATTATTTTATCCTGTCGTTGTCATCCACCATTTGGACTTTGTGTTCCTTAACGAAAATGATACAGGATTTCCTCTCAGATCTACTCACTTACACTACCTCAGGTACCGGCAGTTCTATTGTGTTAAATAGAAATAATAAAAAAACGCAAGTTAGGCATAATACTCAAACCTTTCTGTATCTCTTGCAGCATTGATCTGGCGGTGCGCTCAATCCCGCTCTTTTGCATTATAGACTGCTCTGTCTGTTCTTACATAAATAGCAGAGTGGTACATCGTGATTCACCTCAACAGAGTGCTGGACACCAGATGCAAGGAAAGCCCATCTCGACAGCCAGGAACCGCAGTGTTGCTATTTGCGCTAGACGCAAGGAGCTGAAACACTGAATTGCCACTTGTTTGAAGATTGCCGGTTGCCGTCGGTGACCATCCCATTGCAGTGCCGGAATCCCCAGACGTCTTCCCCCTTGTCCCCACGACTGAGGCCCAGGAACACCAGGATCTGCAGAGCTGCACAGGAACTGAAGTCATCTGCTGCCCTTTTTCTTCAACCTAAAGGTACTGCACAGTCTAAGAGAACGTACCTCCTGTTGTGTAACTGCACTTGTTCTCTGTTGGTGAGACCTGTTGTGGTTGCTCTGTAGAGTTGCTGATAGCTTCTTTACTTCACAAGCCTAAACAGCTTGTGGCCCTGCTTTGAATCCTTCTTCTCTACAAAGACTTTTAAAACATTGTGCAAGACTTTTACTTACCTGCAAGAAGTGCTTCAGCTCACCTACAGTTTTGCCCAATTGACTTTGGCCTAGCCTGGCTCGAAGAATGACTCTTCTTCACTCTGACATTGTGTTTTGACTTCCTTTTAGGAAGGGGTTAACTAACTTTGCATTGGGGGTTACCAAAAGTACTTCTTTTGGAGGATTGATTTCTGGACTTTTCTTTTTCTTTGTTTCTTCTTCGTTTGTAAAAATTGTTTTGTACAATTAAATCAAATTTAAAAAAAATGTTTTTACCTGCTTCAGAATATGTGTGTGATCTCTTGTTCTGTTCTAATAACCTTTTTCTTTGCCAAACTCTTAAGTCTGATTCTAAATGCAAACAGTGTTATATTAATGTCCACAGTGTCCTAGTTACTAAAGTCACCTGAGGGTGTAGGAAGTGCCATCCCAAAAGGGTACTTATTGGTTTAGAAATATTAAAAGTGTGGATTTTGGAGTGTATTTATGTGTTACTATTATATTTCCCCCTTCTGAAGAAGGCTTACTCTAACTGACTGTTAAATCAATAATTGTTTAATCAAGAAACCTTGTGTATAAGAGTGTATTTGAATAATTGTCATTGTGAATCTCTGTGTAACTCCCCTACAGCTCAAATTGACCCCTCTTGAGATAAGCCTGGCTGCTCATCACACTACCAACCTGTGTAATACAGACTTATACCAAAGGTTGGGTTCCTATTGCCAGGAGGTCAGGGTTGTTGTAGTGCACTTAAAGGGTACTGCATACAATCTTGCCGAGCAGTTAGTCAGGCAGGAGGGACCGGCAGTGGGCTTTTTGAGGAGGCGATGCACAAGGGAATGCTTGAGGAGTAGTGGGAAGGAGCCAGTGGCAAAGGAGTGATTACAGAAATCGGCCATGGCTCGCGTAAGGAAGGCAATGTTGTCCTGGTTAGTTCTGGAGAAGCAGGGTAGCACCTGTTTGACGGAGACTTTCATAGAAAGGACTAGAAACCTCATGCAGTTCTATGGCAGAGAAAGAGGAGAGTATGAGGGAAGGCCTGAGAGCGGGGGCAGAGGGGTGGGAGGCAGGAAGGGAGTAGAGGAGTGTGAGGACAGGATGTCCTGAGTTTTTGTTGAGAAGTCGGAAGCCAGTGAATTAGAGAGGGTCAGGGATGGCAGGGAATAAGTGGACACTGCAGTAGGATTTATGAGTTCCTTGCAGAATTTAAACAGTTCGCTGTGTTGTTAGTGGCCCCAGAGATGCAGGCTTGGATATGCGCCCTCTTCTTCGAGCGTATGGAGAGTCTGTATTGCCTTTGTAGCAGGTGGCAGGACAGTCTGTCAGAGACAGTCCGCCACTTCCGCTCAGCAACTCTCTACTTGCGCTTCAGAGAGGCAAGGTCGGAGTCATACCAGCAGTTGAACTTGGAGCAAAGCTTCATGCGGATCCTCATGACAGGAGCAGAGATATCAAGGGTGTTGTTTATAGAGAGGTGAAGATTAATCAGGGCAGAGTCAGTGTCAAATTCTGTGTCACAATTTACAATTCTGAGGTGGATATACACATAGGGGGTTTGTTTTGTCTGTATATACTGCTTCTGAGATACCCTTCTGTTCCATTTCAACTATACTCGGATGTTATCACAATCTACCCAAAACTACACTCACTAATTCAAACAACTCCCATTCCATTACTTCCTCCAAGAATCACAATAAGTGTGATGCTGGAAATGCATTGGAGGAACAGGACCTCCCTGTCCTTGTCCTGTAGTCCTTTTTTGTGTATGTTCTGTATTATTTTCTGCACAGGAGTTCCTGCGGGACTCCTGGCAGTGCAGCTCTTCCTCTTTTTTGGTCATGGTGAACAGACCCTTGGGATACCCGTCTGGCACCCAAGGGTGGAAGTACAACTCTGTACTCTTAGTGTATGTTTTTGGGCACTTGGGTGTGGCCCACAGAGCAGGGTATAGGCTGGTGGCAGTTCCATGCTGAATTTGACAGGTGCTCTGAGTATCCTCCATTTTGTGATACCGAGGCCCTGCCATTGGAATCAGTTGATTCCTAATAGGAAACAAGATGGCCCCTGTGGCCTCTTCTTTTCAATCGCCTGTTACCTTATTTTTCCCGAAGTCCCAGGAAGCCCTGACTCTGTCCCTTCCCCCTGACTGACTGTTGGGTGGAAGTTCCATATATGGTATTGGGGGAAGTCCAGGCCAGACTGGCTGGTGCCGTCCCAATGACTTTATGTTGTGGGTACGCCCGTGGGATGGGACCTGGGTGAATGGAGTGTGTGACAAATACGCATTTCCTGTTATGGATGTCTAGTATCTGGTGGGTGACACAATGACTGAGACAGGCCTGCCCGAAACTGGTATGAATACAGTGTGGAGTGCTGAATGGCAGAGTACTTGTCCAAATCCACATTCCGTGTTGTGTCTGGACGGAGAAGAATGGCCTGAATGCCCTGTGAGGCTGATTGGCTGCCTGCCTGCCTGAATGCCCTTCTGAGTGATTGTTTGCCTGAGTGTGACCCAGCAAAGTTAATGGGAGATCAACAGTATATCACTGATGGAAATCGTTCAGAAAATGAAGTTGATACTTGATGCTTAATCTTGAAGGCCGCTGGAAGAAGAAGACTTTCTGCTACTGTCCTTCGCTAATCTGAAAGCTGCGTGACTGTCAAGGAACTGATCCAAGAGAGGACCTGGTTAGGAGACCTCTTTCCAAGCTACGAGGGACCATCGTGCACCAGCTGATCTTTGCCAAAGCTCCCTGGATGTCAGACCCTTGAAAGGTTGCCAACCGGAGAAGGGGACCACCGCGGAATCACAAAGTGAAGCGCCCGGACATTGAAGTCCATCACCGTCGACGACCGCCGTCGACAACTCGAGACGCAGTGCACCTTTGCCTAAGACATTGGAAACAAGGACTCCCTCTCTCATCCCTGACAACCGCTTTGTCCTGCTGGAGAAAGTCATGGCCACTGATGACCAAGGAGAATACGCTGCTGGGTTTCCCACCACCTAAAGATGGCAGAAACGCTTACGACCCGACGCCCTTGTGGAGCCAAAGTTCTTCATTAACTCTTTGCAGCACCAAACTCTCATTGTCGAGGTGCACCACATGCCTCAGCTTTCAGGACGTTTTTGACCGATCATCCACGAGTACCGCAAGAAACGAAGCTGCTGCCGCAACAACAGTGTTCACCCTTTTCTTCACTGACTCTCGATGACCTGTGGCTCCTGCCTTAAAGGGAGTACACTCAAAAAGGGCCCGGCAATGACTCATCGAAGAATTCTATGAAACCAGGTACTTTGGAGTCGTGGAACCTTTTAGGAGGAATCAAGAGTATATTGAGCTTAATTGGACTGGGCTTGTCAAATACGCTTTTTTTACAGGTTGTCCAGGTAGGGGGATACTCACACAGAACTGTCTCATGGTATTGGGATAGACTGTTCTGCCATTGCTTGATCTAACTTGCTTTCTTTCTGTAGTTTATCGTTGATTCATTTTACAATCTGATTCGTATGCTATTTGGGGCTGTTAGCTGTGGGCCCATTTCAAAGGAATCAATAGTTAAGATGTGTACCACGTAGACCTGTATATATTTGCCGTTATAGTATTGCCAGAGTACAAAGTGTTATTGTAATTGTGTATATAACTTGAACCTTATTTATGTAAAGACTGTGTTTTCAATAACATAGTGTGGACATTCCTTTGTGGGTGCTTTGGGACTACACTGTACTTAGGAACCAGCCCCCATTACCTCATGAGAGCTAAGCCTTGATTGCTCGTCACGTTTTACCACTTAGAAAATCTTGGCTGGGGTGCTCTGTGCTTTGACTCTGCCATATAGAGAGCAGGAGTACATATACCCCCTCCAGTCTTTACAATAAGCCCAAAAAAAGTACTAAAAACAGACAATACACAAATATAATACAACAAAGCGCACACCCTACCCAACCAGTACCAATCTCATTCTTCCCCATAAATCACTCCACACCCAGGTATAGAAAATATCAAATTCAGAACAGCATCCCCACACACACAATACCACAAGCCATGCTTCACCACAACACTGCACTACACAGTACCAACCCCATTATCATCCATTTTAAATATGCACAAGAGCCCCACCACTCAGTTCACAAGCAACACCACATAAACAGTACAACTCTATACTACTCACCAGACCTTAGCTCCTCTACATTCACTACACTTGCGACCAAAATACGAGGCCAAATTCACATTTGTTTAATCAATGCTAGATCAGCAATGAAAATCGTACCTCACACCTCGGTTCTTATAGAAGACTTTAATCTAGATGACTTGGCCACTACAGTAATATGGTTTACAAACAATTACATAACTCTTGAATCTGTTCTTCCAAATGACTTCAATGTTAAAACACTCAACAAGAGACTTAAAAAAGGCAGAGGCATAGCACTCCCACACCATAGGATTTGCACTGCACTTGGTGTCACCACCATCCAAACAGCTGCCCTAACATTTGTCATGTCATAAGCAACGCACCTTCCGGGCCCCAACCCACACTCCGAAATTGAACGTGAATAAATTCCTTGTACGAGCCGATATCGACATCAAACTAAATGATCACAATTACACTACACCACACTCCTTCCACAACAGCCTCTCTGCCCATAACATGGACCTCCCCTTTCAAGGCTCGCATGCCAGAAATGGTATTCGATTGACATTATCTCATCTTCAAGCCTCCCTCTCCCCAAAGCAACTTGGACTGCACTAGCATGGAGTGACCAACCCTTACTTCCTTGCTAACACCTGGTCGCTCAGCACTCCATCCATCTCGCACACAAAATAAAACACAGCCCAGAAAATGTTCTTCAGATCAATGAAACATCACCTGCCAAAACATCAACAAAATCTTCCTCCAACTCCATCATACAGTCCCTCACCACCCGCACAGACATCTGCAAAACATTTAACATGTAATTACCACCACACTTGACACCCTCGTTCGCATAATAACAACATCAACTCAAACCTTTAGAAAAAAGATCCAACAAATGGTCTGACTGTGATCTAAACCCTGATAAACATGCACTTGCGAAAATGGAAGGCAAAGAGAGAAAAACCAAATATGTTTATCAATCCACATTAACTGGAGCTCAATTCCCAAACAGCTGATCTCTTAAAAATATTCTACAAAATCACCAACCCTGAAACCTTGAAAAACAACCCTACCCCTACACAGGACTGTCCTGATAATATAGCTCTAGCTTTCCAAACAGATATTTAGAAATTCCAGAACACTAAAGAAATTCAACCAATCCTTCGATAAACCCCGTAGCTCATCCCCAGCATCACTCCACCTACATTCAAAGCCTTCACGCTTACTTCAGGGGAAAAAGAAAAGATCCCTACTAGGCCCTACATAGCACAACTCTGCAATGGCACATTCTCATCAGGCTTGTACCCAACAGAGCTAAATAAATGCAACAGTTACACCTCTCCTGAAAAAGACACATCTTGATGAAAAGAACCCAGACATCTATAGACCAAGCTCCAATCTACCATTCATAGTTAAAATCATGAAGAAACTACCATGCAACCAAGTCACACAATTCTCAGAAACAAAGAAACGCCTCCACAACAATCAATCTGGTTTCATACCCCACAGAAGCACTGAAACTGCACTTCTATACATGAGAGAGCACATCCTGCTTGCATTAGACAACAACACTCTGCCTGATTCTTCTATACTTCTCTTCAGCATTTGACACTGTCAGTCACCCCACACTTCTTAAACATTTCTTAAACATTTCCACTGAGGATTACAAGACCATACACGTTTCTGGCTGCTCATGGCTCCAATCATTAGTCAAGCTTGCCATTCCATGCAGATCAAATAAGACTCAACCAACACCTCTCAAATTTCAGTTCAAATCATTCTCTTCTATTCCCCCCGACCCTATGGAACAAATTAATAGACTACATCTCATAAGAACCCAAATTGACCAGCTTCAAACAACTATCCAAAGACTGGTGCACTGACAACCTTCAGCCACAAATCTAACACACCACCTGATTCAATCTTCATACATGTCACACTTGATCCGCACCACACCAATCCCTCCTTCTTTGGGACACCCCCTTTTCAAATCTATAAGCACTTAGACACCACGTAAACCTCTCCCTACACCCCCTTTCCATCTTACTTAACACTTTGCCCACCACCCCATCTTTCTTTCCTTCCATCTCTTTTTCACCACAAAAACACTTACCTGATATTGCACTTTCAGACCACATATCACTTTTACCTCTTCAGTTACCTGCAGGTACTTTCCTTCCAACTCTACCCTCCCTTAATTGCTCCTCTACCTGCCCACCCCTTCATGCCTACACTCTCTATGTTTTCTTATCAATTCTGGAATGTACTCTCTTGTGTCTTGAAAGTATTTCCTTACTAAATGAAATTAATGTCAATGGTCTGTAAATGTTTTTATACCCTGGCTGCGACCCGATGATTTTGGTGCCTTGAAGCACTAGTGCAATCTGGTGCATGTATATAAGACATCTATAAAATACAATATAAAAATAAAATCGATAACTGTATTAAGAAAGCGTGATAGTGCAGGGATGGCAGGTAGCCCAAAGGTTACCACTGAATCTAGACAGTTTGAGAAGGAATCAGTCTTGTGATCCGGGACTGCAGGTGCCATCGGAGGACTATGATGAACCAGTGGTGAAATGGATGAACGACTTAGAGGGATTCACTCCTGAAGAGTCGAAAGGTACTTTTCACAGGAAAGTTCAAAGCCACAAAAACTCACTTTTATTGCTAAGGTTTCTTTTTTTGTCATTTCATACTTTTCCTGTGAAATACTGTGTTTTGGGAGTGGGGCTACGTTACTGCTGGAGTTTTAGAGGGGGGGTATGCTGTTGTTTTTTTCATATTACAATGCAATAAACTGACTCTTTTCAATGTTACTTTTCAAAATGATATTGTGTCTGCTCAGATTCACCCACACCTGGTATTGGAATTATATGATGAGTTTCTGATTAGATTCAAGCAGTCCATGGGACTAAACCAATCCAATTTACCATGGACATGTGGACCAGTTCATTTGCCTTCCTCTTTCAGCCAAGAGGAGTCTCAGCTGAGTGTAAGGGCTGGCAGGTGTATGTAATTCAGCAGCAGGCACATGTGTGCATGCAGTAGTTTCAGGGCAGAAGTTACATGGGAGCTGACATCTGGGAGAAGGTGGAGGCACAGTGATTAAGGCCTCATAATTTGCATTTATGGGGTTTTAACAGAAGACAGTGGATCAAATGACCTTGCTGTTTTATGAATTGTCAAAACAATGCACATCCCAAGCTCTGTTTATGTCCTTCACTTCATGGGCGCATGTGAATCAACAAATGTGACCCTGGAAAAGAGAGAAATGGCTTAAACAATTAAGAACAAGGTAGGTCTATAAAAACTGGCTTTTAGGAACAGAGCACTCACAGCTGATCCGTGAAAGCCAACAAATGTTAGATATATTGACAGATAAGAACCCTGGCAGGCCTTGGAAGTGTATAGGCCTCTATTTGCAAGCACAACAGTCTGCACAGACCATCCCAATCCCGTCGAGTGTTTGGATGCAGCACTGTTCCTTGCACTATGCCCTTACCAGCTACAGTGAAGAGTCTATGGAATGGAAGGTGCCCTCGAACTGAGATGGGCAATTTAATAGGTCAGGAATAGGAATGATAATTCAAAATTGTAAAAGTTCTAGGGCTCCCGGCCCTGATGGGGTAGCTAATGTTACATGAAAGGGCAATACGACTATGTGGGCAGGCATTTTATTGATCTTATTTAAACAAATCATTGGTAAAGAGTAATTTCCTGAGACATGGAATAAATAAATCATAGTCCCATTATTTAAAAAGAGTGAAATACCGAACCACAATAATTATGTTCCTTTGCCCTTTTGAACATTAGGATTAAAGTGTTAGCCTCTATTATACATGTGGAATTAACTGAATGGTCGTGAGTTCTGGCCGTATCAAGAAACACCAAAAATGGTTCCAGACGTCAATGGATACAAGCCAGAAAGGGTTCATTTATAACTTTTTTTAAATGCTATTTCTGAAGCCAGGCTCTCTTCCATTTTACTCAGCCTGCTTAGAGTTCTCTGTGGCTTCTAATAGGGCTGGGCAGGCGTGATTGTGGTACAAGATGGCTAACTGGGGTAGCTCTGCAGGTCTCCTACAAATATGTTGATTCAACATAATTCTGTTGAAATACTATTGAATGGCAAAAATCCACAATACATGCTTCCATAGAACAGTATAGGCAGAACTATTAAGTTTCCAATGTAACTACTAGCAAGCCAAACGAATTGTGAGCTCAGCTTGGAAGGAACTGCAGTGCGTGTTAACCATTTGAAAATTAGGAGGACAGCAAAGTTGGAGGGGAGAGAAAATACATAGTATGTCTTAGTATCTCGTAGAAATATATTTATAGAATGTAAGAAAATAAAGAAGTAGGAAGGAACGTCTGCAGCTAGAATTAAAGAAGTGGAATATAAAAAGAGACAAGCACAGAGAAGAGTAGAATTTCATACTGAATTAATAGTCAATCACATACTCGATAATCACACCATTTCAGTGGAGAAATATAACTCATAGCGGATAACTCATAATATTCGATCACATATTTGATATACATAACATTACAGTGGAAAAACAAGACTTATATGGTGTGGCCTACTATACAATTCTTCATTAGGACTATATTTTAGCCCACCTAAGGGTGGTCTGATGATACTTCACACTACATATAACAGAATATTAAACCTTAAACCACTGCTTCTTAACAGCTAACTGGCAGTGGTCCAAAAATAGAAAATATGCAATGATGTTAGATGACAGTGTTTCCTTGTATGGAAAGCATAGCCAAATTCCTGATTTTTTAGTTATGATGGTCTAAGGTGCTGGTCAAAAAGTATTTTAGTATTTGCTATGGTCGCACCATCTGGGGTGGCATCCTAGTTTTTTGGATAGAAAACCTTCCATACGATGGGTATATGCTACTTGGCTCCACCATCTTGCTTTTGAGAGCTGGTCAAGGCTCTTCCAGTTTGAGGTGATCATTGTAAAGGCTATGGAAATCAATGTATCAAATCGTGTCCTTTGGGCGCTGTTTCCATGAAAGTGAGAGCACACAGGATTGACATGATATTCAGCAGTGTTTTAATTTTACATGTATGTAGGATTAGTGGCCAAATAGACTCCCAAAATCTCAACGTGAAGAAATTATACAGTAAGTCATCGAGGGCGCCCCATTCAGCATTGCAAGCCTGGCAGAGGGAAATTGACTTTTGTGGTCAGTTTGTTTCTCCTTGTGAGAGAGGGTATGCCCAGACGTGGGTCCCTTGCTCGCTGCGCCACAGGGAACCAGGCTGCACCTCACTGAGGAGGTCCAACAAGGCCGAAACATGTCTGGGGTTGCTTGGTTTTCTGTGCAGAGGGGACCTGGCCTAGCAGTTCGGGCTGGGCTGCTACCTTCGGTGGCGGCAGCTGCTGACTGATTTGCACGTGGCTGGTCCCCTTTTGCAATGGCGCAGACGGGCTAAAAAACGGTGGTGTGGAAGGTTGCCCAGAGCAATTGCCAGTGGTTTAGATTAATTCGAAACCTTCCACCCATCACTTTTGTGGTCAGTTTGTTTCTCCTTGTGAGAGAGGGTATGCCCAGGCGTGGGTCCCTTGCTCGCTGCGCCACAGGGAACCAGGCTGCACCTCACTGAGGAGGTCCAACAAGGCCGAAACATGTCTGTGGTTGCTTGGTTTTCTGTGCAGAGGGGACCTGGCCTAGCAGTTCGGGCTGGGCTGCTACCTTCGGTGGCGGCAGCCGCTGACTGATTTTCACATGGCTGGTCCCCTTTTGCAATGTCGCAGACGGGCTAAAAAACATTGGTGTGGAAGGTTGCCCAGAGAAATTGCCAGTGGTTTAGATTAATTCGAAACCTTCCACCCATCACTTTTGTGGTCAGTTTGTTTCTCCTTGTGAGAGAGGGTATGCCCAGACGTGGGTCCCTTGCTCGCTGCGCCACAGGGAACCAGGCTGCACCTCACTGAGGAGGTCCAACAAGGCCGAAACATGTCTGGGGTTGCTTGGTTTTCTGTGCAGAGGGGACCTGGCCTAGCAGTTCGGGCTGGGCTGCTACCTTCGGTGGCGGCAGCTGCTGACTGATTTGCACATGGCTGGTCCCCTTTTGCAATGGCGCAGACGGGCTAAAAAACGGTGGTGTGGAAGGTTGCCCAGAGCAATTGCCAGTGGTTTAGATTAATTCGAAACCTTCCACCCATCACTTTTGTGGTCAGTTTGTTTCTCCTTGTGAGACAGGGTATGCCCAGACATGGGTCCCTTGCTCCCTGCGCCACTGGGAACCAGGCTGCACCTCACTGAGGAGGTCCAACAAGGCCGAAACATGTCTGGGGTTGCTTGGTTTTCTGTGCAGAGGGGACCTGGCCTAGCAGTTCGGGCTGGGCTGCTACCTTCGGTGGCGGCAGCTGCTGACTGATTTGCACATGGCTGGTCCCCTTTTGCAATGGTGCAGACGGGCTAAAAAACGGTGGTGTGGAAGGTTGTCCAGAGCAATTGCCAGTGGTTTAGATTAGTTCGAAACCTTCCACCCATCACTTTTGTGGTCAGAGGGAAATTGAAGACTTTTGCTTTAAATGTCCAAGCCTGGAAGCGCTAAAAAGGGCTCTATTGTAAATCACAAATATATTTTGAGTCGTCGAGGCTGCCAGCAATGTATGTCTTATTTTTTCTCAGATGGTAGGCTAAAAAGATGACAGAATACTCTCATCACTGCATTTATTCCATACTTACTCTGTTCTGAGATTCATATGTTGTCTGGTAGACGTAGATAGAATGCTGTATACATTTGATGCTGACTTAGGCATAGTTTTAAGTGACCTTGTAATCAGATTGCATGGGTCCTAGGATATTGTGTACTGATTGTAGCATATGAAATGACAACATATCCGATAATGGCGAAATGTGATTCTCATGCAATAGACTAGTTGCCATCCATGTAGGCCCTTATATTGCTTGTCGCACCACAGTTTGATTAAACCAAAGTGGTTTGAAACATTTCTCTTCCAGATCCCACCTGTTACGCTCACCTGCTATCCACAGGGACGCCACCCAGCTGGGTTACTGGCTGGTATGCTTCTCAGCTTTGCCCTGATGTGGTCTGCGGGGAAGGTTCTGCCTTGTGGTAGAATTAGGCGTGCTCTCCATCCTGCCTTCTTTGCAGGGGCACGTTGTCTTTCATGGGCAAGTGCGGTCCAGTTACTTCACTGACGCTGGCCAGTTTGATATTGTTCAGGTAGGTCTTATTGCTGTTCTTTAGTTTTGTTGCTATCCTGCATGCCTTTCTTTGTTTAAAATGTCTCTTTTTTCTCCATTAGGTATGCAGAGCTTACCTAAGGCAAATGATGACGCATTAAGAGCGCTATGATGCGGTAAGTAAGTGCTATGCGCAGCGCTGCAAAGTCTTGCCTTTGCTAACCTGTGTTTTCCTTCCTTGTAGGTCGCGGTGTTCTTTAGCATGAGTGGAATGTCCAGAGTGGTGCCAGCCGAGAGGCGACCATCCAGGTAAGCCTTTTGAGCAGTTGGTAATTTGTAAATGTCTCTACAGCTTTCTTTCATGTTGACTCTATCTTCCTCTTTCTGGTGATTCTGTCTGGGAGGCGTCCAGATTCTGGGAAGGTGTTCTCAGTAGCTGCAAGTGTTTAAAGATGAAGACTGCAGGTAAGATGCTGCTGCTAATGATATTCCTTTTCTCTCCTTGCAGGTTCTGCTTCTCCGAGGTTCGAGGGAATAGCTGGGCATGGTGAGCGTCACATTGCCAGCTGCAAAGTAACACAAAGCATGTTCTGCAGTCAGGGTGTGGTTTATATAGCTCAGTTAAAGTAGTACCAGGGAAAGTAGTTCTAGGCCTGCCACACCCAAAACACTAGACTGCATAGCTTGGTTCTTAGGAACCAAGCTATGTGGATGCCTCCATGTTGGCTGACAATACAATAAAGTAGTTCCCAAGCACATTGTTGTTCATGGTGTATGAGCCTGGAGCCATAGGTGCCAGGACTGGCCCCATGTGGGCTTTTGAAGAGGATGCCAGGCTCTAGAGGCCCGAGTCCTGACTCCACCTGGCCAATGGGTTTGCCAGAGGGGATTTTGGGCGAGGGTCGCGACAGCACTCCCCCCTAAGGCCCCTCCCATGGTGTTCCTTCTGTCCGGCCTAGGTTTGGTTGGGAAGTTCCGATGGAATTTCCTGATTAGACGTGGTGCGTGGATATTCTCACTGGGCTCCCAGGATCTTGTGGTCCAGATCCTTTCCAATCGATGAGATAATATAGCTTGGTCCTAGTGTATTAGAGTCCAAGATATCTTTGACTTCGAATTCTGATTCTCCATCAACAAGTATGGGCTTAGGTGGTGTCCCAATCCGTGTGCCGGGTTGCATTGGTTTCAGGAGGGACACATGGAATACCGGGTGGATGTGTAGATTAGGTGGTAAATCCAGTTTCACGGCTGCTGGGTTGATAATTGCTTTAATGGTATAGGGTCCTAAGAATCTGGGATGAAAGGTCCGGGTTCACTTGATGGGTACGAATTTAGCGGCTAACCAAACTTTGTCTACTACTTGATAATCAGAGGCCTTTTTCTGGTGTTGGTCGGCAAATCTCTTTTGTTTTTCTTTAGCATGAATAAGGTGTTCCTTTGCCCTTTTGAAAGCCTGAGTAATGGTTGTGTGTAGAGTCTTTACCGCTGGCATTTCCAAGCTGGCTGGAAGGTCTAGTTCAGAGGTACGTAGATGTCTGCCATGAAGGGTATAGAAGGTCGTTTGTCCCGTGCTTGCATGCAAATAATTGTTATATGCATATTCGGATATCCATAGTAGATCTTTCCAATTCCTTTGTTTGTGGTGCAGCATGCACCGTAAATATTGCTCGAGTGTCTGATTGGTTCTCTCGGTTTGGCCGTCCGTTTGGGGATGGTGACTGGTAGATAGCCGAACGTCGATCTGCGCCATTGCACAGCATTTTTTCCAGAGGTTTGAAACAAACTGGCTGCCTCGATCAGAGACCAGAACCGAAGGGAAGCCATGTAGCTTAACCACGCCCTCCAGGAACACTTTTGCTAAAGTGGCCGCGTCTGGGAGGCCTTTGAGAGGAATAAAATGGGCCATCTTCGAGAATAACTCCACAACAGATCTACCTCCAAGCCACGGATGGTGTTGAACCCTTGGCTTGGAGGTAGATCAGTGATGAAGTCAAGGGAAAGAGTGTGCCATGGAACTGGAGGAATGTCCAATGGTTGTAGGAGACCAGATGGTTTTTGTTTCTGTGATTTATTTTGTGCGCAGACACCGCAGGACTGAATATACTGAATGATGTCCTTACGCCAGGTAGGCCACCAAAAGTTCTCTTTCACCTTAGCTAGGGTTTTGGCGATCCCAAGATGCCCTTCGATCAGTGAATCGTGATAGTTTGAAATAATATGCTGTTGTAATTCCTTCTTGGGTACATATAGGCGATCCCTAAAAAGGGTAGGTGGTCCTGGATGGTATATTGTTCTCCTTGAGTTTGCCATGTGAGGTAGGCATCAGGATTCATTGTCCGTTGGATTTCTTTTCGTAGTTCTGCTTGTGTTAAGGCTGTATTCATACCCAAGAGTTTGTCTTCAGGTATAATGCGTACTGGGTCTGGAGTTGTATATACTATTTTATCTATGCCCATGCGAGATAAGGCATCCGCCTTTCCGTTTCTGACTCCTGGTCGAAATGTGATTACATAATCATATTCGGCGAAGAAAAGGGCCCACCGTAATTGGCGTGAGGACTGGGCTTTGGCTGTTTTGAGATATTGCAGGTTTCGGTGGTCTGTGATGACTGTAATTGTGTGTCTGGCCCCCAGAAGGTAGTGCCTCCAGGCTTTAAAGGCGGATTTGATAGCCAGGAGTTCCTTGTCCGTGATGGCATAATTAATCTCTGGAGGTGAGAACTTTTTCGGCCAGAAGGCCACAGGATGTAGCTGGCCGGTTTCTGGGTCTCTCTGTGAAAGGACAGCCCCCATTGTGAGACTGGACGCATCAGTTTCAACGATATAAGGAAGGTCTGGACGAGGATGTCGCAGGATTGGAGCGGAGGTAAACCTTTGTTTAAGTTCCTGAAAGGCTTCTTCTGCTTCTCCGGTCCAAGCAAACTTTTTATTGTTTTTTCGTAATAGTACTGTGATTGGGTGCACAACCTGAGAGAAGGCTGGGATGAACCGGCGGTAGAAGTTTGCAAAGCCCAGCATGCTTTATACCCCTTTCAGAGACGTCGGTGAAGGCCATTTCAGAATGGCATCTACCTTGTGCATGTCCATTCTGATGCCTCCTGGAGTAAGGATAAAACCAAGAAATTCTACTTTGGTGACGTGAAAAAAGCATTTTTCAAGCTTTGAAAACAAGCAATGTTGACGGAGCTTGGTGAGGACTGAACAAACGTGCCTGACATGATCTTGTTCCGAGGCTGAGTATACAAAGATGTTGTCTATGTACACTAAGGCGCACACTTCAATTAACTCCCTTAAGACATCATTCATGAAATATTGGAATGCCGCAGGAGCGTTGCATAACCTGAAGGGCATGACTTGATATTCAAACAAGCCGTACTTAGTACGGAAGGCGGTTTTCCATTCATCTCCTTTTCTGACTCGGACCAGGTGGTATGCTCCTCGAAGGTCCAATTTGGTATTAATCTGGCCATCTTTAACTTGGTCTAGCATCTCAGGGATAAGTGGCAAGGGGTAGCAGTTCTTGGTGGTGATCTGGTTTAATGCACAGTAGTCAATACAGGTTCTCAAGTCTCCTTCCTTTTTCGGTACGAAGAACAAAGGACTGGCTGCGGGGAAATTCGAAGGATGGATAAATCCGTTTGCAAGGTACCGATCTAAATAGGATTTCAAATGAAGGTTTTCTGGTTCTGTGAGAGCGTAGATCCTGCCGCAAGGGTTTTGTGCACCAGGAACATGGTCGATCTGACAGTCTTTGGGCCTGTGCGGCGGCAATGTATTGGCTTGGTCCTTTCGGAAAACATCCTGAAAATCATGGTATTCACTTGGCAAGATATTAGTTGCTCCCAGGGTTGATACTGTCGCTCCGGGAGTCATGGGGATACAGACGTCGGGTTTCTCCGCTTGGTAATAGCAGGCAGGAGCAGTCACCGGGGAAGGTTAATTTCCGTGCCCGCCAGTCTATCAAAGGGTTGTGAGCAACCAACCATGGCATCCCTAGTATTAGCCTGAACTGAGGTGCCTTGATGAGATCGAATAAAATAGACTCCCGATGTCTGTCCTGACACAGCAAGGTTACCCTGGCAGTGCACTGGGTTACTGGTCCGGAAGCGATTTCTGTCCCATCCACGGTGGTTACTTTGTCCATGGTTGGCTTAGAACACAAAGGAAGCCCCATCTCTGCTGCCAGTTCTTGATCAGTATAATTTCCAACTGCTCCGCTATCGATGTATGCTTCAACAGCATGCATTCTTGACGACTGTTGGTGGTTAATTAAGATCACTGGTATTGCAAATTGTGAGGTCAGCAACTCTTTCTTCTCACTCTACAAACTGACCTCTACGTTTGTCGAGCTTGGTAGTTTACCGATTCCTTAGCTTCATCCTTCTCTGTGGCCCCGACTGTTCTTCTTGGGGGTTTTACTGGACAGTCCTTCAGGAAATGTCCTGGTTTCCCACAATACAAACAAAGCTGTTGCTGTCTTCTTTTGTCCCGCTCTTGTTTTGTTAATGGAGGCCGTATCCCTCCAATCTGCATGGGTTCTACAGCATTTTCAGGTACACGGAGTGTGTTTTCCCTTGGTCGAACATACACGGTCCAAGGGTCCATCTTAGACCAGTCTGCCTTTCGGTCCTGCAACCGGTGGTCTAGCTGCACGACCAGATTTATGAATTCTGTACAGTCTCTGGGTGGATCAACCACCTGGGCTAAGACGTCCTTTAATTCGCCTCGTAAACCTCGATTGAATAACGTGGTTCTTTTGTTTTCTGGCCACCTAGCTTCGGCAACCAGTCTGTTGAAGGTAGCAATGTACGTTAACAAGTCCTGATTCCCCTGTCGGAGGGACAAGAGTTCATTGTCAACTGCTTGTTCCTGGGTATGCCGAGCAAAACGTTTTTCCATTTCTTTCTGGAATCCCCCAAAGTCATGTGCTAGAGGATCGTCATGGGTTACCAACGGCACCGACCAATCTGCTGCACTACCACTCAGGTATGATAAGACAAAAGCTACCCGAGCTTGGTCATTTGGAAATGCTCCGGCCTACAAAGAAAATGAAGATGGTACTGATTGATGAATGGCGCATACTTCCGTGGGTCGCCTGAGAACGTTTCTGGTGGTGCCAGGGGCACTGTTCCAGGAAACGTGATCTGTACCGGAGTGGGTGGTATGGCGGGGTGTTGCATCGTTGGATTGCTTCCTGGTGGAGGCGTCTGTCCTGCCCGGTGATTGCAAGTATTGCCTGCTAATCTCTTCAGTGTGTTCTTTGGTCACTATTAGGTCTCTCCGGAGGGCATTAGTCTCTTGTCGGGCAGAATGAACCTCAGCACGAAGCTCTCTTAGTAATTGGGCCAATTGGTCCATTTCTGATGTCTCCATGGCGCCCATGTGGATTTGTTATGGTAGTATTCATGTTCTGTTACGCTCACCTGGTATTCACCAGGTATCAGGGACGCCACCCAACTGGGTTACTCACTGGTATGCTTCTCAGCTTTGCCCTGATGTGGTCTGCGGGGAAGGTTCTGCCTTGTGGTAGAATTAGGCGTGCTCTCCGTCCTGCCTTCTTTTCAGGGGCGCGTTGTCTTTCATGGGCGAGTGCGTTCCAGTTAATTCACTGACGCCGGCCCGTTTGATATTGTTCAGGTAGTCATTTTTTTGTCTTCGATGTTAATCGAACCTTTGCCAATTTGACATCTGACTCTCCGAGAATCATGGGGGTGCAAATACAATGGTTACTCTATGCCGATGACATGGTGCTTTTGTCACATACTCCAAGAGGCTTGCGCAAGCTCCTGGGTGCCCTGGATACATATTCCAAGGCAAATGGAATAACCATTATTGTGGCAATAACAAATGTTATCCAATTTGGTACCAGGAACAAAGTAAGACACACCTGTACTGGCCACTTCAAAATTGTAAAATTACAATCACCAATGTGTATGTATATCTAGGCATGCTGTTTTGTATAAATGTGCTCCGGATCATTATATTACACAAATTGCAAATTGCAAATTGCAAATGACCATTTCACAAGCCCGTATCATCAGAGCAAGATACTGTACATTTTCTGTGTCACCAATACTTTCCTATTTCAAGTTAAAAGTGGTGCCTGTGATCCTATATGGTGCAGAAACCCAAAAAATAATGTCATATTCCTACTGGTCTTAAGGGAAGGTCGATTCTGGAGGCAGGTGTTGAACTTACCAAATTCGCAACCTCTACCTCTCATAAAACATGAATTGGGCTTGATCTCGGTTTATGCTGTCTATAAATGGAAACTGTGTGCCCTATACCGCAAATGTTTCATGAATCAATGCTCGACAGGAATCACCAGTATTATTTCGGCATATTTAATGACCTCAATGGATACATATTCAAAAATGTGGCGATTGAAAATTCAAACAATCTTAGAAAAAGCCCAAATAGACAGTACGCTCCTAATAGAAAATCCTGACAAAGCGAAAACAAAAATCTGGGAGACAGATTGGATACAGACACGCATAGACAGGCAGAAGTGTAGGATGCAGACACAGTGCTGGTGGTTGTTTATCTCCCCCTGTCCTGTTGCTTGTGCCACCTATCACTGACTCTGCACTCACTGGGCAGTGTTATCACTCCTTTCAGCCGAGTCATCATACACAGGTCCTGAGGATTGCCAATGTGACCGTCACACAGTTCACAGCACCGTCCAACAAGCACAACACAGGAAAGGTGCACAGAGTGCAGGGTAGCACGTACTGAGACAGAAACCGGATTCAGAAAGCACCTCGAGCCTGCACCTCAAAATGGAAGACGAAATCCTTAAACAATTTCAAGATGGAAGGACTTCAACAGAAGGGCACATGATTGGTCGCCATATTGCACTGTTTTTATGAAGCTTCTTTAGAACGTAATACCTATTATTTACAGTGGTATGAAGGCACGCCAAACTGCCTTTTCTTGCAGTAAACAGATCAAATGTTTTTTAAGGGCAGGAAGGAATTATACGTATGAATTAACAACATGTGGGTAAAACGCATGCTATGGACACCTGTAGATGTATCCTGCTTCAGCAAGGCCACCCCCTCTCGGTATACAACATCAATACGTTTTTCTCATAGGGTAATGCTGTTTGGAGTAGCCATTGATGCCTGCATTTATTACAGTAATGCATTGCTGGCAGGCCTGTTTAGAAACCAGTTTGGTTAAACTAAATGTTCCATAGAACGCAACAATTCACCTGTCAGGCAGTATTTTGAAATGTGAACACTGACAGGGACTGATTCATGGAATTATTTGCGCATGAAATCTTAAACTTGCATGTCAAACTGCGTGCAAAACACTGTTTTAATCGATCCATGGAACCAACTGTGTGGGACTTTGCCGGGACTTGTGTGGAGTTTGCGCAGGCTTGGCATGGCTCTGCGTACGGCCGAGTGTCTTGCGCAAGACTTCTTGCAGGGGTAGTCGTGGCCTGCGTAGGGGCCGGAATAGGGGGCGGAACACACAAACTAAGGAAGAACAGGCCAGAAAGTGGGTGTCACGAAGAACGGATCCCAGGCAGTCCATAGCACGCCCACAAATGCGCATGACAAAGCGTATTCATGGATGTGACCGTGCAACCTCTCGCCTGCGAAATGCCCACGCAAAGCCCTAAATGTCTACGCCACCTGAAAGCAGGCGTACAGACTTGCATGGAGGAATCACAACTCTGGAGATAGGTTTGCATGTTGGATTTACGGGTGCGTGCACGCAGATGGGTTTCCGATCCTACTTACGGGTGCGCATACGCAGGGTGCAGGGAAGGTTTACAGGGATTCGTGTCCAGTTTGACTTGGAAAAGAATGCTTTCCGGGAAACTGTACGCATGTACACGGGGAGCCGGATAGAGTTACTGGGGACCCCACACAATGGTGCAGAGGTGCAGGCTTGGTTGGGGGGACCCCACGCACTCTTCACTGGATTTGAGTGTTCATGCCCTAGAAGCCAGCAAGTGTCGGTGAATGTGGCTGTTTTTGCTTTGTGTGGGGGCATGTAGGGGGCATTTCAGCCAAGACTTGTGAATACGGTTACTTTGCGCTGTAGATTCCATGAATGCGCGGGTGCACATTTTTTATCCTGCGCAGGGGCAGTGTCATTCTCAGTGCACAGCAAATGCAGGAGAAATGTGCACTTTTCCATGAATCAAGCCCTAAGGGTCTAGTCACTGGCTGCAACACAAATAACTTGACACGTTTAAAACATTATGAGGCTGATTCATGGAATTTATTGCACAGAAAATAGGCTACTTGAGCCAAACCTGCGTGCGCAACTCTGTTTGTCGATTCACGGAATCGAATATGCAGCACTTTTACTGGCAGCGGGTGAGTGAAAGTGGGATTGCCAACACTTTAAGCTAAACACAGTAAAGATATTTTAAACTAAAGCACAGTAAACACAGTTCGACATGCACATACCTTTAGCAGTCCTTCCTTATCAGGCATGTATGCCTAGTACCTTAACAGAGTAATATGCTAGATAAATTCTAGAACTGGGGGTTAGAAGTACCATTTTATTTAATAACTCCACTGATCAGAGCTAAGCAATAGAATGTTAGGGAGTGGACCATCACCCGTACAATCCCTACGGTGAAAGGGGGAAGGAAACAGGTATGTGCACTTGCACCTCTTACACCAATTTTCTGAGTGTACACCCCTGGGGTACTCAGAGTCACTGAGGGCACTTACCTCTGCCATTGGTCTCATCCATGCAGGTACAGTGATGTCAGGTGCAGTAGGTGAAGATGGTGTAGGGATTGGATATTGCCTCCCAGTTGTTTCCATATCTGGTTCTAGGATGGTTTTGACTGACACAAAGCTGGACAGCCCATAGAATTCCTAACAGCAGCCACAGCAGGTCCAAGGGACCTCCAGGACACAGAAGAAGCAGGGAAGCAGCAAAGAAACCCTAGACAGAGATCACCAGAGAACGCATGGTTCATGGCAGTAGTCAAGATCAGAATCATTTAACACATCTCTTCAACCAGTAGAGCATCAACAGAAGGAGAGAGAACCTTAGGAAACAAGTCAATTAACGTCAGAGTCTCAAGGACCAGCTTGGGATACTGACTGGTGAAGCTGAGAGGCCTGGCCTTTGAATGGGCATCCCATAGGATAGTCCAGGAGGAAATATACGAAAATGTCACAAAAATAACTGCGACCAGGCAGTTACTGTGACTTTCCACCTACATATTATTCAGACTTCCATTACTGCACCGAAGCAGAGCAGTGGTTGCGGGGGTGGTCCCTGCTTGCCATTACGGTAAGCGGTGGATAAGAAATTTTAAAAAAAGGGCCCAGCAGTGTCAGCACTGCCCACGTCAGTGGGAGGAATTGACGCCACAGGGGCACAAGGCAGTTAGTGGTGCACACAGAAGTGCGCTGCAGTAAAGGTAGGTTGGGGGGTGAGGGATGGAGGATTGCGGGCCGGGGGCATGGGGGCAAAAGTGATCTATCTGATCACTGTTCCACACCGTATTTGGAGTTGACATTTTTGTTGGCGGAATTACGAGCGGTTCAGTGATCACATAGATTCATCCAGAGACACTTCTGACATCTTTCAACAGCAGGCTTCAGATGCAGGGCAGAGGACTATATGGTTCCACCAGTCTAATTGTTCAAACATTGACAAGGTTCTTCTGTGGCCCAAACAAACTATCAGGGCATCACCAGGAGATGGCTTTGGCTGGTTGTCCTGGACGGCAGTTTCTGGGTCTTCAGTGCAGACACCTCTTCTTTCGAATCTTGGCTCTAGTGGTTTACTTGTGAAGGAACTAACCCACATGTGATTGATGACAGAGCAAACTGATTTAAAGTCTGTACCAAACTTCAGGCATCATACCTGCCTGATGCAGGGGGCATTTTCCTCCTTTGTTGCTCCTGGAACCTCCTCATGTGTCACACACCACGTGTCTCAAAGAGGATCTTCAGCGAGACAATGTGACAAATCCAGGGAATTCATGCCATCTCCCCAAGGGGAGGCTAGCCCCTTTGGCACTTGGGAGGTGCGCCTGCTAAGCTTAACACCCCCTATGAGGGGGAAGAGGGATCCCGCTGGAGATGACCCACCTTGGAGGACAAGCAATCCCTGCACAGGGATATATCTTATTCTTGTTGGTTATATGGGAATCACATTGTATAATAACTTTCCTTTGTCTCAGATGGGAGAGTGAATGACATACCCTCCCCCTTGCTGTTCAAAGTATAAAGAGCCAATCAGTTTGAGGGCAAAAGAGGAAGGTAGCCTGCAAAACTACAGTGAGACCTCCTCTTAGTAGGTGTGACATGTGGAAGTGAACATCAGTCTGGTGTGGTGGATTCAGCAGCAGCCGAGTTTGCTGAACATTGAGGGTCTGTTTCGAGAGACAGACCGGAGAAGCCCTGACCAGAAGACGAGTGGTGCAACATGTAACTGTTGCCACAACTCTGCAGAAACACAGCGGGAAGAGAGCACTGGCTGCATCAGGTGTGAAACTCTGACAGGCGCGCAACGGAGCTAAGTCCCGGTCAAGTCCCGCTTACCCGCAGCTCCCTGCTGACTGCTCTGGACTTCCCTTGATGAACTTTCAAATTTCGGACGGCGTATACTACAACGCCCAGAAGGTGAATAACTGCCGAACTTTCATCATCAACACGAGCATACACTAGCACATTTTGGCATCTAATTAATACGCCTTTCCTTTATTAGGCTTTGTTTCTCTTTGTGTGGGCGGTGCTATAAAGTACGTTGAGCGCGCACAGCACGTGCGCGCACCGGAGCAAGGTCCCGGTCAAGTCCCGCTTACCCGCAGCTCCTTGCTGACTGCTCTGGACTTCCCTTGATGAACTTTCAAATTTCGGACGGCGTATACTACAACGCCCAGAAGGTGAATAACTGCTGAACTTTCATAATCAACACGAGCAAAAAACGAGCACATTTTGGACTCTAATTAATACGCCTTTCCTTTTTTAGGCTTTGTTTCTCTTTGTGTGGGCGGTGCTATAAAGTACGTTGAGCGCGCGCACCGCACTCCGCACCGGAGAAAAGTCCTGGTCAAGTCCCGCTTACCCGCTTTGCTGCGCTTGTCGTAGCGTCTGGCGAAATTACTTAATTTGATTAATTGGGTCAGGATTATTTATCTTGTTTAGCACTGTTACTTTGGAATTAAAATGAAACACAGCATTGCTTCCTTAAAAGCAGGTATGCCCCCAGCATCAATCTCACATTTCTCAAATGATGAAAACCCTGCTGAAAAATTGTCAGCCGCAAAATCCAAGAAACCACGTTTGAGTTCTACTCCTCGTGTGAGTAATGTGAGTTCAAAATTTAAAACAAAAGCGGAAATATTGGCAGGCATGGACATTCGCCCCTTTTGTTGTGACTCTACTCTTCCGACCCCGTTACTACATGTTAAAGCTAACAACGAACCCCCATTTCCCGACCCCATGTCTGTTCTTTCGCTGGATCATAAAATTGACTCAGTGGCACCTGGAATCAAGATGGTAGCGGAGGAAGGCACAACAAAAAAGGTGGTGGAAGCCGCCGTTGTTCCAGTTGGCTCTGTGACCTTTGCCAAAGAAAATGTGCCCCTCACAGATAGCATTTTGTTAAAAAATGTGTTGACAGGCACCATTGCTCCACCTGTTGAAATATCTGAGCCTGCTATCCTTGTCCATAAGTGATTCTTCGAAAGTCAAAAACATTTTATAGTCCAAATTCCACTCCAAATACCGGGGATGTGCCTGTCATTGATTTGGACTATAATGCTACAGCTTTTTATTCTTACACCCGTTCAGAAAATTTGTCCAAATCTCCTATCTTGTTTACAAATGTCAGTGTGGTTCAGTCGGTTGCTAATCTGTCCTTTATAGCCCCTACCCCGCGCAAAATTCCCACCCAGAACATCAAAGAAGCAGGGCTGATTGATCCTCCTAGTGTAAACACAGGAATTGCCCTCATGTCTATGAACACGGCCATTTTAGCCTTAGCTAAGTTGTTTGAGGCTCTAGTAACAAAGGCAGATTTGCATTCCACTCAATTGAATCAACTACTGGCAGAGCATCTCACACTTGCCAACAAATTGGAAAACTTGTCGAAAGCCGATACTCTTTCAAATAGCAGAAGGTCAATAGCAACCCAGACCTATTTTCCAGCTCCTGCTTCTTCACACGTTTACCAGACTATTCCTTGTTTCTTGAATCCCATAACTGATCATTCGTGTGGCCCAATTGACACACCTGTGGAACACCCTCAAAAAGCTATATATCCCTTGTTTGACTCAAATCCAAACCCCGTTGATAACAGCAAATCGGGATTCAAAAAGCCTCCTTCTGTAAACAAATCTAAAAACATCAAAGCTATGGCCAAACATCCCTCGCAAACTAAACTCTTTGTTAAAAACATTTCCATTCTGGCTGTTAACTCTGTAGTTGCGGCCAAAGCGATTGCTAAAAAATATTCTTCTCAATCGCAAAGCCGGAAAGCTAGCGCCCTCCCAGTTTCGGCAACTCCAGCTCCTGATCATAGCCCACTAAATTACTTGATTCGTGTTGCTTCTGACATGTCTAAAAATGCTCAACAAAAACAGAATTCCAACACATTTCCATTTAATGCGGCACCATCAATGCCTTGCGTGAACAAAGAAACAAGACTCAAGGAATTGAGGCATGCCATTGATGAGTATATGGCACTTAAAACAGCCCCTAGAAGCCTAGCTTTTAGCACAAATGACATAACAACAGCTCCGAAAACTGCTGCATCTGATGTATATCGACCGCAAACAGTCTCACAGAATGCCCCGAACACTGTATCTGGAAAACCTGACCTCCAAGTGCCCGCACAAGTGCCTTTTCTAACCATTCCAACTACATCCTCTCGTGAACCTGTTGTTGCGGGAGACATGGATTTGCTGATTCAGTCTTCTTTGGTTAAGTTCTTTGAGAACTTCGGCTTTTCCCAAACCAAAGCCTGTCCAGAAAACCAACAAAACCCTAAATCTTTGCCACCAACAGGAAATAAGAAGAAGACAACCGTAGGATTTAAGCGTCCGGCGGTTCATGCCTTGACACTTACCTGTTTGCCCGCACCAGCAAAACAATACAATCTTAATCGAGCCTCTGTCCTCGCAATCTTTGGGGAAATTCCAGAGTTAGATGACATTGGAACAATTGACATTGAACTTGTTGAATTTGTTAATCAATCAAACCGCACATCTGTCAGTCTTTGGTTTAATTCAAGGATAGTGGTGAACACCATATGGGCTGTGAAAACTCAATTGTTTGAACTGGGCTTTAAGCTCCAGACCATGGTGGACCCCAAAGACCATCAACCAAATTGTACCCAGACTCTTAATTCAAATCATACTTCAAAACAAAACCAACTATTAACTCCTAAAACATGTAAGTGTAATGCCAAAACAAATCAATGTTAGAATAAGGTTTTGGGAAAATAGGCTGTGTCTTGCATTAGTTGGAATTCTAGCGGTCATAGTCACTTGTTAAATAATAAGAATGTGTGTTTGATCGATCACAATATCATCATGTTGCAAGAAACATGGTTCACTGATGTGCCCTCATGGAACAATTTTGATGTTCTTTTAATTCCAGCAGTAAAAGGTCCGTGGGGTCGGCCCACATCGGGTTTGCTGACAGCGGTTAAGCAGTCCTCAGCATTAAAAATTGAACCATGGTATTCTCCTAATCCGTTCTTACAAATGACAAGAATTTGTGGGGGAATGTTCTCATGTGCCATTATAAATGTTATTGGAACCCCGCGGGTATCTTGGATGACTGCTTTTTGGATTGTATGGATAAGGCCCTTGATATTGTCACACTTGAAGGACTCACGGAACAAATACTTGTAGCTGGTGACCTAAATCTTCATTGTTTGGGTTCTCCACGCAAATCTGAAAGGGTTCGACTTGATAAATGGTCTTCCTTTGTGAAGTCAAGGAGTTTGCTTATGCTGAATGGAGTTCTGCCACAGGATGTTCCTCCGAGGCCAACTTGGAATCGAAACGGGTCTATGGGAATCATAGACTTTATGTATCCCACTGCTCGCATGCTAAATAATGTTACAGCCTTTCAAGTCATTCAAACAGAAGTAAGTAATCATAACATTCTACATATGATTTGGACTTTAACTTCTGATACAAATCAGTCGACCTCTGTATTCTTTCTGGGCTTCTGTAATGTAAATTCTACTCGGAATAGATTGACATGGACTGAGTCTTCGCTGGCAGCCTTTAGAAATCATTATCAATCCGAGTTGAGAACTAGAAATGGGGGCGTTGGCCATGATAATCTAATCTATTATGATCTAATGCAACTTTTTCAACCTGGGTCAACTGCACATAAGCACAGGCAGACTCCTCACTTTCACACTTATGAGCATGAAATAAGAACGAGAAAAGCCGAGTTCCGGGCTGACAAAAGAATTATTGCTAAGCTTCCACCATCTTTGCGCACCCTTGCCCTAACCAACATTAAAACCAAATACACAAATTGGGTAAGAGGCTTAAGAGCCAAGCTTTATCAAATTGATGGGAACAACATGCTGAAAGCCTTGGCTACTAAGAACTCTGCGCAGGTATGGAACATCATAAATCAAGCCACAACAGGACATCAAGTGGCTATTCAGATGAATGATGTAACGGAGGACAGGTGGATTCAATACTATTCTACCTCATTCGCTGCTCCGCCCGATCTGTTGGATATAGCTAGCCCTGGTCCTTTACTACCTTTTCACATTGCATTTGATAGAGATGACATCCTCCTATGTATATCGAAAGCAAGTAAGTCGGGAGCCCCTGGCCCAGACGGTCTTTCGAATAAACATCTTAAATGTTTCCCGGACATTTGGGCAGACATTCTTTTCCTCGTATTTGAAACCATTAATGTCACACAGAAGATTCCTTTGTCCTGGAAACAGTCGATTGTTGTTCCCATCTACAAAAAGGGTGAGCGAGCTAATCCAGCAAGCTATCACCCCATCTCACTCCTTGATGTGCCTGGGAAGATTTACTCTCAAATAATATTAAAGAAGTTGAAAGATTGGGCACTCCGAGATTCCAAAGTAGATCCCTTGCAATCAGGCTTTGTCAGTGGCTTAGGCACCCTTCCTAACATCATAACACTAAATATGCTTAAGTCTAAATATGTTATCAGGAATCAAGTTTTATACTTTGCTTTTATTGATTTCCGTTCAGCGTTTGACTCCATAAATCGTAACTTATTATTTCATAAGTTAAAGATTCTTGGTTGTCCCTCCTCCTTGTTGGCAATCATTATCCAGCTACACACTGAGACCTCTATGCGTGTAAGACTCTCTATTGAGGGTCTTCTCTCTGCAGCATTTACTACCTTTCTCGGATTAAAACAGGGTTGTATCTTGGCATCGTTTCTGTTTAATTTGTTCATTTTTGATATGGGTTTTTCTTTCCTTCAAATACTTTCAGACGCCCCTGAAATAGGTGGTCAGCGTATTCCGTGGCTGCTTTACGCTGACAACTTGGTATTAATTTCACAAACCCCTATGGGCCTGCAGATTTTGTTATCTGCTTTATCTAAATATGCCTCGGAGAATCATTTAACTATAAACACTGAGAAGTCGCAAATTATGGTCTGTAGGCCCCCGGGGAGAGCCAAATTACAAAATGCTGTATGGCACCTGCAACAAAAACCGATGGACATAGTCTCAGAGTACAAGTATTTGGGTTTGTTCATCCAAAACAGTGTGGGTGATTCATGTTACCCAAACAAACTGCGACTAAAATTTATGTCTCTCACATCTCAGGCCAAAATTCTAGTTTACAAGTACGGCAAATTTTCTCTAAATCATTTGCTCCTGTTTTACGAGCAAAAAGTCATTCCCATACTTACGTACGGTGCTGAATCAAAATTATATATTAATGATCAGATGTGGGACAAGCTAGAGGCGACTTTTTGGAGAAAGGTGCTCCACTTGCCAAACTGTGTGCCCATGCCGCTCCTACGTCTCGAACTGGGTATTAAACCTTTATCCAGCAGAGTCAAATGGAGCCTGTGTGCATTCTTTCGTAAGTGTCTGCTTGGGGTCACCAATAACAACATATTAAGCACGGTTGCCAGCTATCTGATCTCCTCCAATCTGTACTTTCCCGTCAAATGGCGTAGTTCAGTCTTGAACACTCTATTAGAAGCTGATATTAAATACTATCAATGGGCATGGATCCACAACTATGAAAACTGTGCAAAGTACAGAGATTTCAATATAAAGATCTTCGGCACTAAACGTCTGGGGCAAATGGCCGGCTATCTTGTAAAGTGTCCTTCGGCAAAAATTAGGAATCAGTTTCTACGCGTAAGACTGAATTTATGGCCCACGAGGGAAGTCCTGGTGAGGCGGAAAATGATACCCGCTGATCAAAAATACTGTCGATTTTGTGAATCTGCTACTGTCATAGAAACACTGCAGCACTTGATAGTAACATGTCCTTATTTAAATGCCTTACGCTTCAAACAATTCACTAAGCTAACAAATTTGCATTTGGCACGGGACGAAGGTGAGACCTGGAGCATTTTAGTAAATAGTCCTAGATTCTCCATCCTAAAGTCCATGGTACACTTCTTGGAAACCATTTTACCAACGGAAATTCATTTTTAAAATGTGCTATTGTTATATCACAAGTCCATATATGCATGTTTGTCTTCCATTTGATATGGGCTTTTATTTAACATTTTTTTATTTTTTTATTTAACATGGATGAATCGTTTTTTGGTTTCCCCTGAGAAGATTTTATATGCACATGTGTTTTTGTGTTTCTTACGCATATATGTAATTTTAAGTTGCCCTCATGTCCCTCTTTGTCCTTCAACATTGTTGGTCCCAATGTGAAGTTTGAATTGTTTATTGAAGTTTGAATTGTTTATTGACTTTATTTTGTATTAACATCTAAGTTTGAAAAGTTGATTGATTTCAGCTAAATCAAATAAATATAAAAAAAATAAAATTAAAAGAAACGCTGACAGGAAAATGGAGAGTAGAGTATATGTTGGCCTACCTGAACACCATCCTGGAGGAGCATCACACGAAAAGAGAAGGTACGCAGTTGCTCCAGGAACCCGGGAGGAGGCCAAAAAGGCCAGACAGACCACAAGGGAGGGTAACCAAAATCAGACCCCAAAGAAGGGCAAATGAAATCAGACCCAATGGCAGAGTAACTAGAAACAGACCTCAAGGTGGGGTAACCAAAGTCAGACTCCAAGTTAGACCCCAAGGTCACACAAGCAATATCAAATGATCTGAAACTCCAATGCAGGGTAACCGAAATCAGATACTAAGTGAAAGATACTAATTAGAGGCTGATCCCCCTACCTGAAGTGGGGAATGCGCAAGAGACATTTGACATCATTTGTTTTGAACTCTAACATGGGATCAAACACATTCTCTTTGACAAAGAGACATTATGGTGGGGTCAGAAATCAGCCACCACATCCTTTGTTTTTGAAGTTAGGCTATTGTTCTGGTCATAGTGGTAGGAAAATTATTCAGGATAGAAGAGTTTTTGCGAATGGCAGACTTTGGCCACTTTGGGTCCTCATGACAAGCATTCTTTTGGCTCATTTTCCTTTCTTTAGGTTAAGGACCAGTAATGTAGGGACAGCTTAGGCTTTGGGAGACAAAAAAATAAAGAAATTCTGTAACCAAAATACCACCAAGTCCATCTTTTGATTCTGACTTACCACAACAATCACCAATGATATCCTTGTTGACTCTATTGGATGGTCTGCAATACTAACACAATATGAGATCCTAGCTCAGGGACAAACTTGCTCCTTGGCACATTTCTGTGGTGCACTGTTTGCCACTGATTATATTTTTATGCATGCACAGAGACCTGCCGTCATGCTCTGGCCCAGTATGTTTGCTCATTGGGACAACACTCGATATAAAACCAAGCCCTCCACTATAACAGGTTTCTGGGCCTTTTATTCCCTCTAATATAGGAACCTGCAACTCAGCCTCAGACACATTCTGAGTACATTTAATTCAAAGAAATAACGCATCCACTCCTCCCTGAGACTGGTCACATTAATGCCACCATTGTCACTCTGGACACCAAGCAACTAGGAGCACTACAATGGCTCAGAAACTCAAAGCAGGCCTGCTCCCAAATCCTAAATAATCTGCACACACTAGGAGCCATGATGTTAAAAAAGGAGACTTTATTACAGTTATACGTAAGCAGGATCAAGCAGTATGAATAGGACACAGATACACTAGGGAACACATCACCAGGCCACCCTCTCTCTAGCCAGCCTCCCACCAACTTTCACTCCTGGAACACACAGCAGAGAACACTCACACCACATTCTATATTAGGAATACTCATGAATAGTAGAGCAGATAGATAAAGGTACATCACCACACCCACCCCTTACAAGAAACAGGAAAATGAGCACATTGAAAGAGACATGCACATAGCCCCAAGCACTGAAACACACAGACATTTCTTCGAGCAATCTTGCTGTTCCACCATTTACAGACCTTGAATACAAACTCCACTCTACATTCAAAACCCAACAACTGTCCTCACATATCCACAAGCAAATGCCAACTGATATTGGGACAACACTACTCAAACCCTGTCACCCATCAAAATATATGAAATTCAATGAGAGGCGACCACTTAAACTAAGCAAAGGATACCACGACTCACCCCTCAAACCCACCTGAGCCATCTAAACAAGAGTTCACCGTACACCATTTAAGGATAGCAATAAAACCATGTGCAGGAGGAACAAAACATGAATCCTCTGGACAATCGTACTTGAACAATTTTCAAAAGCACCAGCAGTGGGGACTCCAAAGCTTCCTCCAATGCATTTAACCACGCAAACATCCATTGTGCGGCCATAATACCCTCTACATGACCCAGTCACTTGGCGCACTCCCTCACTGTGATCATTCTCCAAATGCATTCAACATCAGACCAAGCTCAGGCGTCAGATTCAAGACTATAAAGTCCTCAGAAGCCCACATAACTCCTCAGCCAATATGGTAACAATAAGCACAAAACCTTTGGTATCCAACACCTCTTGAAAACCTGATGTCAGAAACAGTTTAATTTCTTGGGTGTCCAATATCCACATAAACAGCCTGTGTCACCAACACCCCCATAAACAACCTGGGTGTCCAACACCTCCAATACTAGGGTGTCCAACACCACTAAATGACCTAGGTGTCCAATACCTTCATAAACAACCTGGGTGTACAACACCTCTTTAAATGCTCATGGGTGTCCAACACTGCAAACCCAACATGAGTGTCCAATACTCTGAAGCGGCACGTAGGTAGTGCATAGCACACACTAACAACAGCTGCAAGCGAATCAGTAAAACCAGAAAGCACACACCTACTTCAACATACACAGCTACCCCCAACTGGACCCATTGTTTGCTAGGCCATGACCCCAGTTGCATACACATACACAAGACATACATGTATCTCCACCGATTTAATTAACATTAAGTAGGCAACTGCCAAGACTATGGAACCTCCTCCCTGTCAGCATCAGACTCGCCCCCATGCTCCTACAATTCAGAAAAGAAGTCAAGACCCAACTCTTCAAGGAGTATCACCTCCTCAACACCTCTGCCATCATGGGGCCCCTCGCACCACCTGACACGTTCAACGCCACCCACCCCTCTGCTCCCCGCCAACCAGTACAGCTGTAGCCCTCCTAGGTACCCTTCTGTATCCTACTCCTCGCTGTATATCTGTTCTGTTGTTTCCTCTGAAATGCACTTCGTTATGGATCTGTACTGTTGTATACCTCTGTAAAGCACTCCATTATGTATCTGTATTTTTGTACACCTCTGTAAAGCACTCTGTTGCTTGTCGAAGCTATGTCTGTTCTTAATTAATATAATAATAATAATAATAATAATAATAATAATAATAATAATAATAATAATAATAATAATAATAATAATAAAAAACAATGAGGTGGGCTGGATTGGCTATTATTGCTATTAGCACGGCCGTTGCCAATCTGGTAACCCAGGAGTGCTGACAGCAATGTTTTCGTGTGAATGAATGGGATTCCTCACAGCGTCCAATTCATTAATACAAAATACTTACACAAGGTGGCTCATATGGTGCGGGAAACAGGGCTCCAACCAGAGCCCCTCTTCCATTTCACTGGCATTGGCAGCCAGCAGGCTCATCAGCGATAGCCTAAAGTTTTCCGCCTAAAAACAGATACTATAGGCCTAAACGAACCAACAAGTTGGCAGACTCTGGCAACTTTGTAAACTGAGACTCCCTGAATGCCCTTGTCTGCACACGTACATTCCTGAATGCCCTTAATGACATGTGTATGCTTTTGATTGCTTGAATATGCCATGAGTCTTCTGTAGTACACAATATGTAACCATACATGTATGCTTTTATGATACTTACCTGGGTTTATTACTGTAGACACTCTATCTGCATATTACTTGCATAGATAGGATTTGCCTTGTGGGTCAGACACCCTGGAATCTCGCTCTAAGTATAGGATATTTATATGAATGAATATACAAAATGACAAAATCAATGGGCAAACAGGGCAACGCCTGAGACATTTTACCAAGTGGGGCTTCCAGTTTGGGTTTACCTGTCTACGTATTTATAATGTGATTAATACACTTGTCCATATGGTAACTCTAACCTGAAAAGCTTCTCTGTCTAGACATCATTGTGACAATCAGATGTAGGCAAGCACATTGTTACCCTTGGCTCCCACCATTTGGATATATTACTTGCATTCGTGCTTCATTCCAATGTTTTAATTACTCCACTTCGTTTGTGTATTTCTGAAATATTTCCCTATGTCTGGGTTATCCTAGGAGTCACATAGATGTGAACAGCCGACAACGTTGTGGCCGACTTTTTCGACATCTAACGCCTTTGAACAAAATCATGTAACACCCAACAGTCTGTTTGTGTCCATGTAGCCAGTTTTCCGGCAGCATGCACTCACTTAACAAACGGCACATTTGTTTAGCCTGTACCTCAGGTCTGATGGTTATTTAACTTACTTATGAGAATAGCTCATTTTGCTTCCCTGCGTTCTTATGTTTACAAACACTACTCCTCTCCAAGATGGTGCCAGACTATTATACATCTGATAGTCCGTTTTCTATGTCTAGCGAGTCGCCCCGATTTGGACCATAATGCTTGAGCCTTCCAGCAACACGCATACACTGCAAACTAACTGATACAGGTGTGCGCTCCGGATCCTGGAAAGCAACAGCTCCGAGGGACCCTTTACATTAGCAAGAGGTAGGCATTTAATTTCACTCTCTTTTACTCTCTTTAGCCCGTAGTTTCTGACGGGCCTTCCCCAGTGATTTAGGAAACATTCTGTCAGACTCACACCACACGATCTGGACTCTGACTACCTTCCAACGTGTGGTTCGGGCATATATTGCCCTGATATATATATATATTATGGTTAAGTTGCTGCTTCTATAGGAAGAGCCCTTTTTGGGTGGCTTATAACTTCGCTCTCTCTGGACGAATCCTCAACAAACTTTGCAAAAAAAGTATATGGGTCACTCTGAATTTTTTTGCAAAGTGTGGTGATGTTTGGTTCAGGGAGGGGCAAAGTTATAAGGGGGGTCCCAAAACTTCTTTTTTCCCATAGACTGAATGGGGAAAAAACTTTGCTCACGTCTACAGCCCAAACCGCTGGACGGATTTTCACCAAATTTGGACCAGGAGCATTTAGTGAAAATCCGTCCAGTAGTTTTTTATAAAATGAGCAAAAAATAGGTCAAAAAGAATTAGTGATATCTATGTTCGGTCCGCGGACACACTTCCCTGTTCGCTCCGCGGACAGTGTCCTGATTGGCCAACCGGCTTGCGTCATGTCCACGGACATGCAACGTGTTCGTTGATTGGACGGTGAAGAGTGTGAAGCCCATCAGATTTTCAGGAACGCCCGCCATCTTGGATTCGCGGACGTCCGCGGACAGCGCAGTGAAACTTTGTTGAAAAATACTATTTAGTGTGTTGTTGTGTGAAAGTGTTTGGGGAAGGTGGGGGAGTAAGAGATGGGTTAATGCTTTATTTATTTACGTGGTAGACCCCCCTGTTGTGTTTGCTTTGTCCACGGACAACGCAGATGTTGTAAAATGTTCTAAATAAACAAAATAGGGGTGTTCTGAGGACACTACGCCTGTCCGTATTGTTCGCAAGCAATCTGAAAGTGTTCTAAGAACACTGGCAGTGTCCTGAAACGTTCAAAAATAAACGAAATGGGTGTGTGCTGAGGACGGTAAGCCTGTTCGTTTTGTTCGCAGGCAAGTTGAATCTGTTCTAAGACCACATCCTGTGTCCTGGGATGTTCGTCAATAAATAAAATGGGGGTGTCCTGAGGACGGTATGCTGTCCGTTCTGTTCGCAAGCAATTTCAAATTGTTCTAAGAACACATGTTCGCAAGCACGTTCTAAGTGTTCTTAGAACACATTATGTGGCCTGGGATGTTCGTAAATAAACTAAATGAGGGTGTCCTGAGGACGCTATGTCTGTCCGTACTGTTCGTAGGCAAGTTGAAACTGTTCTAAGGACACTCTTGATGTCCGAGGACATTAAAAGTGTCCATATGGCATAGTTAAAATGTTTGACTCTATGCGTGTGATATGCTGCGATGGTTGTAGCTAGGGCATAGTGTCTTGGGAGCATATGCCCTGGCCACAACTACCGCAGCATATCACACCCATAGTGGTTTATAACTTTGGGATCCAAGAACAAATTTATAAGTAACAAAGTTATACGCCATTATGGGTGTGATATGCTGTGGTGGTTGTGGGCAGGGCCTATAGTCTTGGGTGCATGGACAAGATCAAATTTATAGGCAGCAAAGTTATAAGTCACTATGGCCCTCATTACAACCCCGGCTCTAAACCATGGTGCTATTAGCACCATGGTTGGTGCCGGTGTTGTAACGAGTCCGCCATGGTGGAATGGGGAAATACCGGCCCATTCCAAGGTTGGCGGGGTGGTATTTCCCCATTTCACCATGGCCCTTCCCCATTGCCATTTTTGCCCCGTAGGGCTCAATGGGACTGGGGAAGGCGCTAAGTACAGTACCGCAAATTGTGGTACCGTAATTAGTACCGAGGTCCCTTTGCGGCACCCTACTTTAATGGCTGGTAAAACCAGCCATTAAGGTCGGGTCCCGCAAAGGGACCTCGTAATCAGGCGTTAAGGGTTTAAAGGCGCCGACACCGTTTACGGCGCCGTTAAACCCTTAACGCCAGGGTCGTAATGACCCCCTATGGGTGTGATTTGCTGTGATGGTTGTACTTAATATAATATACTTACTGTCTGGTTTAGTAACTGGAGTACATGTATTTCTTTTTTATTTCTGTGATAAAAGAAAAGATCATGTTAGTATTGGTATTTTGTAACAACTTATAACATTGAATAATCAACATTTCTTTTTTAACCCTCATATTTAATAGATTACAAACCAATGTACTGTGTCAATTTGATCAGTTTCTGTGTTTGTTGCTAAAATCATTGGGTCTGTGGGAGAAAAAAAAAATCCATGTTGGATTTAAAAAAAAACCCTTTTTTTGATATGCTACAGTCTATTTGTTTGTTTTGAGTGTTCACTTGTTGTTTCTGTCTAATGCTCTATATATTGGCTTGTTGCAGGTTTTTGGAGCAGTTAGATACCTGTTGACATAGTCTAACAGACTATTTTTTGTTATAATGAAGTGGTATTGATTTATCTGTTTGGTTATTGAAAATGTTGGGGTAGTTAGATACCAGTTGGCATATTCTGTTTATTTTTTTATATAATTTAGTGGTATTTATTTATCTGTTTGGTTGTTGTAGAATCTTGAGGCAGTTATATATCTGTTGGCATATTGTAACAGTTTATAGTTTTCTAATAGAAGTTTAGTTAATGTTTAAGTACAGTTTAGTTAATACATTTTAGTTTTAAGAAATTATAATGAAGTGGTATTGATTTATCTGTTCGGATATTGTAAAATTTCGGGGTAGTTAGATACCATTTGGCGTATTCTAACTGTCTGTTTTTTGTTATAATGTAGTGGTATGATTTATCTGTTTGGTTATTGAAAATCTTGGGGTAGTTAGATACCAGTTGGCGTATTCTAACTGTTTATTTTTTTATATAATTGAGTGGTATTCATTTATCTGGTTAGTTGTTGTAGAATCTTGGAGCAGTTATATAGCTGTTGGCATATTGTAACAGTTTATAGTTTTCTAATACATGTTTAGTTAATGTTTAAGTACAGTTTATTTAATACATTTTGGTTTTAAGAAGATTAAATAAGCATTTGTAAGATTTGCAGGTAATCTCTGCTTTAGAGTAATGGTGCTATCATTACATTCGAACCATCCACAATTCTTTTTCTATATGGAGTATAGTGACCTGCATTGGTTGTGGCTCCTGTGTGGTAGATTATACCTATTGTTGTGAAGGTTTTCTTACCAAGTGATACTTGACCATGTGTGAATCCAGTCAGCTTGCAGTCGCTTTTGGTATCATCTGCATTGTAACGTAGAAGCATTAGTATTACGTATTTACTATGTGTTTGTATTAGTAAGGTGGAGCGATTATCCGAATTGCAAGTAGTACATAATCTACCATGGTTTGCATTTTGTACAAGTTGCTGAAATGGAACAGATTCACAATTAGTTATTGATACATACACAAAGCGCTCATTGGGGATCTGTTCTTGTGTCACATTGTTGCAGAGAGTGCATGTATGTTTCCACATGTATGAAATCTGAAAGATTTCATTTATAGGTATGTTTTTGTTTTCCAGTACTTGTAGTAAGTACATTAGAAATTCTTGTGGATCTTCCTGTGAGTTTATAGTGAATTTCACCATTCCAGCACAGTAGTCCAATTTTTGTCTTATTCCATAAACACTGTACGTGTTGTCAGGAGTGTTTGTTGCGTTTCTATGAAGTACTAACATTTGCAAACACAATTGGTCTGTACTGTGTAAGTAAATGTTGTCAACTATTGGTGGTAATTGAAATAGAATTTTCATTGCTACATTTGCATAGCAACTTACACCAATTACATTTGAAAGTTTAAATGGACCAGATAGTTCTGTATCTGAGTGCTTTTTTTGGAGTTTGTCTTCCTTCTTTGAAGAAGTACCTGGTTTACTTTCCCTAATAGGTTCTTTTTTGATTGTGGTACTTGATGAAGTATAAGTTTCTTTTAATCTCTTTGGAGGATTTGCAGTGACATCCTGTTTGATTTCATTTTCTTTTAGAACATTTTACTTTTGTGGAATAGGATATGTTTTACAATGGGGGGTGTATATTGAACGAAGTCTATTGTATTCTGAAATGCAAGGAATATCAGCGTTTACTTTACTTGCATCAAAGTTGATTAGAAATAGACCGTCAAGTGTAAGTAAGTGTGACAGTGCTTCGTAGCTCATGCCTTCTTTAAAGACTGTGTTACCAATGTCTATCAATGCTTTGTCTAGAGTAAGACCTTGTGATTTATGAATGGTTACTGCGTATGCAAGAGTTAGAGAAAATTGTTCTCTTCGTACATACATGTCTTTGAAGAGACGGAATCGAGCTGTTGAGCGTCCTATCCTTTTCACTTCTGAAAGTTTGTCAAAGAGAATATTGACAAACTGAATGTTGTTGTCACGTGGGTATGTTTGAAAGCCAACAACTGTACCCAGTGCTCCATTAACTAGGCCTTGATCCACGTCAAGGTTACGTTTAAGCATTACTCTGCAATTTAAGGATACTTTTAATATTTTTTCCAATCCAGCTGTGTTGGACTATTTAGTCTCAATTTGGCTTGCTCACACATGGATAGTGTCATACCACGCATGTCTAGTTTGTATGTGGCGCTAATTTCATTATTGGTTGCATTTCTTTTTTTAACATTGTTTCATTGAATTTGAAACAGCTTGCAAGAGTTGGTATTAAGGCTATACAATTGACATTTTTGTGGGCTAATCGTTCCATAACATCCGTAGCACCTGCATTATGGCCATAAAGTGCATGAATGTGCCGGGTTTTCAATATTGCTTGTGCTTCTTGAGATAATATACCAACTCTAATACTTTTTAAGATGTTGGCATAAGTGAGATCTGCAGATTGCTGCATGTTTTCTGTTAATTCTCTGTATTGGAAATGTTGCAATATGTTGACATTTCCAATGTTGCCAACAGTTTTACGGCAGCGTTTGTGTCCTAAGGTTTTAAAAATAGGCTCACCTTTCACTGGTGTTAATTGAAGAAGATCTCCGAAATCAATAATGTGTTTTCCTCCAAAGAGCTCTTATTACGCTCACCTGGCTCCCACAGGGGCGTCGGTTGGACCCGGACGGCTGCGGTCTCCACCAATGAGATGCGTAGTGCAGAGATGACTGACTGGACTTGCCCTGCGAATCTTGTCTGCTTGACCCGTAGAAGTATTCTCCCACAAGTGGAGAGATGGATTGAGACACCCGTGGATTCAAGTGATGGCACCCCCCCACAGTTCTCCCCACTTATCACTCCGAAGTGCCCTTTCAGCAATCTCACCTTATACTCTTGAAAGATGAGCTCTCCATCCTGCATGGATTGCAGGGGCGCTTTGATACCAGTTACTTCACTGGTTTGAAGGCGTGGGAGAGTTCCGGAGAGTATTGACTCTGAGGTTCCTGGATAGGACTAGTAAGTATCAAGTTCATAGAGTTCAATTAGTCCGATGTTCACTCTTGTTCCCCCCTTCCTTCCTTGACTTGCAGTTGAGTTTGTGAGAAGATGCGCTCGTGGTAGCTGGTGGCGCTCAGGTAAGAGTCTGTATTACCCGACGCTGTCCGGTAAATGTTGCACATGTTTAACGTGTTGTTTTCTCTCTCTTTGCAGGTGCGGCACATGTGGAGAGTTATAGAATAATGCCTCCGGTGGTAAATCAGGTAAGTCTATGGTGATAAGAGTTATATTTGTTGCTTCTCTCGGCTCACCTTGTTGTTTTCTTTTGTCGCCCACGTGCCGGAGTTCGGTGAAGAAATGATGGAGGCAGCGCCAAATCGGAAGATGCTGCGAGGACTGGAGAGTATGCCGCGGGGCTGCAGCTGGAGATGCGACGCGTAATGAAATGATGTTCTTTCCAGGTCCGGAGGCGAGATGGATCCGGAATCAGGTGAGGAATCTGAAAATAGTTTGTTTTCTAACCTTGTCCTTTTCTTTCCTCTTGTTTTTAGGAGCTACAGATTCGAGGCGCGCATGGCAGAAGAATGGATGCTGGCTGCAGGCACGGTGAGCGTTACGCTGCTGGATGCAGAATAACACGAAGCGTGTGCTGCTGTTCAGGCGTGGTTTAAATAGCCTCCAAAGTAGTTCCAGGTAAGAACTCCCCCAGAACCACGCCCAAGTAAAAAAATAGTCCCTGTGATAAAATAGTCCTATCCTGGCCTCACGTTGGCTTGGACTCACTTGCAGCATGGTCTGCATCAGGTAAGTAAAGTCTATGAGCCTGGTGCCTAAGGCGCCAGGACTGATTCCTATGATGAGGCTGGCGCCTAAGGCACCAGGACTGAACCCAAACAGCCCCCAGCCAGGGCTGTTGGGGTTTTAATAAGTGTCTGGATGCCTGCTCCCGGAGCTGATGGGCTTGGTCCTGATGCCTGGGGGTAGGCATCATGACACTCTTCGTAGTTTGTTTTGAGTACTTCTTGTAATCTGAGGTGAATGAAGGCCAACATTAGAATGGAGACCATGCTCACTTCATCTATTAGTAGCATTTTCATTTGTTTTAATACTCGTAGTTCAATTGCAGCTTCTGTAGAAAGTTTGTAATAGTTTAATTTGCTTTGGTGTTCTACTGGCAGGAGTAGTAATCGGTGTAAAGTGACACCGCCTATGTTGTAGGCAGCTAAACCTGTGGGGGCAGTGACAACAGCTGACAGTTTGTTGTTTGTCAATTGTTGAAGGAATTTACTGATGATTTTGATTAGGAATGTTTTGCCAGAACCAGCTTCACCACTGACGTACAGTAGTATAGGTTTGTAATTTTGGCAGGTGCATTCTTTGTTTTCATGTTGTACACCATGTTCAATTTCTTTTGTTACTTCTTCAAAAATGCTATGTTGTTCATTGTTTAGTTTTGATTGTAGTATAGTTAAGTCTTCTTTATCTTCATACTGACACATGGTGTTTTCTACTTCTGTCATAGCTAATTCAGCGTCATTTGTTATTAGTGGCTCTACCAGTGGTTCTTGGCTTCCTGTTACAGAAGGTTGACTACTGTCAGGAGTGTCCTTATCTAGTTTGGCTTGCAGTTCTTCTTCGTTTTGCTGTTCATGTGCAACATTGTTTTGTACTGTTTACATCAGTTATAGTGCTTTCATTTGCTTTGAAAGTGTCTTCATAGGAGTCATAGTTATCTAGTATTTCTTCTTCTTTTCTCCATGGTTTAAAGAGCTGTAGCAGGGACATGTAATATAGTTCTTTATGTTGAGGAGTCTTTAATGACAATTTGATATGATTAATTAAATTTGGTTTGGTGAGTTTTACTAAGCTGCCTTCCCAATTTGTCACTCTGTATCTACCTTTTTTTCATCAGGTTTTATATTATTTTTGTATGTGAAGTTTTGGGCTATGTGGTATAGACACATGGTTTCCAAAGTGGTACTTCTGTTTGGGTAGTATGTGTCCAGCAAATTGTTTTTTAAAATGTCTTGGCTGTTGGGAACATGTTTGGCTATTGTTTCTATATCTTCGTATGGTTTTAGAATTTTTTTTCTAGATTTAGCAGGACCAAGACTTAGCCATACTATATTTTCAGATTTTCCATACAAAGTACCAGTTAAACGATCTGCTGCTTCATAGGAGCCACATTCTCTATGGGAGAGCATTTTTATGCCAAAGCTGTATAATTTTTTAGACAGTGTTTTGTCTGATGACAGGTCATTCCAGAGGTCTTGTAGCTCTGTTTTTTTCTGCTTTGGTTATGTATGCTGTAACATATCATGCAACTGCAGTGGAATTGTCTACAATGTGTTGCATTCCATAAGTGGGCAATGATTGCATTGTAATCATTGATATATTTTTCTTCTTCTGTTCTTTTTATGTGATATATATTTTTAGGTGATTTACCTTTAACACTATGTCTAACTGAAGTCATGAAGTTGTTCACTTGACCTGTTTTTGTAACCGGTCTAGGGAAACCAAAGCAGCATTTGGTGTAGTATTTCCCTTTGTTTTTGTATTTGCAGCTTCAATATTTTTCACATTTGTGTCTTTGAAATTCTAAAATGTGTGCTTGAAGATCACTATTTGTTGCTTCTGATGGAATTTGACAAGTGACATATTTTTCAATAAACTGTAAAACAGTGGCGTCACTGTCTTGACCAAATTAAGGAGCATCTTTAATCCATAAAAGCATGTGGATATGAGGTGCTCCTGTGGCTTGGTATTCTTTTCTCCAAAAGAAGTGTTGCACTTCTCCAAGGGGAGGAGCAGTTTTATTACAAATAAAGTGTAGCATAGCAATGAAGCGATGGTGAAAATATCTTGAAACATTAACAGGATCTAGAGAACAAAGTGCTCCAGGTGTTAGTATATCTATGTTTGTTTTGTTTTTGTTTGATAGGTGTAGGAAATCATGTAAATCTTCCCATGCATATTCTGCACAATTTAATGTAATAAACCAAGTGGGTGGGCCAAGGTTTCTTATACAACGTACATCTCTGTGATGTTGAAACCAGTATTCTTTAGTACCACGCATATTTCCTAATAGATTTGTAATATTTGATTGTAAAACCTCATCTTTTTGTTGCACTTTTTGTAATAATTGTGTAGCTGACATATTTTGAAAGTGGGATCCTTATTTTAATGTGTGTGCAACTCCGTAACATAAAGTTGCTAGTTCACTTTCAAAGAGTAGGTGGAATATGTATTCCACATTTTGTTTAAATCTGGGATCTTCAGAATACATCCGTAATGAGCGATATTCTGATGCTGTTATTTGAATAGGTATATCATCGTACCTTCCTTCTTTGCCAGTAGGAAAAAGTAGAGGAAAAGCACATGCTTCTATACTTTTTTCCCATATGCTGATTGGTGATCCTTTTGTTTGACGCATTTGGCACGTTTCTAGTGCATCTTCTACAGTGTCATTAGAATGCAATGGGTGAATTGTATAATGGTCTAAGGTATTGGATATTGTAGCAGGATCTAGAAGCTCAAATTGACCAGCTTCTTGTGTCTCTTGAATTATTTTAGTGGTATCCTTCAAGTTTCTTCAGTATTAATTTCTTTGTAGTATTCATTATTGTCTTTTAGTTATTGCAAAGTTTGTCTAACTTTATGTAAATCTACCAGTTGTTGCCAAATATTTTTGTCTTTTGTAGGTACACCATCTACTAAGATAATTAAAGATTGCTCCATTGGACGTTGCACTCCTAGAGTGTGCACATTTTCTTTTAGATCTAATGGTAAATACACTTTTTTCCACGAATATCTTTCACTAATTCAGAGGGAGATAATTTTGCTGTTTTTGGTTGAAGGCGTATTATTGCTTGAAAGGGGTGCACTGTTTGAATGATGATGCTCTCATATAAATTGAGTTGTTGTAGGGGTTTTGGTTGTGGAAATAATTCCAAATTATTTGTGATAGCACATGAAGGAGTTTGGTTGTTGTCAAGTTTTGTAGTGCAGTAACGGCAAAGTATTAAGGGGTCAGTTATTTTGTATTTGTTTTCTGCTATAAGGTAGAGAGCTAATTCAAACCATTTAGAATCTTCATTGTCTTCTATTTTATATGTTAGGTCTACAATTTTTGTGTTACTTTTATAGAAAGTTCTACGGCAACATACACACATATGGTTTGGTACTTCAGCAGATGTACTTAAATGTCAGTATTTCTTTTTTGTATGTGTGTAGTAGAAGGTTGTCATGCATAGAATTGTTGCTATTTTGCTTTAAAGCTATTTCATTCTGTAAGTGGCTTTCACTTGCAAAATATTTTTTCTGGATATAGTCGATTTCTTCAAGTAGGTCCTTTGCTGTACCATGTAGAAGAATGTTATTTAAATTGGCTAGTGCTAAAGCAGGACTTTTAGCATAGTACAGTTTATAGACTAGATTTCTTATAGTTGAATGATGTGTTGATATCATTTTGTTATACTGGAAGGTGGTTTTGCAAGTAGGTCCTGAAATGCAGGCCAATGAATGTCCTTCTAGTCCTGTGTACTTGCACACTGGACAGGTATCCATATTTTGCAGTAGTTTAATTTTCATTTTGTCTTTGCCTTTCACATATTGATTGCGGAATTGGTGTAAAGACTTGAAAGATTCTTTGGAAATGTTACACATTGACGTGCATGGCCATTTGTATACTAGACGTTCTGATTCAGTTGAATGGAGAGGTAATTCTAAGTTTTCTGGGGATATTTTTGTAAGCAGTATTTCTTGTTCCATTATGGTATTATTAACTTTTTCATAACCTTGTCCACTGCCATGTATGGCAATTGTATTTGTTTGCTTTTGTTTGTATGCTTCTTCATTAAAGTATGGTTCTGTGCTCGTATTGTGACTCCATTCATCTCCACAGATACTTAAGAAGTTATTTCTGTTGACATTTCTTTTATTGAGAAGTCTTTTTTGTAATTTAGTCATTAGTTTTGTTAGTGGTTTCATTTTGTTTTACACTAAAATAAATAACTTTCTTTTGAGAAGGATTGCACTGTCTATCAACGCTTCCAAGATTAATTTCCTACAATAGGTTTTAAGGATTGAGTTTGATTTCTCTCCTGTTTTTATAAGATTTTGCAGGACTCTGTGATGGAACATTTTTGCTAAAATACTTTTTTTGGTATGCTTAGTTTGCACTATATCAAGATTTATAGGAGCAGTTTTATCTGTAGCGGTTTTGTTAATTGTTTTGTGGTTTGTTTTACATTTTGATAGAGGAGGCAAAGTTTCTGTACTTGAAGCTTGTTTTGTTTCGCTAAATGACTGTATTAGCTGTTTTGTTGTAACTTTTTTTACAAATTCTGCTAGAGATTGATGCTTGTTTTGGACACTTCTATTTTCATTTCCTCTCTTTCTGCGTTGCTTTCTATAGACATTCTTTAGGGTCTGCTGAAAAAAATAAAGAAGGTATGGGTTGGGGTGTTCTTAATGTATGTTTGTTGTTTGCATGAGTGTGTGAGTAAGATAATAAAGATGTATGTAATGGTGTATGATTGTGCATTGGGCAACTACAACTAGTTGGGATGGCTATTCTTGAATTTATGTGCTACTAAACTGGGGTTCAGATGATAGTAGAAAGTAAGCTGGTGATGTGGGGAAGTAGAAATAGTGAATCTAATGGTATACAATTAAACGGTTGTTTGTTCTATAATATCAAAATTCTAGGGGTTGAGTTGGGTTATTTGTGTGTTGAAAACTAAGAAATTGTGTGTCATTCTGCCTGTAAATCGCTGTTTAAGAAATGGGGATTTGTAGACAGAATGGTGCACAATCTCTATTTTTAGACACAGAAATAGCATGAATTAACCTTACAGTGTGTTTGAATAATAGTAAGAATAATATGGTGGTTTTCAACTTACTTTTTTTCTGAAATGAGCAGGTTTCTTCTTAGTTGTTCTTTGTACTTCAAATTCAGCTGCTTCTTTTCATGAGAATGGTCTTCACTGCAATTGTAAAGGAAACAAATAAGGAATTTTGTTTGTATATAGCATTGTTTTTAATTTAGTCATTGATTTTTTTAATTGACATTGACCCTCTGAGCCTTCCTCAAAATCATGAAAACTATCTTATTCACATAAGATGCGTTGCACTAGTTGAATACATATCATATGTTCTTATTGCATAAACTGTATTGTAATGACTAACTGTACCAACCAAAATATCATTAGTATGCCTTGTGGAATTTATAATGTAACACTGAATACCACTATTTTTGTAACTAAGCTCTTGCAAGTAACAGCGCCTCAATGCCATGGGCTTCTTGCAGAGTATATAAATATAAGTAAATGCATCTTTATATTTTTGTACAGGTATTGTTGCTTGATTTTTGAACATACTGTGTGCATGCAATTTTGTTTGAGTATGTTAACTCTCCATATTGTACTTTAAATATGTTAGTTCAACATACTTTGAAAATGTGTGTGTAAAAATAAATTAAATAGCAGATAGGTTTGGAAGTGACAGTTGATTTTAGGAGATGGACAAAATGACAGTAAATTCATTTTATAGATTATACAAGCTAAAAGTCAGTTAATCTGTTTATATGAATTTATAAAAATTGTACATGTAGTATATAGAAAATATGCATCCCTGTAGTTTGTGTTCATGCATATGGATATGCATGCAGCTGCAAGTAGAAATCTTGGAGACTTGTACAGTATTTCTGGTAGAAGGTGCTTTCCAATGATATGACACTTGTACTCAGAGAGATTAACAGTACATTTAAAGTGCTGATCTATGATGATGCAGTTAGATGTAGAGGTCTTGGATGTGATTGGTGGATGTTCATGTGACTTCTTAGCAATATCCAATGAGGGAATGGCACAGAAAGTGAAAAGGAAATGGTAGAAGGACGGTTCAGTTTACGATATGTCTGCGGATATGGTGGTAGTCCGCGAACATTGGGTGTTACATCCGGGGATTTTTGGGTTGGGGAGCCATGCAAATGAGAATGAGCAGAGAAAGGGATTGGTCAGGAAAGTTTAGTGGGTGTGTTGTGCCAGGAGAGAGTTTCTCATATACTCTTTTTGCTGAGTGAAGAACAGATAGCTATGGCTGTGTGTTTCAAAAAACAGATTGTTTGGATTTTGGGAGACTCGTGGATACATTGGTTGAAGGTGCATGCAGAAATCTGTGGAGTAGCTGTAGATCTTGGATTCCCACATGTGGAAGTGCACTGGCATGGAGTACGTGGAATGAAGTGGTTGGACTTGCTACCTTGGAATGAAGTGGTTGGAGACAGAGTAACATTAAGACATAATTGTGATTCATTGTGGAGGGAACCGTTTAGGACATGTGTCTGGAATTTCTTTGCAATTTTGCAATGAAAGAAGGACTTTGGAAGGTCATGGACATGTTACCAAATTCTCAAGTAATTTTTTCACGGATTGCGCAGAGACAAATGTGGCTTCGTTCTTCTGCATTTGGTCCACAAATGGAGAAAGCAAGGTGCAATGTCAATAAGGCTGTTTGTGCCTTTCTAAGAGATTTTGGCATGTCCTCTTTTCACAATGAAAATATTATGTTTCGTAGTACACACATTTTTCGCAGAGATGGAGTCCATCTTACTTATGCTGGCAATCAGATTTTTTTGAAAAATGTACAAAATGCATTGCAACCTTTTTTGGAATTACAATACAGCATCCATTTTATTGAAGGTGTTGAGCATTTCAAATTTTTCAAACACAAATAAACACCACCAAAGGCTCTTTTCAGAGCCACCACTTCCTCCCAGATAAAACTGCAATGGTTATGGTAGGGTAGCACCCCAAAATTTTAGATGTCTGTGGACTGTCCGCGGACTTCTAAAAAATACACAGGGTCCTGCTTCATTTATTTTCACTTCTATTTTTTAACTGTAAAAGGCAGCTTTTTTTTAATTTTTGTTGTTTTATATTTTATTTTGTTTTTATACAAGACAAGGAGAGGAGGGGAAAGGAGGGTAAAGGGGGGACACCAACCACAGGGATAAGAAAGGGCGAGCTGAGAGAGGAAGATGGAGAGTGGGTTTCACTTGGGTAGTGAGCAGACCTTCTCGTGCTCTGAAACTATAGCCTCAAAAGCACTACGAAGTCTCCCCCCCCTGCATAGTACTGCGTTGCAGTACATACAAACAACTGTGACCCTCGAAAGGTAAGGGTCATCAGCATTTCGTATGGCTTGTGAGGCAGCATGAGGAATACACTGTCCCACAGGAGTGTTCCTTGTGGTGACAGGATCGGAAACAGAGGATGAAGTAGAGGAAGTCAACCTGCTACTCTCCTCGCAAGGTACAAATTTGCGAACGGCCCCCGAGTGGAATGACTTTAGGTGTCGCTTCATGGTAGTTGTCCCAAAGCTGTACGAACCATGCCTCCCGCGACTGAGCACCATTTTGCACTCATTGCAGGTGACTTGGTTCGCGCATGCCTTAGGACCATTACCACGAATGGTAAATAACCGCCACACCCAAGACTCACGCCGAGTGCTGGTAGTAGGGACTTCCACTACCTCATTCTCATCATCCTCTTCTTCCTCCTGTGCATCCTCACTCCTGTTCCCCTCTTCAGGCCCTTGGGGCGGCGGTGGTGGTGGAGGGGTTTGGGGTGGTGCTGAGGCAGATGCAGCACCAGGTGGCAGTAGTGGAGCCACGGATGCCATCAAGTTCGCGAAGGAAATCTGCAAATTGGTAGCAAAATTCGCTGTGCTCTGTAGGATAGCCAGAAACACAATGAGAATGAGCTCTAGGGTGTGGTCTTTTAAAGGGGTGCTTGTGCGCAGTTTGTGGTCATGCGCGCTGTCCGCGGACAGATAGAACAGAAAAAAGGGTTCAAAAAGTCACAAAAAGTATGTAGAAACTCATGATTACTATGTGGGACTTGTTCTATGGTGAGTTTTTGTTGGAAAATATTGTAGTTTTAAATTGTTCGGGGACACAAACAGTGTTCGCAATCAGAACATACGCTGATCGTGGGCGCAGTCACATGATAGCTTTGCGAACATGTCCGCGAATGGAGCGGGTGTCCGCAGGACACCAAATGCACTGAAACTATTTTGCGCATGCGCGTTGGTGTTCTACGGACAAAGTTCGGGTCCTGAAGTGATTAAAAGTGTGTCACAAGTGAAATGAACAGTTACGGACAGGCGTTTGTTCTTAGAACAGTTTCAACTTGCCTACAAACAGTACAGACAGGCATAGCGTCCTCTGGACACCCCCATTTTGTTTATTTACGAACAACCCAAGACACATAATATGTTCTAAGAACACTTTCATCTGGCCAGCTAACAATATGGAGAGCGTCCTCAGGACACCCACATTTCGTCCATTGACGAACATTTCAGGACACTGCGTGTGTTCTTAGAACAGTTTCAACTTGCCTGCTAACAATACGGACAGACAGAGCGTCCTCAGGATACTCCCATTTTGTTTCTTTATGAACATTTTAGGAAACAGCCTGTGTTCTTAGAACAATTTGAACTTGCCTGTGAACAATACAGACAGGCATAGCGTCCTCAGGACACCCCCATTTTGTTTATTTACGAACATCCCAGGACACATAATATGTTCTAAGAACACTTTCATCTTGCCAGCGAATAATACGGACAGCGTCATCAGGACACCCACATTTCGTCCATTGACGAACATTTCAGGACACCGCGTGTGTTCTTAGAACAGTTTCAACTTGCCTACGAACAGTACAGACAGGCATAGCATCCTCAGGACACCCCCATTTTGTTTATTTACGAACATCCCAGGACAAATAATGTGTTCTAAGAACACTTTCATCTTGCCAGCGAACAATACGGACAGCGTCCTCAGGACACCCACATTTCGTCCATTGACGAACATTTCAGGACACCGCGTGTGTTCTTAGAACAGTTTCAACTTGCCTGCGAACAATACGGACAGACAGAGCATACTCAGGACACTCCCATTTTGTTTCTTTATGAACATTTTAGGACACAGCCTGTGTTCTTAGAACAATTTCAACTTGCCTGCGAACAATATGGACAGGCATAGCGTCCTCAGGACACCGCCATTTTGTTTATTAACGAACATCCCAGGACACATAATATGTTCTAAGAACACTTTCATCTTGCCAGCAAACAATACGGACAGCGTCGTCAGGACACCCACATTTCTTCCATTGACGAACATTTCAGGACACTGCGTGTGTTCTTAGAACAGTTTCAACTTGCCTACGAACAGTACAGCCAGGCATAGCGTCCTCAGGACACCCCCATTTTGTTTATTTACGAACATCCCAGGACAAATAATATGTTCTAAGAACACTTTCATCTTGCCAGCGAACAATATGGACAGCGTCCTCAGGACACCCACATTTCCTCCATTGACGAACATTTCAGGACACCGCGTGTGTTCTTAGAACAATTTCAACTTGCTTGCGAACAATACGGACAGGCATAGCGTCCTTAGGATACCCCCATTTTGTTTATTTAAGAACATCCCAGGACACATAATATATTCTAAGAACACTTTCATCTTGCCAGCGAACAATACGGACAGCGTCGGACACCCACATTTCATCCATTGACGAACATTTCAGGACACCGCGTGTGTTCTTAGAGCAGTTTCAACTTGCTAGTGAACAGTACGGACAAGTATAGTTTCTTAGGACACCTTCATTTTCATTTCTTTTTGGACCTTCTGGACCCCCGCGCTGTCCGCGGACACCTGAATTGCTTTTTTTTATAAAAAAAACAAGAAATGAATTAGGACACAATATAATAATTTTACTGTATTTTACATGTATGTTAAATTTATGACAGAGAAGGTGAGGCAGAAACTGAAACAAAAACAGGAGAATTAGGGGTTTCAATAGGATTTATATGAGATGAAGAAAGGATGGAAGTCTCATCAAAACATTTTGGTTCATGGAGAGGGTTTGGGGATAATTGACTGGGATATGGTGAGGGGGGACAGGTACATGTGGGACAATGGTATGTAGTTGTTTGTATGAAGTGATCCTCCACAAAGTTTTTTAAATTATTAAAATTTGCCAAGAGTAGGTCCATTTTTTCTTCTATGTGCTGAAGAGTCTTATCCAATACAGCTTTTTCATTAGTATTTTCAATTTTTGCATGGTCTGTACAAAAAAATGTATATGGTAAATGTATATAAAATGATATAAGTGCCAAGGACGAGGAATCTTGTCTTTGGGATTACCTCCCCAGTGCTCGTCCTTGGCACTTAAGGGGTCAATGAAGGAGAAAATATTAGAAGGCTTTGCATGGTGAAATACTGAAATCACCAAAAAAGGCCTTGGCACTGGTGGGGGGACCCATGGCAGTTAAAAGGTTAATTAATTGGTTTATGTAGTAAAGTGTCTACTATTAGATTCACTATCTTCTGACATTTCCTCACTTGGGAAATGCTCCTCTAGACATTTCCGTGAGAAAAAAAAACATAATATCATTCTTTTTTGTATGTAATACAGAAAGTTTACAAATATATGAGTAAAATGTAGTACACTTACTATTTCAGGTAAGGTGTGTTCTGAGTGGTCTGTAGATCTGCTGTTGCTCTTAGTTGTGGAGTTTCTGTGAGGTAATCATGTTGGAAGCCTATCTTTCTTCTTTTGGTATATTCCATTTTAGAAAATATTGTATTTAAATGAATGATTAGTGTGTTATATATATGGGTTACACTTCTTATTCATTACTACATATAATGTGTATGTGTGCTGGTTTGTGAATTTGTAAAATGTTCATATGTTATGATATAACAATTAAACATACCCCCCCAGACTTTTTGGGTAGTGGTGCTGTTGTCCGAACATGTCAGCGGACATTAAAAGAGTTCGCGAACATCAAATTCAGTAGAGGGGGTTCAGTATGTTCCATATTACATGTACATAAAGTGAGAGATATTATTGTAAAGTTGCTCTACTAAAACTTAACTTTTGTTAAAGGGACGTTATGGTTAAGTTGCGCTACTAAAAACCTATGAAATTCAGTGAAAAAACTTTGTTAAAGGCACGATATGGTTCCAAGTAAAAACTGAAAAACCCCTGAAATTTGCCAGTTATGGTAAGCTAAGCAACCATAACTCACGCCACCACTGTGCACTGCTAAGACTAACACCCACGACATCAAATATGACATATATGACAAATATGACATATATGTGTGTATATATATGTGTGTGTATATATATGTGTGTATATATCTATCATATATATATATATATATATATATATATATATATATATATATATATATATATATATATATATATGTAGTTATGGTTAAGTTGCTGTTTCCATAGGAAGAGCACTTTTTGGGCGGCTTATAACTTCGCTCCCCCTAGACGGATCCTCACCAAACTTCGCAAAAAAAGTATTTGGGTCACTCCGAATTCATTTGCAAAGTTTGGTGAGGATTCGTACTGGGGGGGCAAAGTTATAGGGGGGGTCCCAGAACTGTTTTTTTTCCCATAGACTGAATGGGAAAAAATGTTTGCTCGCGTCTACAGCCCAAACCGCTGGACGGATATTCACCAAATGGACCAGGAGCAGCGGCTTGGTCCCAAAAGTGTGCTTTTGCAAATTTGGTGAAAATCAGTCCAGTAGTTTTTTTTTAAAAATGACCAAAAAGTAGACAGTGTCCTGATTGGCCAATTGGCTTGCGTGATGTTCACGTGATGTTCACGGACATGCAACGTGTTCGCTGATTGGACGGCGTGGAGCGTGAAGCGCATCAGATTTTTGGTAGCGCCCGCCATATTGGATTTGCGGTCGTCCGCGGACAGCGCGGTGAAACTTTGTTCAAAATTTGTATTTAGTAGAGTGTGTTGGTGTGTAGGAGTGTTTGGGGAGGGTGGGAGTGTATGGGAGTGTATGAGATAGGATGAAAGTTGTGTTTTTTATATGTTAGACGTTCTTTTTGTGTTCGATTTGTCTGCGGACATCACGGGTGTTCTGAAATGTTCTAAATAAACTGAATGGGGGGGTGTTCTGAGGACTCAATATGTGTCCGTTTTGTTCGCAAGCAAACTGAAACTGTTCTAAGAACACATGCAGTGTCCTGAAATGTTCGCAAATAAACAAAATGGGGGTGTCCTGAGGACGCTGTCCGTATTGTTCGTTGTCAAGTTGAATATGTTCTAAGAACACTCGCAGTGTCCTGAAATGTTCGCAAATACACAAAATGGGGGTGTTCTGAAGGCGTTGTCGAACACTCGCTGTGTCCAGAAATGTTCGCAAATATGAATGGGGGTTGTGGCTGACAAGTTGAATGTGTTCTAAGAACACTCGCGGTGTCCTGAAATGTTTGCAAATAAACAAAATGGGGGTGTCCTGAGGACGCTGTCCGTATTGTTCGTTGTCAAGTTGAATGTGTTCTAAGAACACTCGCGGTGTCCTGAAATGTTCGCAAATAAACAAGATGGTGGTGTTCTGAAGACGCTTCTAAGAACACTCGCGGTGTCCGGGGAATGTTCGTAGGGTATGTCCTGAGGACGGTGTCCGTATTGTTCTCTGTCAAGTTGAATGTGTTCTAAGAACACTCGCGGTGTCCTGAAATGTTCGCAAATAAACAAAATGGGGGTGTTCTAAAGACGTTTCTAAGAACACTCCCGGTGTCCTGGAATGTTCGTAGGGGGTGTCCTGAAGGTGTAGTCTGTATTGTTCGCTGGCAAGTTGAATGTGTTCTAAGAACACTCGCAGTGTCCTGAAATGTTCGCAAATAAACAAAATGGGGGTGTCCTCAGGACACTGTCCGTATTGTTCGTTGTCAAGTTGAAAGTGTTCTAAGAATTATCGCGTATTTGCTTATAACTTTGGGTGAAAAACAAATGTATAAAGAACAAAGGTATTAGATACTATGGATGTGATATGCTGCTATGGTTCTCCTTATTATTGTATACTTACCGTTTGGTCTAGTAACCGGAGTACATGTATTTCTTGTTAATTTCTGTGATAAAAGAAAATAGCATGTTAGTATTAATATTTTGTAATGACTTATTACAATGTATAATCAATATACTTTTTTTTGTTGGACCCTCATATTTAGTAGATTACAAATCAGAGTAATGTGCAATTTGCTCAGTTTCTGTATTTGCTGCTAAAATCATTGGGTCTGTGGGAGAAAAAAAAATCCATGTTGGATTAAAAAAAAACCTTTTTCTGTTATGTTACAGTTTATTTATTTGTTTGTTTGTTTTCAGTGTTCACTTGTTGTTTCTGGCTAATGCTTTATACTTTGGCTTGTTGTATTTTTTTGGAGAAGTAACATATTATTTATTTGTTTTGATATTATAAAATTTTGGAGCAGTTAGATACCAATTGGCGTATTCTAACTGTCTGTTTTCTTTATATATTTTAGTGGTATTGATTTATCTATTTGGATATTGTTAAATTTTGGGACAGTTAGATACCAATTGGATTATTCTAACTGTGTATTTTTTGGTCTAATTTAGTGGTATTCATTTATCTGATTAGTTGTTGTAGAATCTTTGAGCAGTTAGATAGCTTTTGGAGTATTCTAACAGTTTATATTTTTTTAACACAAGTTTACTTAGGGTTTAAATACAGTTTAGTTATCAAATTTTGGTTTTAAGAACATCAAATAAGCGTTTGTAAGATTTCCTGGTAATCTCTGCTTTAGAGTAATGGTACTATCTTTACATTCAAACCATCCACATTTCTTTTTTATATATGCAGTGTAGTGCCCTGAATTGGTTGTGGCTCCTGCGTGGTAGATTATACCTATTGTTGTGAAGGTTTTCTTACCAAGTGATATTTGACCATGTGTGAATCCAGTCAGCTTGCAGTTGTTTTTGGTACCATCTGCATTGTAACGTAGAAGCATTAGTATTATGTATTTACTATGTGTTTGTATTACTAACGTGGGGCGATTATCTGAATTGCAGGTAGAGCATAATATACCATGGTTTGCATTTTCTACAAGTCGCTGAAATGAAATGGATTCACAATTTGGTATTGATATACATATGAAGCGCTCATTGGGGATTTCTTCTTGTGTCACATTGTTGCAGAGAGTGCATGTATGTTTCAACATGTATGAAATCTGAAAGATGTCATTTATAGGTATGTTTTTGTTTTCCAGTACTTGTAGTAAGTACATTAGAAATTCCTATGGATCTTCCTGTGAGTTTATAGTGAATTTCACCATTCCAGCACAGTAGTCAAATTGTTGTCTTATTCCATAAACACTATACGTGTTGTCAGGAGTGTTTGTTGCGTTTCTATGAAGTACTAACATTTGCAAACACAATTGGTTTGTACTGTGTAAGTAAATGTTGTCAACTATTGGTGGTAATTGAAATAGAATATTCATTGCTACATTTGCGTAGCAACTTACACCAACTATATTTGAGAATTTAAATGGTCCAGGTAGTTCTGTACCTAACTGCTTTTTTTGGAGTTTGTCTTCCTTCTTTAAAGAAGTACCTGGTTTACTTTCCCTAATTGATTCTTTTTTGCTTGTGGTACTTGATGATGTATTAGTTTCTTTTACACTCTTTGGAGGATTTGCAGTGACATCCTGTTGCATTTCTGTTTGATTTATTTTTCTTTTATAACGTTTTACTTTTTGTGGAACAGAATATGTTTTTAGGTGGGGGGTGTATAGTGAGCGAAGTCTATTGTATTCTAAAATGCAAGGAATATCAGCGTTTATTTTACTTGCATCAACGTTGATTAGAAATAGACCGTCAAGTGTACGTAAGCGTGATAGTGCTACATAGCTCATGCCTTCTTTAAAGACTGTGTTACCAATATCTATCATTGCTTTGTCTAGGGTAAGACCTTGTGATTTATGAATCGTGACTGCGTATGCAAGAGTTAGAGAAAATTGTTCTCTGCGTACATACATATTTTTGAAGAGAAGGAATCTAGCTGTTGAGCGTCCTATCCTTTTTACTTCTGAAAGTTTGTCAAAGAGTATATTGACAAACTGAATTTTGTTGTCGCGTGGGTATGTTTGAAAGCCAACAACTGTACCCAGTGCTCCATTAACTAGTCCTTGGTCCACGTCAAGGGTACGTTTAAGCATTACTCTGCAATTTAAGGATAATTTTAATATCTTTTCTAAGCCTGCTGTGTTTGAGATTGATTTTTCTATACTATTTAGTCTTGTTGTGGCTTGGTCACACATGGGTAGTGTCATACCATGTACATCTAGTTTGTCTGTGGCGCTAATTTCCATGATTGGTTGCATTTCTTTACTTAGCATGATTTCATTGAATTTGAAACAGCTTGCAAGAGTTGCCATTAAGGCCATACAATTGACATTTTTGTGGGCTAATTGTTCCATAACATCTGTAGCACATGCATTATCACCATAAAGTGCATTAATGTGCCGGGTTTTCAATATTGCTTCTGCTTCTTTAGAAAGTATACCAACTCTGATACTTTTTAAAATGTTGGCATAAGTGAGATCTGCAGATTGCCGCATGTTTTCTGTTAATTCTCTGTATTGGAAATGTTGCCAAAGGTTGACATTTCCAATGCTGCCAACAGTTTTACGGCAGAGTTTGTGTCCTAATGTTTTAAAAATAGACTCACCTTTTACAGGTGTTAATTGAAGCAGATCTCCAAAAACAATAATGTGTTTTCCTGCAAAGAGCTCTTCATAGTCTTTTTTGAGTACTTCTTGTAATCTGAGGTGAATCAAAGCTAACATCAGGTTGGAGACCATGCTCACTTCATCTATTAGTAGCATTTTCATTTGTTTCAATACTCTGCGTAATTCCATTGCAGCTTCTGCAGAAAGTTTGTAATAGTGTAATTTGTTCTGGTGTTCTACTGGTAATAGTAGTAATCGGTGTAATGTAACACCACCTATGTTGTAGGCAGCTAAACCTGTGGGGGCAGTGACAACAGCTGACAGTTTGTTGTTTGTCAATTGTTGAAGGAACTTACTAATGATTTTGATTAGGAATGTTTTGCCAGAACCAGCTTCACCACTGACGTACAGTAGTTTAGGTTTATAATTATGGCAGGAACATTCTTTATTTTCATGTTTTACACCATGTGTAATTTGTTTTGTTACTTCTTGAAAAATGCTACTTTGCTCAAAGTTTAGTTTTGATTGTAGTATAGTTAAGTCTTCCTTATCTTCATACTGACACATGGTGTTTTCTACTTCTATCATAGCTAATTCTGCCTCATTTATCATTAGTGGTTCTCCCAGTGGTTCTTGGCTTCCTGTTACAGAAGGTTGACTACTGTCACGAGCGTCCTCATCTAGTTGGGCTTGGAGTTCTTCTTCGTGTTGCTGTTCATTGTGCAACATTGTTTTGTACTGTGTAAAGTTTACATCAGTTATAGTGCTTTCATTTGCTTTGAAAGCATCCTCATATGAGTCATAGTTATCTAGTAATTGTTCTTCTTTTCTCCATGGTTTGAAGAGTTGTAGCAGGGACATGTAATATACTTCTTTATGTTGAGGAGTCTTTAATGACAATTTGATATGATTAAATTTAGTGAGTTTAACTAAGCTGCCTTCACAGTTTGTTACTCTATATTTACTTTTTTTTCATCAGGTTTCATATTATTTTTGTATGTGTAGTTTTGGGCTATTTGGTAAAAACACATGTTTTCCAAAGTATTACTTCTGTTTGGGTAGTATGTGTCCACAATAAATTGTTTTTTAAAATGTCTTGGCTGTTGGGATCATGTTTGGCTATTGTTTCTATATCTTCATATGATTTTAGAACTCTTTTTCTAGATTTAGCTGGACCAAGACTTAGCCATACTATATTCTCAGATTTACCATACAATGCAGTACCAGTTAAACGATCAGCTGCTCCATATGAACCACATTCTCTATGGGTGAGCATTTTTATGCCCAAGCTGTATGATTTCTGAGATACTGTTTTATCTGATGACAGGTCATTCCAGATGTCTTGGAGCTCTGTCTTTTCTGCTTTAGTTAAGTATGCTGTGACATATCGTGCAACTTCAGTAGAATTGTCTGCAATGTACTACACATCTATGTTTGCATTCCATAAGTGGGCAATGATTGCATTATAATCATTGATATATTGTTCTTCTTCTTTTCTTTTTACGTAATATGTATTTTTAGGTGACTTACCTTTAACACTATGTCTAACTGAAGACATGAGGTTGTTCACATGACCTGTATTTGTAACTGGTCTAGGGAAACCAAATCCGCATTTGGTGTAGTATTTCCCTTTGTTTTTGTATTTGCGACGACAATATTTTCCACATTTGTGTCTTTGAAATTGTAAAATTTGTGCATGAAGATCACTATTTGTGGCTTCTGATGGAATTTCACAAGTGACATATTTTTCAATAAACTGTAAAACAGTGGCATTACTGTCTTGTCCAAATTTAGGAGCATCTTTAATCCATAAAAGCATGTGGATATGTGGTGCTCCTCTGGCTTGGCATTCTTTTCTCCAAAAGAAGTGTTGCACTTCTCCAAGGGGAGGAACAGTTTTATTACAAATAAAATGTAGCATAGCAATGAAGCGATGGTGAAAATATCTTGAAACATTAACAGGATCCAAAGAACAAGGTTCTCCAGGTGTTAGTATATCTATGTTTGTTTTGTTTTTATTTGATATGCGTAGGAAATCATATAAATCTTCCCATGCATATTCTGCACAACGTAATGTAACAAACCAAGTGGGTGGGCCAAGGTTTCTGATCATACAACGTACATCTCCATGACGTCGAAACCAGTACTCTTTAGTACCACGCATATTTGCTAATAGATTTGTAATATTTGATTGTAAAACCTCATCCTTTTGTTGCACTTTTTCTAATAATTGTGTAGCTGTCATATTTTGAAAGTGTGATCCTGATTTTAATATGTGTGCAACTCCGTAACATAAAGTTGCTAGTTCACTTTCAAAGAGTAGGTGGAATATGTATTCCACATTTTGTCTAAATCTGGGATCTTCAGAATACATCCGTAATGAGCGGTATTCTGAAGCTGATATTTGAATAGGTCTATCATCATACCTTCCTCCTTTGCCAGTAGGAAAGAGTAGAGGAAAGGCACGTACTTCTATACTTTTTTCCCATATACTGATTGGCAATCCTATTGTTTGACGCATTTGGTAAGTTTCCAGTACATCTTCTACGGTGTCATTACAGTGCAAAGGATGAATTGTATAATGGTCTAAAGTATTTGATATTGTAGCAGGATCTAGTAGATCAAATTGACCAGCTTCTTGTGTTTCCTGAATTATTTCAGTTGTATCTTTCAAGTTTTCTTCAATATTAATTTCTTTGTAATATTCATTATTCAAACCATTTAGATTCAAACCATTTAGAATCTTCATTGTCTTCTATTTTGTATGGTAGGTCTACAGTTTTTGTGTTACTTTTATAAAAAGTTCTACGGCAACATACACATAAATGGTTTGGTACTTCAGCTGATGTACTTTTAAATTTTAGTATTTCTTTTTTGTATGTGTTTAGCAAAAGGTTGCCATGTGTAGAATTGTTGCTTAATTGGTTTAAAGCTATTTCATTCTGTAAATAGCTTTCACTTCCAAAATATTTTTTCTGGATATAGTGAATTTCTTCAAGTAGGTCTATTGCTGTACCATGTAGAAGGATGTTATTTAACTTTGCTAGTGCTAAAGCAGGACTTTTAGCATAGTACAGTTTATAGACTAGATTTCTTATAGTTGAATGATGTGTTGATATCCTTTTGATATCATGGAAAGTGGTTTTACAAGTAGGTCCTGTAATGCAGGCCAATGAATGTCCTTGTAGTCCTGTGTACTTGCGCACTGGACAGGTATCCATATTTTGCAGTAATTTAATTTTGATTTTGTCTTTGCTTTTTACATATTTATTGAGGAATTGGCATAAAGATTTGAAACATTGTTTGGGAATGTTACACATTGACGTGCATGGCCATTTGTACACTAGACGTTTTGATTCAGTTGAATGGAGGGGTAATTCTAAGTTTTCAGGGCATATTTTTGTAAGGAGTACTTCTTGTTCCATTATGGTATTATTTACTTTTTCATAACCTCGACCACTGCTATGTATGGCAATTGTATTTGTTTGCTTTCGTTTGGACGCTTCTTCATTAAAATATGGTTCTGTGCTCGTAGTGTGATTCCATTCACCTCTGCAGATACTTAAGAAGTTCTTTCTGTTGACATTTCGCTTATTGAGAAGTCTTTTTTGTAATTTAGTTATTCATTGTGTTAGTGGTTTCATTTTGTTTAACAGTAAAATAAATAACTTTCTTTTGAGAAGAATTGCACTGTCCATCAACGCTTCTAAGATTAATTTCCTACGATAGGTTTTAAGCATTGAACCTGATTTCTCTCCTGTTTTTATAAGATTTTGAAGGACTTTGTGACGGTACATTTTGGCTAAAATACTTTTCTTGGTATGCTTACTTTGCACTATATTAAAATTTGAAGAAGTAGTTTTATCTGTAGTGATAGCTGATTTTCTGTTAATTGTTTTTTGGTTTGTTTTACATTTTGATAGAGGAGGCAAAGTTTTTGTACTTGAAACTTCTTGTGTTTCACTAAATGACTGTATTAGCTGTTTTGTTTCAACTTTTTTTACAAATTCTGCTAGAGATGGATGCTTATGTTGGACACTTTTATTTTCATTTGCTCTACTTTTGCATTGCTTTCTACGGACTTGACTTTTGGTAGGCGTTCTTTAGGGTCTGTTGAAAAAAATAAAGAAGATATGGGTTGGGGTTTTCTGGAATGTATGTGTGCTGTGTGCATGAGTGTTTGAGTAAGATGATAAAGATGTATGTAATGGTGTGCAATTGTGCATTGGGAACTACAACTAGTAGGATAGGTATTCTTGAATTTATGTGTTACTAAACTGGGGTTCAGATGACAAAAAAAAAGTAAGCTAGTATTGTGGAAAAGTACAAATAGTAAATCTAATGTATACAATTAAAACAGTTGTTTGTTCTATAATATGAAAATTGTAGCGGTTCAGTTGGGTAATTTGTGTGTCCAAAAATAGGAATTTGTGGGCCATTCTGGCTGTAAATCGCTGTTTAAGACATGGAGATTTTTGGACAAAATGGTACACAATCTCTATTTTTAGGCACCGAAATAGCTTATATTAACGTTATAGTATGTTTGATTAATAATACAAATATTATGGTGATATTCTACTTACTTTTTTTCTTAAATTAACAGGTAACTTCTTAGTTCTTCTTTGTTCTTCGAATTCGGCTGCTTCTTTTCAGGAGACTCGTCTTCACTGCAATTGTAAAAGCTTCAAATTAGTAACTTTGTATATAGCGCTGTTTTTAATTTAGATATTGATTTTTTTAATTGAAATTCTCAGTGCCTTCTTTAAAACCATTAAACTAATTTATTTACATAAGATACATTGCATCAGTTCAGTACAAATGATATGTTCTTAATGAACAAATTGTATTGAATGACTAACTGTAGCAAAAAAAAATATCTTTACTATGTCTTGTGAAATTTATAATATACCAGTGAATACCACTATTTCTGTAAGTAAGCTGTTCTAGGTAATAGCGCCTCAATGTCATGTCTAAATTAAAGTAATAAGTAAATAAATAAATCAAAACAAAAAAATATGAAATTGTATAAGTATTTTTTTAAAGATTTAAACATAGATTGCGCTTGCATGCAATTTTGTTTGAATATATGTAGTCTATATATTTCATTTAAAAAATGTTAGTTTAACATGATTTGAGTGTGTGTGTATAAAGAAAGTAAATAGTATAAAGGTTTATAAGTGATAGTTGATTTTAGGAAATTGAAAAAATACAGTACATTCATTTTACAGATTACACAAGCTAAAAGTCTGTTTGAAAATGTGTTCATCTACTGTACAGAAAATATGCATACCTGAAGTTTGTGTTCATGCATATGGATATGCATGGAGCTGCAAGTAGAAATCTTGGAGACTTGTACAGTATTTCTGGTAGATGGTGCTTGCCAATGATATGACACTTGTACTCAGAGAGATTCACAGTACATTTGCAGTGCTGATCTATGATGATGCAGTTAGATGTAGAGGTCTTGAATGTGATTGGTGCATGGTCATGTGATTTCTTAGCTACATCCAATGAGGGAATGGCAGAGAGAGTGAAGTGGAAATGGTTCAAGGGCTGTTCATGTTACGATATGTCCGCGGACATGGCGGTAGTTCGCGGACATCGTGAGTTACATCCAGGGATTTTTGGGTTCAGAAGTCATGCAAATGAGAATAAGCACTGAAAGGGATTGGTCAGGAAAGTTTAGTGGGTGTGTTGTGCCAGTAGAGAGTTTCTCAGATACTCTTTTTGCTGAGAGAACACAAGATAGCTATGGCTGTGTGTTTCAGAAAACAGATTGTTTGGATTTTGGGAGATTCGTGGATACATTGGTTGAAGGTGCATGCAGAAAGCTGTGGAGTAGCTGTAGATCTTGGATTCCCACATGTGGAAGTACACTGGCATGGAGTACGTGGAATGAAGTGGTTGGACTTGCTACCTCTCTGTGCTACTTTGGAGACAGAGCAACATCCAGACATAATTGTAATTCATTGTGGAGGGAACAGTTTAGGACATGTGACTGGAATTTTTTTGCAATTTGCTATGAAAGAAGGACTTGGGAAGGTTATGGACATGTTTCCTAATTCTCAAGTGATATTTTCACGGATTGCGCAGAGACAAATGTGGCTTCGTTCTTCTTCATTTGGTCCACAAATGGAAAAAGCAAGGCGCAATGTTAATAAGGCTGTTTGTGCCTTTCTAAGAGATTTTGGCATGTCCTCTTTTCACAATGAAAATATTATGTTTCGTAGTACATACATTTTTCACAGAGATGGCGTCCATCTTACTTATGCTGGCAATCAGATTTTTCAGAGAAATGTACAAAATGCATTGCAACCTTTTTTGGAATTACAACAACCATTTTGAAGTAGGTGTTAAGCATTTATAATTTTTGACTTACAAACACCTCCCAAAGGCTCTTTTCACAGCCACCACTCCCTCCCAGAGAAAATTGCAATGTTTGTGATGGGGTAGCAACCCAATTTTTTAAATGTTTGCGAACTGTCTGCGGACTTCTAAAAAATACAAAGGGCCCTGCTTCATTTATTTTCACTTCTATTTTTTAACTGTGAAAGGCGGCTCTGAAAAGAGCCTTATTTTTTTTTGATTTTTGATATTTTGTATTTTATTTGGTTTTTTATACATGACACACTAGGAGAGGAGGGGAAAGGAAGGTAAAGGGGGGGACACCAACCACAGGGATAAGAAAGGGCGAGCTGAGAGAGGAAGATGTAGAGTGGGTTTTATTTGGGTAGTGAGCAGATCTTCTCGTGCTTTGAGATGACAGTCTCAAAAGCACTACGAAGTCGCTCCCCCCTGCAGAGTACTGTGCCACAGTACATACATACAACTGTGACCCTCGAAAGGTAAGGGTCATCAGCATTCTGTATGGCCTGTGAGGCAGCTTGAGGAAGACGCTGTCCCACAGAGGTGGTCCTTGTGGTGACAGGATTAGAAACAGAGGATGAAGTAGAGGAAATCAACCTGCTACGTTCTTCGCAAGGTACGACCCTGCAAATAGCCCCAGTGTGAAATGACCTCAGGTGTCGCTTCATAGTAGTGGTCCCAAAGCTGTACCTACCGTGCTTCCCGCGACTGAGTATCATTTTGCACTCATTGCAGGTAACACGGTTCGCACGAGCCTTAGGAACATTCCCATGAATGGTAAATAACCGCCACACCCAAGACTCACGCCTAGTGCGGGTAGTAGGGTTTTCTTCTACCTCATTCTCATCATCCTCTTCTTCCTCCTCCGCATCCTCACTCCTGTTCCCCTCTTCAGGCCCTTGGGGAGGTGGTGGTGGTGGAGGGGGTGGGGTGGTGCTGAGCAGGTGCAGCACCAGGTGGCAGTTCTGCAGCCAGGGATGCCATCTCGATGGTGTAATCAGCAAGTTGCTGGAGAAATAGCTGTGCTCTGAAGAATAGCCAGAAACACAATGAGAATAAGCTCTAGGCCGTGGTCCTTTATAGGGGTGCTTGCGCGCGGTCCGCGGACATGCGTACTGTCCGCAGACAGATCGAACACAAAAAAAAAAGTTTGAAAAGTTTCAAAAGGTATGTAGAAACTCAGGATTACTATGTGGGACTTGTGCCATGGTGAGGTTTTATTGAAAAATATTATGGATTAATTGAAAATGTACTTTTAAAATGTTCGGGTACCCGAACAGTGTCCGCATTCAGAACACGCGATCAGCGTGGGCGCGGTCATATGATCCGTTCGCGAACAAGTCTGCGAAGGAAGCGCATGTCCGCAGGACACCAAATGCACGGAGATTGGCTAGCGCATGCGCGTTGATGTTCTACGGACACTGTTCGGGTCCTGAACTAATTAAAATTGCGTCACACGTGAAACAAACATTTCAGGACACTGCGTGTGTTTTTAGAACAGTTTAAATTTGCTAGCGAACAGTAAGGACAGATATAGTGTTCTTCAGGACACGTTCAATTTCGTTTATGTACGAACATTTCAGGACACCAATTGTGTTCTTAGAACATTTTCAACTTGCTAGCGAACAGTACGGACAGGTATAGTGTTCTTTAAGACACCTCCATTTTCGTTTAATTACGAACAATTGAGGACACCGCGTGTGTTCTTAGAACAGTTTTAACTTGCTAGCGAACACTACGGACAGATATAGTGTTCTTTAGGACACTTTAATTAATTTTTTTTACAAACATTTCAGGACACCGCGTGTGTTCTTAGAATAGTTTCATCTTGCTAGCGAACAGTACGAACAGATATAGGGGGTAATTCATAGAATTCAGCGCACAAGTGGCGCACGCGGCTGGCGCACAGTGTGCGCGTGCGAATCCCTGCGCCAGCCGCGTACGCCAAAACCCATTTCCGCGCACAACGTATTCATGGATTCCAGCTACCAAAACCAGCCGTGGCACACAGTGGCGCAGCGACCCTGCAGCAGCGCCAGTTACGCCCCCAAGAACGCCTCTCTCACAGGGAAAAGCCATCAAAATCCCCAATCCAGCGCAAAGGGCTGCGCTAACCCTGTACCAGCACGGCAAGCGGGCTACGTGTATCACTGGGGTGCGTGGGAAGTACCTCATGTCATTTCAGCTGGATACGTGCATTTCAGGGGTGCGCGGGAAGTTTCACACGCGATTCCATCAGGGTACGTGTATTTCAGGGGTGCGCGGGAAGTTCCACACGCGATTTCAGCAGGGTACGTGTATATCAGGGGTGCACGGGAAGTTCCACACGCGAATGTCCTGGCTACGTGTATTTCGGGGTGCGCGGGAAGTTTCACACGCCATATCAGCAGGGTACGTGTATTCCAGGGGTGCGCGGGAAGTTCCACACGCGAATGTCCAGGCTACGTGTATTTCGGGCTGCGCGGGAAGTTTCACACGCGATATCAGCAGGGTACGTGTATTCCAGGGGTGCGCGGGAAGTTCCACATGCGAATGTCCTGGCTACGTGTATTTCGGGGTGCGCGGGAAGTTCCACATGCGAATCTCCTGGCTATGTGTATTTCGGGGTGCGTGGGAAGTTACACACGCAAATCTCCTGGCTACGTGTATCTTGGGGTGCGTGGGAAGTTTCACACGCAAAGTCAGCAGGGTACATGTATATCAGGGGTGCTCGGGAAGTTCCACACGCGAATGTCCTGGCTACGTGTATTTCGGGGTGCGTGGGAAGTTTCACACGCGATATCAGCAGGGTACGTGCATATCAGGGGTGCGCGGAAAGTATCACACGCGTTTCCATTGGGGTATGTGTATTACAGGGTTGCGCGGGGAGTACCACACGTGAATTGCACGAGTGGGTCCTCCCAGGTGTTCCCTCTACACCCTCCATGGCCCCTGCAGGTGGCTCACACCACAGGGGCCTACCCTGCACATGTCCTGCAGGCACCCCATCCACCATGGCCATGCCCCCCAGCCAACCCACATGTCAACTTGCACTACTGCCCACCAACGCATGTCCCCCTGCACCCCCAGCCACCAGGGGCACCCTCCACCAGGCCCCCACCCATGTCTCCCACCACCCCCAACCCCCAGCAGTGCAGGGGCAGCCTCTACCAGGCCCCCACCCATGTCCAACTCATGTCCCCACCACCCCCACCCAACAGCACTGTGGGGCACCTGCCAGCAGGCCCCCACCCATGTCCAACTCATGTTCCCCACCACCCCCACCCCCCAGAACTGTGGGGCACTTGCCAGCAGGCCCCCACCCATGTCCAACTCATGTTCCCCACCAACCCCACCCCCCAGCACTGTGGGGCACCTGCCAGCAGGCCCCCACCCATGTTCAACTCATGTTCCCCACCACCCCCACCCCCAGCAGTGCAGGGGCACCCTCCACCAGGCCCCCACCCATGTCTCCCACCACCCCCAACCCCCAGCAGTGCAGCGGCACCCTCCACCAGGCCCCCACCCATGTCTCCCACCACCCCCACCCCTTAGCAGTGCAGGGGCAGCCTCCACCAGGCCCCCACCCATGTCCAACTCATGTCCCCACCACCCCCACCCCCCAGCAGTGCAGGGGCAGCCTCCACCAGGCCCCCACCCATGTCTCCCACCACCCCCACCCCCCAGCAGTGCAGGGGCACCCTCCACCAGGCCCCACCCATGTCCAACTCATGTTCCCCACCGCCCCCACTCCCCAGCAGTGCAGGGGCACCCTCCACCAGGCCCCCACCCATGTCTCCCACCACCCCCAACCCCCAGCAGTGCAGGGGCACCCTCCACCAGGCCCCCACCCATGTCTCCCACCACCCCACCCCCCAGCAGTTCAGGGGCACCCTCCACCAGGCCCGCACCCATGTCCAACTCATGTCCCCACCACCCCCACCCCCCAGCAGTGCAGGGGCACCCTCCACCAGGCCCCCACCCATGTCTCCCACCACCCCCACACCCCAGCAGTGCAGGGGCACCCTCCACCAGGCCCCCACCCATGTCTCCCACCACCACCACCCCCCAGCAGTGCAGGGGCACCCTCCACCAGGCCCCCACCCATGTCTCCCACCACCCCCACCCCCCAGCAGTGCAGGGGCACCCTCCACCAGGCCCCCACCCATGTCTCCCACCACCCCCACCCCCCAGCAGTGCAGGGGCAGCCTCCACCGGGCCCCCACCCATGTCCAACTCATGTCCCCACCACCCCCACCCACCAGCACTGTGGGGCGCCTGCCAGCAGGCCCCCACCCATGTCCAACTCATGTCCCCACCACCCCCACCCCCCAGCACTGTGGGGCACCCTCCACCAGGCCCCCACCCATGTCCAACTCATGTCCCCACCACCACTACCCCCCAGCAGTGCAGGGGCACCCTCCACCAGGCCCCCACCCATGTCTCCCACCACCCCCACCCCCCAGCAGTGCAGGGGCACCCTCCACCAGGCCCCCACCCATGTCTCCCACCACCCCCACACCCCAGCAGTGCAGGGGCACCCTCCAACAGGCCCCCACCCATGTCTCCCACCACCCCCACCCCCCAGCAGTGCAGGGGCACCCTCCACCAGGCCCCCACCCATGTCCAACTCATGTCCCCACCTCCCCCAACCCCCAGCACTGTGGGGCACCCTCCACCAGGCCCCCACCCATGTCCAACTCATGTTCCCCACCCCCCCACCCCCCAGCACTGTGGGGCACCTGCCAGCAGGCCCCCACCCATGTCCAACTCATGTTCCCCACCACCCCCACACCCCAGCACTGTGGGGCACCTGCCAGCAGACCCCTACCCATGCCCAACTCATGTTCCCCACCACCCCACCCCCCAGCAGTGCAGGGGCACCCTCCACCAGGCCCCCACCCATGTCTCCCACCACCCCCACCCCCCAGCAGTGCAGGGGCACCCTCCACCATGCCCCCACCCATGTCTCCCACCACCCCCACCCCCCAGCAGTGCAGGGGCACCCTCCACCAGACCCCCACCCATGTCTCCCACCACCCCCACCCCCCAGCAGTGCAGGGGCAGCCTCCACCAGGCCCCCACCCATGTCCAACTCATGTGCCCACCACCCCCACCCCCCAGCACTGTGGGGCACCCTCCACCAGGCCCCCACCCATGTCCAACTCATGTCCCCACCACCCCCATCCCCCAGCAGTGCAGGGGCACCCTCCACCAGGCCCCCACCCATGTCTCCCACCACCCCCACCCCCCAGCAGTGCAGGGGCACCTTCCACCAGGCCCCCACCCATGTCTCCCACCACCCCCACCCCCCAGCAGTGCAGGGGCAGCCTCCACCAGGCCCCACCCATGTCCAACTCATGTCCCCACCAACCCCAGCCCCCAGCACTGTGGGGCACCTGCCAGCAGGCCCCCACCCATGTCCAACTCATGTTCCCCACCACCCCCACCCCCAGCACTGTGGGACACCTGCCAGCAGGCCCCCACCCATGTCCAACTCATGTTCCCCACCACCCCCACCCCCCAGCAGTGCAGGGGCACCCTCCACCAGGCCCCCACCCATGTCTCCCACCACCCCCACTCCCCAGCAGTGCAGGGGCACCCTCCACCAGGCCCCCACCCATGTCTCCCACCACCCCCACCCCCTAGCAGTGCAGGGGCACCCTCCACCAGGCCCCCACCCATGTCTCCCACCACCCCCACCCCCCAGCACTACAGGGGCACCTGCCAGCAGGCCCCAACTCATGTTCCCCAGCCAACATGTCATCACAATCTAGATCCCTGGTCCCTATGGTCAGCCTCCAAATGCAAAACACCCACCCGAGTATTGCATCCACCCACTCAGAAATGGCAATTACATGACAGAACACCAATTGCAAGTTTCGAAACAAACACATGTCCCTCACATACACCCAATGGGTGTCAGTGAATCTCACAACCCATATCATGATATGCATGAAACCAATGAGATGATACTACACATTGAAGTTGGATAAAAAAATATCTATTAAAGGAAACATAAATAGATTCAAAAATAAAGAAACAGAAATGGGAATGTACAAAAATGAAAAGAAGCATTTCCGTGAAAAAAAGCAAAACCAAAAATCATAATCCAAAGTAATGGTGTCAAAAGTCACTGTCCACAAAAGAAAATCCAATGGGAAATAATAATTGAAAGCCATTGCTCCATGGGTAAATTGTGAAAGAAAAATAAAATCCAACAGTGAACTATGTACAGACGAACAAGCCAGGGTCCATTATCCCAACAAAAGAAATGAAACCTATCTAACAACACTAACTAATAAAATAAACTATATACAAAAATGTGGTCAATGTCCAAAAGGTCCAAAATAAATAAAAAAACAAAGGAAACCTAACACTAACTACATAACTATGTACAAGGGCAGCGGGCTAGTCTGACGGCTCACTTTTGGATGTCCCGGGCCAGGGCATCATCGAACTCCTGCTCAATGTCCCGGAGGCGGTCCTCCTCCATGGCCCCGAGGGTCCGCAGGGCGGTCGACGTGTCCACCTCCAACCCCCTGCGGATTGCCTCGAGGCACTCGGCCCGCTTCAGGGCGCTCCGCATGGAGTTCTCCGCCCTGACCATTGTGAGCCGTGCCTCTTCCGCCCGCTGCCGCTCTGCTTCTATGGCGTGGCCCAACCGCTGCCACACGGAAGACACTCTCTGTCCTGGGTCCTCCTGCCCTCCGGCCGATGCCTGCCCCTCCGATGTTGAAGGCCCCGAGCCTTCATGGCTCCCACCACGTTGCTGCTGCTGCTGTGCCTCTGCCCGTGAACTGCCTCCTGCTGCCTGCACATCCTCCGCCGGCTGGGGTGCAGTTGTTGATGTGGACACCCCTGCTGGACGTCCGACTGCTGGGGTGACCTGTCCCAGTAGGCTGATGTGGTCAACGAGCCATTCGAGATGACGTGCAGTCTCCTCATGAAAAGACTGCAGGTCACCTCGCATGGCCCGTTGACGCAACGCCACACCAGTCAGGACAGGCTCAACCCGGACCCGGATAGCCACGTCCGCAGGCAGAGGAAGGCCAGTTGTCGTTTGCTCATCCCCTGCCTGAAAACGGGTCTGGACGTAGGCATCCCTAAAATGTAGCATAGCAATGAAGCGATGGTGAAAATATCTTGAAACATTAACAGGATCCAAAGAACAAGGTTCTCCAGGTGTTAGTATATCTATGTTTGTTTTGTTTTTATTTGATATGCGTAGGAAATCATATAAATCTTCCCATGCATATTCTGCACAACGTAATGTAACAAACCAAGTGGGTGGGCCAAGGTTTCTGATCATACAACGTACATCTCCATGACGTCGAAACCAGTACTCTTTAGTACCACGCATATTTGCTAATAGATTTGTAATATTTGATTGTAAAACCTCATCCTTTTGTTGCACTTTTTCTAATAATTGTGTAGCTGTCATATTTTGAAAGTGTGATCCTGATTTTAATATGTGTGCAACTCCGTAACATAAAGTTGCTAGTTCACTTTCAAAGAGTAGGTGGAATATGTATTCCACATTTTGTCTAAATCTGGGATCTTCAGAATACATCCGTAATGAGCGGTATTCTGAAGCTGATATTTGAATAGGTCTATCATCATACCTTCCTCCTTTGCCAGTAGGAAAGAGTAGAGGAAAGGCACGTACTTCTATACTTTTTTCCCATATACTGATTGGCAATCCTATTGTTTGACGCATTTGGTAAGTTTCCAGTACATCTTCTACGGTGTCATTACAGTGCAAAGGATGAATTGTATAATGGTCTAAAGTATTTGATATTGTAGCAGGATCTAGTAGATCAAATTGACCAGCTTCTTGTGTTTCCTGAATTATTTCAGTTGTATCTTTCAAGTTTTCTTCAATATTAATTTCTTTGTAATATTCATTATTCAAACCATTTAGATTCAAACCATTTAGAATCTTCATTGTCTTCTATTTTGTATGGTAGGTCTACAGTTTTTGTGTTACTTTTATAAAAAGTTCTACGGCAACATACACATAAATGGTTTGGTACTTCAGCTGATGTACTTTTAAATTTTAGTATTTCTTTTTTGTATGTGTTTAGCAAAAGGTTGCCATGTGTAGAATTGTTGCTTAATTGGTTTAAAGCTATTTCATTCTGTAAATAGCTTTCACTTCCAAAATATTTTTTCTGGATATAGTGAATTTCTTCAGGTAGGTCTATTGCTGTACCATGTAGAAGGATGTTATTTAACTTTGCTAGTGCTAAAGCAGGACTTTTAGCATAGTACAGTTTATAGACTAGATTTCTTATAGTTGAATGATGTGTTGATATCCTTTTGATATCATGGAAAGTGGTTTTACAAGTAGGTCCTGTAATGCAGGCCAATGAATGTCCTTGTAGTCCTGTGTACTTGCGCACTGGACAGGTATCCATATTTTGCAGTAATTTAATTTTGATTTTGTCTTTGCTTTTTACATATTTATTGAGGAATTGGCATAAAGATTTGAAACATTGTTTGGGAATGTTACACATTGACGTGCATGGCCATTTGTACACTAGACGTTTTGATTCAGTTGAATGGAGGGGTAATTCTAAGTTTTCAGGGCATATTTTTGTAAGGAGTACTTCTTGTTCCATTATGGTATTATTTACTTTTTCATAACCTCGACCACTGCTATGTATGGCAATTGTATTTGTTTGCTTTCGTTTGTACGCTTCTTCATTAAAATATGGTTCTGTGCTCGTAGTGTGATTCCATTCACCTCTGCAGATACTTAAGAAGTTCTTTCTGTTGACATTTCGCTTATTGAGAAGTCTTTTTTGTAATTTAGTTATTCATTGTGTTAGTGGTTTCATTTTGTTTAACAGTAAAATAAATAACTTTCTTTTGAGAAGAATTGCACTGTCCATCAACGCTTCTAAGATTAATTTCCTACGATAGGTTTTAAGCATTGAACCTGATTTCTCTCCTGTTTTTATAAGATTTTGAAGGACTTTGTGACGGTACATTTTGGCTAAAATACTTTTCTTGGTATGCTTACTTTGCACTATATTAAAATTTGAAGAAGTAGTTTTATCTGTAGTGATAGCTGATTTTCTGTTAATTGTTTTTTGGTTTGTTTTACATTTTGATAGAGGAGGCAAAGTTTTTGTACTTGAAACTTCTTGTGTTTCACTAAATGACTGTATTAGCTGTTTTGTTTCAACTTTTTTTACAAATTCTGCTAGAGATGGATGCTTATGTTGGACACTTTTATTTTCATTTGCTCTACTTTTGCATTGCTTTCTACGGACTTGACTTTTGGTAGGCGTTCTTTAGGGTCTGTTGAAAAAAATAAAGAAGATATGGGTTGGGGTTTTCTGGAATGTATGTGTGCTGTGTGCATGAGTGTTTGAGTAAGATGATAAAGATGTATGTAATGGTGTGCAATTGTGCATTGGGAACTACAACTAGTAGGATAGGTATTCTTGAATTTATGTGTTACTAAACTGGGGTTCAGATGACAAAAAAAAAGTAAGCTAGTATTGTGGAAAAGTACAAATAGTAAATCTAATGTATACAATTAAAACAGTTGTTTGTTCTATAATATGAAAATTGTAGCGGTTCAGTTGGGTAATTTGTGTGTCCAAAAATAGGAATTTGTGGGCCATTCTGGCTGTAAATCGCTGTTTAAGACATGGAGATTTTTGGACAAAATGGTACACAATCTCTATTTTTAGGCACCGAAATAGCTTATATTAACGTTATAGTATGTTTGATTAATAATACAAATATTATGGTGATATTCTACTTACTTTTTTTCTTAAATTAACAGGTAACTTCTTAGTTCTTCTTTGTTCTTCGAATTCGGCTGCTTCTTTTCAGGAGACTCGTCTTCACTGCAATTGTAAAAGCTTCAAATTAGTAACTTTGTATATAGCGCTGTTTTTAATTTAGATATTGATTTTTTTAATTGAAATCCTCAGTGCCTTCTTTAAAACCATTAAACTAATTTATTTACATAAGATACATTGCATCAGTTCAGTACAAATGATATGTTCTTAATGAACAAATTGTATTGAATGACTAACTGTAGCAAAAAAAAATATCTTTACTATGTCTTGTGAAATTTATAATATACCAGTGAATACCACTATTTCTGTAAGTAAGCTGTTCTAGGTAATAGCGCCTCAATGTCATGTCTAAATTAAAGTAATAAGTAAATAAATAAATCAAAACAAAAAAATATGAAATTGTATAAGTATTTTTTTAAAGATTTAAACATAGATTGTGCTTGCATGCAATTTTGTTTGAATATATGTAGTCTATATATTTCATTTAAAAAATGTTAGTTTAACATGATTTGAGTGTGTGTGTATAAAGAAAGTAAATAGTATAAAGGTTTATAAGTGATAGTTGATTTTAGGAAATTGAAAAAAATACAGTACATTCATTTTACAGATTACACAAGCTAAAAGTCTGTTTGAAAATGTGTTCATCTACTGTACAGAAAATATGCATACCTGAAGTTTGTGTTCATGCATATGGATATGCATGGAGCTGCAAGGAGAAATCTTGGAGACTTGTACAGTATTTCTGGTAGATGGTGCTTGCCAATGATATGACACTTGTACTCAGAGAGATTCACAGTACATTTGCAGTGCTGATCTATGATGATGCAGTTAGATGTAGAGGTCTTGAATGTGATTGGTGCATGGTCATGTGATTTCTTAGCTACATCCAATGAGGGAATGGCAGAGAGAGTGAAGTGGAAATGGTTCAAGGGCTGTTCATGTTACGATATGTCCGCGGACATGGCGGTAGTTCGCGGACATCGTGAGTTACATCCAGGGATTTTTGGGTTCAGAAGTCATGCAAATGAGAATAAGCACTGAAAGGGATTGGTCAGGAAAGTTTAGTGGGTGTGTTGTGCCAGTAGAGAGTTTCTCAGATACTCTTTTTGCTGAGAGAACACAAGATAGCTATGGCTGTGTGTTTCAGAAAACAGATTGTTTGGATTTTGGGAGATTCGTGGATACATTGGTTGAAGGTGCATGCAGAAAGCTGTGGAGTAGCTGTAGATCTTGGATTCCCACATGTGGAAGTACACTGGCATGGAGTACGTGGAATGAAGTGGTTGGACTTGCTACCTCTCTGTGCTACTTTGGAGACAGAGCAACATCCAGACATAATTGTAATTCATTGTGGAGGGAACAGTTTAGGACATGTGACTGGAATTTTTTTGCAATTTGCTATGAAAGAAGGACTTGGGAAGGTTATGGACATGTTTCCTAATTCTCAAGTGATATTTTCACGGATTGCGCAGAGACAAATGTGGCTTCGTTCTTCTTCATTTGGTCCACAAATGGAAAAAGCAAGGCGCACTGTTAATAAGGCTGTTTGTGCCTTTCTAAGAGATTTTGGCATGTCCTCTTTTCACAATGAAAATATTATGTTTCGTAGTACATACATTTTTCACAGAGATGGCGTCCATCTTACTTATGCTGGCAATCAGATTTTTCAGAGAAATGTACAAAATGCATTGCAACCTTTTTTGGAATTACAACAACCATTTTGAAGTAGGTGTTAAGCATTTATAATTTTTGACTTACAAACACCTCCCAAAGGCTCTTTTCACAGCCACCACTTCCTCCCAGAGAAAATTGCAATATTTGTGATGGGGTAGCAACCCAATTTTTTAAATGTTCGCGAACTGTCTGCGGACTTCTAAAAAATACAAAGGGCCCTGCTTCATTTATTTTCACTTCTATTTTTTAACTGTGAAAGGCGGCTCTGAAAAGAGCCTTATTTTTTTTTGATTTTTGATATTTTGTATTTTATTTGGTTTTTTATACATGACACACTAGGAGAGGAGGGGAAAGGAAGGTAAAGGGGGGGGACACCAACCACAGGGATAAGAAAGGGCGAGCTGAGAGAGGAAGATGTAGAGTGGGTTTTATTTGGGTAGTGAGCAGATCTTCTCGTGCTCTGAGATGACAGTCTCAAAAGCACTACGAAGTCGCTCCCCCCCTGCAGAGTACTGTGTCACAGTACATACATACAACTGTGACCCTCGAAAGGTAAGGGTCATCAGCATTCTGTATGGCCTGTGAGGCAGCTTGAGGAAGACGCTGTCCCATAGAGGTGGTCCTTGTGGTGACAGGATTAGAAACAGAGGATGAAGTAGAGGAAATCAACCTGCTACGTTCTTCGTAAGGTACGACCCTGCAAATAGCCCCAGTGTGAAATGACCTCAGGTGTCGCTTCATAGTAGTGGTCCCAAAGCTGTACCTACCGTGCTTCCCGCGACTGAGTATCATTTTGCACTCATTGCAGGTAACACGGTTCGAACGAGCCTTAGGAACATTCCCATGAATGGTAAATAACCGCCACACCCAAGACTCACGCCTAGTGCGGGTAGTAGGGTTTTCCTCTACCTCATTCTCATCATCCTCTTCTTCCTCCTCCGCATCCTCACTCCTGTTCCCCTCTTCAGGCCCTTGGGGAGGTGGTGGTGGTGGAGGGGGTGGGGTGGTGCTGAGCAGGTGCAGCACCAGGTGGCAGTTCTGCAGCCAGGGATGCCATCTCGATGGTGTAATCAGCAAGTTGCTGGAGAAATAGCTGTGCTCTGAAGAATAGCCAGAAACACAATGAGAATAAGCTCTAGGGCGTGGTCCTTTATAGGGGTGCTTGCGCGCGGTCCGCGGACATGCGTACTGTCCGCGGACAGATCGAACACAAAAGAAAAGTTTGAAAAGTTTCAAAAGGTATGTAGAAACTCAGGATTACTATGTGGGACTTGTGCCATGGTGAGGTTTTATTGAAAAATATTATGGATTAATTGAAAATGTACTTTTAAAATGTTCGGGTACCCGAACAGTGTCCGCATTCAGAACACGCGATCAGCGTGGGCGCGGTCATATGATCCGTTCGCGAACAAGTCTGCGAAGGAAGCGCATGTCCGCAGGACACCAAATGCACGGAGATTGGCTAGCGCATGCGCGTTGATGTTCTACGGACACTGTTCGGGTCCTGAACTAATTAAAATTGCGTCACACGTGAAACGAACATTTCAGGACACTGCGTGTGTTTTTAGAACAGTTTAAATTTGCTAGCGAACAGTAAGGACAGATATAGTGTTCTTCAGGACACGTTCAATTTCGTTTATGTACGAACATTTCAGGACACCAATTGTGTTCTTAGAACATTTTCAACTTGCTAGCGAACAGTACGGACAGGTATAGTGTTCTTTAAGACACCTCCATTTTCGTTTAATTACGAACAATTGAGGACACCGCGTGTGTTCTTAGAACAGTTTTAACTTGCTAGCGAACACTACGGACAGATATAGTGTTCTTTAGGACACTTTAATTAATTTTTTTTACAAACATTTCAGGACACCGCGTGTGTTCTTAGAATAGTTTCATCTTGCTAGCGAACAGTACGAACAGATATAGGGGGTAATTCATAAAATTCAGCGCACAAGTGGCGCACGCGGCTGGCGCACAGTGTGCGCGTGCGAATCCCTGCGCCAGCCGCGTACGCCAAAACCCATTTCCGCGCACAACGTATTCATGGATTCCAGCTACCAAAACCAGCCGTGGCACACAGTGGCGCAGCGACCCTGCAGCAGCGCCAGTTACGCCCCCAAGAACGCTTCTCTCACAGGGAAAAGCCATCAAAATCCCCAATCCAGCGCAAAGGGCTGCGCTAACCCTGTACCAGCACGGCAAGCGGGCTAATTGTATCACTGGGGTGCGTGGGAAGTACCTCATGTCATTTCAGCTGGGTACGTGCATTTCAGGGGTGCGCGGGAAGTTTCACACGCGATTCCATCAGGGTACGTGTATTTCAGGGGTGCGCGGGAAGTTCCACATGCGAATGTCCTGGCTACGTGTATTTCGGGGTGCGCGGGAAGTTCCACATGCAAATCTCCTGGCTATGTGTATTTCGGGGTGCGCGGGAAGTTACACACGCAAATCTCCTGGCTACGTGTATCTTGGGGTGCGTGGGAAGTTTCACATGCAAAGTCAGCAGGGTACATGTATATCAGGGGTGCTCGGGAAGTTCCACACGCGAATGTCCTGGCTACGTGTATTTCGGGGTGCGTGGGAAGTTTCACACGCGATATCAGCAGGGTACGTGCATATCAGGGGTGCGCGGAAAGTAACACACGCGTTTCCATCGGGGTACGTGTATTACAGGGGTGCGCGGGGAGCACCACACGTGAATTGCACGAGTGGGTCCTCCCAGGTGTTCCCTCTACACCCTCCATGGCCCCTGCAGGTGGCTCACACCACAGGGGCCTACCCTGCACATGTCCTGCAGGCACCCCATCCACCATGGCCATGCCCCCCAGCCAACCCACATGTCAACTTGCACTACTGCCCACCAACGCATGTCCCCCTGCACCCCCAGCCACCAGGGGCACCCTCCACCAGGCCCCCACCCATGTCTCCCACCACCCCCAACCCCCAGCAGTGCAGGGGCAGCCTCTACCAGGCCCCCACCCATGTCCAACTCATGTCCCCACCACCCCCACCCACCAGCACTGTGGGGCACCTGCCAGCAGGCCCCCACCCATGTCCAACTCATGTTCCCCACCACCCCCACCCCCCAGCACTGTGGGGCACTTGCCAGCAGGCCCCCACCCATGTCCAACTCATGTTCCCCACCACCCCCACCCCCCAGCACTGTGGGGCACCTGCCAGCAGGCCCCCACCCATGTTCAACTCATGTTCCCCACCACCCCCACCCCCAGCAGTGCAGGGGCACCCTCCACCAGGCCCCCACCCATGTCTCCCACCACCCCCAACCCCCAGCAGTGCAGCGGCACCCTCCACCAGGCCCGCACCCATGTCTCCCACCACCCCTTAGCAGTGCAGGGGCAGCCTCCACCAGGCCCCCACCCATGTCCAACTCATGTCCCCACCACCCCCACCCCCCAGCAGTGCAGGGGCAGCCTCCACCAGGCCCCCACCCATGTCTCCCACCACCCCCACCCCCCAGCAGTGCAGGGGCACCCTCCACCAGGCCCCACCCATGTCCAACTCATGTTCCCCACCGCCCCCACCCCCCAGCAGTGCAGGGGCACCCTCCACCAGGCCCACACCCATGTCTCCCACTACCCCCACCCCCCAGCAGTGCAGGGGCACCCTCCACCAGGCCCCCACCCATGTCTCCCACCACCCCACCCCCCAGCAGTGCAGGGGCACCCTCCACCAGGCCCGCACCCATGTCCAACTCATGTCCCTACCACCCCCACCCCCCAGCAGTGCAGGGGCACCCTCCACCAGGCCCCCACCCATGTCTCCCACCACCCCCACACCCCAGCAGTGCAGGGGCACCCTCCACCAGGCCCCCACCCATGTCTCCCACCACCCCGACCCCCCAGCAGTGCAGGGGCACCCTCCACCAGGCCCCCACCCATGTCTCCCACCACCCCCACCCCCCAGCAGTGCAGGGGCACCCTCCACCAGGCCCCCACCCATGTCTCCCACCACCCCCACCCCCCAGCAGTGCAGGGGCAGCCTCCACCGGGCCCCCACCCATGTCCAACTCATGTCCCCACCACCCCCACCCCCCAGAACTGTGGGGCACCTGCCAGCAGGCCCCCACCCATGTCCAACTCATGTCCCCACCACCCCCACCCCCCAGCACTGTGGGGCACCCTCCACCAGGCCCCCACCCATGTCCAACTCATGTCCCCACCACCCCCACCCCCCAGCAGTGCAGGGGCACCCTCCACCAGGCCCCCACCCATGTCTCCCACCACCCCCACCCCCCAGCAGTGCAGGGGCACCCTCCACCAGGCCCCCACCCATGTCTCCCACCACCCCCACCCCCCAGCAGTGCAGGGGCACCCTCCACCAGGCCCCCACCCATGTCCAACTCATGTCCCAACCTCCCCCACCCACCAGCACTGTGGGGCACCCTCCACCAGGCCCCCACCCATGTCCAACTCATGTTCCCCACCACCCCCACCCCCCAGCACTGTGGGGCACCTGCCAGCAGGCCCCCACCCATGTCCAACTCATGTTCCCCACCACCCCCACCCCCAGCACTGTGGGGCACCTGCCAGCAGGCCCCTACCCATGTCCAACTCATGTTCCCCACCACCCCACCCCCCAGCAGTGCAGGGGCACCCTCCACCAGGCCCCCACCCATGTCTCCCACCACCCCCACCCCCCAGCAGTGCAGGGGCACCCTCCACCATGCCCCCACCCATGTCTCCCACCACCCCCACCCCCCAGCAGTGCAGGGGCACCCTCCACCAGACCCCCACCCATGTCTCCCACCACCCCCACCCCCAGCAGTGCAGGGGCAGCCTCCACCAGGCCCCCACCCATGTCCACCTCATGTCCCCACCACCCCCACCCCCCAGCACTGTGGGGCACCCTCCACCAGGCCCCCACCCATGTCCAACTCATGTCCCCACCACCCCCATCCCCCAGCAGTGCAGGGGCACCCTCTACCAGGCCCCCACCCATGTCTCCCACCACCCCCAACCCCCAGCAGTGCAGGGGCACCTTCCACCAGGCCCCCACCCATGTCTCCCACCACCCCCACCCCCCAGCAGTGCAGGGGCAGCCTCCACCAGGCCCCACCCATGTCCAACTCATGTCCCCACCACCCCCAGCCCCCAGCACTGTGGGGCACCTGCCAGCAGGCCCCCACCCATGTCCATCCCATTTTCCCCACCACCCCCACCCCCAGCACTGTGGGGCACCTGCCAGCAGGCCCCCACCCATGTCCAACTCATGTTCCCCACCACCCCCACCCCCCAGCACTGTGGGACACCTGCCAGCAGGCCCCCACCCATGTCCAACTCATGTTCCCCACCACCCCCACCCCCCAGCAGTGCAGGGGCACCCTCCACCAGGCCCCCACCCATGTCTCCCACCACCCCCACCCCCCAGCAGTGCAGGGGCACCCTCCACCAGGCCCCCACCCATGTCTCCCACCACCCCCACCCCCTAGCAGTGCAGGGGCACCCTCCACCAGGCCCCCACCCATGTCTCCCACCACCCCCACCCCCCAGCAGTACAGGGGCACCTGCCAGCAGGCCCCAACTCATGTTCCCCAGCCAACATGTCATCACAATCTAGATCCCTGGTCCCTATGGTCAGCCTCCAAATGCAAAACACCCACCCGAGTATTGCATCCACCCACTCAGAAATGGCAATTACATGACAGAACACCAATTGCAAGTTTCGAAACAAACACATGTCCCTCACATACACCCAATGGGTGTCAGTGAATCTCAAAACCCATATCATGATATGCATGAAACCAATGAGATGATACTACACATTGAAGTTCGATAAAAAAATATGTATTAAAGGAAACATAAATAGATTCAAAAATAAAGAAACAGAAATGGGAATGTACAAAAATGAAAAGAAGCATGTCCGTGAAAAAAAGCAAAACCAAAAATCATAATCCAAAGTAATGGTGTCCAAAGTCACTGTCCACAAAAGAAAATCCAACGGGAAATAATAATTGAAAGCCATTGCTCCATGGGTAAATTGTGAAAGAAAAATAAAATCCAACAGTGAATTATGTACAGACGAACAAGCCAGGGTCCATTATCCCAACAAAAGAAATGAAACCTATCTAACAACACTAACTAATAAAATAAACTATATACAAAAATGTGGCCAATGTCCAAAAGGTCCAAAATAAATAAAAAAACAAAGGAAACCTAACACTAACTACATAACTATGTACAAGGGCAGCGGGCTAGTCTGACGGCTCACTTTTGGATGTCCCGGGCCAGGGCATCATCGAACTCCTGCTCAATGTCCCGGAGGCAGTCCTCCTCCATGGCCCCGAGGGTCCGCAGGGCGGTCGACGTGTCCACCTCCAACCCCCTGCGGATTGCCTCGAGGCACTCGGCCCGCCTCAGCGCGCTCCGCATGGAGTTCTCCGCCCTGACCATTGTGAGCCGTGCCTCTTCCGCCCGCTGCCGCTCTGCATCTATGGCGTGGCCCAACCGCTGCCACACGGAAGACACTCTCTGTCCTGGGTCCTCCTGCCCTCCGGCCGATGCCTGCCCCTCCGATGTTGAAGGCCCCGAGCCTTCATGGCTCCCACCACGTTGCTGCTGCTGCTGTGCCTCTGCCCGTGAACTGCCTCCTGCTGCCTGCACATCCTCCGCCGGTTGGGGTGCAGTTGTTGATGTGGCCACCCCTGCTGGACGTCCGACTGCTGGGGTGACCTGTCCCAGTAGGCTGATGTGGTCAACGAGCCATTCGAGATGACGTGCAGTCTCCTCATGAAAAGACTGCAGGTCACCTCGCATGGCCCGTTGACGCAACGCCACACCAGTCAGGACAGGCTCAACCCGGACCCGGATAGCCACGTCCGCAGGCAGAGGAAGGCCAGTTGTCGTTTGCTCATCCCCTGCCTGAAAACGGGTCTGGACGTAGGCATCCCTGCTGGTGCAAGATGATGCAGGGACAGGATCAGGGACAGGATTGCACACAGGCACAGGTACATGAGTGGCATTGGCAAACCTCAGACATGCCATCACAATCCCCAACACACATGTCATTTCAACTCGCACACATGAGCCATACCACAGCCATATCGCAACTGCCAGCCCCATCCATACACATACAACAGCATGAGCAGGCAAAGCTGAGCAAAACATCACATGCAACACAGGAAGTGCACCACACATGTACACACACCACCACACTTGTATGCATGTGTACACCTCTACCAAGTGTCGCAGTGTTCAGATGGGCATCCATGTCACATCTGCCAATCAGGCTTCCACATCCCGCTGTCACATGCATCCATGTTGCATCACTGTTGCACCCTTGTCAAATACACACAAATGCACATGTACACAGTGCTGATGCATGCAGCTGAAAACAACATACATGCGTGACATCACGGACATGTCTACTCACATACACATTCATCCAAACATGTGTGCCCACACAACTGCATTTGGCATGCAAGCCTACACACACAAGCACCATCCATGTCTCACACATTAAAGCCCTCGCATGTGTTAGCACCACAGCCCTGTACACCCCCCCATACTCGACCCCATACAAACAGATGTGCAACCTGCACACTACTGAAACATCACCACACGCAGAGCTCACAATCAGGATGCATGTACACTTACCGCTCGACTCCAGACGGGTCTGCCTCTCAAGGACCTGGACGTGGAGTGCTGGGGATATGCGTTCCAGGACCCTCATCTGATCTTCCGACAAGTGGCCCCGGCGCCCCTTGGCATCTGCTGCCTTCAAGAGTTGCCAGGCCTTGTTCAGGGTCCTGGACCTGAAGTCCTCCCAGCACTTCTTGACATGTTGGAAGTCGCGGACTGCCACCCCCTCCGCGTTGATGGCAGTCACGATGTCAGTCCAGATCCGAGTCCGTCCTTCCTTGTCGGGGCGGGCGCCAATATTTCCCCAGGAGCAAGTCCTGGGGAAATATTGCCCCAGGACTTGCTCCACCAGGACACCAACTTCCCTGGCACTGAAGCTGGTGCCCCTCTGCCTCTCCGGCTGGGGGTTGTCAGTGGTGCCAGATGTTGCAGTGCCCGACATGACAACCCCAGAGGCAGGAGTGGGTGGGCAACTGGGTCCTGGGGCTGGGCTGTGGAGCGATGGAATCCCAGTCGGGAGTCTTCGGTTCCAGCAGGGGGGTCACAGCAACAGCACCCCTGGCTGATGTGCAGGCAGCAAATGGCAGTGCACGTGGGCAGCAGGCAGTCAGGCAGCAGCAGATGGCAGGTGGGAGCGTGTTAGGGGCTCTAAGGGGCAGTAGTTCGGCCTTCTGGGCAGGAGCGTGGTCTTCCGTGTGCTTACGCGTGGCCAGCTTGATACGGAGTGATTTGGCACGTGAAAATTCGGCACGTCAGCGTGTAATTCGAGGAAAGGCCCTTAGCGCATAAGCGAGTCTGCACGCATACGCAATTTCATTGGACAGAAGGCCCCTCAAGCGCAAGCGCCCCTGTGACGTGACGCGCACAGGCGTGCATGGGCATTTCAGCGTGCGTGAAAAACTGCACGTCCGCGTGTAATACGAGGAAAGGGCACATGCGCGTAAGTGACGTGACGCGTGCGTGCGTTTCCCTCAGCACGGGTTAAAGGTGAGCGGGCCCAGCAGTTCGCTGTACGTGCCTTTCGTGGAGACCGACGTGTGTTGCTGCTTCCTGTTGTTTCGCGCGCCATCACAACTTCACAGCTATCAAGGACGTAGCTCTTCTTTTGGCGGGGGTATTGGCTACGTGTGTTTTTCTGCATTGCGCTAGTCAGACGGTGAGTCGCACACGCTCTTTTTCCCACTGCGGGTGCCACTGTGTATCGCACCCATTTTCGATGTCATAGTAGCCTGCGTGTCCCACGTGTACGTGTTATTCGTGTTACTGGGTGCCACCGCATACTGCGGGAGGTTGAATCCACGCACGTAGGCTGCAGGGTTGCGTGCACGGTTTTACTGCATTTTGGGGTGCCTGAGCGTTGCTTGACCCGTCACTACATCACCGGGGTCCCATACAGCCTTGCAGGTGCAGGGGGGCTGTTAACATCTTGCTTCCCACCCCCTTCACCCCAATTGCCCAGGTCAATTGTGGTATACACCTCCCATTGGCACCAATCCATCTGTGCCGGCACTACTACATCTGTGCCATGGTTGGGAGGCCACCAAAGGTGAGGGGCGCCTCAGCTGGGCGTCCTCCTCGTGGCGGGCGTGGTTGGGGTCGTGGCCGTGGTGACCAGGGAGTAGGGGGACTCCAGGGTGTCCAGGGCGGCCACAGAGGGGGAAGAGGCAGGGGTGCACCACTTGAGCACAATGTTGTGCCATGTGTCAGTGCAGTCATGCCACCACCCCCTGTGGTTCCGGGGGATGCAGCTTCTGCATCTGGCACTGGCACCCGTGTGACCCGGCAGTCCGTTCCATCGACTGCCACGGGCCGAAGGGTAGTGGTAGCTGCAGGTGCAGCTGTGGACACCACCACCCAGGCTCGGGGTTTGCCAGCGCAGGCTGCGTTGGCACTTGAAGAGCCCTTGGTAGATCTCCAACAGGCCAGGGGGGAAACCATAGGGGCAGGCCGGGCTGCTCAGACCAAGACACGTGTCCCTGGGGCAGTCATGTCATCTGCTGCCCCGAACAGCCGGGTGTTGGCAAGTGCAGGGGCAGATGCACCCAACAGCACCCCGGTTGTGAGTCTGCCAACCAGGACCGTTGCGGTCAATGACCCTGCCACAGCTGATGTTGCTGCGCAGGGTCCATTAGTGGGCACCCAGCTGCCACTGACACAAGTCAGACCTTTGGTCATCCCTCCACCTGCCACTCCCTTGGCTCAATCCACCGAACCCACTGGCCGTACTGGTCAGGGCGGCTTTAGCCAGCCAGGGTCTGCGCCACAGTCCAAGAGGAGGAAGGTTGCACCTGCAGCACAGGCTGGGACCCCAAACACAGCCACAACCTCCTGCTCGTCGAGGAAGAAGCCTTTCTGTAAGCAGGAACTGGACTTCCTTGTGGACTACGTGCGGGGCCACAGCCGTGACATGCTAGTGGGTGCCAATAGTCAGACTACGGCTGCCCAACGTGACACCCACTGGAAGCATGTTGCGGAACATGTCAGTTTATTCGGCCATGAGGTGCGCACGGCGCAAGAGTGCAAAAAGCGTTGGAATGACATCAAACGCAGCACTAAACCTAAGCGTGCCTCTAATTACAACTTGACTCTGGTGACTGGCGGTGGGCCTGCACCAGAGGAGGAAGAGCTCACTCCGCATGAGGCACTTGTTGCGGAGTTCATACCACCTGAATTGGTCGAAGGAGTGGGAGAGATGCTGGACTTTGATGCCCAGTCCAGTGAGTGTTGATGTGTGTTTGTTGAGGACGTGTGTGTTTCACTTGTGGGATGTGTTGTGCACGATTGCCGCTACATGTGACGTGTACATGGTTCTGATATGTAAGTAATGCAATGCTTCCGTCATGCATGTCTCCTCTGCCTGCATGCGGGGACTCCATGTAGGCATGCTCCCTTGCCCCTCCTCCGCCACTCTGCACCCCAGTTCCACCTTTGCACTGGTGTTCTTCAATCTTGCCAATGTGTACTTTCTTGTTTATGCGTCCTGTGTAGATGCTAACTTCCAGCGTAGAATCTGCCAAACATATGGCGTGTGGTAAAGCCTTAGTACTTGATGCAGGGTATCTCACTTGTACTGTGCATAGGTCAGATGTCCCGCAGGGACATGAGTGCCATTCATGCTCCATGTGCATTGCACGCATGCCCCTATGTGTCCTTGACTGGATGATCACTGTAATACAAATCCTTGGTTACATACATTGCCTGCCATCTCATCAGCCTTCCCATGTCAACTGTGGCTCAGTCCTGCGTTGCACACATGTTTAGGGTCTGACAATCTATGTGGCTCACAGGCCTCAGCCTGTTCAATGGCCAATGACTCTGTCCAACTGTTGTTGTGTCTTCTTCACACATGGGCGGAATCCAGAGTTTTCATCATGTGTCCTGCTTACTGTCCCAGCATCATTTGCAGTGTTGTCACTTGAATCACATTCAGCTGTTGATGCCAGTCAACACTGCCTGTCAATACACAGGTGTATGGTCAGCCTTTTGATACCATGCTAGGCATCCCTGCTTTGGTACTGGGGTGGAGGGGTGCTTGGCTTCTAGACATGGTACACATTGAATGCACAATGCACGTGATGTCTGAATTTGACATTGCACTGCCTTCACATTTCCTGGCACACACCATGGAGTCCTTGTACATGTAGGTAGTGAGTGGCGTACACATTTTCTGCACTGCATAGACCCACTTCCATGGAAACTGCCACCTTTCAACAGGTCTGATCACAGAAGCAATTCAAAGTTGACCCAGCATGCATGGCAGGTTATATGTTGTGTGTCACATGTCTGCCTGATGCGTTTGCTGTCGGTGTGTGTGTGTGTTGTGTGCTTCTGACATGTGTAGTGACCTTTTTTCTCTCTATTTTTCAGGTGATGACGCAATGGAGGCGGAGGATGGTGTTGTCATGCCGGACACAGGGTTGTTACCACTACATCAACCCGGCACTAGTGGGGGTCGTGGGGTGGTAGGCCACGAAAACCCCCAAGTGCTACAGTCCATCTTGTCTCTGGCTGCCTATGAGTCCAGCCTTGATGACGACTCTGACGTCCATGTTGAGTTGGATGAGCATCAAGTCCATGTGTCAGGGGTGAGTGATTCTGATGTGGACACTCCTCTGTCTGCGACACCTGCACTGAGGGATCAGACAGTCTTGGTTCCTCCGCCCGTGGTGGATCGGGACGCAGGGTCACCCTCCACACCAGTCACTGATGTGCCTGGGACATCACGTCGACGGGGGCATGTAGTCGTGCAGCCGCGGGCGGTGCCAACACAGCGAGGACCCCCGGTCCTTGGGTCCCGCAGGGGTCAAGCCCGGCAACGCGGTCGCCGTGCGCAACCGCAGTATACTGAGTGGGAGCAAGACATGACTGCCAATTCAGAACGGCAGGGGACAGCAATGGAGAACATCGCTGAGAGCATGGAGCGTGTGGCCCGATCTGTGCTCCCCCCTGCTAGGCAGGTGCTTCTCCAGCAGCAGGCGGCACGGTCCATGGCCCGCTCGCTCAGGCTGGGCATGGCGGCCTCAGACAGGGCACGCCAGGCTGAAATGTCATCTCTGCGTCAAGCAATTGCTGCTCACGCAGAGGCGCACATGGATGCCCTGAGCGAGGAGTATGCTTCCCTCAGATCCACTCTGGGTGTCCTTATGATGTCCCAGAGGCAGCAGGCAGAGGAGAGGTTTGCACAGCTTGAGCGTACCATCTCGGCTGAGCTACAGGCTTGCCGGGAGGTGCAGTGGTTGTCCAGCCAGGCCTTACAGGAGGAACTCCGTGTTACACGTGCTACCTTGCAAGAGGAAGCACGTGTATCACGTGAAGTTCTGCATGCAGACCTACGTCACATCGCCACACAGAACCAGGCTCACCCGTCCGGCAGACTTGCTGCCGACGAAGGGCAAGCTGCGGCTAGGCGTGGCCAGGCTACTGTGCCACGTCCTCCTTTACAGGATGAGCCAGACTCGGACAACCATCTATCTCCCACATAGGTCGGGCTGTGCAGGCGTTGAGCCCATGGAGGTTTTTTTTTTGGCTCAGCATCATCGCATGTGGATGTTGAGCAGCACCCTGTACCTCCCCCCTCCTGGATGCCTCCCCTCCTCCCCCGGGTCGTATGTGGCCATTTTTGATTTTTCTTTTCGTTTAGTTAGTTAAGTTTCTGTTTGATAGTTTAATTAGGTAATGTAGGTTTTCCATAGTTAGTGTAATTAGTTTATAGTTAATATAGTTTAAAATTGCTTTTCTATTGTGCTTTCATGTGACGGTGCGGTGCTTTGTAGCTTTTGAAGGCATCCACTGTCTGTTCCAGCTGGGCCCTTCAGGCTTGTCCTGTGTATGTGTTTGCTGCTTGGGGTCCTTGACTCACATATGCCACTCCTGCCTCCCTTATCCATGGGCTCGCAAGGATGGTTCGGTGTCACAAACTTTTACACAAGGGCTTTGGACTGTCATATCTGTGGCATGTCTGGTGCTGTGTGACTTGTGTTTACACCCCTAGTGGGGATGAGTTTGGTGTTATTGTCGACTGTTCAGCTTTTGCTAGATGGGGTGTTTCATGATTAATGTGTACATTAATTGCTATGCATTGTGTAGTATGTTTCTTATCTTTCCTGTACACGTGCTTGTTGCAATTCATGCTGTAGATAGTGTTCCACCCTTTGGATGTGAAAGACGGACTGATGGTGTGATTTATGATGTGACTCTCTGACATGGTCAAGTAATGAGATGCCTGAAGAGACACACACAGATGACTTTGAAGCATTAATCATGTGTTTCATGCCCTTTCTGCAGGGGGATAAGCCTCCAGAGCACCTTTTCCAGCAGACATGGCCCATTGGACGCCGGAATTCTGGACACGTTTGTTGGTGCCCACATGCACATGTGTGCACAAGGAGAGGCACATGGATTGCAGACCTACATCCTAGAACTGCTGACGTGTTCCAAGGAACTCCAGGCAAGGTGAGCAGCACAGGGGGGCCACAACACAGCAAAGCTTGCACCAGGCGAGTTGCACATGCAGGCTTAGTCACAGCACTGAAGGTGAGCTTGGACGAATATTGGTGTTGAAGCACACAATGCAGCTCAGATGTGTTGGTGGACTGATGGCTTTTGATTGTAAGGTTGTCTGGGACACCTGCAGGGGCAGTGGCACATACCCTCCGGTACACCAAGGTCCATTGAGGCACTTGTATCAACCATGTAGCCTTCTGAGACATGTAAAGGGGCAGCTCACAGGGACATACAGCAAGGGACATACTCGGGTGCAGTGCATTTAATTTCCATGTACTTTATGATAAATGCACTGCCAACTTTGTTTCGGTCATGGTGGTTCACAACTTGCTCTGAAGTCATGGCTTGCTATATGGGTCTGTCTGCTTACCCAGGGAATATTGCAAGTTGTGTGAATTGTGACACATTGGTGTTCCATTTGCCACGCACCCACCGGCGGCTGACTTACTGCATTGACTGTGTATGACCCGTCACAGGGGTAATGTTATATATGGGTACGAAGAATCTACACCAGATTGTCTGTTTGTAGAGTAGTTTGTTGCTATGGGGCATGTTTGGTGGTGTGTTTTTGTGTAATTGGCACGTACAGGTTGTTGACTGTGGCTCTCTTTGCAGCATTGCAGTGCTCCTGTAACCGGACCTGAGAGTGCGCAGGCAGGAGGCCAGCACTCAAAACCAGAGCTAAGTGTCTTGTTGTTTTTCTTTCAAACTGCTTTGCATAGGCTTGCTGGGGGGTGCACTAATGCATGGATGTATGTGTGATTCAATTTGGTATGTTTTTTTCCACCTAATCACCCGGAATCCTATGCAATTTTGAACCCTGTACCCTCTACCCGGTGTTCCTTTTTCCCATACCTATCCAAGCAACGTTCCCTAACCCTCTTTCCCTGCTGGGGTTGCGGATGCCTGTGTAAGCCCCGAACTTGCAGAAGCCAAAACCCTAGAGGGGGTGGTTGGTTCGTACCTCTCCTAAGGCTGGACTACAGAAGGCCATGACAATGATGTCCAAGTTTGTTTGGATTGTGTATGTGTTCATGCAGGTAGTACGTTTTCGTGCATTCCCTTCTTTCATGTGTCATTCCTCCTCCCCTCTCCTGCCACTCATTCCAGTTATCCAGTGTGCCAACACCTGTCCTGACTGCATATCCCTGAACCTCCTTCCCCAACAGGGTCTCAGGGGCCTGTGTGAGTTTGACCTTGCAGGCACCCGGGACACGGTGGGGGTGGTTGTTTCGTGACACTCCCGCACCTGTACACGGGACCTGTGACAGTACACATCCGTTCATGGTGCATCATCCTATGTTATGTACCACACATGGTTCACATCCTGTTGTGACATTGTTTTACTGTGCTACCTTGGTTGTTGCATCATTGTGGTAGTACTTGGCCTTTGTGAGGTACTGCTACGTCAAGCTAGCTACTGGAAGGTGTTCGGGTTCGTTTTTATGCCTTGGATTTTGTGATTTTGGAAATGAGTGTGGATTCTGAGGGTGCAGGCACCTTTTTACACACAAGGTGGGAGATGGTGACAAAGGGTAAAGGTGATCCTGTGGCCAGGTGGAATTGAGGGTTGAAGGCTCCATGACCCAGGTGCAGTTGTTCAGTGGGTCATGGTCATTTGTGAGGGAGGGCGGGGTTGTTGTTGATAGTTGCCTTGCCCTGCAGTGTGATGGGAACTCTGACATTGTAATGGTGGTATTCTATGTACATGTTGTGTTCTGCTGATCAATGCCTGTTCATGTGTTGTGTTTAGCTTTCAGGTGCGAGGGGATAGTTGTGGTTTGACATGCTGGGGTTTACACATGGTGAATGTTCACATGTGATGTGTAGAGAACACTGATGGTCACTTGAGTGCACATGCATATGTTGAGTGCATGTCCTTGCAGACCCACACACTTGCACTCTGATGCACTACATGTACTCCCACCCTTCTATATCCACATGTACACCGTTTGCCTTCTAATGGCCACTGTGTCCCTGGAGCACATGTTCTGTGACCAATTATGGATCCTATACATGCCTAATTTGCTTTTTGATGTGGTCTGTCGCTTAGATGTGATGCTCAGGGTGTGCATCACACACAATGGCTGTTCACTGTGCTGTGCGCTGAGCAGTGTGTTGCAGGAGTAGGACACAGCACACAGAAGCTGCAGTGTTGATTTTGCAATGCACAATGTGCATGTAGACAGGCATTCATTGTTATGTTACGTCTACAACTCTTGTAATGCATTTGGAAATGACTTATTTTGGGTGGGAGGTTGTTGGTCTGTCATTTCATCTGATTCCAGATCAGGCATCATTGTCTTATGCCACTGTACATTTTGGACATGGCAATGTGTACCTTATTGTTACTGTGTTGGTGTATGGGTATTGCTTGCCATGTCATGTTGTGGTTTGGGAGGGTTTGAGTGACATAACAGTGATGGCCATGGCCTGTTTTGCAGGTGTGTGTGATGCACACGTTGCATGTCAGGGTCATCCGCTTCTCAGAGCAACTAGCTGGGGGTAGATCTCTCTCCACGGCATGGCCCTCCCTCTGGAACAGCCTTCCTGCCTCACTTGAACTTGAGGGGAACCATCTCTGGTTCGGGAAGCACCTCAAGACCTTCCTCTTTGCTTCTGCTTTCTCTCTGCCTCTCCCTTGCGGAATTCTTCACGGGAACTGCACTGGATCTGCAACTGGGCCACTCTCACCGACCTCGGTCCCTGGCCCAGCCACTCTCCACTTGCACTGCCTCCCTGGCAACCCCTGCACTGCGGTACTGTCTCTCTATCCCTACAGCCCCCCCCTTCCCAGCACTTGTCTGCACTTTGCAGTTGCCACCAGCTGACCTATGTATTTGTGTTTTGCTCTACTTCCCCTGTACTTCCCCCCCCTTCCCCTTGCACTTTTCCCTTCCCCCTACTCCTGCACTTGCACAATCTAAATGACACCTGGCCTACTAGTACCATTGTCTGTCTTCCCTTGTTCCCCCCTCCCTGCCTCATCGCACCTTGAAATACTTGTGTATAGGCCATATCATGTCATATGTCATATGTGTGCCTTTTGGTCACACAGGATAGCTTGTGTTTAAGTAGCTAGGGATGCAGACGATGTGGCACTTCCATGGCAACTATCTCAGGGTGGTAGGTTTGTGACAGTTGACTGTCTCTTTGTCATCATCGATTGTCACCTGGTATGTGCCAGGCCTGTGTGCACTCCGCAGGGGTGGGAGTTTAGGTGAAAAATGTGGCCACAAGCTGGGTCCGGGCTTCCTCGCCACGTGCCCTGTCCCCTCCCATGGGCAGCGCCTGTGCCTGTGGTTGGGGATGTGGGGGCACCACCATGTCCACCGGGACGCCCTGCCGTGTTGCAACATTGTGCAGGACACATGCTGCCACAATGATCCTGCACACTACTGGTGGTGCATAGAGTAGTTGCCCGCCAGAGCGGTCAAGGGAGCGGAAACGTGACTTGAGCACTCCGAATGTGCGCTCCACTATGGCCCTGGTTGCAATATGGGTGGCGTTGTATCTTACCTGGGGTGGTGTGGTGGGGTTCCGGATTGGCGTCATCATGTGGTTGCTCAGAGGGTAGGCACTGTCCCCTGGGGAGGTGATAATAGTTGAGATTATTAGGGTTTGGGTATTTGTCTGTGTGTGACTTGCATGCATGTGCAAGGGCATTTGTACTCACCTAGGAGCCATGTGTCGCCATGCTGCCCAGCTTCCAGGGCCCGGCTCAGGGTGGACATTCTGTATATGAAACTGTCATGGGTGGAGCCAGGGTAGTTTGCATAGACAGAGGTGATGATTCCCTTTGCATCGCATACCACCTGTACATTGATGGAATGCCAGTGTTTGCGGTTTCGGTAGATGGGCTCAGTGGCCCTAGGTGGACGTAGGGCCACATGGGTGCAATCTATGGCACCGAGCACTTTGGGGAAGTGTGCCACCCTGAAAAAATCCAGGACAACGGCCTGCCTTTCTGCGGGTGTTCTGGGCATGTATATGTGCCTGTGGACTGAGGGGCGCGCTGTCATGATTGCCAGTACCTGGTGTAGGCAGCGTGACTGCGTGGCCTGTGAGACCCCCCCACTATGGCATTAGTGCGCTGAAATGACCCAGTGGCCAAAAAATGCAGGACATTGAGCACCTTCTCCAAGGGGCTCAATGCTTGGGAGCAAAGGGTGGGGGATGTAAGGTCATCTTCCCACTCCCTGACCAGGTCTAGGACGATGTGGGGTGGAAACCTATACCTGCCATAGACCTGGTCGTCAGGCATCCCAAAAAGGCTTGTCCGTGGTGCGAAAATGCGTGCCCTGGCTATTCTCCTCCTCCTGCGGTGTCCCACGATCAGTGCTGCGACAAATGGGGCATTCATCGTAGCTGTATATACGTGTTTGTTGTTTGCGTGCACTTTTGTACTGTGCGCGGGGACGCTTCCGCCTGCCTTCGTGTGGCGGACGCGTTGACGCCTGTGTGCGTCTTTTGCCGTGCACGGATTTCCTGTATTCGGATCCATGAATACGGGTTGTTCGCGTGCGTGTGGGCGTTCCGTGTAGTTCCCTGCAGTACTTCCCCAGTTACACCTTCTTTTTCATGCGTTGTTCCCCATTCCGCGTGTTACGCCCACTGTTCCGCCCACTTTGGTTGTGTGCGCCGCGCTATGTGCGCTTTTGTTGTGCGCGTAGCGCACGCCGTGTATGCCTGCGTGCGTCATTGCTAGATTGGGCGCACGGATAGCGGGAAACACGAGCAGCGTCTTCCTTGAATCGCACGCGTGCGCGTGCGCGTGCGCTGCGTTTCTCACGCTTGCGCTCCCTTGCGCCTGCTTGCGCATGGATTTTCGGCGCACGTTTGTTCCATGAATCGGCCCCATAGTGTTCTTCAGGACACCTCCATTTTCGTTTATTTACGAACATTTCAGAACACCTGCACTGTCCGCGGACACCTACATTGTTTTAAAAAAAAAATATCGAAACTATTTACAATACAATATAAAAATTAAACTTTATTTAACATATATTAATAATTTATGACAGAGAAGTTGAAGCAGAAACAGAAACAAAAACAGGAGAATTAGGGGTTTCATCATGATTGTTATTAGGTGAAGAAGGGATGGAAGTCTCATCAAAACGTTTTGGGTTATGGAGAGGGTTTGGGGATAATTGACTGGGATATGGTGAGGAGGGACAAGTACATGTGGGGCAATGGTACGAGGTTTTTGGTTTAAAATGATCTTCCACAAAAGTTTTCAAATTATTAAAATTAGTCAACAATAAATCCATTTTTTTCTTCTACACTGTGAAAAGTGTCATCCATAACAGGTTTTTCTGAAGTATTTTCTATTTTGGTATGCTCTGTACAAAAATATATATATATATGTTAAATGTATACAAAATAATAATAATTAAGTGATTTATATTATAAAGTGTTTACCATTAGTTTCACTATCTTGTGACATTTCTTCACGTGAGAAATGTTCCTCTAGCCATTCCAGAGTACTAGACATTTCTGTGAGAGGAAAAAAAAAAAGATAAAATATTTTTTTATCTAATACAGAAAGTTTATAAATATATGAATAACATTAAGTACACTTACTATTTCAGGTAATATATGTCCTATGTACTCAGTGGGTCTGCTCTTGTTCTCAGTTCTGTCGTGTTTGTGAGGTAATTATGTTGAAAGCCAATTTATTTTCTTGTGGTATATTCCATTTTAGAACATAGTGCATTTAAATGAATGGTTAGTGTGTTGTATGTATGGGTTACATTTCTTATGTATTAGTACATATAATGTGTTTGTGTGCTTTTTTTTATTTGTTAAATGTTCCTATGTTATGATATACCAATCAAACATACCCCCCCAGAGTTTTTAGGTAGTGGTACTGTTCTTCGAACCTGTCCGCGAACATTAAATGAGTTCGCGGACATCAAGTACAGTAGAAGAGATTCAGTCAGTTCCACATGATATGTATATAAAGTGAAAGTCATTATTGTTAAGTTGCACTACTAAATACCTACGAAATTCAATGAAAAAACTTTGTTAAAGGGACGTTATGGTTAAGTTGCGCTACTAAAAACATATGAAATTCAGTGAAAAAACTTTGTTAAAGGGACGTTATGGTTAAGTTGCGCTACTAAAAACCTATGAAATTCAGTGAAAAAACTTTGTCAAAGGGACGTTATGGTTCCAAGTAAAACCGAAAAACCCTTGAAATTCGCCAGTTATGGTAAGCGAAGCAACCATAACTCGCGCCACCACTGTGCACTGCTAAGACTAACCCCCAGGACATCAAAGATGACATCACAAATGTCATTGATGACATCACTGATGACATCACATGTCTGGCTCACTCTTTTTTCTTTTGCTGACATATCTAGGCCACATGGTTTTCTTCAGTAACAGTCAGAAACTAAAAATGTTATTTTATTTGTAGACGTATCCTTCAAGTAGGTTCTTACAGTAATTCCCTTAGAGTCCAGTCACATCATATGAAACATATACATACGGGAAGACACAAGCTTGAAAGACAGCAATCCTTTTTGTGCATAAAGATAATCAATAGATTTATGAGCACTTTCTGATAGTGTTGTTGTTTTTTTTATGGCTGTACCTTCCCTGTATATGGTCATATTTGTATACATTGTACTCACACTACTTTCCTTAGGGTACAATCACATCAAGTGATACATATACCTAGGGTAAATAGCAGCTTTGAAACAGAACAATCATTTATTTGCATGAAAATAATCAGTTAAATTATGAATTGTTTCTGCTACTACTTGTGCTTTTTTGCTAACTTCACTTTCCCTGTATATACCCATATTGGTATGTGTTCTTGTGTCTTTGTATTTGTCTATAGTAATGCAATTATGTAATACATGTGTTTTATTAGCTACTTATTACATATATCACAGTACACAAAAATCTATTAAGAAAACAATTATCATTTTATTATTCAACATATTAACATTACGAATATTATACCTTCATCTTGTACGTTGCACACAATGTTATGTTTTTGTATGAGTAGCTTAATATACTAGATAGAACCCCATAATAGAATGCTATTTATATCAATGCATCGTTCAATGCACTAATTAGGGTATGATATTTATCGCAATGATCCTTGACACTTGTTTCGCAACATTATAATAAGAATCCCTTGTACACATATTTCATGAAAAGTACACACACATGTGATGTCATCAGTGATGTCATCAATGACATTTGTGATGTCATCTTTGATGTTGATGTCCTGGGTGTTAGTCTTAGCAGTGCACGGTGGTGGCGCGAGTTATGGTTGCTTAGTTTACCATAACTGGCGAATTTCAAGGGTTTTTCGGTTTTACTTGGAACCATAACGTCCCTCAGTTTTTTCACTGAATTTCATAGGTTTTTAGTAGCGCAACTTAACCATAACGTCCCTTTAACAACGTTTTTTCACTGATTTCATAGGTTTTTAGTAGCGCAACTTAACCATAATGTCCCTTTAACAAAGTTTTTTCATTGAATATATATTTATATATATATATATATATATATATATATATATATATATATATATATATATATATATATATATATATATATATAAAGTCTCCTTTAATACTATACTCCGTGGGTCCGTTCTGAATTGAAAAGAACCTTTTTATGTTAGCACTTTCTATTTTAAAATGTTACAAATTTCTTACGCAAGTGTTGCCCAAACCAGTGAGAGCCTAATTTCATGTATTTCTCACTTTATGTTCCCAGGCATACACATAACTCCATGCCTTCCTAGGAAGTCATGTATGTACGCTTCCTCACCACACGGATTGATACAATTGGGAAATTCCACTACTGGGTAAGACACTATCATAGGAAGATGTCCTCCTTCTTTACCTGAATTCGTAGATCATACTTACAAAATTTACTTACAATTTTGTATATGTCTCTTTCCCTCTCCCCTTTTCCCACTCTTTCCATCTGCAGGTGGGGTCTCCTGCTTCAATCCAAACAACATTAATTAACATTGCAATAGACACACTATGAGAAAAGTGTCTGCTTAGCCCTGATGAAAGTGATTACATTCTGGTAACACCACTGAAACCAGTAGGCTTTTTTCTTTCCCAAACCTACCAGACGAGTGACTAAACTCTGGAAGTTTTGGAGTATGATCCTCCTGAATAGTAGGACAACCTCATCTTGAACAAAGTCTCCATAAAAATATGCGGAGGACTGGTTCTGGAAATACAGGAGAGCTGAACTGAACACCATGGCTTTACCCAGCACTGCATCCTGAGAAACAAAAACACAGGACACAGTTTTGATTCCAAAGAAGTAAAACCCAAAAGGGATCTTTTGTTGGCCAAAAATACAAAAGAGAAAACATGTGAAATCCTGTGGATAGAGAAATTGAATAAAAATGTATGTTTTTTCATCTATGATGCAGTTTTAAAACATAGAACCCCCATTGCATATCTCCCACCATCTGCAATACAGCGTTTTTCTGATAACATATCTGATTTCATATAGTATTTAATCTTTTTTTGTTACTTAGATAAGAATGGATGAATAAGGGTGCACTACGACGAGGTAGAGAGAGGTGGTGTAATGCTGTAGATTGCTATTGGGGTACTGGGATGAGGAAGAGTGATGTGGGGGTAATCAAATAATTACCAATGTTGTGCTGGGACAAAGAAGAGGGCTGTTGCAGTAAAGGATTACAGATGGAAGTCTGTGACAGAGAATAGTGAAGTGGGGTAGTGGGGAACTGTGATGAAGAAGAGTGAGGTTTGGTAGTGGTGGTCTGTGACAAGGTAGAGTGAGGTGGTGACAGTGGGTGACTGTGATATGGAAAAGTAATCGGGTCTCTGATGAGGAAGAGTGAAGTGGGTGTAGTGTTGCTCCATGATGAGGAAAAATGATGTGGGGATAGGGGTGGTCTGTGACAAGGAAGAGTGAGATACGGTAGTGATGGTCTCTACCAAGGAAGAGTGATGTGGGGGTAGTGGGGCACCGGGATGCGAAAGAGTGAGGTGGGAGCTGTGGGGCACTGTGACAAGGAAGATTGCGATGGGAGCAGTGGGAGGCTCCGTCAAGGAAGAGTGAGGTGGGATAATGTCTGACTGTTATGAGGTAGAGTGAGGTGAAGGTAGCAGGGGACTGCAGTGAGGAAGAGTAGTTGGGGACTGTGACAAGGAAGTGTATGGTGGGGTAGTGGGAGACTGTGATGAGAAAGAGTGAGGCAGGGGCAGTGGGGGACTGTGATGGGGAAGAGTGAGGTGGGAGTTGGGGGGACTGTGATGAGGAAGAGTGATGTGGGTGACTGTGATGAGGAAGAGTGAGGTGGTCTTCGGAGTCTGTGACAAGGAATATTCAGATGGTGGTGGGGAGTGTGATAAGTAACAGTGAGGTGGGAGTAATGGGAGTCTCTGACAAGAAAGAGTGAGGAAGGGTAGTGGGGACTGTGACAAGAAAGCGGGGTGTACGGGTAAAGGCTGGATTACTATTGGATACTGGAAGAGGGATGTGGGGGTAAATGTAAAATTATTATTGGGTTCTGAGACCAGAAAGAATGATAAGGGGGTAAAAGTAAGTTTATTATTGTGTACTAGGATGAGGAAGAGGGATATGGGGTAAAGATGAGATTACAATGCGCTTTTGGGATGAAGAAGAGGGATGTGTAGGTAAAGGTGCGATCACTATTGAGTACTTAGATGAAAAAGAGGGATGGGGTAAAGGTAAAAGTACTACTTAGGTAATGTGATGAAGAAGAGCATGATGTGGTAATGCAGAACTCTTCCCTGCTGATGTCAGAAGAACATCTCGATATTCAATATCAAATCACATGATATGCGTAGCAATAAAAACAAAGTCTGTTGTAAACATACATTGGCACACTCAAGCTTCAATGACACACTTTTAATTGATTGTGATCGTGATTAAACCAATGCAAGCTTTTTTATAGAATTCCATGTCACCCAAAGAATAACTGCACCCAAGTGCCACCCTCAAACACATATTAGGTTAATTTAGGAGGTAATCCCGGCATTTTGTTTGGTAAATATTAAAACATGATTGCTTTCTATATTTACTTAAAATACTCCTATTCCACTAGCTAGCAATCACTTTAATTGCTACATTCCAATATATTATGGTTTTGAAGTATTTTCTCTTTTTTTGCCACTTGGAACAAATTAAGTTCTTGAAAAAACCCTTGAAAGAAAACAAGCAAAACGACCTGTCCTATGCCCCAAACCTTCACAATCATTTTCCCCTGCCCACATGCTCCCTACCATGAAAACTCCTACACCCCTTATATCAATTTAGGACAATTTCCAAAACCAAAGCTACATCTTGAATATAGAACTGCGTAATGGCAGGTTTTCAGAAATGAAAAGACTTGGCACCAGCAGTGCATCATGAGGGTATAACATCTTGGGTACAGGGGCACCCTGCTCTATGTCAACTTTTAAAAATGGATGGATTTATGCCAAGATAACAAAGGATTTCCTTCAAGCTCTTTGTGTCCAACTTGTCCAGAATAAATGGAAAAGTTAAAAACATACCCTTTTTTCCACCCTATTGAACTAGATTTTTCATGTTTTGGGGCCCAGGCCTAAAATTATGTTTGTAAAAATGTCTTTTTGAATCAAGTTATGGCTCAAACGTTATTAGACATCATTTTTGCATTTCCTACGGACAATAGGTGTCCCCTTAACTATAGGCCGAGTAGCATAACCCTAGAATATGTATGTATGTAGAAAAGTAGGAAAATCTATTCAAACTGAGTCACACTCCATCGCTGGAAGTTCACCTCTAGTTCTGAGCCACAACAGCAAGGCATTATGGCTATGCAAATTAGTTATATCTGGATCCAGTCCGCAGACTAATTTCCTGTTTGGAGTCCGCAGACACCTCTGGAACAATCAGAGAACAGCGTGATATTCACAGACACCATACGCACATGCTGATTGGGCGATTAAAAACATTAGGCGTGCCAAAACCTTTTAAACGGATGCCCTGTTGGATTCCCGAAAACTGCCCATAGTCCATGGACATTGTGGTAAAAACATGTTAAAAAACACAACATATTACTTTTCAAACTAATGAAACAGTCTCTGGGCAGGTGAGGGGTGATAAGGATAGGATGAGATATGGCCACGAAAAGCCAAAAATCAGGTGCTTTTTTACCTCTGATGTCCGCAAACATCTCAGAAATTCGAGGCATCCATGCATATTTCTGCATAACAGGGTGGGCAAAAGCAGTTTTTGGATGGCTTATAACGTTAGAAACACTAAATGGAATTGCATGAAATTCTGCAGTATCATTTTAGACCTGGCTCTGAATGGTGCTGTTTTGCCAAGATGGGGCAAAATTAGAAGGGGTCCCAAAATATTTTGAAAGGCTTATACATTTAGTGCTATTTGACGTATCTGCACAAAGGTTTGCAAAAATATTTTAGACCCAGATTTGAATGTTTTTGCAAAGGTTGGTGAGATTTTGTCAATGAGGAGCAAAATTAGAGGGGGGGTCTCAACATTTTTCGATTGCTTATAACTTTATTACTGTTAACCTAATGTGCACAAAGCTTTTCAGAAAAATTATAGAGCCAACCTTGAACGCAAAGTCTGAATGGATGTTGTTAAGTGGGGGCTTAGTTATATGACCATTTTTTGTACAAATTTGTTTTTTTTAAAAAGTATTTAATGTAGGTACAAAAAATAGTGATATATCTTTGGTGACTGAGGTATATAGGCCAGATTATCCGGGTCATGTATGACCCAGACAATGTGGTTACTGTCCATGACCAGGAGGGACCGGCAATGGGGTTAATGTGGGCATGGCCACAAAGTACCCTCTAAGTGGTAAAGTTTTTCAAAATTGGGATAGGTTCGAATGGGAATACAAAATTTGCTAGTGACTACAGCCTGAAGTGCTGTACAGGATTGCAGGAAACATTCACGAGGAGCAACAGTAAGGTCCTCAAAGCATGGTTTTGCAAATTTGTACTGTTTTTTTTTTCTAAAGTGTCAAAATGTAAGTACAAAAAATTATGATATAACTTTGGTGCTTGGGCAATGGGCCTGGCCTTGAGAAGGACAAGTGTCTACTCTAATTTGCCTATTGGGGAATACAGCGTTGTCAAAGTCCATGAGCCTTTGATTTTGGAGGCTGGCCATGACTGGAAGCCATGAACACTGGCCATTGGTCATATTATGACGGTATAGTGGACACTGAACTAGGATGCAGGGTAGGTGCAGTGGATAACGGGGGTGGTTTGATGGAGTTGGGTTCATGGTCGAGCCTCATGCGCTAGGTAATTCAACCTTGACTTGCATCTCCATCATGTGCTTCTGATAATGACACACATCAGCATGCGTTGCAAAAAATATTTTGTTAAAGGATGTTTACAATTCTTTCATATATGTAAAAAAGAAATTATTAGTAACGTATATACAGTGATGTAACATCATGAAACATTTTCTCATAAAAACCTATGAAATTCACCCAAAAAACCTTGTTAACGGACATTATGGTTAAGTTGCACTAATGAAAACATATGAAATTCAGTGAAAAAGCTTTTTCAAAGGGAAGTTATGGATACAAGTAAAACTGAAACCCCTCAGAAATTCGCCATTTATGGTAAGCTAGGAACTCATAACTCGCACCACCTCTGTGTACTGCTGAGATTAACATGCAGGACGTCAAAGATGACATCATAAAAAAATCAATGATGACATCACTGATAACATGACATATCTAGGCCCCTTGTTTTTGTTCATTGAAATATCTAGGCCAGGTGTTTTTGTTCACTGACAGTCAGAATATGAACATTTAAATTTAAAAGGTGCTATGTATCTAGACATTAGTGTTCTTAAAGTACTTTCCTTAGTGTTTGGTCTCAGCGCATGGTGCACATACAAGGGCCAATGAGCAAGCCTCAAACACACAATTCATTTGTATACATGTTGATGACTTTTTATGTTATTGATATTTTCTTGTGATGTTATTTACTTCTTCCTTCCTTTAGTTTCCCTGTATGTGCCTCTGATTTTTGTTTTGTGGGTCTTCCTATGTATTGTTTGCACTAACACAAGTATGTAGTAAGTCTTGAATTATTAGCTATTTATTCCATGTTTAACATTCCTCAACACTCTGATAAGGTAGCATTCTTTATTTTACTAGCTACAATTAGCAGATTAAGTATATTGTACTTCTATGGTGCATGCTAAATCCATTGCCTATCAATATGTATGTTTAGGTTCCTGTATTAACAACAACACACCAATGTAATGTTTTCTTTAGATGAGTACATTCTTTATACATTAAGTAGATTGTGATAGATCTCCCGATCACCCCTGCCATCTTGTTACCAACATTGTAAACACAACCCATTGTAGGCTCTTTTCATCAAACTTAATTTCATATGTGATGTCATCAGTGATGTCATCAATGACATTTGTGATGTCATCTTTGATGTCCTGGGTCTTAGTCTTAGAAGTGCACGGTGGTCAGGTGAGTCATGGTTGCTTAGCTTACCATAACTGGGGATTTTTTGGGGCTTTCCAATGTAACTTGTAACCATAATGTCCCTTTAACAACGTTTTTTTTCACTGAATTTCATATGTTTTTATTAATGCAACTTAACCATAATGTCCCTTTAACCCCATATTTCAATGAATATATATTACACGGCCATGGTAGTGGCCGTGTAGTTATGGTTAAGTTGCTAAACCCATAGGAAGAGCACTTTTTGGGCGGCTTATAACTTTGCTGCCATTGGATGAATTCACACAAAACTTTGCAAAAAAAGTATATGCCCCACTCTGATTTTCTTTGCAAAGTTTAGTGAGGTTTGGTCCAGATGGGAAAAGTTATAGGGGGGGTCCCAAAATTTCTTTTTTTCCCATAGACTGAATGGGGAAAAACTTTGCTCACTCCTACAGCCCAAATCGCTGGACGGATTTTCACCAAATTTACGGCAGGAGCAGCGGCTTGGTCCCGAAAGCGTGCCTTTGTTAATTTGGTGAAAATCATTCCAGTAGATTTTTTTAAACAACGAAAAAGTAAGTCACAAAAAATTAGTGATATCTATGTCCGCTCCGCGGACACACTTCCCAGTTTGCTCTGTGGACAGGACACCGATTGGTTAATCGGCTTGCGTCATGTCCGCGGACATGTGATGTGCCCACTGATTGGCTGGGATGAAGCATGAGGTGCGTCAGATTGTTTTGATGCGCCTGCCATCTTGGAACCATGTCGGTGTCTGCGGACATTGCAGTAAAAACATATAAAAAAACACAACATTGCACTTGTCAAACTTATCAAATAATCTCTGGGGAGGTGAGAGGTGATCAGGATGGGATGGGATATGGCTGCAATAAGCAAAAGACGGGTGTTTTTTTGTCGCGAAAGTCCAAACAGTTAGGATGTTCATCTACAGTCCTGTGCAGGAACGGAACAAGAAGTGGTTGATTCCATCTTCGCCTCCACACAAAGCACTTAAGAAGATTGTGTTTTAAAAAACTCTCAAGAGATCTGACGGGACTCACAGCATTGTGTCACACGGTAGATTTGGAGGTGTTCCACAATATGTGCCTAAAGTACAGGCCAAAGAGATAGCATTTCGGCATTCAAAGGATGGAGATGTATAATCATGAAATTGCGTGCGATTTTGTTCCGAGTACACATACATAGTCAGAAAACATTGCCAGCATGCCCTGCCCAACTAAAACAGAGCTTGTGGAACAGTTCAAATCCAGCTACAAATGATTACCATCTGTTTTTTTGATCAACAATGTTTTTAAGAAGTGTCCAAATAAAGCATCCAATTTATCTGTTAAAATGTATCCTCTTTGTTATTTTTTTTTTCAACTACTGCAGTTTTTACAATTGCCTTACAATCCCACAAAAGGGATGAGACCTACGCTACATAAGTGAAGGAGTCAGTGTCCTAAGCATAGATGGGGCTATTGCTAGAAACACTTTGACTCTTTTTTGTATACCCTCTACTCCAATGTTGGATTAGGGCGCATTCTGTCATTGCAAAGTTTCCCTACCCCTGAGCAGTGCCACGATCATCGAGCAAGGACAGCCCCCACATTTTTCCTCCTGTGCCCGTGCATCACAATTACAGTTCTCATGGATGCAGCCCTGCAAGAAGCAAAAAACTGGTGTTTTTTTGGCACGAAAGTTCCAACAGTTAGGATGTTTGTGAACCGTCCTGGGCAGTAACAGAAGAAGAAGTGGCTTATTCCATCTTCGCCTCCACACAAAGCACTTGAGAAGTATGTGTTTGATAAAACTCTCAAGAGATCTGACGAGACTCACAGCATTCTGTCACACGGTAGATTTGGAGGTGTTCCACAATATGTGCCTAAAGTACAGGCCAAAGAGATTGCATTTCGGCATTCAAAGGATGGAGATGTATAATCATGGAATTGCGTGCAATTTTGTTTCGAGTACACATACATTGTCAGAAAACATTGCCAGCGTGCCCTGTCCACCTAAAACAGAGCTCGTCCAACAGTTCAAGGTACAAATGATTACTATCTGTTTTTTTGATCAACAATGTTTTTAAGAAGTGTCCAAATAAAGCATCCAATTTATTTGTTAAAATGTATCCTCTTTGTTATTTTTTTTTCAACTATTGCAGTTTTTACAATTGCCTTACAATCCCACAAAAGGGATGAGACCTAGGCTACATAAGTGAAGGAGTCAGTGACCTAAGCACAGATGGGGCTATTGCTAGAAACACTTTGACTCTTTTTTGTGTAACCTCTACTCCAATGTTGGAGTAGGGCGCATTCTGTCATTGCAAAGTTTTCCTACTCCTCAGCAGTGCCACGATCATCGAGCAAGGACAGCACCCACATTTGTCCTCCTGTGCCAGTGCATCACAATTACAGTTCTCATGGATGCAGTGAGCCAAGATGGTGCACACTAAGAATGTATGTTAATTCTGAGTGAAGGTCACCAGCTTTGAATTTTTGCTTGCGAGCTAAGGAAGCCCACGCATCGGACACACATTATAAGGTTCAATAGCTTTTTGACCTTGAGAGAAAGGGACCATTCCGGAAGGAATTGAATGAAAGGAGGGGTGTAATTATGTAAGATATGATAAGGTTATGCATTCCAAAAATGGACTAAGGAACATGTAAATTCAGTTTATGAAAAATCGTTGGTGCGAACGGAGTCTGCGTTATGGTATGAGTTACACCAAGAGAATGGAAATGCTGAATATAATGTAAGTTTGATTTTTGACAATTTTATACCCGAAGGAGCATCAACTTATTATTAGCTGACCATTATTTCTGGGTTACATTCTACTCGTTTGTTTTGTGTGGCATACTGCAATGAAACGCAAGTATAACCTTTGTGTGTAATGCTCTTTCTACCGCCCACATGGGAAGGCCAGCATTGAGATGCATGATGACCACTACGCGTTTCTCCCAGGTTAAACGCTAATACTTCATTAAAATGCCATCTATGTGCACCTCGAATTGTGGCGTCAGCTTCTGTGTCCCGTTTAGAGTTGAACATACTACATAGCAATGTTCCCGGAAGCAAATTGTGTAGTATTTTCCACATTGTTTTCTCTCTGTTGACATTGTTTTATGTCTGTGCTAATCGTTAGTTTAAACTCTATGTCGAATTAATAAGTCAATAGATAAATTGTAATAAAGATTGGCTACTGAGACACATTTCTATTATGTTTTCGAAACAGGTACATCCTGCCATTCTGCGATTGTCATAGATTCCAGATGCCAACTGATGGTTTCTTCAACCGGCAGCTACAGATACTTGTGAAAAACTGAATATTGACTCTTTTTTGGGACGATTGCCAAGGGCCGATATGCCCTTACGCTGTACTAGCAATTAGGAGCAACATAACATCCTTTACGGTGGTCCAGCCCCAAGTTGATGCACAAGCCCTGGAATTCACTGTGTGACCCAAGCGCTTCTTTTACCCAAAACAAACACCTTGTGTATGCAAAAAGAACAACTCGTGACTCACGATAAACATTTTCCGATCGCGAGCAAAGAAACTAATTTCCAATTTGATTGAATATGGCAATAGCCGGATCTTCTCGGAGCATTTATTGTGAAATAAAAGTACTTTACAAATTGTACAGTCTTGCTGTTTCCTTTTAAAGTATGGTTTGATATTCTAAATTGTGACGTGCTGTGTTGTGAGACGATGTGTGTTGATTTCCGGGTTCTGCGTCATGTCACGTAGGTGATGACTGGGCCGATTTGGTGATGTGAGGCTCAGGGGCGGGGCATATGATTTAGTGCTGTCAGGGAAGTTCACCTTAGGCCGATGCAGCAATGGATAAGATTATTACAAGATGGCCGCACCCTGCTGCCAAATTTCGTATGTGTACAAAAGAGGAAAACTAAGTAAGGTGCATTGGAAATGTTTGTGTGATCGATCAACGTATGTTTAAAAATACATGACCGAACCCTCGGGACAATAATATTTTCTGAGCATTGCACTTGTCAAATTTATCAAATAATCTCTGGGGAGGTGAGAGGTGATGAGGATGCGATGGGATATTTCTGACCTGATTCTGAATGAGTTTACAAAGTTTGGTGTCATGAGGGGGCAAAATTAGAGGGGGAGTCCCAAAATAAAGTAATGTTTTATAAATGAGGTGCCATTTGACGAATCTACCCTTGATTTGGGAAACTGATAATATATCTAGATATACATGTTTTTCCAAAGTTTGGTTGGATTCTGTCAAGAGGGAGAGAAATTAGAGGTGGGTCCCAAAATATTGTACAGGCTTATAAATGTGGTGCCATTTGACAAATCTACACAAAGGTTTGCAAAAAGATTATAGATCTAGATATAAATGTTTTCGTAAAGTCTGAATGGGTTTTGTCAAGTGGGGGCTAGATTATATTACGATTGTATGTGCATACATTTGACACTTTTTAAAAAATAAAACATGGGTGGATTTCCAGCAAACATGCGTCATGAGCATTGGCAAGAACTTACAAGCATGGTTTTGGAAATGTTCCAGTGTTTTATTTTTTGACAAGTGTCATAATGTAGCTACAAAAAATAGCAGCATACCTTTAGTGACTGAGGGGTAGCCTGTGGCCATGGGCATAGGCCAGATTGTCTGGGTCATGGAATAAGGTCATGATCCGGACAATCTGGCTACTGGCCATGAACACAAGGGACAAAACATAGGATTAAAGTGGCCATGTCCACCTGGGACTGTCTTTGCAGTAAAGTTATTCGAAATTAGGATAGATTTGAAAGGGAAGAAAAATGTGCTTGTGGTAATATGGTCATAGGGTTCTCTTTTTGCCTTCTGCAGGCTGCCATGGAAAGCGAAGAGGGGCCCTGTATGGAAACCCTGCCTTCCCTTTCCATGGTAGCCATCTTGGAAATGGATTTTCCTTCCTACACCGGGACGCCAAGAAAAATCCTGCTTTGGGAACCTATGCTGCTAATGGCCTTCATCCCCAATTTCAGGGGCTGGAATGGGGGGATAATGGTCTGGAGACCTCGTTTTACACCCTCATTCCGCTTGGGCTGATAACTTGGGCTGCTGGGCCGGTATCCACCATTCCAGTCCCTGGAGCGGAGGATGAACACCAGAATATTTCCATTAGCATTCACAAAATGCAAATGGAAATGTTGGAAAATCTTATTGAGTCTATGTACTTTACTGAGAAATATAAAGTAGATGGAGTCTATACGTTTTTTTTTGTTCTATTTTTTAACTGTGAAAGGTGGTTCCTAAAGGAACATTTACTTTGTTTTTGGATGCATTTATTTTGGCAGGAGAGCTTAGAATGAAAGGTGGGGAGGGAAATGAGGGAAGAGGCACCAAACACTAATATCAGGGGCAGGTGGACAGGGGGAAAATGTTGTGCGTGTGTTATTTCTGAGGTAGGGGGCAGTGTTTCTCATGCTCCTTGATTACAGCAGTGGTGGTGTCTTTTGGGGAGGAGGGATTCCATTAGCTGATTCTACTTGAAGATAAATAGCAGTTTTGCTAAAAGTATGTACTGTGTACTAGATTGTTAATGGATGAGTAGGAATAGGTGTTGGAGCTGTGCAAGGGAAATTTTGAAGTTGAAAGTTCCTAGATCAGTAGAAAATACAGTTCCGAACTGTCCGCGAAGCACAGCTCTTATTGTGAAGTGCGTATGGGTTCTCGGACACGTCATCATAGCGTGCGCCAGCATATGGTAATGTGGCACTCTCTGGAAGGTCTGCAATGAAGTCAGATGTTCATAGACATTATAGTTAAGTTGCACTAATAAAAACCCATGAAATTCAATGAAAAAACTTTGTTAAGGGGACGTTATGGTTAAGTTGCAATAATAAAAACCAATGAAATTCACTGAAAAAACTTTGTTAAAGGGACATTATTGTTAAGTTGGACTCATGAAAACCTATGAAATTCAATGAAAAAACTTTGTTAAAGGAAAGTTATGGTTAAGTTGCGCTACTAATAACCTATGAAATTCCGTGAAAAAAACTTTGTTAAAGGGACGATATGGTTCCAAGTAAAACTGAAAAACCCCTGAAATTCTCCACTTATGGTAAGCTAAGCAACCATAACTCGCACCACCACCGTGTACTGCTAAGACTAACACCCAGGACATCAAAGATGACATCACAAATGTCATTGATGACATCACTGATGAAATCACATGTCTGGCTTACTCTTTACTCCTTTACTGATATATCTGGGCCAGTAACAGTCAGGAACTAAAAATCCACTATACTATAGTATAAAGTACTATATTTGTAGACTTATACTTCAAATATGTTCTTAAAGTAATTCACTTAGGGTCCACTCAAAGCAGGGGTGGACTGAGAACTGAAAGAGGCCCTGGAAATAAATACTGGGGTCCAAAAGAGGCCCTGGAAATAATGTTCAAAGTGGCCCCATATGACACATTTTCAGCAAGCCCCATGCTTTTCCTATGAGAAAATTTGCAAATACTACACAAAAGAGGCCCAGGGTGCAGAGGCCCACCGGGAAATCTCCAGAGTTCCCTATAGGCCAGTCCGCCCCTGACTCAAAGCATATGAAACATATACAAAGGGGAAAACACAGATTTGGAAGACAGTAATGCTTTCTATGTATGAAGATGATTAGTACGGTTATCAACACTGTCTTAAAGTTCTGTTGTTTTTTTATTACTGTACTTTCCCTGGATATGCTCATATTTGTACACATTACACTTACACTACTTTCCTTAGGGTCTAGTCACAATATGTGATAGTTATACATAGGGAAGTAGTAGCTTTGAAGCAGAGCAATCATTTCTGTGCATGAAGATAATCAGTTAGGTTATGAAGATTGTTGGGTAATACTGCTATTTTTTTGTTTACTTCACTTTCCCTGTATATGCTCTATTTGTATGTGTTGTTGTATGTTTGTGGTTCGTGTGCAGTAATGCAATAATGTAGCAAGTAGGTTTGATTAGGTACTTATTAAATGTTTCACAGTCTGCAAGACTCCAATAAGAAAGCATTTATAATTTTAGTATTTAACGTGGCAAGATTATTAATATTGCATCTTCATCATGTCTGCTGCACACTATGCCTATGTTACTACATGTGTACTTTAGTATATTGAAAAAACTTCATAATACAATGCTATTTGGATTAATGCATTACTTAATGCACTACGTACCTCATGATATTTATTCCAATGATCCTTGACACTTTTTTATTAACATTACAATAAGAATCCCTTGTACAGACTTTTCATGAACGGTAAATGCACATGTGATGTCATCAGTGATGTCATCAATGACATTTGTGATGTCATCTTTGATGTCCTGGGTGTTAGTCTTAGCAGTGCATGGTGGTGGCGTGAGTTATGGTTGCTTAGCTTACCATAACTGGCGAATTTCAGGGGGTTTTCGGTTTTACTTGGAACCATAACGTCCCTTTAACAAAGTTTTTTCATAGAATTTCATAGGTTTTTAGTAGCGCAAATTAACCATAACGTCCCTTTAACAAAGTTTTTTCATTGAATTTCATAGGTTTTTATTAGTGCAAAGAGCTCCTAAGCTCTGGAATGCCCTCCCTAACTCCCTCAGAGCAGAACCTTCTCTGAATTCCTTTCGCAAATCTCTCAAAACCACTCTATTCAACTAACTCCATCCTTCCTTCACCCACACCAGCTCGCATACGTCTGATACGAAATGTGTCTGATACGAAATGTGTCTTGTAATGAAAATTGCTTTGTAACCATCTTCCTTCCACGGTAACCAGATTATTTATGTCTTCATGTAACAGCGCCACGATGCCCCCGGGCTGACGTGCGCTTTAAATAAATCCGAATAAATAAATAAATAAATACAACTTAATCATAACGTCCCCTTAACACAGTTTTTTCATTGATACATATATTTATGTATTTTTATGTTTATATTTGTTTTTATATGTGAATGCCCTCAAAGACACAGCTTGCTATTGTGACGTGTCACTAAGCTACGCGATGCATCACTGGATCCCAGACAGAAGGTGTTGTTGCCAAGCGAACGACAACAATAGGAGCACCGCTCTGTGAAGATAAAAGCAAACGAAAAGAGAAGTGAAACGTTGTGTGAGATGTTACGTGCAGGAGCCCTGATTTTCCATTAACAGCCATCTTAATGGGGAATACTTAATAAAGGTCAAAGGGACTGTGGTGCATATAGTGTTAAAGTGATTGCTCCCATACACAGCCACCAGTATCAACATTTTGTGTGAAGACAGTGGTTTGGGTGCTGGCAGGCAGAGGGAAGAGCCACTAGCACAGTGTAAATCATGGCAGCAGCTATCCCACCTCCACCCCCATTTTTGGCAGAACCTGGCACCCTGCCAATCAGATGAGACAGATGGCAAACATGTTTGAGACAAATCTGGTGGGTAAGGGTGGGGACAGGTTTAGCCCCTTAAGGAAGCAAGCACCCTTACTCCAAAACATGGGCCCGGGGGGGTGCTGTGTATTTGATGGTCTTCCAAATCTGCTGGAGGAAGGAGCAGGAGATCTAGATGAGTTTTTGGTGGCTATGAAGAGGACTGAAGATCATTCTGAGCCAAAGAAAAATGTTACATTTGAATGGCATACGTTCTTTCAGAGGAGCCGAGAACCTTCAGAATCTGCAGAGAAGTATGTGGCTGCACTAAGAACTCTGACTCATACTTGTGAGTTTGGCGATCTTACAAACTCTCTGATCAGTTAGTCAGGTGCACCAATAACCCCAGGGTGCACCTGACCAGTTAGTCAGGTGCACCAATAACCCCAGGGTTAAGGAGAAACTGCTAGCAAAATACATGACTTTGGACCAGGCAGTGGAGCTTACACGGGGCATCGAACAAACAACCCTGTACAGTAAGGAGATGAAAGTAGAGAAGCATGGGGGGGACAAGAAATATGTGCAATGGCTCAAAAGAAAAGACCACCCGGGCCAAGAAAACAATGGTGGGTAAATAAGTGTCTCAGATGTGGGCACCAGACATGTGGCGAACAGCGCATTCTGTCCTGCAAGAAATGCAGAGTGCTTTAAATGCAGGCAGAAAGGTCATTTTGTGCGTATGTGCTAGGAAGCAAATATCAGCATGGTGGAGCCGAAGGAGAGCAATGGTGACCATTTGAGTTCTTCGTCTACCTCCAATTTGGAAGGGAAGCAGCGACATATTTTCAAAATATCTGCACTGTCTGAGGGGACTAGTGACCAAGGCCCAGTTGATGACTTCCTCATAGATGGGTACAAATTGTCGATGAAGGTGGATGAAGGTGGATTCTGCCTCACCATGGACAATTGTATCAGAAGACACCCACAAATGTACTTTACACAAGAATGTGAAGGATCTATCTCTGGCTCAAGTGCAGCCATGTGGTTATGGAGAGAGTGTGATAGACCCGGTGGGGAGATTTCATGGGCATGTGAGTTACAAGGGCAGAGAATGTTCAGCCAACATTCTGGTGGCATGGAAAGGCGCTTCTCTACTATGATGGGAGGAGCTAAGGAGCCTGGGGGTGAGGATTCAGGCTAAGGCTCCATTTCTATAGCTGAAGTGAA